>NC_133326.1:374558941-375173506 GCF_042186555.1 Aquarana catesbeiana | reverse complement strand
TGTAATATCTTTATGAGACAGCTGTGGGGTGACAAGGAAATATATATATATGTTGGGAGCAGACGTACATTTTATCAGAGAACTGCTGGGTTGCTTTTGGGAAATGCTTTCTAAATAGACAATGTTGTAATCCTCTTTGCTGTGATGGATTAAATAACATAGCACGTATTTGGAAATGTTAGGCAAGAGATTGCCAGGATCCAGGTGAGGCTTTCATGTACTTTTTTACACAATCAAGTAAGCAAATAGATTCTACACTGATATGATCATATGAATTTGTAAGCATAGCAAGATTTAATGAAAAAAAACACGCTTAATAAATGCAATGTAGACATAAATAATCTCCATAAATGTATCCTACATCTGATCTTTCAGCTTATTCATACTGTACAGTAAACTTAAACACTGTTTGCACTTATGTTTCACTATACAGCGTTCATCTTACTGTCAGTTCTGGCACTGGATCCCAAAGAAAATCTTCACTGCCCTGTCCTTTTCCTGTCTCTGAACTTCTTGTGCTGCAGGGGTTAATAGCTTCTGGTCTTCTGTGAAGCTTCTGCTAAAATATTCCTGACAAGGAACTGCCCTTTTCTCTTCCATTAAACAACATTATTTCACTGCCTGTAACAGTCTGTGAATGGGGAGAGAATCCTGTGACTCGTCAAACTCTCCTACTATTCACAGATTGCGTTTCAGGCGGTGAAAGCAATAAAAGTATGTTTCAAGGGGGAGGAGGAGGGGTGGGGCTGGTCCTCATTGAGAACTTTTTCACAGCAACTTCATAGCACCTAAAGGTAGGAACCACTGCAGCACCAAAATTTCAGAGACAGGAAGAGGACGGGGCATCCTGCATTGAAGATTTCTATAGCATTTAGCTGTCTATAAAATGTATAACATACTTCATTACTGATAAATTAGCTCACTAAAGATATTTTTTTCTAAACTTCTATTTTAAGGTGACAGGTTTACAAAACTGGAATTTTTTGTATATGTAAATACCCCCACCCCCCCTACCCTTAATAAAGCCTTTTTGCATTTTTGTACCATAAGCCGTAGTTGACCATTCCCCTTTTTTTGCTTTCTGGGGACTCCCTTGTCTCCTCTTTCTGTTGTTGATACAAAACTTCCATCTTCTGTAGTGGTGAAGTAGAATATATAATTGAAATGAGACATCATCTTCTAGGTGTTTAAAAACTAATAAATGCATTTGGTGAAAGGATATCATTGACATGCTAGTTCTGTGTTGTGCTGCTTTGTTTAAGTATATTGTCAACTGGAGACTAAAGTATAACTAAAGACAAAACTTTTTTTTTAGTCTTGGATAGAGTGGAGAGGAATTTTTTTGCTGTCTGTGCCCCCTTTCAGGAGATTCATGCTCTCTATTTGTCCTGTTTACCATTATCATTAAAAGTGAAAGTAAAAGAAAATCACAATTTTGGGTTGTCCCCTAGAAAAGTAAGAGACAAAATCTTCCAATGAGGACACTAGTTCTGGTGACCTGGGGTTCCCCAAGGAATTCCCTTAATTTGCAGGGATTTCCGCTCACTTCCTGTTTGGCTATGGGACGAAGTGAAGGTAGATCTCCTTGATGGGACACAGATGGCGAAATAAATTCTTACAAGTGTTATAACCCTCCCTTGCTTTATCCAAAATGAAAAAAAGTGTTGCCTATAGTTCTACTTTAAAGAGGAGCTCAAGGCTCCTTCAAAAAAATTAAAAGTCAGCCGCTGCAAATACTGTAGCTACTAACTTTATTATAAGAACGCTTTCCTGTCCATGGACCCCACGATGTCCTCATCCAAGCCAATTCTTCAATTGGCTTCGGGTGCTGGCGCCTTGCGGCTTCACAGACTGTTTCTTACTGCACATGTGCAAGTCGTGTTGCACCTTGTGAATGGTCCCATAGTCTTCTGTGACCTGTGATGTGTCTCAGAAGACTGCATTGGTTAGAGGGGGTGTGGCGATCTGAGCCTGAGGTGGGAGTGAATAGCTGTCAAAACCAGGAACCCACTCCCCCCTCCAAATAGTGCCAAATGTGGCAGTGGAGGGGGGAGGTGCAATCAAGCAGAGCTTCCCCCTTTGGGTGGAGATCCGCTTGAAGGTTTGTCTGAACATTTTCTAGCAGCAAAGTAAACACAGCACTCCAGTGCACCAGTAATACAATGGGAGTTATTTACTAAAGGCAAATCCACTGTGCACTTGGAAGTGCAGTCGCTTAAGATCTGAAATTAGGGGAAGTTCTACTGATTTTATCATCCAATCATGTGCAAGCAAAAATGCTGTTTTTTATTTTTCCTTGCATGTCCCCTTCAAATCTTGAGCGACTGCACTTCTAAGTGCACTTGGAAGTGCACAATGGATTTGCCTTTAGTAAATAACCCCCAATGTGTCAAATATCACCAACAGAATTATGAAGGAAACAATCACCAAACCAGAGTGACTTAAAATTGTCAAAAACCTATTAGTTACCCAGGGTCATCATCAGACTTAATTTGGGTTAAAGGATCTTCACAATTTAAATATACAGGAGGTTAAACTCTAGAAAATAATCCAGCAAGGATATGATATTTATTAACAATTTATCTTAAAAAAAAAAAAAAACTTTGCACTCACCAGAACATCAGGGAGCTCATAAAGCATACCAGATTGTGCCCTCTGGTTAACTCCCAGTGCTATGTTTCTTCAAAAAAGACTGTTTCAGAAGCTGTACCCATGTAAAGTCTGGCAGTGGTTCTGGGTAACAGAGCATTTTTTTTAACTTTATCAAATAAGGCCAGTGTTTGCCATATTTTTTTTCTTTACATATTGAACCATACTTGGCCATATAAGCTTTAAGTAAATTCTAAAAAAAACTGACTTATAAGCATATCTCCTTATTTCCCTATATATTGTGAACCATTCTTGCTGCATCCATTGAGGGCTCAGATATCCCATTCACAGAAGGATGCTGCATCTTAAAATGGTGATGTTGCTTAATTTAAACCAGTAGGGTTTTTGTTTTGTGTGGGTTTTTTTTTGTTTTTGTTTTTTTTTTTTGTTTTTTTTAGACATTATACTTGGCACCCCTTTCTGTGATATGGCAGCAAAAGAGGGGAGGGGATGGAAAAGAGATTCAGCAGGCAGGAGGGATGATAATGACAGCAAAGATGGTGTGGCTGGTGCATATGTTTGTTTATATTTGTTCAAATTTTTAGGTACTGTAGGTATACAGTATAGCCAAAATATAAAGATCACACTTGCTACTTGGCTGTGTATATTGGCATGAACCTAGCATGGCTGTAGGATCATGGCTGTGCATCATCTTAGCTGCATGTAGAATTTATATCTGAAGCAGAAGAAACCCCTAACATTTAGTTTCACAATAATGTACTGTACAACTTTCATAATACATTTCAAGGCTGATTGGCAACCTTTTGTGTAAATAGCTGTTTCTTCTTTGACAGCAAACATACCTTAACCTGGAATGAATGCAAGGCTGTCTTGGTAGTCATGGTGGTGGAATGTTGTCATCCTCCTATACTTTTCCATGTCTGAACAAAGTTGTTTGACATGTTTTCAGAAAAGCCACTACTGTTTCATGCTCCCCTTTAATATCTTTTGCAGACTGAACCCCAAGAATATAACAAGCCTATTACCAAGGTAAGTGAAAGCTGTGGTGTTGAGAAGTATCTGTTTGGTCATAGTGAGTGGTGCAAGTATTACTTTTTGCAAATTGAGGCACTGTATTAGTCATATACTGTATAGTAGCAAGAAAGAAAAGGTATATGTGACACCTTTTATTGACTAAGTGAATATATTTGTATTGTAAGCATTCACAAATATTCATTTGTTTTGGCACCATGTCTTGTGATGAGGACAGAATATTCTCCAAAGCTTGCAGTACAACATACTGTATATTCAGTTAGCCAATAACAGATTGATTTTACAGTAAATTCCTTTGGCCTCTTGAGAAAGGTAATCTTTAAATACATGGAAAAAGGCATCCCATTGTGGATTCTTCCAAATGCAGCTGACCATAATTTGTTTGCTTGCTCTACCACTAAATCATTCTTTTCTAGGACTGGATAGTTTTCCTTTGTTGAGTCATGCATTGAATTTAACCTGGGTGGAGGAAGATGAGACTGGTAACAATGTATTGATACGTTTGTCCAGCCAGGAATTTGAATTAATAAGAAACAAATGGTTTGTTAGCAGTAGTAGAGGTCATATTCCACTTTCTTCACTTTCTTGTGAATTTGTATTTTTACTTTACATTCCTCCTGCTGAGCTCAAGCCAAATGGATGATAGAATTGGACGGTAATAAAAACCACTCTATAAAAACGAATGCTTAAGCTGTGTTATATATTAAGTGACTAAACTATTCTGAGAAGTCACCTTGAGCTAGAATTATGTCTCGTGCCTGGTACTTGACAGCTGTAGACACTCTGACATTTTAAGACCTCCTTGTTTTTGCCTGCCAACACTGCAGTTTACGACCTGGTGATCCTTATTAGCAGTGTAGATTTTTAGGATCTCACTGTAGATAAATTTTGTGGGTTTCAATCAGCAAATGCATTATTTTGACACATCACTCGAGTTAATTAAAACCTACTAGATCAAAACTACAGCCATCTAATTTCCTCTTGCAGGTGTACGCTATTTTTTTGTAATTTCCTAAATTAATAATTCATTTGCTAAAACGTAGGAAGATGAATGCTTTACATTTCTGTATAAACACCTAATTTTCTGGACAAATAAGATTCAAAGGTAAAGTTCACTTTGTAAAAAATGAATAAATAATAAATGCACATTTTTTTACCTGCAGAATTTCCCTTTTTTAAATTTTTTTTTTAAGAGCCTGCATTGCATTGCACCTGCGATCAGCAGATCATGGGTGTAATGTCAGGCTCCTGCAGACTCTCAGTACAGCTGTCTGCCTGTACCTCCTGTACAGGTAGACTGTTAGTAAAGAACAGGAAGAATCAATGAACTACAAGGGCAGCACCCTCACAGTTCATTGAGAATTATAAGCCGCAGTGGCAAACAGGACTTGTAGTTCATTCATTCATAGTACAGGCAGGTAAACCTATTCCTCAAAACCATTTTTTTTTTTAAATACAAGGGATACCCATGTTAGCAATGAGAACCTTGTGAGCTCCCCTTTAAGTGTACTCTTTTCCCTAAATCTCCTCTGAAGTCATTTTCATCATTCAAAGTGAACCTGTAAGCCATCTTATAGGATAACTATGCAGTTAAAAAAAACAGTACCGTGTCTTGGCAGTAATCCTCCAAATGCAGTGTATAGCCTTGTGCTTTCAGCCTACTGCATTGTGAGTGGGGTCTACTGTGGGCTTAGCTTATCTAGAATTGTCAACTGGTGATAGATCCCACCCCCACATGTACGCAGCATGCATCCAGTTGGGCACTTGTTACAGAAGCAGCAGTCATGTGATGCTGCTGCATGCAGGAGAGATTACTGAACATATGAAGTTGTTAATACCTACAGTATTTAAATATTTTGAATTGGATCTTATGGAACAGTGTACAATCAAAATTACCTTCACCTTATCTCAAACTACTCTCAAATATCTGTACACCATAACCCTTAAAAAAAAAAAAAAAACTTCTCTGTGTGATTATCTGATTTAGTTTTACTTGGTTATTAGTGGTCCCCGATTTCTGTGCTAAACACTGGACCTACACTGATCCAATAAGCACAATCTCAATGTCCACTGAAGGGCTTTCATGGCAAAGGGTCATGACAAATTAAGCTAGACATAGGGGTTGATTTACTAAAGGCAAATCCACAGTGCACTTGGAAGTGCAGTTGCTCTAGATCTGAAATAAGGGAAGGTTCTGCTGATTTCTATCATCCAATTATGTGCAAGAAAAAAATGCTGTTTTTTTATTTTCCTTGCATGTCCCCCTCAGATCTACAGCATCTGCACTTCCAAGTGCACCTGCAGTAAAATAAACCCCATAGCCCAGGAGTTAGTGAAGTCACACTTTGAGTAACAAAATGAAACTGCATCAAAGAGGTGTTCAGTAAATATTTTGTGGTAATAATGTACTGTATATACTCGTGTAGAAGCCGACTTTTTCAGCACATTTTTAATGCTGAAAAAGCCCCCCTCAGCTTATACTTGAGTGAGGGCAGGGCCAGACTGGCCTACTGGGATACCGGACATTAGGCTGCTTGCCCTGGGGCCGCTTTGAACTGTGGCTGCAGTGCTTCCCTCTCTCACTCCCTTACACAGCGGGAGACCGCTGTGTCTCGGAGCTGACTCTGAAATTTTCGGCCGCGCTGTGAAAAAAGTCCCGCCCTCTTCCTAGACCAGCTCTTGTGATAGACAGAACATTGCACCTATCATATGAGCTGGTCTAGGAGGAGGGCAGGACTTTTGTCACAGCGCGGCCGAACATTTCAGACTGAGCTCCGAGATACAGCGGGAGATGCCCGCTGTGCAATCCAGGTACTGACTGCTGAGACTGCATGAATGGGCACAGTCACTATTAGTGAGTTTGCAATGACAGGCACAATGAGGCAGCAGTGATAGACATGAGACTACAATGATGGGCACGGTAAGGCTGCAATGATGGGCACGGTGAGGCTGCAATGATGGGAAATGAGGCTGCACTGATGGGCACAGTGAGGCCGGTAGCCCCTGTGTTGTCCGTGCCGCACCACATCCTGAAAATTTACCAGTAGCTGCTGCATTTCCCACCCTAGGCTTATACTTGAGTCAATACGTTTTCCAAGTTTTTTGTGGTAAACTTAGGTGCCTCGGCTTATATTCGGGTCGGCTTATACTCGAGTATATACAGTAATTTATTACATTCTTCTATTTTATTGTTGTGAATAAGACTCTTGTATATACCTTTGTGCAATAGTTTTTGATATAGTTATTATTTAAAGTGAAAGATGGACTGGGACAAAAAACTGGCTGTTTAATACAAACTCTCTATATCTTCTCATGCACATGAGCGCAACTATCGGATCTTATCTACGTGGTATCGCTGCCCTACATTACTACATAAAATTGATTCATCTATCCCTGATACTGGCTGGCGATGTTTGCGGGAGTCTGGCACCATGACCCATATTTGGAGCACATGTCCGAAAATGATCAGTGGGAGATGACATCCCAAATGAACCTCAGATCACAGTGCTATCTATGTTGCCAGGCTCCTATAAACAAATTAAAAGAAACATAATTAGGCACGTTCTCACAGTGGCTCGTTCGGTGATGGCTAGGCACTGGTGCCAGGCTGAGGCTCCATCAGTGGCTGAATGGGCTTGTGAATTGGACAATAACGAGCTAATGGAACGTATGGTTACATGGGGTGAGGATAAATCTGACTCGCATAAACTTATGTGGACAGTATGGTCTCAATTCAGATATTCCTCGGACTCGGACTTTGACTTTATCTCTAACAACGTCTGAGGTTTCAATTTTACCTGGGACCGCCCCATGATACTCACCCCCCCCCCCCTTCCCTATTCCCCTTCTCTGTTCCCCTTCTCCTGCTCTCCTTATTTCTCCTTTCTTCTTCATCTGTATCCTTTTCTCTTTTTCTTTACATTGTAATATGCACCAAGATTTTTATACCAGTTCATTATAAACTAGCACCAGTGGGTTGGCTGCTAACCCAGATATTGTGTCTCTGGCTAAGATGGATATTACTATTGGGTTTCCCTTATAATTGTGTTTTTTTTTCACTCTAGTCCAGTGGCTTATATTAATCTGTATGCGTGAATCCCACTCTGGGCATCTGTTTCTTGTGAACCAATGTTTAAAATTGAAAACATTTTTCTGTCTCTTTATTATTCTATTCTACATTGCTCGAAACTAACCATACTATGGGTGTCCGAATTCAGACACATTTATTCAGTTACAACCTGTATTTGTATCGTAAACCTGTATTTTCTGCAAATACTTAATAAAAGAGATTAAACATAAAGTGAAAGTGAATTTGTAGAAGGTAGCTTGATATGCCTCATGTAGCCTCCTCTCCTCCTTGATATGCATAAACACAGGGCAACATATTAAACATCTATTTGGAAGTGGGAATGGAGCAAGTAGCTTGAAGCACATCATTTTAGCAGTGTTTATTTCTTTATGGCTTCTTCCTACCTATCCTGATCTCTTGTAGAGCAGCCTGAGACAGCTGAAACTGGGGCATTCTAGTAGTAGCCCTCAGCTTCCTGTTTGCTGGCTCTGATCCACCCCTTCTGAACTATGTTGTCAATGAGACAGGAAAGGAGGGGGAACACTGATATAAAAACACATTTCTAATAGAAAGGGAGTAGGCTAAGATATTTGTCAGTTTTTATTGCTGTCTGTTCCCCCTTTGGAGATTGTCACGTTTTTTCTGTTCTGGTTCCAATGTTACAACTAAGAAACCAGGAAGTGAGGAGAAATTTTCCCAGTGAGCCAAAGACAACAATGCCAGAGGTTTTAAATCTTTCCCGTTGTTATATATATAAAAATATATATATATACAGTATCTCACAAATGTGAGCACACCCCTCACATTTTTGTAAATATTTTATTATATCTTCTCATGTGACAACACTGAAAAAAATGACACTTTGCTACAATGTAAAGCAGTGAGTGTACAGCTTGTATAACAGTGTAAGTTTGCTGTCCCCTGAAAATAACTCAATGCAGCCATTAATGTCGAAACCGCTAAAAAGTGAGTTTTCCCTCCCCAGTGTCACGTTTTTTTGTTAGTGTCACAAGGTCTCAGGTGTGAATGGGGAGCAGGTGTGTTAAGTTTGGTGTTATCGCTCTCACTCTCTCATACTGGTCACTGGAAGTTCAACATGGCACCTCATGGCAAAGAACTCTCTGAGGATCTGAAAAAAGAATTGTTGCTCTACATAAAGATGATGGGGTTATAACCCTCCCTTGCTCTAACCAAGTTGAAAAAAAGTGTTGCCTATAGTTCTACTTTAAGCCTTTCAATGTGGGCACAGCCCCACTGCAAGATAAATTTTTTTATCTGCCCAGAGTTGGGTTTTAAGCTTATCAAAGGAAAGAGAAACTAATGAGGCCATGCTGCATGGGTAAGTGAAAAATACTAAATCAACAGACATTGAAAACATTCCACTTTAAATGGCAAGCTTCTATTTTTAACTATCATTTTCCAGTGCAGGTTTAAGTGCTAAGCCACATGTTTGACTTTATTTGCTTGCTACTGAGACTTTTAACAACTTGCTGGTAGACACCTCATTAGGCTAGAGTTACACTGGAGATTTTTAGTAGCGCAATCACACCACTTAGATTGCTAGCAGTTAATCGGTAGCAGTTAGCAATTAATTGCTAAACAAGCAGAACAGATGGCTCCCTATGGTGTAAGCTACAAAAGTAATATGTAGTAGTATCATGTAGTGATCAGTCGTATGATTGGACCATTGTGCATTCTGTAAGATTTTCTAGTACTATATGCTATTTGTGTTCCATCTGTTTAGCGATCAGTTTTAGTGGCACGATCGAGAGATATACTAAAAATATCCCGTGTAGCATAGCCCAGTAAGGTGACTGGCAGCAACTAAAGATCAGAATCGCTTATGTAGTATAAGGCAAACCAAACTCCCTCTATCAACATTAACTATTTTTTTTTTTTATCATACATCCCAGGAGTCTTCGTGGGCATTTTTTTTTCTTTTATTTGGAGGAGGGCTTTCTCAGTTAAGCACACCCTCCTGCCTGTATAGTAAATGCTACATGAATCATCCATCTTTACCCACTTCAATACCAAGCACTGTTACCCCCTTCCTGCCCAGGCCATTTTTCAGCTTTCACAGAACTCACACTTTGAATGACAATTGCACGGTCATGCAACACTGCACCCATAAGAATTTATCTTTTTTTTTTCACAGAAATAGAGCTTTCTTTTGGTCGTATTTAACCGCTTCAGCCCCGGACGATTTGGCTGGCCAAAGACCAGAGTGCTTTTTGCGATTCGGCACTGCGTCGCTTTAACTGACAATTGCGCGGTCGTGCGACGTGGCTCCCAAACAAAATTGACGTCCTTTTTTCCTACAAATAGAGCTTTCTTTTGGTGGTATTTGATCACCTCTGCGGCTTTTATTTTTTGAAAAAAAAAACACATGATTTTTTACTTTTGCTATAATAAATATCCCCAAAAAATATATAATTTTTTTTTCCTCAGTTTAGGCCAATACGTATTCTTCTACATATTTTTGATAAAAAAATCGCAATAAATGTATATTTATTGGTTTACGCAAAAGTTATAGTGTCTACAAAATAGGGGATAGTGTTATGGCATTTCTAGTAATTTTTTTTTTTTTTTTTACTAGTAATGGCGGCGATCAGCGATTTTTATCATGACTGCAACATTATGGCGGACACATAAGACAATTTTGACACATTTTTGGGACCATTGGCATTAATACAGCGATCAGTGCGATTAAAAATGCATTGATCACTGTAAAAATGTCACTGGCAGTGAAGGGGTTAACACTAGAGGCAGTGAAGGGGTTAATGTGTGTCCTAGTTTGTGTTCTAACTGAAGGGGGGGAGTGGACTGTGCAGGGAAACTAACAGATCATCTCATCTGTTCATACTCTGTATGAACAGACGATCTGTCAGCTCTCCCCTCAGAGAACCGGAAACTGTGTGTTTACACACACAGTTCCGGGTTCTTCGTGTCCCCCAGAAGCCCGGTGGTGATCGGCGCGGGGGGCGCGCGTGCGCCCCCTAGTGGCCACAGGGCGAAGCGACATTACATAACGTCGTTTCGCCCAGCCGTGCCATTCTGCCGCAGTACAACTGCGGCGGCTGGTCGGCATGTGTTTAACCACCACTGGGTTTTTCATTTTTTTCTAAATAAACGGAAAAAGACAAATTTGATATACGACTTAGTTTCTGTTAGAAAATTTTGCAAGTAATTAATCTTTCATAAATTTAGATCACTAGGATCTAGGATGTGCTGAAATTTCATGTCTAAGGTTTACAACCACTTTAAGTTGAGCATTAATTAATCCCCAACTTCCCTATTCTCACATTCAAGGTGGATTGGAAAATCCTGCCCGCTTTAGCTTTGTATTATGACAGTGGGACTCTCCCACTGTCCGAATACAGTGATCAACACTGCAGCTCATTGGCTGCAGGAGCCCATCGAGAGAGATTTTCTACCAAGCCCATTTGTGAAACGTTTATTGATAGATCGATTTCTCATGAAAGGGAACCACAATATATTAATTTAAATTCAATCCATATATGACCAACTTAAAGCGGTAGTAAACTGCAGCATTAAGAAAAAAAAATCCCCTGCAAGGCAATGGCATAATGTGCTAGTAGGCATAGGCATGAATTATTTGCCTTAGAGCAAAGCCCTCCAGTGGCCCGCTGTCACCGCTGACAGGCCTTCCATCTTCACCCTGTCTTCCTTACGAGTTTGTGTGCTTCAGCTGTCTGAGCCGCGATGATGTCACACAGCCACGGCACAGAGCTCTGAAGGGACAACACGGATATGCCGTCCCTTCAGAGCACATGCACCGGTGACATCACCTTAGAACAAAGCCCTCCAGCGCTGATAGGGTTTCCATCTTTCCTTGGTCTTCCTTTTGGGTCCACGGCTCCTGCTGTATGAGTGGCCGGGGCAGCAATGACGTCACTCTCACGCATGCGCGTGGGAGCCCTCGGCTGCGGCACAGAGCTCTGAAGGTTCGACACGATATGCCGGACCTTCAGAGCGCATGTGCCGGTGACGTCACTGGCTGCATGCAGTGTGAATATCTCCTAAACACCACAACTTTAGGTGGTATTCCCAGTACCTACAGGTAAGCCTTATTATAAGTTTACCTGTAGGTACAACTTAACAAAACGACTTTACTACCACTTTAACTCAAGAGGGCCATGACTAGAGATGGATAGGGTTTTTTTTTTTCAAAGTAATTTCTCTACTAAATAAAGCATGGAGACATGGATGGGTGAGTTTTGTGTGGATATTAAAAATGAATAACACTTTCAGTTTGTGGTGCTCAGATACAGTTTTCTTCAACTTTAACTACTGAGAGATTTAACTTCTTGTTGACAGTTGTCTTTATGAAATCATATTTATTTTAGTCTGGAGATGAGATGACTAACAAGCAGTTAAATCTCTTAGTAGTAAAAAGTGTTAATTGCCCATGTAGCCCTAGACTTAGGCTAAGTTCACCTTCTTTTTTTCTTTCTAAATTACAGCTCCCCTATGTACTATTATAGCATTATTGTACTTATTTTGCAAACATAAAACAGCTTTCTATTAGTTCTACACCGGCTTACCTCACTCTCTTCATAGCTGTTTAACCACTTGCTTACAGGGCACTTACACCCCCTTCCTGCCTAGGCCATTTTTCATCTTTCAACGTTGTTGCACTTTGACAATTGTGCGGTCGTGCTACACTGTACCCAAACACATTTTTTATCATGTTATTCACACAAATAGAGCTTTCTTTTGGTGGTATTTAATCACTGCTGGGTTTTTTTTTTTTTTTTAAAGACCAAAAATTTGGAAAAAAAAAAGTTCTTTACTTTTTTTCTATCAGTAAATTTTGTAATTTTTTGCCTTCACTGATGTGCGCTAATGAGGCGGCACTGATAGGCTGAACTGGACGGCACTGATGAGGTGGCATTATGGGCATTGATTAGGTGGCACTGATGAGGAGGTGCTAATATGCCGCACTTATGGGCACAGTTAGGTGGCACTGGTGGGCACTGATAGGCGGCACTGGTGGGCACTGATAGGTGGTACTGATGGACATGGATGGGCATTGATGGGTGGCACTGATGGGTGACACTGATGGGCATTGATCGACAGCAGTGATGGGCATTGATAGGCAGCACTGACTGACATAGCTAATGGACTGGTGGCACTTGTGGGCAGTGGTGGGCACTGGCACTTGTGGGCAGTGGTGAACACTGATTGCTGCCACTGGTGGGCACTGATTGCTGGCATTAGTGGGCAATGGTGGGCACTGATTGGTGACACTATATTGCTATATTGTAATTAGGGCACTGATGATCAGTGCCCTGATTACATTCCTAGATGTCCCCCTGCGTGGAGATGCTGCTGATCAGCTCTCCTTGCCACACACCCTGTCAGTGTGAGGTGAGGAGAGCCAATTACCAGCATCTTCGTGTTTACATGCGACCGGCTGTGATTGGACACAGCCGATCACATGGTTAAAGAGCCGCGGCTCTTTACAGAGATTGGGGTCGCGCCATGGGCACGCGAGAATGGCCGTTCTGGGACGCCATCCCAGAATGAGAGCCGCACACTGGCAGGACACTGCTTGATTACTTCTGCCTTACTTCCAGGATAGACTTTAGGTCATGACACAGGAAGGAGTTGACCAGCTGAGGGTAGATAATGCAGGGTGTGTGCTATTGAGATCAGCTGGTCAACTCTTTCCTGTGTTATGACCTAAAGTCTGTCCCGGAAGTAAGGCAGAAGTAATCGAGCAGTGTGTTTAAACAGATATGAAGAGAATGAGGCAAGCCTGTGTAGAATTAATGGAAAGCTGTTTTATATTTGCAAAATAAGTACATTAATGCTATATTGGTATATAGGGGAGCTGAAATTTAGAAAAAAAGGTTAACTTAGGCTTTAAGCTGAATTACATGCAGATCACCATATACAGAGTTGAAATACACATATGTAGTCCAGATACTTTTGCCATTCATATATCTATGCTAGGCATTCTATGCTGTAGAGTGACACAACGATCTTTGTGAGGAATACACGGATGTAACCCTCCTGCCCTCAGACTTAACAGTGAAGGAGTAGCAACACATTTACAAGTCATCAATTTTGCACACTGTGCTCTCTTCTTCTGTCAACATGTTCCATTTCGGCACATGTGCATGTAGCAGAACCTTATTAGCAGTTGCTGGTGCTGTCATTACTTCAAGTCTGGCTGTTACTGTGCAAGAAGTGATGGGAGCCCGGTGTCCAGCCAAGTAATTACAGTATGCTAGCTGTATGTAAAAATACATGTAATTATTTTAAGGGAGTATACAGCTGCCTTTTTTAATGGCTGCCTGGAGTTCAGCTTTAGAAGTGATTTGATGGAGAAACAGAACCATTTTTAGTTACTGACAAATGATAAGGAGTCTGATAATATCCTGAATGCCCTTTAAACAGCAAGTGAAACAAGTGAACATTTGGCAGACGTCTTCTTTCATTTCTGTGGTGTGCAGCACTTTGTCGTTTGGTGGTGCAGAATAATTGCAAACAATAATACTCGTTACATTTTAAAGCCAAAATTAGATGTAATGCCAAGATTTCTTCTGGCCAAAGAGTCTGAGTTTACTGTTGTTGCATAAGCCATAATGAACGTAACAAAGCAAATACTTTGTAATCTAGTCCCTGAGACAAAACCACAGATGTCACACGTTATATTGTGGTCATTTAGAGATCACTCTTTGTCCTATGGGTGGATGTGCCAGCACGATTTTATTACCCTTATTTATACAGTATCAGTGTTGGAATCTTCTTGGAGAGCTGTAATTGTTCTCTGCACAGCTGTACGTTGTACGATCAGCTGCTTTTTGCATACAAAAAAAAAGACTGTCAGATTGCCAGGTTTCTTTTTTTTCTTTGTTAAATAGCTTTAATTCCTATGTTTAGAAATGATGTTTAGTAATTTATTAGCCATAATTCTCTGTGTAATTTTCTTTTGGCGGACAGCACAGAATTGCATTTCTTTTCTGTCTTTACCATGAGAACTTGAACAGTTGAGTCATTCCAGCTTTCCATTTCCCAGGCAGCCAGGATTACAGCTGCTTTTGATTTCTCAAGATAAAATTACATATTATACACATGGTGATTCTCTGCTAAGCAAAATCATAAGGTGACACCAGTGCACTGCCTGGTCAGTAAGCATTTAACCCAGAGGCATGTTTCCAGACATTTTCATTGCTTTTACTGCCACTTACACATAGTCTGCCATTAAAGTGAAAAATCTTGCATTAAAGGAAATTTGTTCAGCATGGCAAATATATATATATATATATATATATATATATATATATATATATATTATATAACAAAAACGTATAAACTATTAGTCAGGAAATATTGCATAGAAAAGTCTTGCCAGCAGGTGGAGCTCTAGCCTCCTCTTCATATGTCCACTAGGCTAACTGTAACTGCTTTGCTTAAAAAAGCCTTTTTGTTTACGGTGAATAGTTTAAGCTCAAATGAAATACTAGCCTGAATGAGTCAGATTTTCAAGTAGAGAGAGACAGTCTCAACAGATCTACAGCTGTGCTCCGCTCTAAAGTGCAAGCTAGTGAAATGGGCGTTTCTTTTTAAAAATGCGATTTAAATAAAGTACAAATAAAAGGTCAGTTTAAAAACCTGTAAATGTAAATAAAATCACCCCAAACTATTATAGATTCCAATTAATACTTCAACTAAAATAACAGCTTAGACCCCTTTCACGCTGGGATGCCTTGCAGGCGCTACAGCGTTAAAAATAGCACCTGCAAAGCGCCCTGAAAGAGCTGCTTCTGTCTCTTCAGTGTGAAAGCCCTCAGGCTTTCATGCTGGAGCGGTGCGCTGGCAGGACGGTAAAAAAAAGTCCTGTTAGTAGCATCTTTGGAGCGGTGAAGGGAGTGGTGTGTATACCGTTCCTGCCCATTGAAATTAGTGGGGCAGCGCCGCTATACCGCCGGAAAAGCACGTGGGTGGTTTTAACCCTTTTTCGGCCGCTAGCGGAGGTTAAAAATTCCCCGTTAGCAGCCAAATACCCCCACAAATATGACGGTAAAGGCCTGCTAAAAATAGCGGCACTTTCCCGCCACTGCCCCAGTGGGGCCTTAAAGTGTACTTATAGCCAGAACATTTTTTGTTTACTTTTGGATAGCATAAGAAAGCATGAAAACCCCTGCCAGTTTTTTTTTTTTTTTTTTTTTTTTTGCTCTGTAAAAACTTCCAGAGATGAAAGGGAACAGAGATGGCATTTTTACAAAGTAATGAAAAATCCTCACTTAGGCAGATGTCAACAGAACCCGTGTCCCCAGTGGAAGGTTTCCCTTCACCCCTTATTCCGGGGAGAGCTGTAAAACATGTTTTGGCTTGGTGATAATGGTCTCTAGCCGGTTCCTGACCGGCTCACGACTATATACTGCAGCAGAATGGCACTGCTTGGAGAAATCTCATATAGGTACATCGTACCCCTTAGGAGCCACTATAGGACGTACGCGTGACCGCTGCACAGCGGGGGGTCCCGATGCATGTGGACGGCAGGTGCAATCACCGCCGGCTACCCACGATCGCGTGCACGAGCGCCAAGGGGATTTGTGTGTGTTTGTTCTGTCAGGGGAGTGGTGACATATGGTTTGTTCCTACTAAGTAGGAACATTGATATGTCTCCTCCCCCCGTCAGTCCTATGCCCATACAGTTAGAAACCCTAACTAGGGAACACATTTAACCCCTTAATCACCCCCTAGTGTTAACACCTTCCCTGCCAGTGACATTTACACAGTAATCAGTGCATTTTTATAGCTCTGATCACTGTATAAATGTCAGTGGTCCCAAAAATGTGTCAAAAGTGTCCGATCTGTCCGCAATGTCTCAGTCCCAATAAAAATTGCAGATCATCACCATTACTAGTAAAAATAAATAAATAAATAATAAAAATGCCATAAATCTATCCCCTATTTTGTAGACGCTATAATTTTAGCGCAAACCAATCAATATACGCTTATTGCGATTTTATTTTTCCCTAAAACATGTAGAAGAATACATATTGGCCTAAACCGATGAATACATTTGTTTGTTGTTTTTTTTTAATTATAGATATTTACTATAGCAAAAAGGAAAAAATATGATTTTGGTTTTTTTTTTTCAAAATTGTTGATCTTTTTTTGTTTATAGCGCAACAAATAAAAATCGCAGAGGTGATCAAATACCACTAAAAGAAAAGCTCTATTTGTGGGGAAAAAAGGACGCAAATTTTGTTTGGGTATAGTATCGCACGACCGCGCAATTGTCAGTTAAAGCGACGCAGTGCTAAATTATAAAAAGGGCTCTGGTCAGGAAGGGGGTAAAATCTTCCAGGGCTGAAGTGGCTAGAAAAATGAAGAGGGTGATTCCTGCCAGCGTTAACACAGTAAAATAGAAAAAAAAAACTGCAATTAAAAAAAAAGAAAAGAAATGGATACATTGTATACCAAATTAAAACAAAATAGACTATACATACACTTTATTGTATATCTTAAATGATTTCCTGCATATTTTAATATTCCATATTTTTTATTCCTATCTGTAAGCCCAGGTTCACACTGAGCTGCGGGAATGAAGCCGTGCGAGTTCAGCTGAGATTTCACTCCCGCATGTCAGTCCCGATTTCAGAGACATCTGTGCGGGTTTTTGCACAGATGTCAATGTAAATCGCAGCCCGAAATCGCAAAAATTAGTACATAAACTACTCTTTGAAATTGGTGCAGCGACACTCTGATTAGAACGGTGCCATTGACGGCAATTGCCGCTGATTTGTCATGCAATTTGACATGTCAAAATGCTCCAGTGTGAACCAGAGCTAAAACACTCTTTTGCTCTGTTCTCCTCACTTTTTGTCTTGGTGACAACGGTTTCACCAGACTGGTAAATCTGCAGTAGGAACACAGACAGCAATTAGAAGTTGACAGGGGGACTACAGAACTCCTCCCCCTTTCCTCATCTCCATAACATTAGTTATTAGCTAATAACTGCTAGGGATTTCAGTGCAGCAGAAGCAGGGCTGTTTATATAGGATGCTAGGAGCTCACTGGCTTTTTAGCAAATAAACAGGTATTTTTTTTCATAAGGAACAAAACCTAAAGAAATGTGTATGTAGTGCAAAAGATGCATTGTATATTTTTTTCTACCTGGATTTGCAAATATCCAACACTATATATCACTAAAATAGCAGGAAGCATGGGTTGCATATGCATTGAGCAAAAACATATAAGCTGCCCTGTATATAATTAAAAGTTATGCCTAGGGTAGACCTTAACCTAGAGAGTATACTCATCTTTTTAATCCACAGTTGAAGCACGTTTTAAGCTTGTTTATGCAGCATCAGTCTGAATAACTGTTAAGTAACAGTATCCTGGCACAATGCCTCTGTTTATCCGAAGGAAGAGATCAAAATGAAATAGAAAATGTGTCTGCCAAAGGACAAAGCACAGCATTTGGGGTCTTAACTTGCTGCAGAACTTCTGCATTATAGTTATGCCATTTCCTGTTAGGATTCTCATTGCCCATAGGTTTGCTTTCTTCATTTCTTGCAACCATTTAAACAGTACTTGCATAAGCTACTTGGTTCATTTTAGTTCTGGCTGGAACACATCATGATTGGCCCATCCTAAAAGTCTTTCGCCAAAGTTCAACATTCACTAGAATTTGTCCAGAAAGGCTGTTGATTACTACAGTACATTTTTGCACTTAAAGTCAGTTCTCTAATACAGGGTTTGGCAGGGGTCTTGTGTTTTTCTGATAACCCTAGTGGATATTTTTTTTACATGGAGCACAGTTAACTCCAGACAAATAAAAAGTAATAGTTTTGGTGCATGTGTTATGGGTATTATTTGACAAAAAAGAAAGAAAAATTTATTTTTAAGTGGTTCTAAAGGCAGATGGTTTTTTACCTTAAAGAAGTTCTAAAAGCAGAAGGTAATTACCCCTAATTACTCACCTGAGCCCCTTCTCTCTCCAGCGATGTCCACAATTCCCTCAGCCATCCAGGACACTCCTCCTGATTGGCTGAAACAGAGCAGCGGTGCCATTGGCTCCCGTGGTTGTCAATCAAAGTAAGTCAGCCAATCGGGAGAGAGAAGTCGGGGCCAGGTCAGACCTTGTGTCTGAATGGATACATGGATCTCTGACTCGGCTTGGGTGCCCCCTGTAGTAAGCTGCTGACTGAGGGGCACTCGAAGGAGGGAGGGGGCTAGGAGCAGCAAAGAGGGACCCGAGAAGAGAAGGATCCAGGTTGCTTTGTGCAAAACCAACAACACAGAGGAGGTAAATAAAACATGTTTGTTATTTTAAAAAAATAGTAAAAAAAAAAGGAAACAAGCCTTTACAATCACTTTGATGCATTCTTTGCATTAAGAATGCATTAAGCCCCCTCCTTATACTTACCTGAGCCAAATCTCGATCCAGTGCTGGGCCTCAGAGCAGCAGCCCTCTCCATTCTCTCTCTCCTCACTGGCTATGGAGGCAGTAGTGGGAGCTATTGGCTCCTGCTGCTGTCAATCTCAGCCTATAAGGAGAAGGCAGAGCTGAGCTGCTCTCTGTGTGTCAATTGACACATAGACCTCAGCTCGGAATCAAGCCTGCACAAGTTCCCCCATAGCAAATAGCCTGCTATGAGTGCACTCAGGAAGGGGGGAGAGCCCGGAGAGCCGGCAGGGGATCTGAGAAGAGGAAGATTGGGGCTGCTCTGTGTAAAATCTTTGCACAGAGCAGGCACGTTTACTATGTTTGTTTGATATTAAAAAAAAAATAAAAATATATAATCCCTTCACAATCACTATAACCTTGCTTTGCATAATTACAGTTCTACTTTATAGTCATATTTTGGGCTGTGTAAGCAGACAGAGGTCATGTTAAAGAAGACAGCTACAGAGTTAGAGTTAGGGAGCAGAGTTATACGTTTTTGTGAGTTTGGGAAAAAAATGTCAACTGAAAGCTGAACTAAACTCTCTCAGTCAACATTCGCTATTTTTAATCCTTATGCTGCTAGCATTAGTAAGTAGGTTGAAATGTATATTATATTCACTTTTATTTTTTTATTTTTTTTTTTAACATTTCTTGCCTCCTGGTTTCTGGCCTAGGCCAAATCATGTCATACTGTACATACCAAGCGACACTATGGGCATTTTTTTCTTTCATTTGGAGGAGGGGAACAGACCCCTCCTGTCTGCATGCCTAAGCTAAGGGCAGATGGATTCCTGGAAGTAAATGCTACATAACCTGTCTGTACTTGCTCAAGATAACCTTGACTAGAAATGCAAGGGATGAAATAGCTTTTTCAGTTTTTGGTGCTCAGATACAATTGAGCTCCACTTGGAACAGGTATCGGCACTATCAATGATTGCAACATTTGCTCCATACTTGCATGATAAGAAAAAGGTTAGTTTAATTTTTCATAGACTACACTGAAAAAGGTAGATATCTTTTAGGTTGTCAAATGCCATTATAACAAGTTTGGATTGTTGTGATTGGAGCCCCTTTTAAAGTCATGCAGCATTTAGTAATTGTCTGTTTATTCATTTTACATCATATACAGCAGATATATGTACTGTGGGCATTGATTGTGTATTACATAATTGTTGGAGATAAATGGAGACATACGTTTCTGGCCCTTAAACAAAAGCAGGAAACAAAATGTCCATTTGAGGCAATTATGTCTTCATTGCCAACAAAGAAAATAAAAAAAATCCCCAGAAGAATATCCTCTGTTTAAATGACAGCATCAAACTGTAGCTCCTTTTGTCTGTCTATAAAATTCTGCTATTGTTTCCAACCAATGCAAAAGATGTGTGCATAGAGTTTAACTATTTCTGAAGAACCTTAGACCCAAGACAGAGTCAATGCTGAAGTACTGGTCTAATTTACCCCATATGTTTTTGTAGTTTCGCTATTATATTGATTGCTATAATGTGAATAGGACTGTGTTTTAAGTCATTTTACTTTTCATTAAAATAACAAACATGTTATAATCACCTGCTCTGTGGAATCGTATTCCACAGAGCAGCCCCAAACCTCTTCTTCTGGGATCCTTTGCTGGCTATTTTGGCTCCTCCCTTTCTGTGTCTGCCCCCATCATGGCAAACACTTGCTATGGGGGCAGACATGGAGCTTCCATCCCCGTTTTTAACGTGGGGCAAATGGGGCAACTTCCCTGGGCCCAATCTTTGTTCGGGGGCCCAAAGCAGCCTCCGCTTCAACCCGCGAATTGGGGCCCTGATGACGGCTTGCAGAGCGCACAGAGGACACGGGAGGCAAGCCGAGTTGGCGGAGAGGGGGGGAGCTCTGACTCTGCCTCATGAAGCCTGTATGCTCGGAACAGAGCAGCAGTAGGAAGAGAAGTGATCAGAGTGGGAGCCCCTGGACCTCTGTATTCCCTAGCCAGTGTACAGGGCATGGGGCTGGGAGCGCCACTGATGCTTTGACCCCCCACTCCATGCAGCCTGTATGCTCAGGAGGGAGCAGCTGAAGTGAGAGCAGTGATCGGAGTGGGAACCCCACCTGTTCTTATATCCATAGAATGCCTGACTGCTATCCTGAACCCTGAGCTGTGTTTTTTCATGTGCATTGCTGAAAGTTCTCAGAAGCTCTCCTGTAGTATGTCCGCAGTTTCTGACGCTCTCCTGTACTCTGTCTGGAGTCTCTGAGGTTCTCCTGTAGAATGTCCGCAGTCTCTGATGCTCTCCTGTAGTATGTCTGCAATCTCTGACATTCTCCTGTAATATGTGTGCAGTCTCTGATGCTCCTGTAATATCTCTGCAGTCACTGATGCTCTCCTATAGTATGTCTGCAGTCTCTGACGCTCTACTGTAGTATGTCTGCAGTCTCTGACCATCTCCTGTAGTATGTCTGTAGTATGCCTGCAGTCTCTGACGCTCTCTTGTAGTATGTATATTAATGTGCCGCTTTACTTGCTCAATTATTTGGGATTGTTCCACTGCTCAGTGAGTGGTAATGATGTGCAGTGTCCTGTAGCAATCAATCAGTGAACAGTAGTGATCTGCTGTAATCTCTAGCAACCAATCAGTGAGTGGTAATGGTGTGCTGTAATCCCTAGCAACCAGTGAGTGAGCAGTAATACTGTGCTGTAATCTCCAGCAACCCATTTGTGAGTGGTAATAATGTGCAGTAACCTCTAGCAACCAATCAGCAAGCAGAAATTATGAGTTATAACCTCTAACAACCAGTCAGTGAGCGGTAAGGATAGGCTGTAGCCCAAGAAAATGTTTGCCCAGGGCCCAATCAGTATTAAAGACGGCCCTGTCCATCCCGATCCAGGCTGGGTGTGTCCACTGACACACACACAGCTCAGCCCAGCCCCTCTCTTTGCTCACAGGATTTGACTGACAACAATAATGGCTCCCGCTAGTTTTATTCAAGCTTGTGAGAGCACAGAGAGTGTAGAGCAGACCAACAGATACTGGTACAGTACTGGATCCATACAGGGGTGAGGGCACAGCAAGTAGCAAAACATGTTTACCCTAATGAAGGGAATGCATTAAGGTAAAAAATATTTTCCCTTTAGAACCACTTTTAAGTATGTACATATGTGCAAGGCAAAAAATAGTTTTTATTTTACAAGAAGACTTGGTATAAATTATATAAATACTTTAAAGTATAGCTAAAGGCACAACTATATTTAGCTTTAGAGTGGAGAGGGATTAGAACACCTGTCAATTTTTATTGCTGTCTGTGGGTTAGAGAAATTCACCCTTTCTATTTGTCCTGTTACTGTTATCAGCAAAAGTGAAAGTAAAAGAAAGTCCCAATTTTTGGGTTGACACCAGAACAGCAATAGAGGAGAAACTTTCCAATGGGGACACTGGTTCAGATGACCCCCTTGTATTCCATCATTTTGGAACGATTACCGCCAACTTCCTGTTTTGGCTATGGGACAGAAAGTAAAGGGAAATCTCCCCATTTGACACAGAATTGTTACAATCCTCCCTTACTCTGTCCAAAAAAAAAAATTTTTTTAAATGTTGTCTTTAGTTCTAACTAAATTCACCTTTAGGAACATGTTACATGTTCCACCAGTTTTTAGGTTGGAGCATGTTCCCACTATTGCAGCCGCTTGCTGATTCCCTCTCTCCCTGAGAAAATCAGCAAGCAGCAGTTTTGAAAAGAACTGCCTGAATTCCACCAATCAGCAGTGTGTAAGCTGCAGTTATGTAACCAATGGAACCCTTTTGGAGATGGGCCATTCATAAATAATTGTGTTTTCCTTTATAACAAAACATTTCTTTGACACTTGTACTTAAGTGTATTTGTGGCTATACAAATATCATCCAAATGTGTTTTTTATAAATAGAACCGCTATTATTTATAAATGATCTCTTTCCAATATTTCTGTTATATGTACTGCCTTCATTTATAAGAGACAGGAATATATTGTTGAGTGATTGTTGGAATATACCCATATTAGACCTCTGGGAATATAAGGGCCACAAACCCCTAAGCACTAGTACCCTTTTTTGTGGTTAGTGCCGGTTCATACCAAAACACTGTGCGGGAAGCCCGTGTTCTGTGCACGCTTCCCGCACCTCTTACCAAACGTTCTGGGTGTGCAGTCTGCTACTGGTGTCAATAGATTCCTAATGACACCCCAAATTCAGATCCCCAATAATGTGTTTGCCTGTGCTAGAGTGCATGGTACAGCAGTACCATGCGATCCGGTTACAAAGTGCTTTTAAACGTAGTGTGTGCATTACTTATGTTGCGATCGAGCGCGATTTCAGCCCATTCAAATGAATGGGCTTAAAATCACAGTGCTCTGAAAGGCACAAAAACACGTTCCGGTTCTCTCGGGGATACGGAGCTCAGTGTCATCCATTCATTGCCAGCGGGTCACCTGGACACCCTCAGCACTCAGCGCTGCTGTGCTTACCTCTCATCAGTTGTCTGTGACCGGGAAAAGATCTCTGAAGATTATTGAAATCAGACACTTGAGTTTTTTTTCTGGGAACTCCAATGACAACCGTGTTGGGAAGATTAGTGTGCCAGTTTGGAAGACCCTCTGAAGCTATAAAGGCCCTGGCTGGGTATGGAGCAACAAGTGGTTGTGACGTTTTGTAATGAGAGTTCCCTATAATTTGGTAAGCGAGTCTTTCAGCCTTTGGTGGTGGTGTTGACACAGGATCACACTTCAAGATGGTGGTGATGCTCACCAGGAATTTTAGAACACATCACTTGTGGACTTTTTATGTTCATGTTATTAGCGTAACTTTATAAAGCTGTATTGTATTGGAACTGTCCTGATATCTCACAGAAAAGTTGCTGCTTGAACAATTTGTTTATTTATTTGCTATATATATATAGCGCAGTTTTTTCTTCTTCTTTTTATTTTATAAACATGTCTTTAGAGTAGAACCAAATCAGTCACAAGGCAAACTAGCCAGGATCCTGGGATCCAGTAGATGTTTGGATGCCTAGTTTGCAGTAAGTCAGAGGGACAGTGCCATTGGTCAAAGTTTTGCACCTGTCTGCCACTTTACAAATGAGGATTCAAGTGTAGTTTTGTTGGTGTCTGAAGGAGTCATTCCAGTACATAAAAATGAAAACTGGGCAGCTTCTCTGAACTTATTGCAGTCTTTGACAATGTCACTTGAAGGGGTGGAAGTTCAAAGTTGCTTCCTTGCCTGGTCCCCTTTTTTGCTTGAATCTGTCTCTGCTGTAGTGTGTCCAGACAATGAGTGCTCACAGATGAAGCTGCCAACAGAACAGGTGAGATAACCTTCACTGTAACGTAGAGCTGCACGATTAATCTTTAAGAGTTGAGATTGCGATTCTTCCCCCCTCACGATCTTAACAGAGAATTTTCCTGATTCTATGTAGAGTTCTCTACTCAAGCTGACAGCTGTCAAAAAAAAAAAAACAGGCAGTCTGCCAAGTTTTTCAACGTTCCTCAGCGCTGAGCTAACTATAAACATCATAACCTTTTGTTCTTTAGATCAAAGGAATGTTAACCACTTAAAGATTAAACATTTTTCTGGCACTTGTTTGGTTTCAAGTTTAAATCATTATTTTTTGCTAGAAAATTGCTTAGAACATTTATGGAACAAAAAAAAAAAAAAGAAAATTACCTAGAACCCAGAAACATCATATATATACTTTTAGCAGAGACACTAGAGAATAAAATGGCAGTTGTTGCAATATTTTATGTCACACTGTATTTGCGCAGTGGTCTTTCAAATGCAATTTTTTTATGGGAAAAAAAAACACTTTAATAAATTTTTTTTTAAAAACTAAGCTGCACAGTTAGCCCAATTGTTTTGTAAAGATGATGTTACACCACGAGAATCGTGATCTTTATTCTAAGCAAAAAAAAATTGTGATTGTCATTTTGCCCAGAATCGTGCAGCTCTACTGTAACATCACTGTAGCTAAAGTGGAGTTTTTGCCCATAACAACCATTCAGGTTTGTTTTTTATATTTGATCCCTATGGTCACGATCTTCATTTTATCTTCTGTTTTCAGTAAATGTCCAAAAAGGTACACTTGCATCAATCCTAGAATGAATCCTGAAGTTAAAAAGGACACCATCTGTATGACAAGTTATTTGCTTGTTATTGAGGCATATTAGAATCTTAAAACAGAGAATGTATTATATCTTACTTCCTTCACAAATCCATAATATAGGCGCTTTATTCCTTTATTAGGATAATAGGCAGAGTCATGCATATCATAATTTTTGATCCTGGGCCAACTGTACATACTAAACTGATGGTCAACAGAAACAATCCATTAAAGAGTAATTTCCTTTTAGACCGCCTAACATATCTGTCTGGCTGCAGTGTTTTTATTTGTCCTCAAGCACACTACTTCATAGAAGCTCTGATTTCCATATGCTGCATTTATTAAAACATGCCTAGGTACATCAATGAACACTTTAAAAATATGCGTTTATTTAAAGCACACAACGTTGCTGAATGCTTTTTACACCTGCTTTGTAAATGCTTGTTGTATGTGATCCTCTTCACTCTAGTGTTTACAAGATAGGTTGTAAAAATGTCCACGTGTGCTGCATCTTACTTAAAAAGGCTAGTTTTAAATTTAGCAGTTGCCATTTTTGTTTAGCTTTCTGTATCTAAAAGTAACTGAGAATAATAGGGCGAGTAATTATTTATTTTGTGAGACTGGTGCCTTTTAATCAAAAAGAGCCCAATCATTTCAAAGCTGTTTCACTATTTATTTTTCAATGTTTTTATTGGTTTTCAAAATATTAACATAATAGCACAAGAATTCTAGGCCCAAAGCGTTTAGCGAAGTACACACAACCTACCCAAAAACTGGATGGCATGAGTTCACTTTACAGAGTATGTGTACAAACCGTTACAGAATTTATGAAAGCAAACCTAAACTTAGTGGCTTTCGCAACCGACCTAAGTAACAAAGAGCAAGTTCTTTACCATAAAGCTGCCAAGAACTGATCAACTGGAACACAGCTTGATGTCGGTCAAAGATAATCAATAAAAAGCCACCTAACGTCAATAGGATAATAAGAGTAGATGAGAGAAAGAGAGAAAAGGGAAGGATAGTAAGGGGGGAGAGCTCTAGGAAAGAGAGAGTAAAGTGGGGATCTCGGTGGCTTGGTAGGCTATAGCAGGATGTTGGGCTTTCACTATTTCATAGAGTACTTTTAAATATCCTCTGAGAGAAATGTGGCATTTTCAATTTTTTTTCTGCCTCATTTGTTTGCTAAATATCTGTGTAAAAAGCTGACTTGATGTGGAATTTCATCACTTTTCTTCTATCTTGTTTTTACTTTTGTAACCCAGCCTGGAATGACTTCCTGCTCCTAAAACTTGTCATTATGTCACTATAGAGACAGATACAAATCTCTAGTCAGAACTTGTATTATTTGAATAAATATGTTAAAGCCTATTCTATAAGCCCTCATATACGTTACTTCTTGTTCTTGTTATACATGTTCTTGTTATTAAAGTCGTAATATAGGCAAAACTTTTATATTTTGGGTAGAGTAAGAGAGGGACATAACCCTTATCAGTTTATTTTTTGTCATCTGTGTCCCATTGGGGAGATTTCCCTTCACTTCCTGTCCCATAGCCAAAACAGGAAGTGAGAAGAAATCCCTGCAAACCGTGGGGATCCCCAGGTCACCAGAACTAGTGTCCCCATTGCAATATTCCCCCTCTATTACTTTTCTGGGGACAACCCAAAATGTGGAATTTTTCTTTTTCAATGATAATGGTAAACAGGAAAAATAGAGAGGGTGAATCTCCCTAATGGGGACACAGACAGCAATAAAAACTGACAGATGTTCTTATCCATCTTCACACTGTCCAAAACTAAAACAAAGTTTTGCCTTTAGTTGTACTTTAATATAATTGTTTTAACAGCTCGGAGAGTGTTGTTCAATATAGCAGCTTTCACAGAGTGTAGCCATCTTTACAATAGTTTTGGTAAGAGTTGTTTAGAAAAAACACCTCCTTATTAAAATTTGTAATAATCTTTTTAACAATTAATAGGAATAAATCCAGAAGGATAAACTGTGTGCATGTGTGTGTATATATAAGTAGTTTATCAGAGGATCTTGGGGGGGGGGGGGGATTTAAGCAGCCCACACACCTATGCTCCTTGTCGGTTCCAGTGCGCGATACCCTCCCTCCCTTTCCCTTTTTCAGGGCACTTCTGAGCACATTCTTCTCCATAAACACCCATTACTTATCTTGGGTATGCCCCCTTTTCTTGGCATACCGACCAGTTGTAAGTCTTGTCGTGTGTTTGTGACCCATTTCTGTTTTGGTCAAAGGGCCACGATTTTATATATATATATATTGCAATAACAAACATGTTATGCTTACTTGATCCTTGCAATAAAATTGCAGGTACAATTGGGGGTGTGTGAGGGGGCAATACAGGTACTGGAACATTTTTTTCCTTAAAGTGGATGTAAACCCAATGTCATCCTTTCTAAACTACTGCCATAGGGGTTATCTATAAGGATATACATCCCTCCTGCATGTATCTTTACCTGTCTAATGTCTCCCCTCTGTCTGTTATTAGACCGAAAAACTGCATATTCTGTGGGTGGGTCTGTTATCTGGAGCTCGGTGGGTGGAGTCGTGATGTCAGTAGTCTCCTCGCCCACCTCTACACTCCCCTTGTCAATATGCATTTTCTCTGTGTATTTCTAACACTGAACGTCTGCTGAACTTCTGCTATGATCTCTAACATCCAGTGAAAAGACAGGAAAGTAACCACATGACTTCAGCATGGCAAATCATGGTGAGGTGTGGAACAGCCAATCCTTGCAGAGCTGCTGAAGAAAGGATTGGGGGAGGGAATTTAAAAAATACTGAATGTCTCTTAGGCTAGTGCACGAGATATGTAAATCACCTGTCACTCACAGCAAGGGGGAGGATTTGACAAAGTTTTCTCAGTTTGTCAAGATTTATCTCACTGAACAATAAAAGAAGATTGCTCACAGATGGATTAACTCTGTGTGGCAAGACTGGGCTCAAATGATAGCAAATCTTATACTCTACAGTATGATATAAAAAAAAAATTGAGGGGGGTTTACATCCATTTTAAAGCAGAACTCCAATCTCTCAGTCAACATTGATTATGTGTAATCCTGATGTGGCTAGCATTAGTGATTAGATGGGAAAGTATATCATATTTACTTGTTTTCAACTTTTTTTTTTTACATTTCTGCAGTTACTTTCTGGTTTCCATGGCTAGGCCAATGATATCCTAGATCCCTGGAGTCTTAAGGAGGGAAGGAGGGGTTTGCTGAGCTAAGCACACCCTCCTGCCTGTATGTCTGAGCTAAGGGCAGATGGATTTCATGAAGTAAATGTTGCATGGATCATCTGCCCTTACTCTGTGTCTGCAGCCAGAAATTCTAGGGGGTGGTTTTCAAAGTGATTTCTCAGCAAAATAAAGCATGGAGACATGGATAGATGGGTGAGTTTGCATTGAATAACAAAAATTAATTAAATAGCATTTTTGGTTTGTGGTGCTCAGATGCAGTGTAGCTCCGCTTCAATGCAGGGAGTTCATTAAGGTGGAAAATGTTTAGGCTTTAGTACCACTTTAAGTTTTTTGCTGCCTTTTCCTTACATTTGCTGTATTTTGCTAATATGTACTTATATTCAGAAAGAATGTTTGCATTAGACCCTATAAAAATAGCAAATCTTACTTTTTTCCTCTTTATGTCTTCCTTCTATTCATGGTATTTGTAGTCTTTACTTTTTGTACTAAAGGAAGCTTTAAAGATAGAAATAGGAGACTGAACATGTAGGCCCTTTACAAAATAAGCTACAGTTCGTGACTGGGGACAAAGAGAAGGCAAATTTATTAAACACCTACTTCAGCTCTGTGTATACAAAGGAGCATGGGAGAGCTCATGTCCATAATGGGGATGGTATTGGCACAGCCCCAAATGATCCACACGGGCTCAAAATTGATATGGTCTAGAAATATTTAGACAGCATAATGGTGAATAAAGCACTTGGACCAGATGGCATGGATCCAAAATAATGGATCCTAAAATAATTGAGTTCTATCATATCAATGCCATTGTATCCAATTTTTAGGGACTCTTTAATGACTGGCATAGTACCACTGGATTGACGTAGGGCCAATATAGTGCCTATATTTAAAAAGGGTTCAAAGTCTTTACCAAGTAACTATAGACTTGGTAAAGACTTTAAGCATAGATTCATGAAAGACAGAAGTTGTCAAACAAATCTGATTTCTTTTTATGAGGAGGTAAGTAAAACCTTGGACAGAGGGGTGGCTGTGGATTTGGTACGATTTTTCAAAAGCGTTTGACACATTTCCCCACACATGGCTAATGTGTAAGGTTAAATCTACAGGTCTGGAAAAATTAGCTTGTAATTGGATAGAAAACTGGCTAAAAGACCGTATTCAGAGAGTAGTGGTTAATGATTCTTGCTCTGAATGGTCTAGGATTGTTAGTGGTGTACCCCAAGGTTCAGGGTTGGGATCCTTACTTTTTAATATATTTATAAATGACAGAGGGTCTGGAATTAAAAGTACCATTTCAGTCTTTGCAGATAACACCAAGCTATTCAGTGAATAGGATCCTTACAGGATGTCTCCAACTTGCAAGCCTACCTCAATGCACTGTTTAATTGGGCAACTGTGGCAAATGAGGTTTAATGTTAATAAATGTAAAGTTATTGCACTTGGGGGCTAAGAATATGCATGCATCATACATACTAGGGGAACAACTATTGGGGGAGGCAATGGTGGAGAAGGATCTAAGTGTTCTGGTAGAACATAAGCTTAATACGGCATGCAGTGGCAAGCTGCGGTTTCCAAAGCGAGTAAAATCTTTTCTTGTATTAAGAGAGGAGTAGACTCCAAAGAGATATAATATGATTTTGCCCCTGTACAAATCATTAGTAAGACCTCATCTAGGATATGCAGTTCAGTTTTGGGCACCAGTTCTTAAAAAGGATATTGAGGAACTGGAGAACGTGCAGAGAAGAGTAACCAAACTGATAAGAGGCATGGAGGAGCTCAGCTATGAGGAAATATTACAAGTTCATAAAAAGTGCAGCGTAACAACATTTATAAAAAAAAAATCTTCATAGGAAAATGGATCACCAGCAAAGGCAAAGAGGCAGCTGTGCATAAAAAATGTGACCTGATAATCATCCAAGTGTATACGGGACTCAATCCCATCACGAATGCAATTGTGGCCACTCACCTTATAAGCATGACCTCTGAATTAACAGGACAATCATATCTTGCTTTTCCCATTGAGTGTAACATTTAAGATGGTAACTCCGCTGGTCTAGGCTGAGTTAGTCTGCACTCTGCAGCTTCTGTAATCTTCTAAAACTGTACTAGCATCATCAATGGTTCCCATTTTCCACACGGTCAGGTAGGTGCACCTACCTATGATGTGTATGTAACATAGTTATGCAAGGAATCATCGGAATGTTTGCCAATAAATCTCACAAGAGAAGAAATTACTTCTGGCCAAGTTCACGTTTAGTGAATGTTCATCTACTCAGTTTGTTTAACTTCATAGCCTTTGTGGAAGCTTGTAGTGCTTTGCACTTAAGCCAACCATAGATTAATTAAAATTTCCGTGGAACTGGCCAAATTTTGATCCATGTCTGGGCAGGCTGGTTGTACTGAAGACGATCTATCGATTGTTTTTTTCCTACAATCACTGCTGCTGGCTATAGCCAGCAACAGTGATCATTGTATTCTGACAGCAGGAAAATGTGTCAGAATACACAGGATTCCCTAGCCCAATGTGAGGACCCTCGCAAACATGCTTGCTAATGCCCAGGAACAGATGCACGGGGGCCGCAGTCATGGGAAAGTCGGCATTAAGGCTGTGCCTCAACTTAGAAGCAAGCCTTTCGCCTTGCACAATTAACTTTTTGTACACCAAGCACTTCACTGTAATCATTCTTCTCATGTCTTTTTACACCTTCTCTCTGTCAGGGCTGGGCTCAGCCCTTCCTTCTCAAAGCTGGCCACTCAGCTGTCAGCTAATTGCCAGCTTCTTTCTCTCCACAGTGACTCACCTGTTGATTGTATCCTGCTCGTCAGTCCTGCCTACTTAAGCCATCCAGCCCAGATGATCTCTGCCTTTGCTTTGGTCACATCTCTAGAGACGCTGTCCTGTGTTCCTGTTAAAGACTTGCTTGGCTGACATTCTTTCCGGCTCCAGATCCTGCTTGCTGTTCTACTATGCTCATCTCTGGCTCCCTGATGTTTTGGCTTGTCTGACTATCTGTTCCGGTTCCTGAACTCTGGCTATGTTTTGACTACGTTTACTCTGTTTTCCTTTTTATTATTATTATTATTATTAAACAAGTGTGATTTAACTGTACTTCTGTCTCAGTCTGATTCATGGTTTCTGACAGTAGGTGAAGGCCATGAATTCAGAAGATGCAGTCAATCCACTTGTTGGTAATATTTTTTCCAGATTGGATGAGCAGGATCACCGCATGGATCAGTTTGCCACGGCGTTAAAAATGCTCCTAAGTTGCACGGCTCACCTGGAATCTCCCACTGCGGCTGCTCCAGTACAACCTGTGTTGCAGGCCGTCCCTGCTGCTGCTCCAGTCTCTGTGCAGGCACCCACCTCGAATATTACCTCTAAAAGAGGTATATCTGGTTCCATTCCCCCAGGGATTTGGGGGCGATACAGTCCAATGCAGAGGGTTTCTCAACCAGCTTGAGATATACTTTGAGATGCTGCCCCAGGCGTTTCCCACGGACAGAAGCAAAGTAGATTTCATGATATCTTTGCTTTCTGAGAGAGCCTTGGCCTGGGCAAAACCTCTATGGAAGATTCAAAAACCTGTTGTCTTGAGTTACCCAGAGTTCGTGGCTTCTTTTAAAAGGGTATTTGACGTTCCTGCATGCTCCGCTTCTGCTGCCAAGTGCCTCATGTCCATCAAAAAGAGTACGAGAATTGTTGCCGATTACGCCATTGAATTCCATATTCTGGCAACAGAGGTTGCTTGGAACAATGAGGCTCTTGTGGCTTCTTTTTCTCATGGTCTGGTCTCTCGGATACCATCAAGGATGAGATAGAAGCCCGAGCCATACCCACTGAGCTCGAGAAGTTGATCACGTTTGCCATCCTCATTGACTCCAGACTCAGAGAAAGATTTCCTTTTAAGGAGCACTTGCAGAAGCTTCCTGTACATTTGTCTCTGAACTTTGCAGTCCCACCCTTGCCTCCCTCATCTCCCATTCCTCCTGGTACTGAGTCAGTCTGTGAAGATGAACCCATGCACTTGGGTTTCACGCGTCTCTCTGCGGATGAGAGAACCCTTAGAAGGAGGGCGAGATTGTGCCTTTATTGTGGCCAGGCAGGTCACTTTTTGAAGTTTTGTTCTACCCGTCCAAGGAACGCCCGAACCTTGAGGTCCTGTCATGGACAGACCCCCAGTTATCCAGAAGCATAAGCCCCTGGTTTCGATTACCCTTTCTTGGGCTGAGTCGTCCGTCGAGATACAGGCTCTAATTGACTCTGGGGCTGCAGGCCTGTTCATAGATGCTGCCTTTGTATCAAAGCACTCGATTCCGCTGCAGCTGCGTGACGCTCCACGTGCCATTGAGGCTCTTATGGGAGACCTCTACAGCCTGCCCATGTGACTCTTGTCCATGGCCGTAGGGGCGCTTCACCATGAGATAATACAATTCCAAGTTGTTTCCTCACCTAAGTTTTCACTAGTTATTGGTTATCCTTGGTTACAGAGGCACAACTTCTTTTGATTGGCTCCATGCTGAGGTTCTCTCTTGGTCGCCACAATGCAGTAAGACATGCTTCCAGAAGGTAGCCAAGGTCCTGTGCACTTCTTCTCTCTCCTCCCTGCTGGAAGAGTACCGCAATTTTATCGATGTCTTTGACAAATGTCAAGCCAGTAGTTTGCCTCCACACTGGTCGTATGATTGCGCAATTGACCTTCAACCTGGTGTCATACCCCCTCGTGGCCGGGTTTACCCTTTGTCGTTCTTGGAGGATAGGGCCATGGAGGAGTATGTTGCAGACACTTTCTCGAGGTTTCATCAGCAAATCCTCATCTCCTGCTGGTGCTGGTTTCTTCTTTGTGAAGAACAGTGGCGAACTGAGACTTTGGGGGTTATTCACTAAAAGCAAATCCACTTTGCACTACAAGTGCACTTGGAAGTGCAGTCGCTGTAGATCCGAGGGGGACATGAAGGGAAAATAAAAAACTGCATTTTAGCTTGCACATGATTGGATGATAAAATCAGCAGAGATTCTCCTCATTTCAGATCTACCCCTCAGATTTAAAGCGACTGCACTTCCAAATGCATTTGTAGTGCAAAGTGGATTTGCCTTTCGTAAATAACCCCCCTTGTATTAATTATAGGGGTCTCAATGGTTTCACGATTAAGAATGCCTATCCGATTCCATTGATTATGGAGTTATTTGACTGCCTCAAGGGAAAGACGGTTCTCACAAAGCTTGATTTAAGAGGGGCATACAATCTCATGAGGATTAAGGAGGGCGACGAGTGGAAAACTGCGTTTAATACCAGAACAGGCCATTATGAGTACCTCGTAATGCCTTTTGGCCTTTGTAACGCCCTGGCAGTTTTCCAGGAATTTATTAACAATGTCCTAGAGATTTATTGCAGTTATGTGTGGTGGTTTATCTCGACGATATCCTCATATTTTCCAAGTCCCTGGAGAGCCACCACACAGATGTCTGTTGTGTGCTTCAGAAACTAAGAGAACAATCTCTATTGTAAATTGGAGAAGCGCAAATTCCATCATGAACAGGTTAAATTCCTGGGTTATATAATTTCCACTGCTGGTTTTTTGATGGATCCAGAGAAACTTTCAGCAGTCCTACAGTAGCCCCGACCCGTGGGTTAATGTCCTTTGCAGCGTTTTCTTGGCTTTGCCAACTATTATCGGAAGTTTATTCGTAACTTCTCGTCTCTGGTCAAGCCCCTGACTGATATGACCAGAAAGGACGGTAACCCACAGAGTTGGTTTCCGGCATCCATTAGGGCCTTTGAGAGTCTCAAGGCTGCCTTTGTTTCTACTCCTGTGTTGGCGCATCCTGATCCTACTTTACCTTTTATCTATGAGGTTGATGCTTCTGAGACTGGAGTTGGCGCCCTTCTGTCTCAACGTCCTACTTCTGAGAGCGCTATGCATCCTTGTGACTGCTTTTCCAAGAAATTGTCACCTGCGGAGTACAATTACGAGATTGGTAACAGAGTGCTGTTAGCCATCATTTTAGCCCTAAAAGAACGGAGACATCTCATTCTTACTGACCATAAGAATCTCACATTCTTGTCTGAGGCTAAATGCCTCTCTCCCAGAAGGGCGCAATGGGCTCTTTTCTTGTCTAGTTTCAATTACATTGTCTCATTCTTACCCAGTACTAAGAATGTAAAGACTGACGCTTTGTCACGACAATTTTCCTCCACTTCCAAGATGGAGTGAGTTCCAGTTCCTGTGATTCCTCATCATATTCTGGCTACGGTTCGCACCAGTCTCACTTCTCCTTTGGGTGACAAAATTCTTGCCGTTCAGGTCCCTGCTCCTCCTGAGAAACCTTGTGACCGCTGCTTTGTCCCAGAGAGTCTCTGTACTTCTTTGCTCCAGACTTACCATTTTCCCAAGGGTGCTGGACACCCTGGGAAGAATCGACCCTTTTGGGCCATTCCCCAACAATTCTGGTGGCCTAGTCTACGTGCTGATGTAACAGCCTTCGTTGCCTGTTCCGTATGTCCTCAGAGTAAGACTCCATGACACCTTCCAGTGGGCCTCCTACAACCCATACCCAATGGAGAGAGGCCCTGGACCCTGTCTATGGATTTCATTGTGGCGTTACCCAGGGCAACACAGTTCTCCTTATGGTGGTTGACCGATTCTCGAAAATGTCCCATTGTATTCCACTTAAGAAGTTGCCCACTTCTAAGGAACTGGCTTCCATTTTTGCTCGGGAGATCTTTCGCTTACATGGGCTACCCAAGTTAATTGTCTCAGACAGGGGTAGTCAGTTAGTGTCCCGGTTCTGGCAAGCCTTTTGTGCACATTTGGGAATTCAGCTTGCTTCCTCCTCTGGGTATCACCCGCAGTCTAACGGGGCCACAGAACGAGCCAATCAGTCCTTGGAGCAATTCCTATGTTGCTATATTTCTGACCATCATAACAATTGGTCAGACCTCTCACCATGGGCAGAGTTTGCTCACAATAGTGCCTTGAATTTTGCTTCCCGATTGTCCCCGTTTATGGCAAACTATGGTTTCCAACCTTCCATGTTGCCTGACTCGTTTGTTCCGCAGAGTATTCCTGCGTTAGAGGAGCATCTCCGTGGTCTTCGTTCCACTTGGGCACAAGTCCAGGAGGCTTTGCGACATGCTAGTGATAGGTACTGACTCCATGATACCAGGTTGGGTATGGGGTTTGGCTGTCATCTCGCAACCTCCAACTTTGTATTCCCTCTCTGAAGTTCGCACCTCGGTTTATTGGGTCTTTCCATATTCTTCGCAGGATTAACCCATTACGCATTATACCTTCCTTCTAATATGCATATCTCAAATGTATTTCATGTCTCCTTATTAAAACCTTTGGTCTGCAACCACTTTACCACTTCAGTGCCTCGTCATCACCCTGTACAGGTTGAGAACCATGAGGAGTATGAAGTACAGTCCATTGTTGACTCCCGTAGGTTTCGTGGGTGCATACAGTACCTGGTGCATTGGAAAGGGTACAGTCTGGAGGAACGCTCTTGGGTCTCGTCATCAGACATACATGCCCCTGTCCTCCTCTGTGATTTCCATAGATGTTTTCCCCTCAAGCCTGGTGGTCCTCCAAGGTGGAGGGGTCATTGAAGAGAGGGTACTGTCAGGGCTGGGCACAGCCCTTCCTTCTCAAAGCTGGCTGCTCAGCTGTCGGCTAATTGGCAGCTCCTTTCTCTCCACATTGACTCACCTGTTGATGATATCCTGCTCTTCAGTCCTGCCTACTTAAGCCGTCCAGCCCAAATTATCTCTGCCTTCGCCTTGGTCACATCTCCAGCGATGCTCTCCTATGTTCCTGTTAAAGACTTGCTTGGCTGACATTTCTTCTGGCTGCAGATCCTGCTTACTGTTCTACTACGCTCATCTCTGGCTCCCTGATGTTTTGGCTTGTCTGACTATCCGTTCTGGTTCCTGATCTCTGGCTATGTTTTGACTACGTTTACTCTGTTTACCTTTTTATTATTATTATTATTATTAAACAGGTGCAACGCTTAAAACATAATCCTAAAAGGACAATCCAGGAATAAATGTTCAATGGTAGTTCAATCTGCGATATATATGCTGATGTGACCTCTGTGATGAGGGTCCACTACATGGGGTAAGCAGCTGTATTCTTGGGTGCTGGGTGACGGGCCTTCCTATTCCCTGCCTATCGCAGATTGAACTACCATTGAACATTTGTTCCTGGATTGTCCTTTTTGGATTATGATTATAAGCGCTGCACCTTTACCATATACAGTATATTATGAAACCGTATAGGACATTATAAAAGTCTGCGCTTGGCACTCTTATTTTTTATATTTTTTGTAAAAATAGATACATTTTTAGACAAAGTGAAAACTCTTTAAGAGCAAGCATCTGAATGAAGTGTTTTAGTTTTTTTTAAATGTCCAGTTCTGTAGCCATGACTGAAAAATGAACTTTGAAATTGATCTGACTGCAAAACAAACATTTGCTTGGCTGCTATGCAAGCTACACCTGGAGCTGTTTGCCGATGTTGCTTTATTCCTGATATTCATTTCCGTTAAATTCATGTCATGATGTGTTTGTTTCAGATTAGAGTGTCTGTATGATTACTCCGTTTTTATATTTTTGATTGCCAGCATTGTGATTACAGGCTGACAGGTAAAACTTTAGACCTTGTCACCAACTAAAAAAAATGCAAGTAAAGCACCAAAAAATCTGGTATTTAAATACTTGCTTGTAGCCCTTATCTTTCCATAAATAGTTTTTTTATTCACTTTAATTTACTAGAAAATATGACTAGTGATTTCCCTTGCAGCTCTTCTTCCCTCTTTGCACATCACAGACCTCTCTTCTATTTGGAATGTCTAACTGGTCACGGTCCACTTCTCCTTCCCCGACCTCCCTTACATAACCTTTTCTGTAGCTGCTTGTGGGGGGCAGCAAAGGAGACATTCTGCAGCCAGGACACAGGCGGGTTCTATCTGTCTTGCTGCAGATTGTAATGCACACTGTGAGAAGCTCAAAGTGTGCAGTGAAAGCAAAGTAAGCAATTTCACTACAGGAGAGGAGCCTGTTCAACTATGTAAGGCAGGGGTTCAGTTTCAAAAGGGGTTGTAAAGTCAGAAGGTTTTTTATCTTAATGCATTCGATGCATTAACCACTTCCCATCCGGGCCAATTCTGGCACTTCGCTCCTACATGTAAAAATCATAATTTTTTTTTTCTAGAAAACTACTCAGAACCCCAAAACATTATATATGTATTTTTTTTTTTTTTTTAGCAGAGACCTTAGGGAATAAAATGGTCGTTGCAACTTTTTATGTCACACGGTATTTGCGCAGCGATTTTTCAAGCGCGTGGTTTTTTTTGTTTTTTTTTTTTTTAGAAAAAAAAGTTTCATGAATAAAAAAATTAAAAAACAAAACCGTAAAGTTAGCCCAATTTTTTTATATAATGTGAAAGATGATTTTACGCCGAGTAAACAGATACCTAACATATCACGTTTTAAAATTGTGCACACTTGTGGAATGGCACCAAACTTCAGTACTTAAAAATCTCCATAGGTGATGCTTTAAACTTTTTTACAGTTTACATGTCTAGAGTTACAGAGAAGGTCTTGGGCTAGAATTGTTGCTCTCGCTGTAATGCACGTGGCGATACCCCACATGTGTGATTTGAACGCCGTTTACATATGTGGGCACTACTATATTATGCGTTCGCTTCTGTGCACGGGGACGGGGTGCTTTTACATTTTTTTTTTCTTATTCTTTATTTAACTTTTATTTTCGATTATTTGTCTTTCTCTTTAAAAAAGAAAATTTTTGATCACTTTTATTCCTCTTACAAGGAATGTAAACATCCCTTGTAATATTAATAGTGCGTGACAGGTCCTCTTCATGGAGAGATATGGAAAGCCCAGACTGGAAATTCTGAGATAAAAAAAAAAACTCGGCCTTTCTAGCCGCGTCCTCGGCTTTGTTTACATCGGCCGGCCTGGGCATGACATCATTATGTCGCGCCAGGGCCTCCAAGGGTCATAGAGATGACTGGGGACCACCTGGTCATCGGAAATCTCTATGCGCAACTTCTAGCAGCGGCTGATTCATCCTCCGGCTCGCCTATGACACGGGCTAGATCGGAGAAGCACCAGAGGGTGGCGGGGGGGGGGGGGACGTCCCCTCCTGCCGCCTGTAAGAATGATCAAGTGGCTGAACTGCCGCTATGATTGTTCTTATGGTGCACAGAATAGCGGGCCAAAAAAACGATATCTGTATGATGCCTGCAGCTGCAGGCATCATTCAGATATCACCACTCAAATTCATGACATCATATGATGTACCTTGGGCGTGAAGTGGTTAAGATAAAAAGCCTTCTGTGTGCAGCAGCCCCACTAATACTTACTTTAGCCCTATCTCTATCCAGTGATGTCCACAAGTCCCTCGGCTGTGCAGGACTCTCCTGATTGGCTGAGACACAGCCGTGGCGCCATCGGCTCCCGCTGCTGTCAATCTAACTCAGCCAGTCAGGAAAGAGAAGGGGTGGGGCCGGTCCCGCAGCTCCGTGTCTGAATGGACACAGGGAGCTGCAGCTCGGTTTGGGTGCCCCCATATCAAGCTGATTGCTGTAGAGGCACTCGACAGGAGGGAGGGGCCAGGAGTACCGAAGAGGCACCTGAGAGGAGGAGAATCAGGGCTGCTCTGTGCAAAACCACTGCACAGAGCAAGTAACTATAACATGTTTGCTATTTAAATAGAAAAAAATGAGACTTTACAATCACTTTAAGGTTATATTGCATGGTCAATGTAGAGAAATATTACTTTGTAGAGTTTTATTTTAAATAGTTATTATATATGAAAAAGATATTTCAAGGTACATTTGTAGCTATCTACACTTGATGTCAGTCTGATTAATGTTCTTAGCATTCAGTAGTTTCTTGACATCAGCACATAGTTTTTGCTTGCATGCAAAGTAATCTGGGTTTGTGATAACTGTTAAAGGGATTGTGAAGTCAGAAGGTTTTTTTATCTTAATGTATTCTATGCATTTAGGTAAAAAACCTTCTGTGTGCAATGGGCTCCCATAGCCCCCCTAATACTTACCCGGCGTCCATCTAGATCCAGAGATGTTGCACGAGACACTCGGCTGGCCCGGGACTCCCCTCCTCATTGGCTGAGACAGCAGCGCGCCGCCATTGGCTCCCGCTTCTGTTAATCAAAGTCAGTCAGCCAATGAGGAGAGAAAGGAGGCGTGGCTGGGCTGTGCCGCGGCTCTGTGTCTAAATAGACACAGGGAACTGTGGCTCGGCTCGGGTGCCCCTATAGCAAGCTGCTTGCTGTGGGGGCACTCAACAGAAGGGAGGGGCTGCTTTGTGCAAATCCACTGCACAGGGCAAGTAAGTATAGACATGTTTGTTATTTTTTTTTAAAATAAAGAGACTGTACAATCACTTTAAGTAAAACAAGTCAGAATCATGCTTTAGCTCTTTTAGGGTAAAGTGACAGAGGTAAAATTTACCAATTTAGATTAAGCTTTGAATGTCACTTTCAGGAAAGACTGCAGTCATGATGCAATTTTTCCATATGGTTTTAACAAGGTACCTGATTTCAAAATGTAATAATGAGCTGTGGAAATGCATGTGCTGGATGCTTCATTTGTGAAATGAAGGTGCATTTTCATGGGTGGAATTGCACTATATGCAATGGATAGTTTAATTGTCCCAAACTAAGAATCAGTATTGTGTCAAAGCCTGGTATAGATACACCACTGCTATTGGCCCAACATTCTTTAGTGCTTTTAACTTCCAGATTTAGATTTCTCAATTCAAAGTGATATTAAAGTACGTTTTAAAAAAAAATAAAAATTACAAACATGTTATACTTACCTGCTCTGTGCAGTGGTTTTTCACAGACCAGCCCAGATCCACCTCTTCTCGGGGCCCTTTGACAGCACTCCTGGCCCCTCCTTCCTGTCAAGCACCCAAGCAGGCTTGCACATTAGCAGATGCTCTGAGTGTCTATTCACACACATAGCCATGGCTCGACCCAACCTCATTTCTCTCACTATTGGCTCCCTGGCTGTGATTGACCATAGTTCCTGCTGCTGCCTCAGCCAATGAGGGAGAGTCCCCGGAGAAACGAGGCTCTCATGCACACCACTGGATCGCGATTGGGCTCAGGTAAGTATTAGGGGAGCTGATGCACACAGAAGGATTTTTACCTTCATGCATAGACTGCATGAAGGTAAAAGACCTTCAGCCTTTACAACCACTTTAAGTTACATGCAATGGAGATATTCATACATCACCAAAGCTAAGGTACCCATGCACTGAAAGAAACTGTCTCCTGCTGACCCTTAGTCACTGCTGAATAGTGACTTAAAACCAAAAGCAAACATTTATTATATAAATTCTTAGATGCGATGGCTGCATTAGCTTGTTTAAGCTTTCTTTCTTCTATGTTCACCTAGTGATCCAGCCAGTAAGTCTGTTGTTTTTTTTCTGTTTCAATTGTTTTTATTAGTTTTACAAAAGACAGTAATACAATTTAGTGAACATTTTTACATTACTGAGGTTATCAAGAATGGTTAATGCATGGTTAAAAAACAGATAAAAGTGGTAAGTACAGCGCTGCGCTAGAAAAAAAGGAGAATACTAAAGTAGCAGCTAACACACCCGTAGACTCAGGGTAAAAGTAATAACAACAAAAAATTAAAAGTGTAGCGCTATAAGCTCAATAAATGTATACAGTGAATAAATATATCAAAACAATATAAGGAATGAATAACCATATGTAGTTAATCAGCAGAACTGCTAAGTGAAACCATGGTGCACCTAATAAGCAAATATAACAGTGACTAGTATGAAAGAAACAATAACAGTTCTATGCATTCAATACCTCAAATGATAAGTGAATAACCTCAGAACATAATAGTCCATATCAAATATGTGAAAAAATTGTGAAAAGCACCAAAAGTCTGTGGGGGTAGTGCATAGGCAATGATGGACGAATGCCTCCCAGGCGCACAGGTGGATTGTTAGACCCAATCTGGCAGGTAAGTGGACGGTGGAAGGACCGGCATAGGCATAGGTGCACGGAAGATTTAGATCAGTGCCGGGACCATCACCAGAGAATGAGAAGGCTTACCGGAATTTAATGGCCTGAAATGGCATACGCCATACAGGTCAAAAAAGCTTGATGACCAACAGCTCTGGGCAGTATGTCTGGTAAGATGTCATCACCACACGGCAGGAAGGAATATCAGCACGGCTTCCACATCCATAGACACTCCAACATAAGCCAAACGAATGGTTCGTATGTCATGAGAGGAGTAGAAATACTCACATAGCGTGATAACGTTTAAACTTAGGTTTATTAAAATGATTAAAAACAAACTCACATTTTCAGAAGATAGGAAACAGCATAAAGATCATATAGCGGCAGTCGTGAGGGGTCCACCCGACATGTTTCAACTACAAAGTCGTCATCTGGGGTGTGGAACCCTCTCACCCCACCGCTCTATAAACAAGTAATGACCCCCACTGGGAGTGTCTGAATACCGGAAATGCATCGAATGACCGTTAGTTCCGGTTGTAGGGGTCATAAAGTGTTATAATATTTATAATCAAACATGTATAAACTGTAAGGACAAAATCCTAAAATGTTACTCCTCAGGAATTGTTGATGATCAGAAATTATAATAAAATATAGTAGGCATTGGTCCGGCTCGTCTGTCCGGAAACCAAGCCTCGCTTTCAGTGTCTCTATACTTCCAGTGTGAGCGCAGCGGCGCCGCCGCGCTCCACACGTGAATCCAAACCTCACTTCCTTGTGGCGCACTGACGTCACTCTCATACCCCGAGAGCGGCGACGGTGCGTTCCAACTCGCCAACCAAGCCTCACTTTCAATTCGCTATCCAACCTGTCCTATAGAGACGCCGCTGCACTCCAGGAAAGTAAGACCAAGCCTCAATTTGGGGCTGGCCAAAAATGCCTAAAGTGTCAGCAGAGGTGGACAATAACGAAAGTTGAGGCAACAGAGGATATAGTGAGATATATGAGAATTTGGATTACTCAAATTACTAAACTTAAAAAAATTAAATTTGTATAAAAATAAAATAAAATAATGAGCTTATAAGGGGGAGCATCCTCCCAATATTCAATGGTGCAAAATATAAACTCATAAACAGGATCTAAAAGACACTGCCAATGGGGGGCATCCATACATTTTTAAGAAATTAGCCATTGACCAGCCCAAATCACATACAAATGTATATATAATTAATCCAAAATCAATAAAGATGATGAATCATAACATTGCTTAGATATTAAAGTTTTAATTACAGAAAAGAAATCATATCAGTATTTGGGCTTGGTTAAATCAATCATAGCTTTGCTTGATTTCAAAGGAGAGATCATATCAATACTTAGGCCTGGTTAATAAAAGAGTTGATGTCCCATTCAACGTTAATACCCTGCGGAAAATGGGACCCCAACTCGTATATCCAGTATGTCTCCAAACAGGAGACACCGCTAAGAGTCAACACCCCCCCTCGCCAAGGGGCCACATATCTATCTATGATAAGGAACTGAGTGCCTGCAGGGTTTTGATCATGAAATTCCCTGTAATGCCTAGGGACAGTATGCTTGTTACTGCCTGCTTTAATGAGATTAATGTGCTCCGAAACCCGTATCGTGAATGATCTAATAGTACGGCCCACATATTGTTTGCCGCAAGGGCAAGTTAGAAGGTACACTATTCCTGTGGTGGCACAAGTGCAAAATTGTTTGATCACATATGTACGGCCAGTTACAGTGGAAGAAAAACTATGATCTTTATGCTGTTTCCTATCTTCTGAAAATGTGAGTTTGTTTTTAATCATTTTAATAAACCTAAGTTTAAACGTTATCACGCTATGTGAGTATTTCTACTCCTCCCATGACATACGAACCATTCGTATGGCTTATGTTGGAGTGTCTATGGATGTGGAAGCCGTGCTGATATTCCTTCCTGCTGTGTGGTGATCTGACCAGACATACTGCCCAGAGCTGTTGGTCATCAAGCTTTTTTGACCTGTATGGCATATGCCATTTCAGGCCATTAAATTCCGGGAAGCCTCCTCATTCTCTGGTGATGGTCCCGGCACTGATCTAAATCTTCCGTGCACCTATGGTCCTTCCACCGTCCACTTACCTGCCAGATTGGGTCTAACAATCCACCTGTGCGCCTGGGAGGCATTCGTCCATCATTGCCTATGCACTACCCCCACAGACTTTTGGTGCTTTTCACAATTATTTCACATATTTGATATGGACTATTATGTTCTGAGGTTAGTCACTTATCATTTGAGGTGTTGAATGCATAGAACTGTTATTGTTTCTTTCATACCAGTCACTGTTATATTTGCTTATTAGGTGCACCATGGTTTCACTTAGCAGTTCTGCTGATTAACTACATATGGTTATTCATTCCTTATATTGTTTTGATATATTTATTCACTGTATACATTTATTGAGCTTATAGTGCTACACTTTAAATTTTTTGTTGTTAATGCATGGTTAAGACAGTAATACCAAGTCAATGGATACCGGTTTGGTCCCATGTTTCAAGTAGGTAATATTTGCAAATGTTCGGCTACTAGACGCATGGGACTAGCTCAAGGGTATGAACCCAAAGTGAACCCATCAAAAAATTTCAACAATATAAATTCAAAAATGTGACAGGTTCCATACTGTGATAAAACTCTGATAGGATCAGGAGTCAGGGAACAAAACCCAACATTATCATCAAAAACAATTTAGAAAGAAAATCTCGAAAGAGCAAAAGCAGGAAGAGAAATAAAAGAAGGGAGACAAGGAATGTCCTTCCAAAGATCTAAAAGTCTAACGCCATCTCACCAAGGAGACCGCCTCTGGGTATTCGGGACCTCCAAATAAGAGAGCTAGGGTTTCCATATTTTTTCATAAAGCGGTTGTTTATCCCTTAAGACACTCACCATCTTTTAGTGGAGCATAATCAAGGTCAGCTTACGCTTCAGTATAGCGATAGCTACCACTGGACTTTTTCAAGCATTGGCTACTGCGATTTTAGCTGCCAAAAAGATAAAATAAATCAATGTTTGTGTGTGTCTAGGGATATTTTCCACCGGTTCATATAACAACGCTGTCCAAGCGTCTTTAGTAATATTGACCATGGTGACAGAATAGACTAAAGACTGGACCCATATCCAGAAATGCCTGACTTTAGGACAGGTCCATCAAATGTGAAGGATTGTCCCCACTTGACCACAACCTCAGAAACAGGAAGGCGAGGTGCCCGGGTACATTTTAGCAAGCCGTTCAGGTACCAAATACCATCTAGCATATACTTTGTACCCTGCTTCCACCAAGACGGTATTCATAAAGCCCTTGTATATATGTGCATTCCAGGACCTTCACTCCTCCGGCTCCTGTTCAGGTCCCTTTCCCACGCAATCTGATATGACAATTTAGACAAGCGAGTGACAAATGACCTGTGTAACATCGAGATGCATCCACACTGAAGAGTCTCCTGTAAATGTCTATTTTATATACAGTTAGATCAGGGCTCCTTTTCTGTAACGAATGGAGAAAGTGTTGAATTTGCTGCAAGCAAAAACTCTCCGCTGGAGGCATCTCTAGATTCTTTACAAAATATGTGGGGGAACAAATACGCTTCCCATCAAACAAATGTCCTATACAGTAAAGGCCTTTGTTCTTCCATCAATTAAATTGAAGGGACTGTATCCCCGGTGGCAATAGAGATTTATTAAAAAGTGGGGCCACAGGAGTATGAGGGGGGCAAAGGGGCCACTTTTTACAAGACGATTCCTACAGGTTTACTGAATAGGAAAGCGTAGGGCATTGGATGGCTTTACATTATTTAGAAGGGACCCAGAGCACCCCATCGATAGGAAGTGGTGAGCAAGCCTGGGTTTCTAGAGGAACCCGATCAGGCCTATAATGACTAAAATGCAACTGGCCCAGTTGGGTTAGTTGCGCTGCTACATAATATTTTCGAAAGTCTGGGACCTCCAAGCCCCCCAGATCTTTGTCGGCGTACATTGTAGCTCGATCTATCCTACTGCTTTTAAATCCACAAATACAGTTACAATTTTTTATTTGAAACTGCCGAATTGCCGCTAAGGGTACCGGAATAAGTCTGTTGTTTTTTAACAGAACAAGCTCTCTTGCAGGCACAGGCTTGAGAAAACCATTTACCACTGATAGGGGAGCCCGTAATGATTAGCTTTTATTTCTTTATGTAAAACCTTTATCCAAAAAGGAAAAAAAAAACTGTTTGATGGAACTGATTATAAAGTATTATCTGGAGTTTGGCTTCAATATGTTAGTATATTTAAATCTGCTAGTACATCTAACATTAACCTCCTTCCAGATTGACATGCTGCTGTCCAAATGTGCCACTGTGTACATTCATCCAGAGTGGTGTATGTATACTACATGAGGTGTGTTACTGGCCAGATCACCAGGGGAAAACAGAGGGAAATAGTCTAAGAAAAGAAAACTGACATAGCCACCACATCTAATGATTGGTAAGCTACAATATATTACATTTTAGGTTTTGGGTTTAATACCACTTGAAGGGTTGAAGGGGAGGAACCACAGCAGCCAGAGGGGAGATGTGCTATTCTGCACAACCAGAAGTGTGGAATTGGATCAGTTCCTGAAGCTTTGCTACAGCCTGGAATTTTAGCAAGCAGCCCCACAAACCAATAAGTATAAAGCTGTTTTTCTTCAGATTAGTTTTATTGTGATTTTGTAGACCCCCTGACAGAGTCAGAGGCGAACTGGAGAAAGTGTAGAGGAACTGAATTTATTCCCTCTTGAGAAGAGGATATTAAGGAGGGAGGATATGATCAACATGTATATTACTCAGGTGATTCATATAGTGAACTTGGTGTTGACTTATTCACTTTAAGGTCATCACAGAGGACAAGGGTGCACTAGAGGAAAAGAGATTTATTCTGAAAATTACAGAAAGGTTTCTTCACAGTAAGAGCTGTGAAAATGTGGAATAGACTCCCTCAAGATCTGTTCTGTCCACCTCAGTAGATTGCTTTAAAAAGGCCTGGATTATTTTCTAAATGTCCATAATATAACTAGATACTAACATTTATAGGTAAAGTTGATCTGGGGAATATCCGATTGCCTGTTGGGGGATCAGGAAGGAATTAATTTTCTCCTGCTGGAACAAATTTGGTCATGCTTTGCTGTTTTTTTTTTGTTTTGTTTTTTGCATTCCTCTGGATCAACTGTGGGTATAGGATTGTGAACATTTTTTTTTTCTTTTTTTTTTCCATTTTATTGGTTGAAATAGATTGATTCGTGCCTTTTTTAAATATAACTATGAGTCGTGATGAGCAATATGGATTACTTATATTTAACATAAATCTGTGACCTGTAAAACACAGGTAAACAGACTCCTAGTCTGTGTAGCAGGATTCTGCAGGTACCTGCTTGCCTGTATAGTGTATTTCCACATCTTCAAGCGAACCCCATAGCCAGGGGAGCCCTTTTTTCTTTTTTTTTAACAACAAGGTTGGTCTTTATTGGGAAAAAAAAGAAATGAAGTTGGTATGATACATTTTAGTCTGGACAGTAGATAAATGCAGTTATAATCCTACAAGGAGTATAACGATTTGAAGGTATTGGCACAAAACAGGCGCCATGGATAGTAGAATAACCATACAATAATCAGAGAGTACACAGTATATGGAGGGAAAAGGGGGTGGGAGGGGAGGGGAGAGGGGGGGAATAGGGGAGGAAGACATCACAGGATCATCTTAAGAAAAAACTGGTACACTTGTAAGTCTCAATAATTATGGGCAGGTGTTATATGTGGGATCCGCCCACGGCCGCCAAATCCGCTTGTACTTCAAAGGGCACCCTCTACTTGTAGGTTAGCTCATATAATGGTAATACTGCGTTAACTGAGTCCTCCCATGATCTTATCGTGGGGGCAAATGAGAGCTCCATTTCAACAAGATTTCTTTTTTGGCGTAAAAAAACAATAGTGAGATCAGTATCTTAGTATATCTAGGTCTCTGTTCGTCATCCTGGATACCTAGCAGGGCCAACTCTGCCGTCCATGGGACATTCAGCTTGAAGGCGAATATTAATAACTTCCCCCACCTCAGCCCAGTACCTCGATAGTCGAGGACAAGTCCAAAACATGTGAAAAAAGGTGCTGTCCGGTGACTGACAACACAGGCAATTTGGGGAGCGTAGCGGATAAATTCTATGCAGTCTCTGGGGCGTGTAGTATGTCCTATGTAAGAATTTTGTTTGGATCAACTTATCTCTAGACGAAATCACTAATTTAGAGCTATCCTCAAAACATTCCTCCCAGGTTTCTCTATCTAAATCAGTTAAGTCTGCCTTCCATTTATTCCATAGGGCTTCCATTTTGGGTGAATCCTTTTGAAGGAGAGCTACAATGTAGACATAATCTTAGCAAGGGACTCCTGTGCCAGCAACTCCTCAATAGGGTCTGCTTTGAGACTGGGGGGCAATGGGAACTGTGTCCTAGCTGCATGACGCATTTGGTGATACCTAAACTGCATCCAGGCAGGGAGGCCAAATCTGTCTGCAAGAGCTCTAAACGAGAGAAGAGATCCAGCCTGGAGCACATCTCTTAGCAGCTTAATGCCATAGCGGGCCCAAAGTTTTGGATCTGGGATAGTTCTGAAGTGAGGGAGAGAAGGATTACCCCACAAGGAGCAAAAGGGGGACCACCTATTAGGGGACATAAACCGCCGCCTGGACATACCCCACACCCGCAGGGTTGCCGCGGTCGGAAGGGAGGGATACGCCGAGGAGCCCCTATACACCAAATTTCCCAACTCCGTAAGAGAACCCACTATGGCCGCCTCCAAACACACAGCTGCATTTGCTCTGGATTGCTGAAACCACCACCTCACTGTGACACGCATAGCTGCCCAATAGTACACCAGTAGGCTGGGTAAGGCAAGGCCACCGCAACTTACAGGAAGCTGGAGAGTTTGTCTGGCCAACCGATGGGAAGCACCCTGGCACAGAAAAGATCCAATGCTACTGTCTATGTCTTTGTCGGGGATAACCAGACAGGACAATTTCTGAAAATATAGGTACATTTGGGGAGATAAATCATCTTCAGAATATTAATGCGACCAAGAAGATTAAGTGGGAGATTAGCCCAACGAGAGCAACGATCTCTAAGACGCTGAACTATAGGCTGGAGATTAAGGCGCTGGAAGGAACCCAGGTCCCTTGATACGCTAATACCTAAATAATAGGTAGTCAGGTTAAAAAATAAGCGACGGATATTGATGTCGGTGCCTTTACCAGTCATAAACCCCGGTTGGTCTGCATGTACAAGATCATCCATTACTCTACCAAGCCGGGTGGCCAGTATTTTTGCCAGCAGTTTAGCGTCAGCATTAATTAGCAATATCAGTCTGTAGGAGGCGCACTCCTCGGGGTCTTTACCAGGCTTGGGCACCAACACCACTATTGCATCATACATTGAATCAGGTAGACATTCCAGAGCCGTGAATTGCTTCAGCAATGCCTTAAGCCTGGGTGCCAACAATTCCTGATAGGTAGAGTAAAATTCTATAGGGATCTCATCTGGCCCCGGGGCTTTCCCAGCTTGCATAGAGCCCAATGCCACTTGTACTTCCTCCAGGGAAATTTCCTCTTCCAATTTTTCTCTTTTGTCTGCTTCAAGGGAGGGGAGCTGGATCTGGTCCAGATAATGAAGCAGGTCTATGCTGTTATAGGAGACCCTAGAGGAGTACAGGGCCTGGTAAAAACTCAGGAATCTCTCACTAATATCCGCTTGTAGCGTTAGAAGACGACCATCAGGCCCCCTCAGACGCCCTATATGGGTTACTGCTTGTTGTCCTCTGGCTAACCAGGCCAACAGCCTGCCGTTTTTGTCCCCAAACTTAAACACCCTTTGGGCACAATCGATCATAGATTTCTTGATGAGATCTATTCTAAGCAAGGATAGGTCCCTCAACGTGTCCTTCCAAGCTGTGTAATTACTCTGCACCGGGCCCCGCACAAACGCTGCCTCGCGTAACTTCGCCTGTTCCTCCATTTGCCGCAGAGACTGCACAGATTGTCTTTACTGCTGAGCTATCTGGGTGATAAATTCCCCCCAAGCCACGCCTTGAAGGCATCCCAGAGCACCATAGGTTCTGCAGAATCTGCATTGTCTATCCAGAAATTGCATAGAGCTTCTGGCATTACCGCTTGAATCTCCGGGTCCGCAATCCAGCTCCCGGACAGTCTCCAGACTCTCACACCCTCCACTGGAGAGGACCTAATGGTGACAGACAACGGAGCATGATCGGAGATACCCCTAGACAGGATCTCAGTAGAGATCACTCTCTGCAACATTGCTAGGGAGGCAAAAGCCAAATCGATCCGTGACATGGTCCGGTAGGATGTGGAGAGGTAGGTATATTCTCTGTCTGAGATATGGAAATGTCTCCAGACATCATTCATGTGGAAGGTGGTAGCCCAGTGAGAAAGACTATGTTGCGGGGGGCCAGAGGAATGCAGCCTATCTAGTTCCCTGGACAGTACCAAATTGAAATCACCTAACAACAACACATTATCTACATTGTACACCGTAATCTGTTGCATCAGCTTATGAAGTACATCAATATCCACAGGGGGGGCAGGTAGATCCCCACTAACACATAGGGGGTCTCAGAGATCAGTGCATGTATAATAACATAACGACCGCTGGGGTCTAGTTTAACATCCATGAGCTGAAAGGGCAAGGATCTGTGGACTAAAACACTGACCCCCCTAGCATAATTAGAATAGGGGGCGTGGTAGTGAGCACCAACCCAGGCCCTTTTCAGACACATGACTCTTGAGCCCACCAGGTGCGTTTCTTGCAAAATACAGATGTGTGGGTGGAGTTTCGCAAGTAATTGAGTACCAAGGAACGTTTAATGGCCGAGTTAAGCCCCCGTACGTTCCATGACACTATCAGACATTTAGCCATATCAGAGGTATTATGAGGACAGATCGGAGGGAGAACAGTGGTCGCACCCAGGCCCCCTGGATCAAGGGGGGTAGGCCGCTCTCCCGGGTGCAGCAGAGCCCAGTAGAGTGCCACCTCCTCTGAGTAGTATCATACCCACGTAATCGCCAACATGGGCGGGTATCATTTTTAATAGACCAACATAACCTGAACATAAAAAAGAAAAAAACAAAAAAAACCACAGATAACAAAAACCTTGGTCAGCAACAGCCAACCTCCCCCACCCCCCACCCCATAACTGCTTTCACCTGACAAAGCAGGGGCACACACTTAGAAGTCAGTTGCAGGAAGTAGGCATTCCAATGGAAGTTGAAACAACAGGGTATATAGCTCCAACAGAATCAGTTCTAAGAAGGAGAAGAGCTTCCAGGTAGGTACAGCAAGCAAATGACCCAGTGATCCAGGGAGCATATAACAGCACTGCAAACAGTATGGACATCCACTGTATTTCTCCGAGCACTCAGTTGGGGCAAACAAAGTCAAGGGAACTTACAGTATAACATAACCGAGTGGAAGAAGTTGCTTACCAGTACCAACAGTAACCGGAGACCGTATACAAAACATAGGCATCATTCTGCAGTTGGAACGACAGCGCTACAGCGGCAGCGCCTCTAGCCAAGCAGCAGCATCTTTGGGGACAGTGAAAAAATGTACAGTCTCTACATCCACCACCCGCAGTTTAGCCGGAAACATGACACTGTACTTAATTCCTTTGGCGCGCAGAGCGGCTTTAACACTGTCGAAGGACCGGCGCTGTCTCTGAGTTTCCATTGTGTAGTCTGGGAACAGTAGTAGTTTTCCATTGCGATAAGGCAGTACACCAGCCGCCCAAGCAGCCCTAAGCAGCTCATCCCAATCCCGGAAATGTAATAACCGCAGTATGAGTGTGCGGGGAGGGGCACCCTCGGGTCCATGCCTGGGTTTAACACCATTGGCCCGCTCCACAGCAAAGTACGGGGAGAGCTGGGCCGCTGGCAGCAGGGAGCGCAGGAGTTCCTCTGTGAACAGTGCAGGGGACCAGCCCTCAACCCGCTCCGGGAGTCCCACGACCCGGAGATTGTTCCGGCGGCTCTTGTTCTCAGCGTCCTCCGCTCTGTATTCCAAGCCCGAACTTTAGTTTGCAGAGCTCGGATGGATGCAGCATGGTCGGTAACTGTGTCTTCCACATCTCCCACACGTTGTTCAGTTTCCGACACCCGGTATCTGATTTGTCCAAATCCTGCCGAATTAAACTCACATCCAGTTGCACTTCTTCAATCTTTGATGTGAGGGCAGTTTGACAGGAGCTAATAGCTGCCATAACCTCCGGTATGCCGGGAGTTGTCAGGGCAGAGGTCTCCTTGTGGTCAGTTTGAGACGCCATATTGTGAAGGCGTGCAGGAGGATCAAGGGTACAGGAGATCGGGGTGGTTTCCACCGGCACACGGAGGGAATCTCAGTCGCTTACTCTTCTTTTGACTCCCAAACGATTTAGAAGGCATCCAGATGTGCCAGGATCTTTCCGATCCACGCAGTCACTAGGTACGGATAGAATAGTCAGATCACACTCCAGGAGAGCTCAAGAAGCACGTCTGCTCAGTCCGCCATCTTGGCCACGCCCCAGGGAGCACTTTTTATTATTATACCATAGCCTCCATGGAGTCTACATGGCTCATGCCCTGCCCCCATATCTTGATATTGGACAATGAGGACAATATCAAAACCATCACATTTGATGTCAATTCAGTAGATAAGGCAGAGTGGTAGAGGGAGAAGCTATGGAGGCTATATTGTATAGTAGAACACCTCAGATGTAAGGCATCCAGGGTGCTCTGGAAAAACATTGAGTATGTGAGCAGACACCTTTAAGTGTGATGTTAAATGTGCTGCTATTGGACAAAGAAAAAGATGAGTGAAGCTTAGCTGCTAGGCTCTAACTATACAATCTAATTGTACGATATCTATAAATTCTCCTTTTTAGATTTACCAAAATAATGTAATATGAAGACAAACCTAAACAATCCATTCAGTTTGTATCTAGTTAGGCAGGTCCTTGCACTGTATGGTGGTTGGTAGATCTAAAGGAGATGGTACAATAAGATCATATGGTGTTTGGCCAGGTGTAGAGTTATAAAGGTGAATAGAAGATGCTTTTTCTCCTCAACAAAGGAATTAGCAAGACAGCCAAGTTTTTACGGTTTTATTTTTTTTTATTTTTGCAATGATACAGTGTGATTTGTAGTCATTATGCAATCCAACCACATCCGCCGCTATTTTAGTGTGATAGAGGAAGTTGTGACTGTGTAGTAAAAAAAAATATTTCATTGATTGTCAAATTTTCTCAAATTTGGGAACTAACTCTGGATTTGTGTATTAGAAACCAGAATGTTAATACAAAATTCTTTTAAAAAAAAAAATTTTCTTTAAAAACACAGATGAACGTGCACTTTTAGAATTTCTTAGCTTACGGACTTTTGGTAAACTTTTGGCTTTATGAAAATAGGAAGAAAAAAAAAGAGGTATATTGTTGCTTCTAATTTTAATATTAAGAGAAGAGCGTCAGTAAAGGGATGGTCAGGCTTGATAAATTGTTATGCGAAAGTAAATTAGAAAATTAGATTAAAATAAGATTGTAGAAAAGCGTGGCATCTGAAATTACATCAATCATCAAATGATCAGTCGTCAAATTACCTAAAGGCTGAGCTCAAGGAAAACCGCTAAATAGAAAAGATGAAACACATATAAGAGTTATTTACTTGTCTAATGATTTGTATTTCTGTCCATCCAGTCATGAGATTTACACAGCTCTGTCCACGCTGTACAGTCCTATCTGGCAGTGCATGAGGCCTGCTTTTTGGTACTTTAATTCAGAAACACTCACATGCCTAATCCATCACATCCAAGTACAGTCATTCGCTTGTTTTGATGGCTGTGTGTGGCACATGCAACTCTGCAGGGGCCAGGAATTTTAAGCTTCAGCATATGGGAGCTGGAAGTCATCTGTGACCACAAGCTGACATGACCAGAAATTTCTTAGGATAAACGTGGCCATAATGTTGACCTTCACTTTGATAATTAAAACATTTCTGACTGAGAAAATGGCATTAACAAGCACCAACTGCAGGTGCCCAATCTACTTGTATGAGGAAAGGCTGTTATCTTCCATTCTTCTCAGGGAGATATCCATGTGTATCTGTCACCATGTGCAAGGTGATTAGGGAGAACCGGTGCAACGGACTCCCAGCTTTTGGTTGACAGCATTTTTATCAGAGAACACGTGATTGTGCTCACATTTTTACATACGTGAATGCTCAGGTGTCCGTATATTTATTCTTTAGATTCTTTGATAATTCTGGGACAGGTCTTTGTAGTGATCTGGTATATTAATGTAGAGTGGGTATGATAATTAATATTTAGGTATTATTATAATGATGATGATGTAAGTACTCTTCCGCAGCAACCCAATTCTTCCAGAGAGATGCACTTTATTGACTTCCAACACAGAACAAAGTCCAAAGTCCACAGATGACAAAGAAATCCGACAGAGGAGATATAATTCAAAGTCCCATGTTCTTAGGTCTGAGTGTGCATACACAGACAAGCCTCACTTCCCCCATACAGACAAGCCTAACTTCCACACACAAGCCTCACTTACTAAACCTATAGACTGAATGCCGTGTTATATTCACTAAATATTGAATGGCTGAGCAATTTGATTGGCCTTTGATTAGCTTTAGTCTTTCAAACAGACAACAACCCCCAGCCGTGAACAGCTGTAGTCATAAACCACCCCAATTTGCACTCCCGCATATCAACATCAACAAGTCCCCTTTAGATATATGTAATTAGATTAGATTAACATACCACCTGAATACCCTTTGAAATGTTCAAATAGACTGACAGCCCATACCTCACACCCCTAGGTAGACTTGCATGAGATTAGCACATCAAAGGATCTTCAACTGTTATCTTAAAATCGAGTTGGCTTGGACAATTTCTGCTCAACCCATACTCCAATACAATATTATACATTGGCCAATATTATACATTATAAATTGGCCAACATATTACAACAGTCTTGGGCTTTACTTGCTGATCATATTGACCTTTGACTTGTAATCGCCATATCCTTAGTTTTATTTATGGCTTTACTGATCCCCTGGAATTTGTTTTAGAGCTTAAAGGGTAAGTTCACCTTTACAGAAAATCTGTGAGGTGAACTTACACTGTAACCCCCTCCCTATCAAAACCCCCCCCCCCCCCGTACCTGAGGCCGCGATCACCTGCTAGGAGACATCGGGTCGCCGCTCCACCAGTCCAGGGATATGAAATACCTGTGGTTTAATCTTCTAAAAGTACCTCATAAAGGTGCATATAGGAGGCATTCTAATTGGTCGACCAATCAGAACCCGCCTAGCCCATCCTGTCAGTGGCGGAGAAGAAGAGGGAAAGCCACAGGGATTTCAAATCCCTGGACCGGTAAATCGACGACCCGATGTCTCCTAGCAGGTGATCGCCAGCCTCAGGTACAGTGGGACCAGGGATGATGGGAAGGGGGTCCAGTGTAAGTTCACCTTACAGGTTTCCTGTAAAGGTGAATGTACACTTTAAGTCATAAATATGGTGGCTAATACAGGTATCTGCATATCCTTATACTGGCCTGCCAGTATGTTGACGTTATTGTTACCCCCTTAATATTGTTTCATAATCACTTGCAATGCACAGAAAGAACTAAGTACTTCCAGACATTTTTGCTAAACTAGCAAGTTTGGCCTTTCAAGTGTCTCCAAGCTCACATTCTTTCTGAAACAAACATGTCTTTTATGTGGTTGTTGTGCATGAGATCTCTGTAACAACAAGTTATCGGTTTGCCCAGCAAGTACCACATACTTTAAGGTACAGTACTGTACAACACAGAAATTCTGGGGGTGGAAATGGCAAGCCAATGAGGTTTTTCATACATTAAGTTCTGAAGGGGATTGCATTACTGGGGCAGAGGAGATGATTTATATTGCTGGCTTCACGGTTAAACCGCTGACATAAATCACTGTTGGTATGTCAGTTTATGCTGCACATAGAATATTATATGCAAAATATATCATGCCACATTCTAATTTATATAGCAGGAGACTGTATTTACAATTTATCTCTTTGTGTAACCAAACTGAATGTGGCTGTATTTATATTAAAACGAACATAGGTCTGATGAAAAAGGATATAGTATTGTAAAGAGGTTCTGCTGGGATAATTTAGTACAGTCTGTAATTATTTTATTTCCAGTATTTGTATAGCACTGATAGGAAAGTGTAAGTGTATTGTGAGAAGGGACTACAGAAATTAAAAAGACCTCCAACTGAACCTGTGCTAAAGCAGAGGTGAGCCTTCTTTTAACAGAAAGGTATGCATGTCTCATTCCATCACATTGCCCAAAAATTAGAGCTTTATTTTCATTTCATGGTAGCACTCAGAGCCATGTAAATGGGTAAAAGGGGCATTTTTTTTCCATCATATGGAATATATATGGACAAAGGCACAAACATTAAGTAATACACTTATAATAGATACACAATTGCACATAAGTTAGGGGTTATGCTCTCTTTTACAGGGGTCTTAAAATGTTTTTTTTTTTTTTCTAGTTTTGTTTTTCTTCCCCCGTCATTGATGGTAGGCTTCATGCACATTTTTGGTATGTAATGCACTTATAACAGATACATGATTGCACATAACTTAGGAAGGGAGTACGTTCTCTTTTGCAGGGGGGTCTTAATTTTTTTTTTCTTCCCTTGTCATTGATGGTAGGTTTCATACATATTTTTTGTAATAATTTTTTTTTTTTTTTGTGGATTGTGCCCCTCTTTTGCCTCTGCTTCCTCCCCTCCCCTCTCCCCTCTCCTTCTCCCTTTTTTTTATATTGTTTGGATGAGGTGGGGATGGTGGGTTCTAAATATTGTATAGAAGGTTAGAAAACAATATAATTGAAAAAAGTGATTTAAAGAGGAAGTAAAGCCTCATACTAGCTCATTATGAATTACTTACCTGATATTGAAGCCCCCGTATCGGCCCTCGTTCGCCTCCTCCGACGCCGCCATCTATCCCAGAGTGACTTCCGGGTATCGCGGCTCTGGCGCTGTGACTGGCTGGAGCCACGATGACGTCACTCCCGCGCATGTGCGCTGCTGCCGCCACTAACGGCATGATCGCCGTTAGAAATGGCACGCTCAGTGCGCCTAAACCCAATGTCTACAGTGCATGCGCCGTAGACATCGGTGCCACTATTTCTGCAAATATCTCCTAAACCATTTTTCTTATTCTGAGCCAAGTCAAGGGGGTGCACTGAGGGCCTGGCCTGGAGAGTCACAGGGTACAGTGTCTAGCCAATATTGGACAATAGAGGTATACAAGTATCTGGAGGCACAATGAGTAGACGCCTGGAAGTGGGATCCTAGTGACTGCTGTTTAACCTCTTGTGTGACTTTGTTATAGCTACTAAAGTTGGGATATACCCTACTGAGAGTGGGATATGCCCTGCTGCTTGTGTGACTTTGTTAATTCTATTAAAGTGGGATATGCCCCGCTGAGAGTCCCAGAAGTGCTTGTGTCTCTATTCTCTGCCAAGAGGGGGGATGCCCCTGAAAATAGTACAGTGAGAGAGTCCTCCAAATACTTTGTGCACTAAATTCTAAGGTATCATAAAGCTTCCCTGCACCACATCCAAGTTTACCCAGCAATAAGGTCTAAAAATACATCCACTGCCTGGTTATTTTGAGAGAGAATGTTCAAATGTGGCGTGCCTGGCTGTCCTGGGGACCCAGAAATGAAGAAAATCTGGGACAAATCAGCAGGACCTGTCAGTGGTCTGCGCTACATTTGGAAGAGTTTGCATTCCTTGGCCCTTGAAGGAGCTGACAAAATAATGCTCTTAAACACTGTAGATACAGAGTGGGTGGAAACCAATGAACATACTACTACTAACATTGTTTTTAAATTGTTAGAGGTAACTGGCGTACCCAGATAAAGAGTAGACAGACACTGGGAGAAAGTACAAACTCCATGTAGATAGTGTCCTAAGTGGGTCTGAAACTCAGGACCCAGAGCTATAAGGCAAGCCCAAGCACTAATCTACTATACTTTCCCAATACTTTCTTTACAACAGAGGAGCAGTTAATATTCAGCAACCAAAACGGTTATCTCTGTAAACTCTCTGCACTACACCTCGCTGCCTGCCACCACAACTTTCATAGAGTAGACTAGGGGAAGAGTTTGTGGCATTGTGGGAGCTAAGCTTGAAGGTAGGTTATTAGCTGGTGCGAACTTCAAACAAATTAGAACATGAAATACATATGTGATCTGATTTGTATTTCTCTCCATCCATTTCTGATATTCACATACCCTTGCCACACAGTAAAGGCTCTTTCTGACAGGCAGTAATGCTTGCCATCCTCTGAAAAGCAATTTGCAGTGCATTGCTTTTTAGAGGGTGGTATAGCTTCAGATGGCAGGCATTTAAGAAGTGCTACTGCCACCTCTTGACGCCTGTTTTTTTTTTTTTTTTTCATTTTACTGCACCGCAAATGTGAGCCAAGAGTTTTCCTTGCAGTTGCAGTGTAACCACATTGATCTCAATGGGTGAGTTTGACAGGCGGTGCCACCTGCCAAGCTCTGCAGTCCAAGTTAAAATTGTAAAATTGTCACAAAGCAGCCACAGCATATGTACAGCCCTATCAGGCTGGCAGAATTCTGGTGTGTGGCCGTGGGCAGTAGAACTGTGTCTCAGCCACCTGTGAAAAAGCCCTAAAGCCTTTCCTGGAATGGGGATCTGACTACTGCAAATGCAATTTCACTTACAGATCTCCTTCCTACCCAAAAGTGAAAAGAGAAACCGCATATTGATGAGCTCATCTCTCTCCCTCACTTATCTGCTGTCTTCTCCTATCTGCATGATATTGCACTCAGGGCTTTTTTTCAGGGGGAACTTGGTGGAACTCAGTTCCACCACCTCTGGCTCAGACCCTTTGGTGCCTGCTCACCACAATCACTTGCAAACACAGAAGTCTGGTTTCTGTGTTTACAAATGACAGCTCTGCACTCTGTATGTAATGCAATCCTGGTATTTAATGCTCCTTTAAGACCCTCCTACTGTTTTCCTGAAATTTGACTGAATACACCCATTATTTGATATGATTTGAAGGGTGTGTGTAGGGGAGGTGTTTTGTGGAGCCGTGGTTAAGTTCCAGCACCTATTGTTTGAGGGAAAAAAAGCCCTGCGTTGCACTGCAGCATACCCAACTCTTATGCTGCTTCCCCCTCCCATAAAAAAAAAAAAAAAAAAAATGTTTGAGTCTGAAATGAAAGCTGGGTGAATTTTAAATGAAATCATTTATAAAAAGACCCAGAAGAATTACACCACATAGAGATTTTTAAGACAGCAGTACAGCAAGTGTTGAAGTAATACCAGTCTAAAGTCTACCATCCCTTCACTTTCTGAACTACTTTCTAGAGCATTAAAACATTTTGTATAAGGGACTTGCACAGTTAATAAGCTTGCTTGTGTGTAGATTGGATGTCAGCCATTTTATCTAATATACATGGAACTTCTGCAAACTAAGATTTGTTTGCGTTCAGTGTCCCAACTGGGACTACTATTACTCAGTGATCAGTTATGTTTGACAGATATAGACCAATTGTGCTTAGCTACAGAGCATGAGTAATTGGTCCTCTCTCCACATTGGCAGCAGTCCCATCATGGTTTTGCATTGATGCTTTCTTCAATATCCTTTCAATGTTTTCAGAAAGTGCAATACATTAAAATCCGTTTGGTCTTTGTGATCTGATCCTCAAACAGTTCATATAACGCAACTCTTGTCTTTTCATGAAGGGCAGCTGAGGACATAGGAAGGACTTAGATTGATGCCGTCATTCATAAGCCTTTAAGCATTAACCTTCAAGATACTGGCATTGCTTGTATCTACAGGAGAATGCACAGGAACCTGAAAAACAATATTAAAAGCATGTTTTATTACCTAAGGAAAATTCAATGTAAGACTGTTGAAAAATGGCACTACTTTTTATTAATTTGTGTGGCAAACTTGCTATTGATATGTTTATTTACTTTTTTGAATGGGGTTGTTTTGGGTGGTTTAACATATAAATTAGAATTCATTCATTAGCAAAGTGCAAAGAAAAATTGTTATGCAGTAAGTCATGAAAGCCAACCACCTACAAATTAGAATCATACACGAGTTCAACTGGATCCTTCACATACACCTATAGCTAGCTTTATGAGATTTGATAGTGTGATAAATAAACTTTAGAATTGTGTAGCAGACAGAGATAAATCAGACCTTCAATTTTACAACCAGATTTTTAGTCACCTGAAACAATATCTAAGCAAGTGACTCTTAAAAAAACAAACATCTTCTTGATTGTTATATATGCTGATCATTTGCAATACCAATACCATTCTAAATTATTTCAGCTTGGGCGATAATGGACCTTTTTATTGGCAACTTTAGAACAGATTGGCTGATAAAAGCTGAATTGGTTGGTGTGCTTTATTGCTTTTTTCACCTTGTTTAGTCAATAAGATCAATGGTGTATGTGTTGTAGAATACTGCATTAAACAGCATGTAGCAGACATCCAAAGGTTAATGCTTTTAAATAAAGTTCGGCTAAGCTCATATGGTGTTCTATATGGTGTGGATGATCTGGTCTTCTGTGTTAGGAACTATTTTTGTTAGATTTGTCAAAGTTAAAGCCCAAATCTTACCCTATTCCCTCTACATACAATGGGGCCCCTCCTTGTGTCCTTTCCTAATCTAAAGCCTGGCATATTTTGGGGGGGAGGGGACGGGGAGGTATTTCTTTTGTTTAACAAATAAAAAAAAAAAATGAGTCTCTTTACCCAGCTTTACCCATCACCTGCACAGGAACTGAGAGAAAAAATATTCTAGTGATAACCCAGACTGCATTCAACACCTGACAGAGATTCTCACGTTTCCCAATTTTACCTAGAACAATTTTGCTTCTATCTCTCTCCTGTTTGAAAGATTTCCTTATACTTTTTGAAATGAGGACAAATAGAAAAAAAGTTTATAAAAATTGAATAGAAAAATATTATTATTATTATTTTTAACATACCATTACCAGTCCGTGTCCCTGATCACCACTACATAAGTCATATGATGATGCTGTACTGCACTGGTGACGATATGAAAAAAAATTGTGAAAAAAAAAAACACATTTTATTCAATTTCTTCATTTTCAAACAAAATTATGACAAAAAATTACAACTTGAAAAAACTTGCCATGCCTCTTACTAAATGCATCAGACTGTCTACTTTCCAAAAAGGGGTAATTTGGGGGGTATCTGTACTGTCCTGGCATTTAAGGGCATCAAGAAATGAGATGGGCCATATTTACATCATGATTGATTAATTTTCAAATATTTATACCATAGTTCATAGACACTATAACTTTAACACAAACCAATGAAGATATACTTATTAGGATTTTATTTTACTAAACACATGTAGCAAAATACATTTTAGCCTAAGTTTATGAAGAAATTAGATTTTATTAAATGTTTTATAACAGTGGAAAATACCGCTTTCTTTTTCCAAATTTTTGTTTTTATTCAATTTATATTGCAATAAATAACTACAGTGGTAATCAAATACCACCATTTGTGTGAAAGAAATTATAAAAATTTCATTTTTGTACAGTATTGTATGACCGTGTAATTGCCAGTTAAAGTAGCACAGTGTTGTATAGCGAACAATGCCCTGGTCATGAAGGGGGTAAATCCTTCCGGGGCTCAAATGGTTAAAAGCCAACTTTAGTTTTGAATTTTAGGTTGAAGGTAAGATAGAAATTTTCTCACTGGAAATTAAAAATAATACCTCTATAACACGGAAACCCACTTCAGACACCACACAAAAAAGGATGCAAGTGCATGCAGCAAAACATTTCCTTTTATTTAATTTCCAATTAGAACTGCAATAGTCATATTACCATTGTTAGTCTTTTCTTTTTTTTTTTTTTTCTTACCGTCTGCATCCTCATATATAATTCCGTTCTTGAAACTGCGCACTGTACCACAAATGAGTAATGAAGGTCTAGTTAATTATAAGACCAGCTTATGTCTGGAGAAACCCAGTTTTGGCTCAGTATCAAAGGCTGGAAATGTGCATTCCATAATATGGTTTTTCTCAGCTACCCAGCTGTTATTTTCTTCTTAAGCATTGCCTTAACAATCGTACACATTCTTTTTTTGTGGTTTAACTGTCAACAACACATCTAACTCCAGCTGAAATTTGGTTTATACAGATAAGGATGTTAAGGAGATGAAAGAGTAGAGCAATGTATTGTGATAAATAAGTAAACAAAATTTTTAAAAAATACATTTTTGCCCAAATAACTCTAAATTTGCAAGAAAAAGTGTACAAATAAAAATATTTTGGTGTAGTTTTAATATATTGTCCGTAATCATTTGTAACAAGTTTTTTTTTCTTTGGTCAGCTTACTAAATCCAAGTCCAACATCACCACTGACTTGCCCAATGTTTTCTGCTCCATCAAGCCCTATGCCAACATCTTCAACATCGAATGATTCTTCTCCGACAAGGTCAGTTAATGAAAATGTTCCACTCTGTAATTTCATTTGCATTCTCTTGTTGTGACCGTGGTATTGCAAACAGGCAGTGACAGTCTGTGAACACCCTATGTGACTAGGGGTTACAGTGTACTAACAAATAGTACAGATCATATAGCAGTGCAGTTTAGACAAACAGATCTTAACCATTTGCTATCCAGGCATTGAACTTAAATGGCCAGATGGCTCAGTGTTCCTGAACACCACCAGACTGATGCAGCCAGCAACAGTATTCCTGATCGCCACCACACGGGTCCCTAAGTCACCAAACCAGTGTAGGCCAACAGCAGTGTTGCAGATCAGTGCCACAACAGTCCCAGTGTAACCAAACCAATGTAGCCAACAACAGTGTTCCTGATCTCCACCACAACAGTCTCTGTGCCACCAGATTAGTGAAGGCCAGCAACAATGTTCTGATCACTATCCACACCACGCCACTGTCATCATGGCCAGTGCAGCCAGTAACCGTGTCCCTGACCACTGGCACACCAGTCCCAGTGTCACCAGACCAAAATGTAAGCCCAATGAGATTTAAAAATTGCAGAAACATTGCAAAAATAGATTCATATCCTTTTATTAAAGCATTGTGAATTGAGCTTAATGTGTTTTATTGAGCTCAACAGAAATGATTTAAGTTTATATTCACACTAGTGCAGTGCAGTAACACACTCATGTTAACATGCTTTGTATTTAAACATAACTAAACTCACCTTGTCAGCACCAAAATCTTCACTAAGCCTTTTCCAGATTTAGGACCTTCAGTCGTATTCTTGGCTGGGCCAGAATTGCATAACCCCAACACGTGCACATAAGATTTCATTCATTGCATGAATGCTCAGCTCAGTGTACATTCTAAAGTGGAATGCAAACAGGCAGGTGAGTTTGCTTTATTGCAGAAGTGAAATAACATGTCCCTTCTGCAATAAATAGCCTGCCAGCTCACAATTTTTTTTTTTCTGCTTAGTTCCACTTCATAGAAGAACTCTCACTACATTTACATTGTTTTGCCTCTTTGTACTTTGCCCCATGCTTGCTTGGTGCTTCAAAAACCTGGTTATGAGGTCCAACCTATCTTCCTCCCTCATGGCAAATCAGACAACAGCTATAAAGGAGACGGATCTATCATATTAAATGAAATATAACTACAATCAGCTCAATCTGAAAATTAATTAAAAAAAGCAAACAAACAAAAAATAAACAATTTTTTCAATATAGTTGCTGGCTCAAACACTGTGCAGGTGATTCCACAACTCTCCCTCGGTGCTTGATATGCAAATTAAATAGTGTAGCGCAATTAATAATAGAAGTCCATTAAACTCAGTCCATAAGCTGTGATAGAATCACATCACCACTGTGCCATACATAGAAACTGTATATTCAGTTTTCCAAAAGTGCCAATCATTCGCAGGCAAATCAATGGAATCAGACAGTCAAATCTGCTCGTTTATATCACCCCTTTTCGGGTCTGCTCCAGGTACTGTGCACTCTTTAATACTTGATGTAACCATTCATCAAAAGGCATGGGTAACCATAAAAGCTACTGATAAAGACCAATTACAGGATGCAACGCATATAGGGGGGTGGAGCTGAGCCTGTGACGTAATTTTTGAGTTCTGTGTGGTGAGCTGGGAATACACAAGTATTGGCCTTGCTGCATTTTATCTTTTGTAAGTGTTTTTAATTTATTGGGCTAAGTAAAACGTTTTGTTATGGAGAGCACTATGGGTTTTCTTTTCTGTTTTATGGTTACCCGTGCCTTTTGATGAATGGTTATATCAAGTAGTGTTGTGGTGGTGGAACACTACTGGTCCTAGGTGTGACTGAACTTGTGCTTTACAGCTGTGTCTGGGCTGATTTCTGCCATTTCTTATTTTTTTGTAGAGCTCTATATAATAACACGTACAGTTTTAGGAAGCCTGTAGCAAGTAGGGAGCTACCAGTCACATTTGCAAACATAGGGATTATTATGGAAGTGCAAGTTTTTGCAGTGGTGATGAGAGAATAAGTGAGAGGTAAAGAAGCATGCATTGGTGTAGTTACAGTGGATGTAAAAGTGTGTGGCAGTAGGAAAGTGTGTGTCTGTTCAAGTGGTGGTAGGTGAGGAAACTTGTGTTAATGCATTGGTATTGGGTGTATTGATGCAGTGGCGACAGGTGCAGAAGTGTGTGTAGGTGCAGTAATTTTTTTTTTTTTTTACTATTTATTATAGCATTTTATTATAATATACTTATAGTGAAGTTGCATACGTTTTTACCATTAAAGAAGTACAGCCAAAGCTGTTTTGTTGTACTTCTCCTGTGGAGAGCGGGCTGAAGTCCGCTCTCTGCCAACGTCACTGAATTCAGTCCAGGCTCCACGTCATCACGACCATGGAGTCGGGATCCACCTAGATCCCTGGACCAACAACCAGCTCAGCCTCTCAGCAAACCTCTGAGAGCCTGAGCCCGCCACCCCCGCCCCTCAACAGCCCAGAGCCCCAGTGAGCGAGGAGGGGGTAGAGCAGAGAGCTGTGACTGACAGTCTGCAGCTCTCTGCTCACTGAGCTTTGAGAACTGAGCGATCGGCGGTGTTCAATCGCTTGGTTCTCAGTGTAGAGGCGCCGAGGGACAGATGCAGCATCGGCTGATGCTGCATCCACCTAGGTAAGTATGATTCTTTAAAAAAAAAAAACCTAGACCTCTTTTAGGTGAAAGAAATACTAATTATACCTTGCGCCAATGTGTTTAAAAATGTTATGGAACAAAATATATTTGTAAAGCTGCGATCCCCAAATGTGTATAAAACACTGTACTAAATAGAGATTAAGTGATGGGCTCTATACTCAAGTGAATGGTACAATCGTGGATGATAATACCTGTGATGTTCAATAGATAAAATAGTAACATACAAAATCAATGAACTTCCTAAGTAATGTGCAATAAACAATAAAAGTGCTTTAAAATATCATTGTGCCCTTCTGGACAAATATTCTTGATTCTTCGCATCCAGTGTGCTGTGATGGAATATAACTCACAAGATTGCCATGACCTCTTTAACTAAAAAGAAGGTAGATAATTGCTTGAATGCTGAGTTTCCCTATGGCTGTTCACATACATAATACAATTGTCATGGATCCAGTATTGTACTCCTCCACTCTGCCATGCCACCTTAAATCAGTAAAAACTACATAGTGTGTAATACTGTTTATTAAAAAATTATTTAAAAACATGCAGAAGCTGCTTACATGAATGGTGCTCTCTCCAGCACTGGAAATGTCTGCTTAATACAATGTTAGGGTTCACCGTCACTCCGCTCAAGACCTGGAGCCAGAGTGCATTCCACCTGCCCAATGCTTGGGACCGGAAGATCGGGACCTGGAAGTTACACCTCAACATACGTTTCAGCGAAAGATGTCATCAGGAGGCCCTTCCACACTGGAGAATCAAGCATATTTGTTCAGAAGGGCACAATGAACTTTATTTGAAGAACTGTTTAATAATCAGTTAATTAATATTTAATACGCTTTGTTTTCTATGCACTTTATTTAGGAAGTTTATTGATTTTGTATGTTCCTATTTTATTTATTGAACATCACAGATATTATCATCTATGATTGTACCATGCACTTGAGTGTAGAGCCCCCTCACTTAATCTCTACTTTTTACAAACGTGTTTACAAAAATATCTTCTGTTAAGTACAGATGTTTTCTGCTTTTCAGTCTGCATACATTTTATAAATTTCTCCGTAGTCTGAGAAAGGTGAATTTTACAGTAAACTTTTTTTTTTTTTTAAATCCTGCAAGATAAAGCCATAATAGCACATTATGTGAAACTTACCCTAAAATGGAGCACTCCAGCGGTGCGCTGTCACCGCAGAAGGCGCTTCCATCTTCACCTGGTCTTCTTTCTGGGTTCGCAATGACGCCACTCCCACGCATGCACGCGGGAGCTCCAGTTCACAGCACAGGACTCTGAAAGAACAGTATGGTATGCTGTGCCTTCAGAGCGCATGCGCTGGTGATGTCAATGGCTATAGGCTTACCTATAGGTAAAAATCATGCATGGGAGTTTGCTCCCACTTTAAAAGTATTAATTGGCCTATTACTGAAATTCAGCAACACCTTATTTTAAAGCAGTATCCTATTCATTAGAATGAAGTTCTTTAACACCTTCCTGTCTGGCCTACAGCAGAATGACAACTGGACGTTGGCTCTCCCGTTCTGACTGGAAGTCATATGAAGTCCTTCAGAACAAGCTGCTTGTGCATGCCCTTGGTAGTGCGGTGTGTCGCTCTGACACATCGCACCTCTGATCACGGTGTGATCAGCTGTGTCCAATCAAAGCTGTGCCACCCATTAGTGCACATCAGTGCCCATAATTTCCACCTATCAGTGCCCACAAAGGCTGCCCATCAGTGCTGCATATTAGTGCCTCCTCATCAGTGCCATCTAACCAGTGAAGGAGAAAACCTACTTATATACAAAATTTTAAACCAGAAACGAAGAAAAACTTTTTTTTTTCAAGATTTTCAGACTTTTTGAATTGTTTAGCAAAAAATAAAAAAAACATTAGTGATTAAATATAAGGAATGGTTGGGAAAAATTGGCACTGCCCTATTAACAATATTTAATTAATTAAGGATGTAGAATCTATTAAGTCATGCAGTATCTAAGTGAGATATGCAAATAATGGATTGTCTCCTAAAACCATACGTGAAATTAACTATAATCTATAAAAGAACTGCCATATGTGTAAAAATCATAAATAAAGAAGAAAACAATAAAAAGTAATAGGACTAAGTATACAATCCTTGTGTATTAGAAAAAATGAAAGTAAGTGCCGTGTGTTATTAGAATTATATAAAAATTGTGTACAACATATGTATGAAAAATAATAACCCCAAAGATCTAAAGTTTTGTGACAGTGTGGCGCCCCTATGGAGCTAGCAGCAATAATAGTGAAAAACTCTAATTAATATTACGTAACAGTACAATATCATATATGTGACCTCCCAAATATGTTAATTTAAACCGGTCAGCTGACCTGACCTCTGTGCTACCATATATTAAATCGCAGTGAGGCTCATGTGACATAAAAACAGATTTTAAACAACCAATTATGTGCGTACATACGCAATTGTTAATAAGGCTCTACCATATGACCATATATGTTAAAAATCCTCGAGAGTCTCTATGAGAAATAGAAATACGGAACAAAGTCCAGTAAACGTGCAGTTCATGGATGCCAGGAACAGTGAACCGTGACTTCCGTGCTCATATCAGTTGGTGACTTGAAGTGCTCCCCCCTGTCCTTCCCCACTCACCAGAGACAATCACCCCCACAGGGGTACCGAGCGAAGGAGTGGGTGTCTTAGGGTGGATGTTTCCGACAAGATCCTGCTTGCGTTCCTCTGCTCCGTGGGATCCCTCCAGTGATTTAAAATTTCAACCATGCGTTCCACGACTGGGCTCCTCCTCTACTTTCCACCATCAATCTGTTTTATCCTCCATCATAAAGAAAGAAAGAAACAGGGGGCTTCCGTGGTGAAGTATGTCCAGTTTATTGAAATATACAAGTATTTAAAAACCGTAGTTCCAGTGCAGACCCGGCTGCAGGCAAGGATGAGACTAGAAAATGAATCCGAGCGTGCGTCCCACCTTGCGTTCCAGCCTGTTCTTCCGGGTATGATGTGTGAGCATGACTCCGGTCTTACGCGTTTCGTCATAGGACGTTCTCAATGACCATCTTTGTTGTTTTCTTCTTTGTTTATGATTTTTACACATATGGCAGTTCTTTTATAGATTATAGTTCATTTCACGTATGGTTTTAGGAGACAATCCTTTATTTGCATATCTCACTTAGATACTGCATGACTTAATGGATTCTACATCCTTAATTAATTAAATATTGTTAATAGGGCAGCGCCAATTTTTTCCAACCATTCCTTATATTTATCAATTAGCCCCCTGAGGGAACTAATTAGGGAAAGGCAGCAGCCCTTTCATTGTCCAAAGCACGGATTTTTTGACCTATTTTCATTAGTGATTAAATACCACCGAAAGAAAGCGCTATCTGTCTCAAAAAAATTGTAAAAAATTTGTTTGGGTACATCGTTGCATGACTGTGCAATTGTCATTCAAAGTGTGACAGCACTGAAAGCTAAAAATTGGCCTGGGCAGGAAGGCAGTGAAAGTGCACTGTATTGAAGTGGTTAAATAATGGGGGCTGCTCATACTACCCTCTTTGAAAATTGCTACTTGCATGGCTTTGTCTGGCCTCAGTACTTTTGAGTAATAGACACAGAAGAAACATGCAGCAGATGAAAGTTGTAGAAAAGTCAGAAATGCTTCGATCTATTCTTGCTGTGGATCAGTGACATGACAGGCATGCAGTTAGCATTTTCAGCAGGAGAGGGCACCCTTCATATTTGATTGATACTTTACATTTGCAAATATTATGCTTTTTTCCTATAAAAGTAAGTTAATTCAAATTTTGCAACGTCAATTTAATTTAGTTCTTTTCCTGTACATAGTACATTCAAGCCTTTACAGTAGGAAATCTGAAAGTAAAAGGGGCACATACTGTAAAAAATCTGCATCTATCCCTATCTTGCTAAATAGGCATACAATATGTTGAAGAGTGAGATTTTATACACCAGAGGGGCAGAAAGAAAGTTGAGGAATACATTCTTGGCCCTATGCTATACTTTCAGGCCAAAAAAAATAAGAAGAGTATTAGAGCCAGTTCGTGCCCTTAAAATCTCAGCAGGGTTGAAGAGGTGTGACAGCGGCCAGAATATCGCAGCTCTTACATCATCTGACAAGGCTCTCCAAGGTGCCAGACGCACAGTAACAGTAACCAAAATACATATAATGTCAAATGGTGTTTTCTACAAAGCAACAGCAAGCACAGTAGTTGTAATGAAAGCTCAGGCTTTAGAAGCATTAGTTCACTAGCGGGCTGTGTGATCTGGATTTGGATACAGTTAAAGTGGAACTCCAGCCAAAAAGTTTTTGTTTTAATATAGAAGGAGCAAGGTTAAAACCTCTGTTTATAATATATTTTGGATTCACATTCGGACACTAAAGCTCTGCTGATGAGCACATTGTTTTAATGCACTTCTAGTACATATGATTTTCTTTTATGCTGTGGGATTTCATCTGTTTTGTTTATAACTTTGGTGGCAATGCTAAAGCAGCGGCAGTGATATATATTCATTGTCTTTTGTTTTGTTTGTTTTTTTAATATACCTTTTGCCTATTTTTGTTTGGCAAACTTTTGTTTAGCACAGTGCTGCTGATGACCACATGGGGGGGGGGGGGTTTATTAAAACCGGTGCACAGAGAATCCAGTGTAGTTGTGCGTGGTATATTTACAGTATCTCACAAAAGTGAGTACACCCCTCACATTTTTAAAAAAAATTATTATATCTTTTCATGTGACAACACTGAAGAAATTACACTTTGCTACAATGTAAAGTGTGCGTGGTATATTTACAGTATCTCACAAAAGTGAGTACACCCCTCACATTTTTAAAAAAAATTATTATATCTTTTCATGTGACAACACTGAAGAAATTACACTTTGCTACAATGTAAAGTAGTGAGCGTACAGCTTGTATAACAGTGTAAATTTGCTGTCCCCGCAAAATAGCTCAACACACATCCATTAATGTCTAAACCGCTGGCAACAATAGTGAGTACACCCCTACTTAAAAGTGTCCAAATTGGGCCCAAAGTGTAAATATTTTGTGTGGCCACCATTATTTTCCAGCACTGCCTTAACCCTCTTGGGTATGGAGTTGACCAGAGCTTCACAGGTTGCCACTGGAGTGCTCTTCCACTCCTCCATGAAGACATCACAGAGCTGGTGGATGTTAGAGACCTTGCGCTCCTCCACCTTCCATTTGAGGATGCCCCACAGATGCTTAATAAGGTTTAGCTCTGAAGACATGCTTGGCCAGTCCATCACCTTTACCCTCAACTTCTTTAGCAAGGCAGTGGTCATCTTGGAGGTGTGTTTGGGGTCGTTATCATGTTGGAATACTGCCCTGCGGCCCAGTCTCTGAAGGGAGGAGATCATGCTCTGCTTCAGTATGTCACAGTACATGGTGTCATTCATGGTTCCCTCAATGAACTGCAGCTCCCCAGTGCTTACAGCACTCATGCAGCCCCAAACCATGACACTCCCACCACCATGCTTGACTGTAGGCAAGACACACTTGTCCTGGTACGCCCCACCTGGTTGCAGCCACACGCTTGACACCATCTGAACCAAATAAGTTTATCTTGGTCTCATCAGACCACAGGACATGGTTCCAATAATCCATGTTCCTAGTCTGCTTGTCTTCAGCAAACTGTTTGTGGGCTTTCTTGTGCATCATCTTTAGAAGAGGCTTCCTTCTGGGACGACAGCCATGCAGACCAATTTGATGCAGTGTGCGGCGTATGGTCTGAGCACTGACAGGCTGACCCCCTTCAACCTCTGCAGCAATGCTGACAGCACTCATATGTCTATTTTCCAAAGACAACCTCTGGATATGATATTGAGCACGTGTACTTAACTTCTTTGGTCGACCATGGCAAGGCCTTTTCTGAGTGGAACCTGTCCTGTTAAACCTCTGTATGATCTTGGCCACTGTGCTGCAGCTCAGTTTCAGGGTCTTGGCAATCTTCTTATAGCCATACCATCTTTATGTAGAGCAACAATTCTTTTTTTCGGATCCTCAGAGAGTTCTTTGCCATGAGGTGCCATGTTGAACTTCCAGTGACCAGTATGTGAGATTGAGAGCGATAACACCAAATTTAACACACCTGCTCCCCATTCACACCTGAGACCTGGTAACACATGACATCGGGGGAGGAAAAATGGATAATTGGGCCCAATTTGGACATTTTCACTTAGGGGTGTACTCACTTTTGTTGCCAGCGGTTTAGACATTAATGGCTGTGTTTTGAGTTATTTTGAGGAGACAGCAAATTTACACCGTTATACAAGCTGTACACTCACTACTTTACATTGTAGCAAAGTGTCATTTCTTCAGTGTTGTCACATGAAAAGATATAATAAAATATTTACAAAAATGTGAGGGGTGTACTCACTTTTGTGAGATACTCTAAGTGATATTAAAACTTCAGTATGTAGTCTTATGCATAAGCTGTGCATGCATACTGCAAATATTTTTTTTTAGAATAGCCTAGCCCAGAATAAGGTCAGTATTCTAACTTATTTATGTCAGATATCACCCATATTGTTTGTGTTTTGGATAGAGAGAAGAATTGGATCCCCTGTCCAGCTACTTTTTGGGGGAGATATACTAAAACTGGTGCACACAGAATCTTGCACAGCTGTACATAGTCAGTGTGTTACGGGCAGCAGAGTAGGTCCTTCTCTGGTGGCTGTTTATGTGATTGTGTCTCCCTCCCCTTAAGTGTATTGCTTTGGGAAATCCCAGATAGTAATTATTATAGCCTGCTCTGTGTCCCGTGATGTACTCCAAGAAATGGATTTTACAGGTAAGTATATATAAAAAAAAAATTATGTTTTTTTTTTTTTTTTCTTGCACTTCAGTGCTGTTAGAGGACCATAGTATTTCAAAGACTATTTACACTAGATAAAAAAGGCATAGCACAAATTAATATAGGGCTAAGTTCTTGTGTGTTAGTCAACCAAAAAGAAATGTGTCATATCAGCCCCATCCTACTTCCAGCATTTGATTGCTCTACTACTTTTTCCTGGCTTCATTGTTTTAATCCAGTGTAATAAGTAAAAACAATATCATTTCTCTGCATTTACAAATGACAACTTCTGGTAGAAATTCAGTGTCTTTAGTTGAAGTTTGGTAGTTTCCAAAAAGCAGAACAGGAAGCATCCATATTTACTACTGTTACATAACCTTGCTTAGGTAACCGGTAGCCATTTGCAGTCAGTGGTTAATGCAGGATTTTAGTGTTTCTTTGTGTGACTCAACAAGTCGCTTATTGGTGCTTCAGGATCTCCCAAAACGCTCATCATCACACGTTTTTCATTTCCTTTTTTTTTTGGTGTTGTTCCTTATTCTGCAACTTAGTCACTTCCCTATTTACACTTAGTCCACTGATCTAATGTATTTTGTACTGAAGATAGCATTCGTGGTGTTTATATTCATATTATCAGATAGATGCCTGGTGAAAGATAATTTCCTTAATCAAGTAATTTATATTCTCCCCTTGTATTAAATAGGGAAAATAGCCATGGTGGTTTAAAAACTGCACTATAAAATGTTTGCTTAATAAGAGATATGCATTTGTTAGTGGAGAACAGCCCTTCTCAACCCTTCCAACACAATGGGGGTTATTTACGAAAGGCAACTCCACTTTGCACTACAAGTGCAAAGTGCACTTGAAATTGCAGTGAAAGTGCACTTGGAAGTGCAGTCGCTGTAAATCAGAGGGGTAGATCTGAAATGAGGGGAAGCTCTACTGATTTTATTATCCAATCATGTGCAGGCTAAAATGCTGTTTTTTATTTTCCTTGCATGTCCCCCTTAGATTTACAGCGACTGCACTTCCAAGTGCACTTTCAGTGCAATTTCAAGTGCACTTTGCACTTGTAGTGCAAAGTGGATTTGCCTTTCGTGAATAACCCCCAGTGTAACCCTTGAAATAACTTTCAGATATCAGGGAACCTCTGCTAAAAAGTATTCCATCTACAACTCATGATGCATTAGTATGATGGTCCGTGGGAAGAATGCTCCTTACACTTGTGGTCATTGAGAAGAACCCCTAGCAACCTCTGGAGAAACCCTAGTGGTTATGGTAAAAGGTGCCTAGGGCAGTTGTGGGTAGAGACGAAGGGGTTTGTGCTGTGTAATTGAAGTCAACAGAGCTCAATTTGTTAGACTCCTTAGACCCCTTTCACACTGGGGCGCTTTTCAGGCGTTTTGGCACTAAAAATAGTGCCTGTAAAGCACCTCTGGCGCCACGTCCTGCAAGGGTGGTACGCTTGCAGGACGGGGAAAAAAACTCCTGCAAGCGGCATCTTTGGGGCGGTGCGGGGGCAGTGTATACACTGCTCCTAAACCGCCCCTACCCATTGAAATGAATGTGCAGCACTGCCGAAGTGCCTGCAAAGCGCTTCGGCAGCGCCGCAACACAGGCACATTTAACCCTTTCCTCGGCCGCTAGCATGGGTTAAAAGTGCCCCGCTAGCGGCCGAAAAGCGCCACTATAACAGCGGTTAAGCACCACTAACGCCGGCAGCCCCCCAGTGTGAAAGGGGTCTTAGAGAACATGTGTTTCTGAGTGGTTGAAGAACTGTACAGTGCCAGTCAAAGGAACCAGTTAGTCGGGCTCAAGTATGGACACCTCTATTTAATGTGGCATCCAACCCAAAACCAAAAATGTAATATATTGCAGCTTACAAAGTCTTGGATGTGGTAGCTGCATTACTTTTTTTTTTTTTTTAGGCTTCCTTTCCTTTATTTTTACAAGGTGATCCTGCCAGTAAGCCTGTAATTTTTCAAAAGTACACACACCCTTGCAAATGTATCAGTTACAGTAGCACACCACCTGTATTACAGTGTCCCAGTCTGGACCCAGTCTGGATGAAGGGGCACCTTTAGATAGCAGCATTGATAATCTGGGGCGAAGGGGAGTGTAAAATCCAGCCATACAGGGAAGGAAGTTCAGCAGGGGCCAGCCAAACTTTGCTTCATATTTGGGCAGGCTGGTTGTACAGAAGTCGATCTACTGATTGACTGACTTCTGTATAGCCAGCCTGTCAGTATTTTTGCACAGAATCAGCATCACAGACACTGTGTAGATGGGGCAATCGGATCATTTTGTTTTGTTCAGCACACTGGTTGAACGAAAAAAAAGAGAAACAATTACTAATCTATGGACAGCTTTAGCTGTACTAGCAGATTTAGATACACTAACAAATTGAAGCCAAACTCCAGCTCACACTTTATAAGCAGTTAAAGCAAACTATTTTATTTTTCCTTTTTGGATAAATGTTTTCCAAAAAACGCTAATCACTGTAAGTGGTAAATGGTTTGTCTCATCCCTGTAAGGGCTAGTTTACACTTGCTTTAAAACATGGCTTTGGAAGGGCTTTGTTAAAGCTTTGAGTGCCAGCTAAAGCCCCTGTCACTAAATAGAATAGTTAGCTTGCAATCCTGTTTACACCTTTTGTTTGCTTTGCTTTGGCTTTGCTTCAAAAATTATACCCCATGTTGCTTTAGTGGTGCTTTAAAGCATCTTCAAAGTCTCCATAGAACTCTATGACAAAGCTCGCTTGAAGCACCTGCAGGTTTTGAGAGTCTTTAATTTAGCTTTAGCTTCGCTTTGTTTTGGAGAAATTGCAGGTATGAGATATCCACACACACACACACGGGACATCTGTCAAGCTTCAACAAAGCCTCTAAAGAGCATCACTGAAGCATCACCAAAGCTTCACCGAAGCATCACCAAAAGTTTTGCCGAAGCATCTAAAACACATCATAAAAGCATGTTGAAGTGATAGGCGCTTTAATGTGTGTTGAAGCCAAAGCAGGTGTAAATGAGCCCTAACTAATATATCTGCAAGAGAGCTTGTACATTTCCCTATAGTCACATCAGCGTTTGTAGTCAAGGAGCTTACAATCCAAGGTCCCCAAATCACATTCATACACATACTATGAACAAATAGATTTTTTACCCTAATTATGATAACCAGAACCAAATTTAGACACTAAGTCCCAAACACTCTCCCTTTCTCATTTGAATGTTCCCTATAGTCGCATCCCATTTATCTCAAAAGAGCTGAAATATATCACACATTTATCTCAATCTAGATTTAGAAGCGGTGATTTTGGGATAATTCGACAATTGAATTATACTTATGATGCCACATGTATGTATTTTACACACATTACGCATATCGCTCATTGCTCATTTTGAATATGACATCAAAGTTACAGCAGGGAGTGTGATGGGTGCAGTTGCCGGGCAGACACATTTAGTGACTCTAATGCCGCGTACACACAAGCGGACTTTACGGCAGACTTTGCCCGGCTGACTTTTCGACGGACTTTACTATGGACCTTCCGAATGAACGGACTTGCCTACACACAATCAACCAAAGTCCGACGGATTCGTATGTGATGACATACGACCGGACTAAAACAAGGAAGTTCGTAGCCAATAGCTGCCCTAGCGTCGGTTTTTGTCCGTCGGACTAGCATACAGACGAGCGGACTTTTCGACCGGACTCGAGTCTGTCGGACAGATTTGAAACATGTTTCAAATCTAAGTCCGTCAAACTTTTGAGAAAACAAAGTCCGCTGGAGCCCACACATGATCGAATTGTCAGACGAAATCCGGTACGCTGGACCAAGTATGCCGTAAAGTCCGATCGTGTGTGCGGCATAAGTGACGGTTCACACTTCTGTGCTCTGCGAGATCTCATTTGATTTGCACCGCACTGCAGTGCAAATCACATGCGATGTCTGTCCAATGCGATTTCAGCCATACAGAACATACAAACTCGCACAGTACCCTTTTTTTGGTCCGCACCAGAATGGGATCGCATGGGTGTGAACACCCATGCGATCCGATTCATGTCCGAACTGACAGTTCGCAGTGCGATATGCGAGCTGAAATGGGGGTGTCCTTAACAATGTACATATGTCAGTGTGAACTGCCGTGCGAGTCGGGTGCGATGCGGGAACCCATAGTGGATTCACAGGGTTCCCACATTGCACAAGTGTGAACCGAGCCTAATGCTGGCCATACACTATACGAAAAATAGGACAAAATTCTATTGTTTCGAACGCTCTTCCGATTTTCTGATAATTAGTGGATGGCGAACGATAATCTGTTTCAAATTTTCAGCCCCGAAAATTCGATTGACAATTCTGAAATATTTTTATGGAATGAATGGACTTTTTGTAAGGTTATTGGCTTTCTCGCAAGAGAAAAAATGTTCGTTTTTTTTGTGCGCACGTGCAAGAAGACTTTAACCTGGAATTTTATTTCATCATTTCCCTTCTAATGTGACCAAATCGAATGATTAACCCCAGTTAATTTATGTCCATTGAAAGTTTATCTTTCGAAATTCTGTCACTACATGATGTAGTATCTTTTGCCCTTCCAAAAATTTTTACGTTTTTCTAAATCTCTATCGTCCAATTTTTCGTATAGTGTATGGCCAGCATTAGGGGTTTGAATTACTAAAACTGGAGAGTGCAAAAGCTGGTGCAGCTCTGCATAGAAACCAATCAGGTTTCCAGTTTTTTTGTCAAAGCTTAAGGCTCGGTTCACACTAGGACGACTTGTCAGGCGACCTAAGTAGCGTCCCGTTCAGTACAATGGAACCGTTCTAATCGGAGCGACGCAAGTCGCTCCGACTTAGAAAAAGGTTCCTGTACGACTTTGGGGGCGACTTGCATAGACTTCTATACAGAAGTCGTTTTGCAAGTCGCCCAGGCAGTCGTGTCCAGGTCGCCTCGGTGAGGCGACCTGCAAGTCGTGCCGCCTCTGGTGTGAACCGAGGCTAATTGATCAAGCTGAAGTTAGAAGTTGACTGGCTACCAGGCACAGCTGCACCAGTTTAAGTAAATCAACCCCTACGCCTGCACTTTTAACAGGCTCTGCTTCACTGAGCTTACTGCATGAATGTATAGTGTGTATGAATGGTCCTGCATTTACTGTAAGTAAAGTGATCTCAATGCATATGATATATAGGGTAAGTGGGGAAAGGGGTGAGCTTTCCTGGACAGACTTCGAGCAGCAGTGTTGTGCTACTGTGCCTATTGAGAATCTAGCACTCTATTTCATTGCACTTAAATATGACACTTTAGAGGTTTTGCTATTGTGATATTTAAAGCTGGAATTAGTACATATTTTTTAAGGATATAGCATTTACACATTAGCATCTGTGTATCCCTTTACTTGCAGGTGGCTCCTTTGAGCAGCAGTCTTTCAGTGCTATGAAGGTTAACAGAACCTTCTGCTACTAAAAAGGGTTGCTCCACTCACCCCCTTCTACCTTCTCTTCCAGTCATATTACTTGGTTTGCTAAACTCTCACAATGCATCTTATTCTGTAAATAGGCAGAGGAAATCCTGCCATTCCACGGCTCTTCCTCCATTTACAGAACATGATTCATTGTGTGGAAGTTTTGTGAATGGCAGAGAGGTTTTGGTGGGCAGTGCAACTTTTCTCAGTATCAGCTGCTGCTATTTACCTTCACAATGCCAGAAGATAGCTGCTCAGGGCAGTATCCACCAGCTGTGAAGGAGACACAGCAGGGATGATTTTTACCAGAAGCAGCTGCCTGCAGGTATCTGGATACACACATTAACAATCTCTCATTAGATGAGGTGGAAGGGGGGGGGGCGTGATCTCACAATTTCTACCTTGTCCAGAGAATGCTTTGCATCTATTGAAAAAAATGCAAGGGGTTCTCTGAATTGCAGTCATGCCAGAAGATCGCAACCATCACTGTAGTAACTTGAGCTACTTCAATGATTTACAGCTTCCACAGAGGATGATCAGGCATTACCTATGCATACTTACAGTGGGGCAAAAAAGTATTTAGTCAGCCACCAATTGTGCTGACTAAAGTTCTCCCACCTAAAAAGATGAGAGAGGCCTGTAATTGTCATCATAGGTATACCTCAACTATGAGAGACAAAATGTGGAAACTAATCCAGACAATCACATTGTCTGATTTTTGAAAGAATTTATTTGCAAATTATGGTGGAAAATAAGTATTTGGTCACCTACAAACAAGCAAGATTTCTGTCTCTCACAGACCTGTATCTTCTTCTTCAAGAGGCTCCTCTGTTGTCCACTCATTACCTGTATTAATGGCACCTGTTTGAACTTGTTATCAGTATAAAAGACACCTGTCCACAACCTCAAACAGTCACACTCCAAACTCCACTATGGTGAAGACCAAAGAGCTGCTGAAGGACACCAGAAACAAAATTGTAGACCTGAACCAGGCTGGGAAGACTGAATCTGCAATAGGCAAGCAGATTGGTGTGAAGAAATCAACTGTGGAAGCAATAATTAGAAAATGGAAGACATACAAGACTACTGATAATCTCCCTTGATCTGGGGCTCCACGCAAGATCTCACCCCGTGGGGTCAAAATGATCACAAGAACGGTGAGCAAAAATCCCAGAACCACACGGGCGGAACTAGTAAATGACCTGCAGAGAGCTGGGACCAACGTAACAAAGGCTACCATCAATAACAAACTACGCCGTCAGGAACTCAGATCCTGCAGTGCCAGACGTGTCCCCCTGCTTAAGCCAGTACATGTCCGGGCCCGTCTGAGGTTTGCTATAGAGCATTTGGATGATCTAGAAGAGGATTGGGAGAATGTCATGTGGTCAGATGAAATCAAAGTAGAACTGTTTGGTAGAGACACAACTCGTCATGTTTGGAGGAGAGAGAATGCTGAGTTGCAACCAAAGAACACCATACCTACTGTGAAGCATGGGGGTGGCAACATCATGCTTTGAGGCTGTTTCTCTTCAAAGGGAACAGGATGACTGATCCGTGTACATGAAAGAATGAATGGGGCCATGTATCGTGAGATTTTGAGTGCAAACCTCCTCCCATCAGCAAGGGCATTGAAGATGAAACGTGGCTGGGTCTTTCAGCATGACAATGATCCCAAACACACCACCCGGGCAACAAAGGAGTGGCTTCGTAAGAAGCATTTCAAGGTCCTGGAGTGGCCTAGCCAGTCTCCAGATCTCAACCCCATAGAAAACCTTTGGAGGGAGTTGAAAGTCCGTGTTGCCCAGCGACAGCCCCAAAACATCACTGCTCTAGAGGAGATCTGCATGGAGGAACGGGCCAACATTCCAGCAACAGTGTGTGACAACCTTGTGAAGACATACAGAAAACGTTTGACCTCTGTCATTGCCAACAAAGGATATATAACAAAGTATTGAGATGAACTTTTGATATTGACCAAATACTTATTTTCCACCATAATTTGCAAATAAATTCTTTCAAAAATCAGACAATGTGATTGCCTGGATTTGTTTCCACATTTTCTCTCTCATAGTTGAGGTATACCTATGATGACAATTACAGGCCTCTCTCATCTTTTTAAGTGGGAGAACTTGCACAATTGGTTTCTGACTAAATACTTTTTTGCCCCACTGTACATTGGGTCAAACTGGACCAGTCTGAACATGCAAAATATATCTTAGCTCGAGTTCAGCTTTAATTGAAGAATGGCTTTCTGTGACTGTTTCTCTGGCAGTCCTAAAGTGCAAAGGCCAAAGCCTTTCTCCCTATTTCTACAGCAGAGGTTGTATAAGCCTGACATGACCGTAAAAACTTTACCGAACTTATATTGTTTTTGGGTTTTTTTTCCCAGCACAAAATTTCCTGTGTAATGATTAGTAAATACTTGTATAAAACTGTCCCTTTTTTTTCATTTTTTACAATACTGGTATCTTGCATACATGTATATGTATGTCCTCAGATGCAGGTTCTTGGATTTTGTGTTATGGATTTGAACACACTGCACGTTTTACGGGTCTGTGTGAAACACTGAAAACAATGCAGCTGCATTCAAATCAGTAAATAAAAAACACTCGTCAATGTGTGAGAATGAAGCCTAAAGATGCAAGTTAAGGGTACTTGCACATGGTACTGATGTATGAGATACATATATCAGATATTCCCAGCAAAAAAAAAAAAACACAAGGACGTAAAACTTGCACTTTGTGAGCTTTTTGGAGTCATATTCTGCAGTTGTTTTGAAATTTCTATTGTTTACTCTGGCAACCTTTTAGAGATGCTCTTAGTGCTGGATTGATATGGTGTCCTGGGTTGGGTTGGCCACTGTTACTGTGGTATTTTACTTATTTCCCGTTTTCTATTGTTATGATATGTCTTTTAAGCTTTATTTTACTATGATTTTTGTATGTATCTTTGTGCTTTAAACTTTCTAATAAAACATACTGAAAGTAAAAAAACACGAGAATGGGCTGTATAGCAAATGCGCATTTTCATGTATACAAATGCTTCAAAATTCTTTTTTTTTTTGTTTGTTTTTATCAAGGGAGTATGGTGTTTGTGCGAATTTTTACTGATGTATGCACAGTACAAGTTTACGTGCCTGTCTGTGCAAGCCCAATAAAACCATAGGCTGCGTTTTAGGTCAGAAAAAAAAGCCACCTGAATCTGTTTTGAGTAACAAGTAGATTCATCAAGGGTATTGTTTTTTTACTTTTTATTTCAACCAAATTTTGTCAACAAAATGTTCAATGCGCATAGTTGTAAAAAGCCTCTATACTTAAAGCTGATTTTCAGCCTCCCCCACCCCATAATTATTTTTTTAACCTCTGCTTCCCGGGAGGCGGGAGATACGCACCCAGCAGATCCAGCTTCTTCCCGCCGAGATCCTCTTCTGTTTTGCCACCACTTAGTCCTGTGCCACCATGTTTTGTTGTGACAAGCACAGACTTACCAACACTGAATAACTGTAAATCAGAAAAATGTTATCTGACTTTTGCTCTGGGATCCTGGTAGGTGAGATGTAAGCATGGACAGTGGATCGGTACTGCCTTGCCTTGGCTCTGATTAGTGCTTAAAGCGGAGCTCCACCCAAAAGGGGAAGTTCTGCTGTAAGCACTCCCCCCCCCCCCCCAAATATGACACATTTGGCATGTCATTTTTTTGGGGGGGTGGGGGGAACAGGTACCTAGTTTTGACAGATACCTGCTCCCACTTCTGCTCAAGCCACCTAGGCGACTTGAGTGGAAGTTCTCCTCTTCCCCTCCCTCCTTGCAATCTTCTGGGACATGTCACATGTCCCAGAAGATTGCCCGACCAATGGGGAGGCGCTGCGCAACTAGCACACAGCTGTGAAGCCACAAGCTATCACAGCCGTGTGCTCACACTTGTAATACCTGCGCCGGAGAGAAGCGAGGGTTCAGGCAGCTGCATACCATGCGTCAGGCGAGTGTGTGTTTATTAAAAGTCAGCAGTCACACTTTTTTGTGGCTGCAGACTTTTAATAAACACAAAAATGAGTGGAACTCCGCTTTAAGGTTGTGTTGCAGTGTTGTTGTAACACACATAAGACCTCATAATATCAAATCAGAATTATTTGAATGCTATAGCATAAGTGAGTGTGGTTGCTAATTATGTTCACCCCTTTAGGAGTACTAGCCTGGCGTACCAAATAATCTGTTCCTTCAGTTCCATACAACTGAAATACTTTTCATTATTAAAGTAAGGACTTCTGATTGTCTGGCAGCAGAATGCATGAGAATTATTTTCTTTTTTTTTTTTTTTTTTTTTTGCATCTGTGATAACCTGAACTCAGTTTTTGCTTCACGTTTTCCTGATTCAGCAACTTGATTATTTTCTTTTTTGGGGGGAAAGTTAGGGCATGTTCTGATGGATGTCTGACTCCATGCCAAGATCTGTTTGAGCAATTCTGAGCTGGACATTTTGGTGTATAATGTGTGAAAGTGTGGACCTCACTTGTTTTCTTTGGTGGATAAGTTGTCCTTTCTTACATGTCTCTCTGCACTTAACTCACCAAAGTGCAAATAAAAACCCTGTCTCTAATATAGATACCAGTAGTCTACTAGAATGGATGCTTTCACATGTTGTACCTGAAGTACTACCATGAACTGGGAGCTTTAACAGATATCCATAAGTAACGGACGTTCTGAGTATTGCACTTTATGCCCTGGTTTTATGAACCCCCAGACATTGAATTGTGTAATCTATACATAATTCTTGGAATTTACAATATAATGGCTCTGTTGAGTACATGCACATTCTGGGACCCATTTGATCAGGAGCCATGTATATCACTGACATGTTTTGCATTGTAAGTGGAAACTCTAGTGTGCTGCCCCAACGGGGGCCTAGAATTTATATAGACTGTTTTCATAACCATTTTCTATGGACTTTTATATTTAGTTCACATGCTGCCATCTAGTGACCCTTTGTGGTAATGCACTTGTTTCTTATGTTCTTTTTCCCTTATCTTGTGACACATTTCCTTTGCACGTAATGCTCCACCCTTCTTCCTGTTATTGTACTTCCTGTGTCATGGATGCAGCTATAAGCCACATGTAGCAGGGCACATGTATTCTACATTGTAAGCTACAGACAATATCATCTTTTGACCACATAAATACCACAACCTATTCATCTGCTGTAACCTGATGTTCAGAATAAAAGCACCTCTGTGGATTGGTAAGTTCAAACTATCTGCTGAGGATTGTCCTCAGTGATTATATCTTATACAGACCAGGTATAGAGGTCTCACAAGTGATAAATCGCTTCACAACAATCAGAGTCAAAAGATGTATAGAATTTCCACAGCCTGCTGTGTATATGTGTGTGCCTGATCTGCAATCAAGCTCAATGCCATCTTTTGAAGCACATGGTCGCACGAGTTTACTGCACTTCATGTGAATGTTAAAAATTTTTTCTCTACATTGAACTGTGTTAACCCACCTGTCTAAGCTGCTGTTCGTCTTCTTAAAGAGACAGTACCATTTCTTGTAAAAATGTGAAAAATGTCTAGATAAGACTCTGAGCACCCCTTTGTGGCTGAACCAATGCAGATTCATCATGCCTCTGAACCCGCAGATGTACAGGGAGCAGATTCTGCAGATATTGCCGAACAGAGTGTAAGACCAAATGTACAATAAAACCTACACAGAAACGCAGAGAAAACTATGAAACCGCTAGAGATGAGTTCTCCAGCAATCTGTCAGACTTATGGGATAGAACTTCACACTGCATGTCAGTTTTGTCACAATTTAATGATCGACCAGCTGAACTAAGAGACTCTATAGATCGCTTATCTGCCGCGTACGAACGTTACCAGGAGCTGTTTGCAAAATACACAGCTTTCTTTGAGGATTGCAATATAGAGGACTCTTCAGCAGAACTGACCGGGGCTGATGCACTAAACCAACAAAAGTATCTCTTAGTGCAAAATGCCCAGCGTAAGGCAGAACTCCGCATTGCTCAACTGCATGAGACCATTTGTCACAGATCCACATCAACCAAGCACACTGCACGTTCTTCTATATCCTCTCGCTACAGAAGTTCAACATTAAGCGATAAGAAAATAGAGGCCTGCGCTGATGCGGAATCAAAAAAAGTGCAAAGCTTCTTTGCCAGAAGGGAAGCAGAACTAGAAACACAAAAGGCAAAGATGGAAGCTCAACAAGCAGAAATAGTGGCAAAGATGAAAGCTCAACAAGCAGAGGCAGATTCCCAATCAAAGATTCTGCAAATGGAAAGGGAGGAAGCAGCTGCCCTGGCAAGACTGAGAGTACTCGAACAAGCGATGGGAGAAAGTGCTAACTCAGACTGGTCCATCCCAGCGGAACTGCAAGACCCAGTCGAACATGAATATGTAAAAGTGAAATATGTACTAAAGCATAATGTTTGCAATGATACAGAGTTATCTCCTGTATGTCTTACTAACAACAATGTTCTGACACTCAACACAGAGACCTCTTAGCTCCAAATGCCTGAGCCTCCTCAAGTCTACAACACAAGTGCATCTATGCAGCAAACCGCATCACTTCTTGCTGACAACAAGGTGACTTCCAGTGACAAGCCACAGCCAGCACAAGCCTTAGGGACTACACCACAGTTAAATGCTCCCGCAACATCATTTCATCCTGGTAAACCTCCCCCTTCTTCACCAGAGAACTTTCACACCCGAGGGGTTCCACAAGTTACTTTGGCACCGAAGAGTGAGAGTAGACTTGAATGACTTCGCCAGATATATGGTACACCGTGAGCTCATTAACACTACCCTCTCAAGGTTTGACAACTGTCCGTAGAGCTACAGGGCCTGGAGATCAACCTTCAAAGCTGCCATTGCTGATCTCAACCTTACTACCAAGAAGGAACTTGATTTGCTTATAAAGTGGCTAGGGCCAGAATCTGCAGATTGTGTTAAAAGACTGAGAACAGTGCCACCCAGATGCAGGTCTTGTTGCTGCATGGGCAAGACTTGAGCTACCCTTTGGTAGCTCTGAAGCCATAGAAAGCGCTCTATTCAAGAGACTGCAAAACTTCCCGAAAATAGGGAACAAAGACTATCGCAAGCTCCAAGATCTGAGTGATCTTCTCGTGGAGCTGGAGTTGGCAAAGACAGACCCACGTCTACCTGGACTAAGCTTCCTGGACACTGCTCATGGTGTCAATCCAGTGGTGCCTAAACTACCATACGGCCTGCAAGAGAAATGGGCACAACAGGGCTCAAGGTACAAAAGAGACTATAACGTATCTTTTCCTCCATTCGCATATTTTTGCAGGTTCATCAGTGATCAAGCCTGGACGAGAAACGATCTCAGCTTCAGTGAACCCAACTTACCTGCTTCATCATCATCATCCTCATCAAGGTATGATAACATAGCAGCTAAATGTAGAGACTTTAATAGAGCAATATCTGTTAAAAGGACAGACATCTCACCACCTGTATCCTCTCCTGCTCACCAGAGCGATTTGGGTGACAGAGATAAAGACCCTAATCGTCAGTGCCCTATTCACAAGAAGCCTCACCCCCTAAAGAAATGTCGTGGGCTTAGGGCAAAGATGTTACAAGAGTGCAGGGAGATTCTTCAGAAACTTGGAATATGCTACAGGTGCTGTGCTTGTTATGGACATTTTGCTAAAGACTGTAAAGTTGTCATCAAGTGCACAGAATATAGTAGCGACAGACATGCTACTGCTATGCATCCGGGCCCACCCTCAGACAATTCACAGCAGCCTCCTACCTCCAGCCCTGTCTCAAGTCATGGCAGGGAGCAACAAGGTCATGCTCCAGCTACAGCTAACGTTTCTTCTTCATGCATAGAAGTCTGTGGAGAAGACCTAGATCCCAAATGCTGTGCTAAGATATGCCTAGTCAAGATATACCCAAAGGGTCAACCTGAGGAAGCTATTAGGATGTATGCCATAATAGATGAACAGAGCAACAGATCCCTGGTTAAGCCTAAATTCTTTGAGATCTTTGGTATGGAGGGACATGCATCACCGTATACTCTCAGAACCTGTTCTGGTCGTGAAGAGACCTTCGGCAGAAGGGCCAATGGGTTCATGGTCTCTCATATCAATAAGGGAGAGGGCATACCCCTACCAACATTAGTCGAGTGTGACCAGATACCAGGCGAAAGGGAAGAAATTCCTACTCCAGAGGCTGCATATCACCATCCTTACTTGAGCCACCTTGTTAATGAAATTCCTGCAATGGACATGAATGCTGAAATCTTGATCTTGCTAGTAAGAGACATTCTCAGAGTACACAAAGTACGCAAGCAGTGCAATGGACCTCATGATGCCCCTTACGCACAAAAACTCAATCTAGGGTGGGCGACGTATGCTTGGATAGAATGCGTACGTCATCCGAGATCCACTCCTTCAAAACTTACATGTTAGGAAACGGTCGTGCATCCTACTTCAAACAGTGCCCTCACCATTATGAAGTAAAAGAGAACCCTCTTGACATCATCCAGGTACCTGGTGTCACTCCTAACCTTTGTGATGACAACCTAGGTACCACAGTGTTTTGTACTACAAGCGATGACAACAAAATAGCCTTGCCAGTCGAAGACAGAGAGTTCATCAAAATAATGGACAAAGAATTCTTCCAGGATGAGTCTAACAGCTGGGTTGCACCATTACCTGTTCATGCTGCAAGGGTTAAACTCCCAACCAATCGTGAACAGGCTCTATCCAGATTCAACCCAACGTACACTAAAGAACAGGCCTGAATTGAAGGACCATTTCATCGCCTTTATGAAAAGGATCTTTGACAATGATCACACCGAACCAACTCCACTACCAATAGACCAGCTTTCAAAGTGGGAGTCCTGGAAACAATCTCTATATGCCTTATGACGCATACACACGAGCAGACTTTTCGACCGGACTGGACTGGTCTGACAATTCGACCGTGTGTGGGCTTTATCGGACCTGCAGCGGACTTTTTCGGTCGAAAATCTGACGGACTTTAGATTTGGAACATGTTTCAAATCTTTATGTCGGAACTCCGCCGGACCCAGTTCCTATCGAAAAATCCGCTCATCTGTATGCTAGTCCGGACGAAACACTGACTGACTGACACTAGGGCAACTATTGGCTACTGGTTATGAACTTCCTTATTTTAGTCCGGTCATACGTTATCACGTACAAATCCGTCACTTTGGTGTGATCGTGTGTAGGCAAGTCCATTCATTGGGAAAGTCCGTCGGACCAGTCCGGTCAAAAAGTCTGCTCATGTGTACGCGGCATTAGATGAAATCCTTATACCATGCTGCTACACTTCTGCCTTCCTTGCCACAAGTCAGAGGAAAGAGCTTCACATCTTCTCAGATGCATCTACTGAGGCCATAGCAGCTGTCGCTTACCTCAAGGTAAGAGATTCTTCTAATCAAGCCCACATAGGGTTTCTGTTTGGGAAAGCTAAGTTAGCACTTAAGCCTGAACACACGATTCCCAGGCTTGAACTTTGTGGGACTGTGCTAGCTGTAGAAATAGCAGATTTCATACTGCGTGAGCTAGACATTCAGATAGCTGATGACAGATTCTACACAGACAGCAAAGTTGTTCTGGGCTACATATACAACCAGACTAAACGTTTCTATGTCTATGTCAGCAACCATTTAGAGAGAATCAGGAAATCATCTAAACCTTAACAATGGCATTATGTTCCATCTGAACCCTGCAGATCATGCCACCAGGCCTATGCTTGCAAGTGTCTTTGCAAATTTTTCTTGCTTAACAAGTCCTGAATTCCTGCTGGATCATCAAGAAGAAACCACAGCTGATGTCTTCAGTCTTCTAGTTCCAGTGTCCAAAGACCCAGAGACCCCAACTATCCTTACACCAGCTACTCTTCTTACACGGAAGCTTAGGTCTGTTCCTGTTCCACCTGAAAACTTTAAAGCAGGAAATCTGTGCTATGACCAGTGGAAGCGAGTACAAAACCTCGCCAACTGCTTCTGGAATCATTGGAAGATGGAGTATCTTTCTACTCTGCAAGGACGCAGGAAATGGCAACGGCTGAACCCTAACATACAAGTTGGAGATCTTGTTCTGCTTAAGGACCAGCAAGCTGAAAGAATCGAATGGCCCATGGAACTTATTGTAAAGAGCGTTCCTAGTGATGATGTTAAGGTACGCAAGGTGGAGGTGAAGGTTTCAAGACAAGGGACTGTAAAGACTTTCATCAGACCTATCACGGAACTTATTCTGCTCTTATACTTTGGAGAAGGAACTTGTTTGCCTACGCTGCTGGATCCTACCTGTGACTTCAAGAAGAAAATGTCTTGGACTTGAGCTGACATAACTTGAAGCCTTGAATTAAGCGTTGTTGCATTATATGTATGTTCTTTTTATGTCTTTCAGGTCTTTAAGACATCTAGCAAATTACACTGTTTGTTATTTGCAGTTGCATAACTAACGTTCTGATGTATATAGTGACATTTACCAATGCCAGACGGGGAGTGTGCTGCCCCAACAGGGCAAAGAATTTATATAAACTGTTTTCCCTAACCGTTTTCTGTGGACTTTTATATTTAGTTCACATGCTGCCATCTAGTGACCCTTTGTGGTACACTTGTTTCTTATGTTCTTTTTCCCTGATGTTATGACACACTTCCTTTGCACGTAATGCTCCACCCGTCTTCCTGTTATTGTGCTTCCTGTGTCATGGATGCAGCTATAAGCCACATGTAGCAGGGCACATGTATCCTACATTGTAAGCTACAGACAATATCACCTTTTGACTGCATAAATACCACAACCTATTCATCTGTTTGTATCCTGTCATCTGCTGTAACCTGATGTTCAGAATAAAATCACCTCTGTGGATGGAATCAGTATTTGGTGAGTTCAAGCTATCTGATGAGGATTGTCCTCAGTGATTATATCTTATACAGGCCAGGCATAGAGGTCTCACAAGGGATAAATCACTTCACAACAATCGGAGTCAGAATATCTAGCAAACACAGGGAAACAGGACCTTTTTGTGCTAACCTTAATGGTGGACAGTGAATTGAGAAACCCATTGCTTTAAAGTAGGAGTAACAGCTTCACCACTGTACAGCCCTTAATATGGTCTCAATCATAGTTGCCCATGTTTTTACATTTTAAACTTTTATAAATATACTTCTTACTAACACCTTAAAGACAATTGACCTGTGTACTTCTGATTTTTTTTTTAGTTTGCCAAGGAAAGCAAAGGCCTTGTACGCATGTAAAGCCGAGCATGACTCTGAACTCTCATTCACAGCTGGAACAATGTTTGAAAATGGTGAGTCATTATTGCATTTCATCATATTAATAAATACCATTCTCTTTGCGCACCTATCTTGTTTCAAGGTAACATGTCTTTCTACCTACAAGAATTGCATTTTTTTCATAATTCCAAGGCTGTGCACGCATAAATGTATGTAAAAGCACAGAAAGCACACCTACAACTAGCTCTGCACAATAAATTTCAACTTAAACAGTTTTACACTGACATACAGTCACTATATTGATGATGCATTAACTGCATTTCTAGCCTTACAATATATTGTGGCTTTTAGTTTACTCTTAATGGTAAGTTCACCATTTGTTACATGTTTCACCCATATTCACATACGTTTTTTCACATCAGTTGAAGACGTTTTTTCTGCTGTACTGTTGGGACTTTTTAATTTTATTATATGTAATTATTACACACATATTGCACAGTTAGTAGCTGTTTTGTTATACAGGTGATACTCAAAAAATTAGAATATCGTGCAAAAGTTAATTTATTTCACTAATGCAACTTAAAAGGTGAAACTAATATATGAGATAGACTCATTACATGCAAAGCAAGATAGTTCAAGCCGTGATTTGTCATAATTGTGATGATTATGGCTTACAGCTCATGAAAACCCCAAATCCACAATTTCAGAAAATTAGAATATTTTGAAAAGGTACAATATTCTAGGCTCAAAGTGTCCCGCTCTAATCAGCTAATTAAGCCATAACACCTGCAAAGGGTTCCTGAGCCTTTAAATGGTCTCTCAGTTTGGTGCAGTAGGAATCACAATCATGGGAAAGACTGCTGACTTGACAGTTGTGCAGAAAACCATCATTGACACCCTCCATAAGGAGGGAAAGCCTCAAAAGGTAATTGCAAAAGAAGTTGGATGTTCCCAAAATGCTGTATCAAAGCACATTAATAGAAAGATATGTGGAATGACCGCAGCCTGAAGAGGATTGTCAGGAAAAGGCCATTCAAAACAATGTCAGAAGCGTCTTACCTGGGTTAAAGAAAAACAGACCTGGTCTGTTGCTTAGTGTTCCAAAGTCCTCTTTTCTGATGAGAGCAAATTTTGCATCTCATTTGGAAACCAAGGACCCAGAGTATGGAGGAAGAATGGAGAGGCACACACTGCAAGATTCTTGAAGTTCAGTGTGAAGTATCCAGTCTGTGTTGATTTGGGGAGCCATGTAATCTGCTGGGGTTCATTAAGTCCAGAGTCAACGCAGCCGTCTACCAGGAGATTTTGGAGCACTTAATGCTTCCTTCCGCAGAAAAGCTCTATGGGGATGCTGACTTAATTTTCAAGCAGAACTTGGCACCTGCCCTCACTGCCAAAAGCACCAAAACCTGGTTCAGTGACCGTGGGATTACTGTGCTTGATTGGCCAGCAAATTCGCCTGACCTGAACCCCATAGAGAATCTATGGGGCATTGCCATGAGACTGAACAATGCCGCTATTGAAGCATCCTGGTCTTCCATAACACCTCAGCAGTGCCACTGGCTGATAGCTTCAATGCCACGCCGCATTGAGGCAGTAATTGCTGCAAAAGGGGCCCAAACCAAGTTCTGAGTACATATGCATACTTATACTTTTCAGAGGTCCGATATTGTTCTATGTACAATCCTTGTTTTATTGATTGCATGTAATATTTTAATTTTCTGAGATTGTGGATTTGGGGTTTTCATGAGCTGTAAGCCATAATCATCACAATTATGACAAATCACGGCTTGAACTATCTTGCTTTGCATGTAATAAGTCTATCTCATATATTAGTTTCACCTTTTAAGTTGCATTAGTGAAATAAATGAACTTTTGCACAATATTCTAATTTTTCCAGTATCACCTGTATATTAATTTTCACTATTGCAGCAGTGCCACACTTTTTATATATTTTTTGTATACTGTTATCTGTGGGAGCACAGTAGTGACAGCTGCAGCAATTTTAGTTTTTTTTATATTATCAGTTTAATTATCCAATGATTTCTGCATATTAGCACAACACTATTTTAATTCATATTCAGGGTGTAACATGTTACAAATGCACCAGCTCCCAAACATGGTTATATGAACAAACTGTTTTTGAAAGAAGGTCCCATAGAACAGTTTTTTTTTCTAGTATAGCTAACACATATGTATATGTTCATGATTTTTTCCCCATAAAGAATTTTCGTGAATCAACCTGGCCTAATCTTACTAAGCTTTCTAGTGTGTATACTCGTTAAGAGAGTCTGACTATGTCCACACTTTCTGCTCAGTTCTGCCATTCATATGGACAGCACAGTGGTGTAGTGGTTAGCACTTTTACCTAGCAGCAAAAAGGGTCTAGTTCAAATCCCGACTATGACACCATCTGCCTGGAGTTTGCATGTTCTCCCTGTGCCTGCATGGGTTTCTTCTGGGTACTCTGGTTTCCTCCCACACTCTAAAGACATGCTGGTGGGTTAATCAGATCCTGTCTAAATTGGCCCCAGTATCTGTATGTATGAATGTGTGTTGGGGACCTTAGGTTGTAAGCTCCTTGAGGGTAGGGACTGATGTGAATGTACACTGTATATGTAAAGCGCTGTGTAAATTGACAGTGATATATAAGTACCTGAAATAAATAAATAAAATAAAAGCCATTCTACAGCTTCTATGAATGGAACAGGATATAAGAATGGAGGATGGGCAGATGGGCAATAGCCCCACCCTCTCCAAATCACTGAGTGTGAATCACCAGTTGGGTTTGTGTGTCTGGTACTCATATCCTTTTTTTATGTGGTTGGTCTACTAGCAGACATGTAATGAAAGATGTTCATGTGTGATCTGGACAGGCTTTATTTTTTTGTCACAATACTCTTATTTATTTTTTTCTGACCAAACAACTTGGCATCCTTACGTGTACATTTTTAGAAAAACTATAGGGAAACTATAACTAAAATCCACAAACCTCTCTAAGCCCAAATACTTTGAATAGCAAAATGAATAGTCACTCATACAGGCTTTCAAGTACAACCCAGTGTATCGGGTTTGCTTTGTAAGGCTGGCCATACATTATACAATTTTCTTGTATAACGTTCCTTTAGATTTACCAAAACCATATAATATGAGGTCAAACCTAAACACTCAATTTGTATGCAATCAGGCAAGCCCTTGCACTACATAGTTGAAGGTAAATCTTAAGAAAATTGGATGGTGCTTTAAAGTAACAATAGGCACACTATACTTACCTTCCTCATGCTCTGAAACTGTCCTGATCTGCTCCCAAACCAGCCTGAAATGATTTTGCATCTTCTCAATTTCTGTTATGTCCCACAACTGGAAAATCACAATGTTTTAACTTGCCATAGTCCATGGGGATGTCAAATTAACCTGCATACATCCTTTAATAGAGGTTTTATGATCTGTATATGTTTATAGAAATATATACATGTAAACAATTTAGCATAGATACAGTTGCAGTTGTAGAAACATTTTGCTCCACCCATATAAAGAAATACCTATAAATTTAAAAACAGCACCATACTGTGCTTGGAGGGACAGCCTGTCTATAGTAAATTAGACATGTAGTCAGTAGTGATGTAATTACTGGCAAGACTGCTATATAAAGACTCATTTAACCTCAGAAGCTGACAAAAAGACTAGCCGAATAGATCTGTAGGCAGCCAGCGGGGTCTCTTATAGGATCACACTTTCCTCTTGCTCTTGGGTCCTTTTCGGCTGTCTCCCGTTAGCAGTTATGCACAGACTGCTGTGGTTGTAATTATCAATGAATGATTTAGCCACATCCTTCTCCCTCTCTTGGCTGCGGTTATAAATGCGTGTCCAGAATGCTACAGAATAGTATATAGTGTTTGATTTATAATGTTTTCCTATGGATTAAGATTAATGCAGTTCAATTACTGTTAGTGCTTAGTCCTCAGACCCGTGGAAAAGAAAGCATCAGGGTAAAATATAGCTAAAGGTCTTTCTAGGTTAATAAAATAAGCCCAGGCAGTTACCCAGATGCTGTGTTGCAACAGATAGATGATCAACAGTAGCAAAGCAGAGCGTGGGTCAATCCAAATTGCATCGACCTCAGTTTTTTATTTGAATGAAAAAAAAACAATTTTTAGTAAACCATATCAATATTCTATAATGGCTGAATAGAATTATGTACCGAGTGTCTGTGATCCCCAGACATACAAATGAGCCAAAACCAGACTAACCAGAGCCCTTAATGTATTTCTGTAAGAGTTCATATAAGTGTAGCATTTTGTAATTCATCTTCACTCTCCTACAAAAGATTACCAGAGTTTTTTTTTTTTATGTTATGCCCCGTACACACGGTCGGACATTGATCGGACATTCCGACAACAAAATCCTAGGATTTTTTCCGACGGATGTTGGCTCAAACTTGTTTTGCCTACACACGGTCGCACAAAGTTGTCGGAATTTCCGATCGACAAACACGCGGTCACGTACACCACGTACGACGAGACTAGAAAAGGCCGGTTCAGAACCAAGCGCGGCACCCTTTGGGCTCCTTTTGCTAATCTCATGTTAGTAAAAGTTTGGTGAGAGACGATTCGCGCTTTTTCAGACTCGTGGCTTTCAGATCGTTTTCTGCCGTTCAGTTTGTGCTTGTGGGTTTGTATCTGCATGCACTGAAGAGCAGACACAAGTCCAGTCCATGAACAGGGTGGGGAGGAGTTCATGGACCAAGAATTGGTTGCTTCAGCGTGACCAGTTCTGTCATATGCCTTTGCTCCGTGAGATCCGTGAGAATAATCCTGATGATTTCAGGAACTTTCTCAGGATGACGGACCCCGTATTTCACCGTTTGTTGGCTTCGCTGACCCCCTATATTAGCAGGCAGGATACCTGCATGAGGCAAGCCATCACTCCGGAGCAGAGGTTGGTCGCTACCTTGCAGTATTTGGCCACAGGGAGAAGTCTGCAGGACTTGAAGTTCTCGACAGGCATCTCCCCCCAGGCTCTGGGTATCATCATCCCAGAGACCTGTTCTGCCATCATACAGGTCCTGCAGAAGGAGTATATGAAGGTAAGATTTTTTTCCTTTTATATCACATTTTATTGTATTGAATGTTTGCTAATATATTGTATTTCTTTCCTCATTCCCTAATGACCATGATTGTAATATGCTGTGAATGTCCCCTTTGTTCTCATGCATGCTGGATTTTTATGTAATTATTATTTTATGTCCTTCATACATATTTGCCCTTCAATAACCTCTCCAGCATGGTGTCTCCTGCCCTATGTTCACCTCATGTAGTCACTTAACAATGTATTTTATCAGCTCTATAGTAGTGCTTTACCCCAAACACCCCCTAAAATGTTTGTTAATGTTATTTTAGCTTTAAATTCAGGCAGAGTGCCAGAGGCTTTTTTTGTGGTGTCCACAAATTTTTGGTAACCCTCCCTCCCCCCAACTGCTAAGTCAGCTGATCCCAATTCTCTATCCTCAATCATCTATCTGCTGACTTTGCCAAGCCCATACACACTATACCCATCTCTTTACTGGTCAGATTTATGGATGAATTCCCCAAAGCATGTAGTGCAAGGGCCTGCCTGTATACTTTCCAATGGAACTGTTTAAAGTTTTTGTATCCTATTATTATCTTGATAGGTAATAGCAGAATTTCCAAATGTCCTCAAATGTGTACAATGTGTATTTATATCTTTGTATTCAGACACTTCTTACCTGTCCAGTGGTCTGCTAATAGTGTAACTAAGGAGGGGCTGTTCCAAGTAATACCCTGTATTTAGGCATTCATCTCTCAATGAAGTGAAGAGGGTTACCTGTCCAAGAGTTCCCCCCCCTATAATGTTAGAAATGGCCCATGAGAGGGGGGAGGGGGAATATGATAGGTGTACCTTATACTTTGGCCTTGTTAAATTCCCCTTAGTAAATGCTATCTGGAGGTTGCCCCATAATGTTTGTGTATAATCTGCTTGCCATGTTTCTGTGAAAAAATAGTAATGTTTATTGTTTTTTCCTCAACAGTTTCCTTCCACGCCACAGGAATGGCAGACTGTGGCCTCCCACTTTGCCCAGCGGTGGGACTTTCCTAACTGCGGAGGGGCAATTGATGGGAAACACGTCCACATCGTCCCACCACCCAACTCGGGGTCGTACTATTATAATTACAAGGGGTTTAATAGTATAGTGATGTTGGCGGTGGTGTCGGCTAATTACGAGTTCTTGTATGTGGACGTGGGGAAGAATGGCCGGATGTCCGATGGTGGAGTGATCGCCCAGACGGAGTTCTACAGGCGTCTCCAGAATGGCAGCTTGGACTTGCCACCTCCAGAGGACAATGTTGAAGGTCTCCCATTTGTGTTCGTTGCTGATGAAGCATTTGCACTGGGGGACCACCTGATGCGGCCATTCCCGATGAGGACCCTCACCCCGGAACAGAGGGTTTTTAATTACCGGCTGGCCAGAGCCCGAAGAGTGGTGGAGAACACATTTGGAATCCTGGCCAGCCGGTTCCGATTATTTCTGACACCCATCCATATGGCGGAGTATAAACTGAACCATATAATACTTGCCTGCTGTGTTCTCCATAATTTTTTAAGAAAACATTCAGCCAACTATGCTGGCTCAGTTGGGCCTGAGGCCGGAATCCCAAATCCATCAACACTGACGGCGCTTGAAAGTGGCCGTCCTGGCTTGCCCTCCCTGAATGCCCGTGATGTCCGGTTACGCTACCTGGAGTTCTTTGCGGGTAGGGGGGCTATCAATATGCCAGAGAATCTGTGACACCTTTTTCAAATAAAAAACAAACAAAAGAAATTCTTGGTGGACATTTACTGCTTGTGTTTGTTTTAGCTGACCCTGACAGAAATGTTTTGAGTGCAGAAAATGTCGTGATTGGGTAACCTTATAAAAAATAGTGTTGGCTGGTACTTCCTAAATACCAAAACACATTTCACTACAAGTGCACTTGCAACTGCACTGAACCTGCACTTGTAGTGCAAAGTGTAATTGCCCTTAGGAAATAACCCCCATTTGTGCATAAAACAGCAATTACATCACCCCAAAAGTGTTGTAGTGTTGAGACAATAATCCACACATTCTTGAGTAAGGCACTTTTTTATAGCTGCACAATCACATGTGCATTTACAAAAGGTTTTTAAAACAAACCAACATGTTTGTTGTATAACAATGTTTGCAGTAGCATTATCAAAAATCGAAATATCAATTTCAGATAAAACAGGCCTGTGTAAAACCAACAAGAAAGCCAAAAAACTTGAACTTACAAAGTTCACATATGGTAAAACCTGAAGGCTATATCAGACATGAGTATTTAGGAACTGTGTTTGATATAGCGTTCAGATGGGGGGAAATCACCCCTGGAAAAGCCAAATTTGGAAGATGCACACCAATTTACGAATGTCAACATGTGCTATCTGCCATCAGGGGGGATCAAGGGACGTGTTTTGGGGGAGCAAGCCCTTCCTCAATGCGACTTTATAATTGAGGAAGGGGTTGCACCCCCAAAACGCGTCCATTGATCTCCCGTGATGGCAGATAGCACATGTTGGCACACTGTGTGCATCCTCCAAATTTTGCCTTTCTAAACATTGTAAAAATTTTAGTAACATAAAACAGGTGATTTTGTGGGGTTTAAATTCGCCCCGAAACATCAATGATGTTATTATTTTTTTTAATAACATCAGTGATTTGTTGCTGGATGTTTTGCAATTGGAGATTACACCCCATGATCTCCCCGATGAGTATCTGGGCACTTTCAGATGTAAAGCGTTCTGGATCACGATCACCTAAAAAGAGATAAAGAACAAAAAAAAAGGTCTCAAAAATCTGCCACCATCCATCTCTTTTACCTGAGTCTGTGGTCGCAGACACTCACCTGTTGTGGTGCCAATCTCCACCACATCTTCTTCTTCCTCCTGCTCAGCTTCTTGGGTTTGCGGTATTTCCCCTTCTTCCAGAGGGGGGGGTCTGTGTTCTCCTGGGATGAGGGGTGTCCTCCGAGTCTTTTCTCCCCTATGTAAAACAAAAATGGTATAATTAGCACACAGATATTTGATGGCAGAACTAGAACTAGGAAACATTGCTTGGAAGTGGGGTACAATTGTCTATTTTAGCCGAGTTCCAAGATGTATATTTTTTATTGCCCTTTGTCAAGCTGCAATACTTTACCGGTTTGGTACAAGCTTCACAGATGCAGCCCCCCCTATAGTATACACTGGAGCACCTGTGTGGCCCCCCTAATAAAAAGGGTGTTCTGGGGTCCCACACTAGAGCTCCAGTGTCCAGATGTGAAAACAGCTGCTCAGTGTCCTCTCCTTACACACAATCTAGTTGGCATTTCATTCTAGTAACAAACCCATCTACACAAACAAATATTTGGCATCCAAGTAGGCCCCCAAAAATGTGTGAAAATGCAATGGTGTTCTAGAGGCCGAAAGAAAAATGTTTGATACGAACGAATAATGGGCCCATGAACATTAAAGTTGACCTTTTGAAACGTTACAATTACTAAAAGCATATGGAGCAGAACGAACGGAATAAAGACAGAAAGAATAGGAACACAGCACAACTACTTACTTTTTTGCAGCACTCTCCGGATCTTTCGGTACTGCTCTGGCTCTCTCAACTTCAGGTCCGACCACCGCTTCCCGAGCTGATCTTTCGATCGTCGTACCCCGAAATTCCTCTCAAGACTCCTGACCACTTTCGCCATGATCTTGGCCTTTCGGATGTTCGGGTTGGGGTGAGGCCCATATTTTCCGTCATAGTCGGACTTCTTCATGATGTCGACCATCTCCAACATCTCCCCAAACAACATATTTGTGGCCTTAAAACGTCTCCTTCTGGATCGGGACGTGCCTGGATCCGGGCTTTCCTCCTCCTCCTCCTCGTTGCTAGAATTAGCACGCACCTGCTGTAACTCCGCCATGTGCTCTTCACCCACTGCGCCGAACGAAAAGGGGCGGGGAATAGACTAGAAAGAACGTCAGGGGCGGGCGGAGTTACACGCATGCGCAGTGTGTATAAAGCGTAACACGCGTGTGTATTACGTACGATCTATGAGCGGAGGAAGGAGCATTGGACGCGCCGATCGTAAGAACGAAGGTAAGAGACAAACTTGTGCCTATACTGCTTCTAGATTGAGGCCTATATTGTAACAAGATTAGGAGAGTTTTGTCTGACATTAGGCTTTGTCTTGTGTTGTGTCTTGCAGTGAACATGGATATCTTAATGAGAGATACTGACTTCATGTCACTATTCATTGATATGCTAAGTGAGCTGCCCTGTCTGTGGGAGATTACCCACCCCCATTTCAAGAACCAAGCAAAGAGGAAGGCAGCACTGGAGCAATTGTGTGAAATTGTGAAGCAGGTGATCCCCACGGCAGACATCACTTATTTAAAGATTTTCATTGGTGGCCTGAGGAGCACATATCTGAGGGAGCGCAAGAAAGTCCTGGATTCACAGAGATCCGGAGCAGCAGATGACATCTATGTCCCCAGGCTGTGGTACTATGACAGACTGCATTTTCTGGCAGGCCAGAATGAACCCAGGCCATCCCTCTCCAGTCTTCCTTCCACGCTTCCTTCCCCCCTGGCTGAGGCTTCTGACGCCCAACCTGGGCCTTCCAGGCCATATGTGGAGGAGCCCAGATTGAGCCAGGTATAGCATTCCTCTAAATATTTCTGCTTGTCCAATCAATGATGTTAACTAGATGTTAGTTGGGAGTACTAATTTAGGATTGTGATTGATGATGCAAAACATTACAACCATGTCCCTTTTTCATACACAGGGAGGTCTCAGCCAGGAGGTGGCCGGGCCGAGCCGGCTGGCTGATATCAAGGTCCCTCCACCACACCTGAAAACAGAAAGTGGCAGTAGGACGAGTACCCTAGAGGAGGCTGCTATAGCATTCTTTTGGAGGGCTACAGAGGTCCTGGGAGCACCCCACACCATGCAGGAGAACATTGCTGCATTCATAGCATATAAAATGCAGAGGATGGAGGAGGGCCAAAAAGCCATGTGTGAGGCCCTCATATCAGAGGCTCTGGAGAAAGGTATGAGGGGCCAAATTACACCTCACACACAGCTTTGGGATGGTCCTCCTCCTGCAGGTTCTCCTCCTCCTCCTCCCTCTCCTCCAGGTCCTCCCAGTCCTCCTCCAGGTCCTCCCAGTCCTCCTCCTCCTCCAGGTCCTACTCCTCCTCCTGCCACATCTCCAACTGCACAGCCACAGCCCGGAAGGAAGCGTGGAAGGAAGACCAGACAGTGATTGCCCTGGATCCAGTCTGGTTGGCCAAAAGATGCAGCCTCTTGTGGTACCACAGCCTGGGGACACAGATGTCATCTGCTACTATCCGGATCTCTGCGAATTCTGGACCAGATTGCCCTCCCTTACATATGGACTCCTCAGGCCACCAATTTTGATGTTGAAGAATTGATGTCTGCCGTGGGGGTCCCAGGCTTCGCTAATTTCTCCTGTTGATCCAGTGTTGCCTTCCTCTTTGTTTGGTTCTGATCCCTTAATAAAGGATTTTTGTTTTGAATTATACTCTCCTATGTGTTTTACTTCAAAAATGACAGTTGGTTTGTGAGGATTCAGGTACATTTCAAATATACAATGTGAAATGAACAAGGGACACCAACACCAAACAATCTCCTGGAGATTAAATAATAAAAGATATCAATGGTGTTGGGGTAACTTGACACACAAAACACACACAAAAATATTCTGGAGTAAAAATAAAAATAACATTGAACAAAGATCAGCCTTGGAAAAAATCCAAGCATTAAAGAAAAAAAAAGGCTGAAAATCCCAAAAAAAAAAAAAAAAAATATAAAACTGTCAGATGTGACAACTAATAACAATATATTGAGGGAATCCCACTAAAAAAACACAAATAAAACTTTGTGAGAAGTGTGTGTGAATATGAGCAGCAAAACGACTTGTCACATTATAAAGAAGAAGAGAGTGCGCTGTATTAAACCATTTTTAACATTGCAGCGTGACGAAAGTGCTGTATCCATTACGAACGCTAAGTTTACCAGAACGAGCTGTCCTGTGTCGGAATTTCTTCTGAGCATGCGTGGCACTTTGTGCGTCAGAACAGGCCACACACGGTCGGAATTGACGCGATCGGATTTTGTTGTCGGAAAATTTTATCTCCTGCTGTCCAACTTTGTGTGTCGGAAAATCCGATGGAAAATGTCCGATGGCGCCCACACACGGTCGGAATTTCCGACAACACGCTCCGATCGGACATTGTCCATCGGAAAATCCGACCGTGTGTACGGGGCATAAGAATTATTTTTAATGTTTTATTCTTTTTTTTTTGCCAGAGTTTAGTAATGACATATTATTTATGGTATACAAATAATGCTTTATTTTAAGAGCAATTTTAGAATGTTCTCTATTTTTCTTACTTTTACTCATCTACATGATTACAAAGTGACAGGATGAAGAAGTAAAAGCTGAACTTCAGGCATAAAAACGTTCAATGAGATATACACCTCAAAAGACACAAAGGATGTACATCCACATTGCAAGCATCAAATGCCTTTGCAAACCCATATTACCTTGTAAAAGTAGAGGTGGCATTATTACTGTGGTTACATAACCTGTACAAAGAGCAAAGATGTGAGTGGGACCCAGTAGGTCCACACACTGCAGGCTGCCTGCAGAAAACTACAGGGGGTGAATGTAAGACCTCACCCTGTGTAGAAAGAGAGAACAGCCTTGTCTTCTTTACAGGAAACTCCAGCGAAGTGCACAAGTTGTTTAATGCTGGATTACTGCACAGATAAGATCTAGAAGAAATGCATAAAGGACACCAGGAATAAAGTAAGCATATGCATGGTGTTTAGACAATGCTTGTATTACTCCGATTTTAGCTTTACAGCAATATTAAACCCCAAAGCAAACATTTATTACATTGCAGCTTACTAATTCTTAGATGTGATGGCTGAATTTGTTTTCTTTTCTTAGCCTTTCTTTCTTTTATTTTTACATGGTGATCCTGCCAGTACGTTTGTTGTTTTTCAACAGAACAAGCTATCCTACAGATGTAGCAGTTACAGGGTTGAGACAAAAGAGTGTGAATTGGAGTTTGGCTTCAATTTGTTAGCGTATTTAAATCTGCTAGTACATCTATCACTACCCTAACCCCCCCCCCAGACTGTCAAGGCAGTGGTGTCCCTGTTGCTCCTTCATCCAGAGTGTAGCACCCTATTACAGGAGATGTTTTCTGACCGGATCACTAGGTGAAAACAGAGGGGAAAAGCCTCAAAAAAGAAAACAAATGCAGCCATCAAATCTAATGATTGATAAGCTGCAATATATTACATTTCAGGTTCAGGGTTTAATACAGCTTTAAGTGGAACCTCTTGATACATGCATAGTTGCCAATAGTCCCGAAATTCCCGGGATATTCACAGGATTTAGTCCCTTTTCCCGATTTTAGGGTTTCCCTGCAAATGTCCCGGGAAATCCCTTTTTTCACAATTTTTTTTGTTTGTGGTAGAGGTCCGCGGCCGGCGGACCTCTACCGGCGGTAGAGGTCCGCCGGAGGAGATAATGGTGGTGGCCGGCGGAGATAATGTCTTCGCCGGCTGCCATTTTCCAGAAGACCGTTCCTGTCAAAATCCATGCCACTGCGCTCTGTGTTTGAGCCGAGCTTAGCATGAATGGGCATGGCCAAGCGACCTGTGGCATGTGCGGGACAGAGGAGGTCGTGATTGGAGGAGCGGGTCACATGTGGATGCAGGGCTGGACTGTGTCTGTGAGTAATCGCGCCAGCCCTGCATGCTCCCGGAGTGTCCTATAGCGCTGTGTGTCTCTCATCTGCTCTGTTAGGCGCCCCCCTCTCTGTCAGCCGCCCCCCCTCCTCTCTGTCAGCCGCCCCCCCTCTCCTCTATGTCAGCCGCCCCCCTCTCCTCTCTGTCAGCCGCCCCCCCTCTCCTCTCTGTCAGCCGCCCCCCCTCTCCTCTCTGTCAGCCGCCCCCCCTCTCCTCTCTGTCAGCCGCCCCCCCTCTCCTCTCTGTCAGCCGCCCCTCCTCCTCTCTGTCAGCCGCCCCCTCTCTCCTCTCTGTCAGCCGCCCCCCCTTCCAGCCGCCCCCCCTCCTCTCTGTCAGCCGCCCCCCCTCCTCTCTGTCAGCCGCCCCCCCTTCCAGCCGCCCCCCCTCCTCTCTGTCAGCCGCCCCTTCTCTCTGTCAGCCACTCCCCCTCTCCTCTGTGTCAGCCGCCTCCCCCTCTCCTCTCTGTCAGCCCCCCTCTCCTCTCTGTCAGCCGCCTCCCCCTCTCCTCTCTGTCAGCCGCCCCCCCTCCAGCCGCCCCCCCTCTCCTTTGTCAGCCGCCTCCCCCTCTCCTCTGTCAGCCGCCCCCCCCTCCAGCCTCCCCCCCTCTCCTCTCTGTCAGCCGCCCCCCTCTCCTCTCTGTCAGCCGCCCCCCCTCTCCTCTCTGTCAGACGCCCCCCCTCTCCTCTCTGTCAGCCGCCCCCCCTCTCCTCTCTGTCAGACGCCCCCCCTCTCCTCTCTGTCAGCCGCCCCCCCTCCTCTCTGTCAGCCGCCCCCCTCTCCTCTCTGTCAGCCGCCCCCCCTTCCAGCCGCCCCCCTCCTCTCTGTCAGCCGCCCCCCCTCCTCTCTGTCAGCTGCCCCCCCTTCCAGCCGCCCCCCCTCCTCTCTGTCAGCCGCCCCCCTCCTCTCTGTCAGCCGCCCCTTCTCTCTGTCAGCCACTCCCCCTCTCCTCTGTGTCAGCCGCCTCCCCCTCTCCTCTCTGTCAGCCCCCCTCTCCTCTCTGTCAGCCCCCCTCTCCTCTCTGTCAGCCGCCTCCCCCTCTCCTCTCTGTCAGCCGCCCCCCCTCCAGCCGCCCCCCCTCTCCTTTGTCAGCCGCCTCCCCCTCTCCTCTGTCAGCCGCCCCCCTCTCCTCTCTGTCAGCCGCTCCCCTCTCCTCTCTGTCAGCCGCCCCCTCTCCTCTCTGTCAGCCGCCCCCCCTTCTCTCTGTCAGCCTCCCCCCCTTCCAGCCACCCCCCTCTCCTCTCTGTCAGCCGCCCCCCTCTCCTCTCTGTCAGCAGCCCCCCCTCTCCTCTCTGTCAGCCGCCTCCCCCTCTCCTCTCTGTCAGCCTCCCCCCCTCTCCTCTCTGTCAGCCTCCCCCCCTTCCAGCCACCCCCCTCTCCTCTCTGTCAGCCGCCCCCCTCTCCTCTCTGTCAGCAGCCCCCCCTCTCCTCTCTGTCAGCCGCCTCCCCCTCTCCTCTCTGTCAGCCCCCCTCTCCTCTCTGTCAGCCGCCTCCCCCTCTCCTCTCTGTCAGCCGCCCCCCCTCTCCTCTCTGTCAGCCGCCCCCCCTCTCCTCTGTCAGCCCCCCTCTCCTCTCTGTCAGCCCCCCTCTCCTCTCTGTCAGCCGCCTCCCCCTCTCCTCTCTGTCAGCCCCCCTCTCCTCTCTGTCAGCCGCCTCCCCCTCTCCTCTCTGTCAGCCGCCCCCCCTCTCCTTTGTCAGCCGCCTCCCCCTATCCTCTGTCAGCCGCCCCCCCTCCTCTGTGTCAGCCGCCCCTTCTCTCTGTCAGCCACTCCCCCTCTCCTCTGTGTCAGCCGCCTCCCCCTCTCCTCTCTGTCAGCCCCCCTCTCCTCTCTGTCAGCCGCCTCCCCCTCTCCTCTCTGCCAGCCGCCCCCCTCCAGCCGCCCCCCCTCTCCTTTGTCAGCCGCCTCCCCCTCTCCTCTGTCAGCCGCCCCCCTCTCCTCTCTGTCAGCCGCTCCCCTCTCCTGTCAGCCGCCCCCTCTCCTCTCTGTCAGCCGCCCCCCCTCCTCTCTGTCAGCCGCCCCCCCTCCTCTCTGTCAGCTGCCTCCCCCTCTCCTCTATGTCAGCCACCCCCCCTCTCCTCTCTGTCAGCCGCCCCCCCTCTCCTCTCTGTCAGCCGCCCCCCTCCTCTCTGTCAGCCGCCCCTTCTCTCTGTCAGCCACTCCCCCTCTCCTCTGTGTCAGCCGCCTCCCCCTCTCCTCTCTGTCAGCCCCCCTCTCCTCTCTGTCAGCCCCCCTCTCCTCTCTGTCAGCCGCCTCCCCCTCTCCTCTCTGTCAGCCGCCTCCCCCTCTCCTCTCTGTCAGCCGCCCCCCCTCCAGCCGCCCCCCCTCTCCTTTGTCAGCCGCCTCCCCCTCTCCTCTGTCAGCCGCCCCCCTCTCCTCTCTGTCAGCCGCTCCCCTCTCCTCTCTGTCAGCCGCTCCCCTCTCCTCTCTGTCAGCCGCCCCCTCTCCTCTCTGTCAGCCGCCCCCTCTCCTCTCTGTCAGCCGCCCCCCCTCCTCTCTGTCAGCCGCCTCCCCCTCTCCTCTCTGTCAGCCCCCCTCTCCTCTCTGTCAGCCACCCCCCCTCTCCTCTCTGTCAGCCTCCCCCCCTTCCAGCCACCCCCCTCTCCTCTCTGTCAGCCGCCCCCCTCTCCTCTCTGTCAGCAGCCCCCCCTCTCCTCTCTGTCAGCAGCCCCCCCTCTCCTCTCTGTCAGCCGCCTCCCCCTCTCCTCTCTGTCAGCCCCCCTCTCCTCTCTGTCAGCCGCCTCCCCCTCTCCTCTCTGTCAGCCGCCCCCCCTCTCCTTTGTCAGCCGCCTCCCCCTATCCTCTGTCAGCCGCCCCCCCTCCTCTCTGTCAGCCGCCCCTTCTCTCTGTCAGCCACTCCCCCTCTCCTCTGTGTCAGCCGCCTCCCCCTCTCCTCTCTGTCAGCCTCCCTCTCCTCTCTGTCAGCCGCCTCCCCCTCTCCTCTCTGCCAGCCGCCCCCCTCCAGCCGCCCCCCCTCTCCTTTGTCAGCCGCCTCCCCCTCTCCTCTGTCAGCCGCCCCCCCCTCCAGCCGCCCCCCTCTCCTCTCTGTCAGCCGCTCCCCTCTCCTGTCAGCCGCCCCCTCTCCTCTCTGTCAGCCGCCCCCCCTCCTCTCTGTCAGCCGCCCCCCCTTCTCTCTGTCAGCCACCCCCCCTCTCCTCTCTGTCAGCCGCCCCCCCTCTCCTCTCTGTCAGCCGCCCCCCCTCTCCTCTCTGTCAGCCGCCCCCCCTCTCTTCTCTGTCAGCCGCCCCCCCTCTCCTCTCTGTCAGCCGCCCCCCCTCCTCTCTGTCAGCCGCCCCCCCTCTCCTCTCTGTCAGCCGCCCCCCTCTCCTCTCTGTCAGCCGCCCCCCCTCTCCTCTCTGTCAGCAGCCCCCCTCTCCTCTCTGTCAGCCGCCTCCCCCTCTCCTCTCTGTCAGCCCCCCTCTCCTCTCTGTCAGCCGCCTCCCCCTCTCCTCTCTGTCAGCCGCCCCCCCTCTCCTTTGTCAGCCGCCTCCCCCTATCCTCTGTCAGCCGCCCCCCCTCCTCTCTGTCAGCCGCCCCTTCTCTCTGTCAGCCACTCCCCCTCTCCTCTGTGTCAGCCGCCTCCCCCTCTCCTCTCTGTCAGCCCCCCTCTCCTCTCTGTCAGCCGCCTCCCCCTCTCCTCTCTGCCAGCCGCCCCCCTCCAGCCGCCCCCCCTCTCCTTTGTCAGCCGCCTCCCCCTCTCCTCTGTCAGCCGCCCCCCCCTCCAGCCGCCCCCCTCTCCTCTCTGTCAGCCGCTCCCCTCTCCTGTCAGCCGCCCCCTCTCCTCTCTGTCAGCCGCTCCCCTCTCCTCTCTGTCAGCCGCCCCCTCTCCTCTCTGTCAGCCGCCCCCTCTCCTCTCTGTCAGCCGCCCCCCCTCCTCTCTGTCAGCCGCCTCCCCCTCTCCTCTCTGTCAGCCCCCCTCTCCTCTCTGTCAGCCACCCCCCCTCTCCTCTCTGTCAGCCTCCCCCCCTTCCAGCCACCCCCCTCTCCTCTCTGTCAGCCGCCCCCCTCTCCTCTCTGTCAGCAGCCCCCCCTCTCCTCTCTGTCAGCAGCCCCCCCTCTCCTCTCTGTCAGCCGCCTCCCCCTCTCCTCTCTGTCAGCCCCCCTCTCCTCTCTGTCAGCCGCCTCCCCCTCTCCTCTCTGTCAGCCGCCCCCCCTCTCCTTTGTCAGCCGCCTCCCCCTATCCTCTGTCAGCCGCCCCCCCTCCTCTCTGTCAGCCGCCCCTTCTCTCTGTCAGCCACTCCCCCTCTCCTCTGTGTCAGCCGCCTCCCCCTCTCCTCTCTGTCAGCCTCCCTCTCCTCTCTGTCAGCCGCCTCCCCCTCTCCTCTCTGCCAGCCGCCCCCCTCCAGCCGCCCCCCCTCTCCTTTGTCAGCCGCCTCCCCCTCTCCTCTGTCAGCCGCCCCCCCCTCCAGCCGCCCCCCTCTCCTCTCTGTCAGCCGCTCCCCTCTCCTGTCAGCCGCCCCCTCTCCTCTCTGTCAGCCGCCCCCCCTCCTCTCTGTCAGCCGCCCCCCCTTCTCTCTGTCAGCCACCCCCCCTCTCCTCTCTGTCAGCCGCCCCCCCTCTCCTCTCTGTCAGCCGCCCCCCCTCTCCTCTCTGTCAGCCGCCCCCCCTCTCTTCTCTGTCAGCCGCCCCCCCTCTCCTCTCTGTCAGCCGCCCCCCCTCCTCTCTGTCAGCCGCCCCCCCTCTCCTCTCTGTCAGCCGCCCCCCTCTCCTCTCTGTCAGCCGCCCCCCCTCTCCTCTCTGTCAGCAGCCCCCCCTCTCCTCTCTGTCAGCCGCCTCCCCCTCTCCTCTCTGTCAGCCCCCCTCTCCTCTCTGTCAGCCGCCTCCCCCTCTCCTCTCTGTCAGCCGCCCCCCCTCTCCTTTGTCAGCCGCCTCCCCCTATCCTCTGTCAGCCGCCCCCCCTCCTCTCTGTCAGCCGCCCCTTCTCTCTGTCAGCCACTCCCCCTCTCCTCTGTGTCAGCCGCCTCCCCCTCTCCTCTCTGTCAGCCCCCCTCTCCTCTCTGTCAGCCGCCTCCCCCTCTCCTCTCTGCCAGCCGCCCCCCTCCAGCCGCCCCCCCTCTCCTTTGTCAGCCGCCTCCCCCTCTCCTCTGTCAGCCGCCCCCCCCTCCAGCCGCCCCCCTCTCCTCTCTGTCAGCCGCTCCCCTCTCCTGTCAGCCGCCCCCTCTCCTCTCTGTCAGCCGCCCCCCCTCCTCTCTGTCAGCCGCCCCCCCTCCTCTCTGTCAGCTGCCTCCCCCTCTCCTCTATGTCAGCCACCCCCCCTCTCCTCTCTGTCAGCCGCCCCCCCTCTCCTCTCTGTCAGCCGCCCCCCCTCTCCTCTCTGTCAGCCGCCCCCCCTCTCTTCTCTGTCAGCCGCCCCCCCTCTCCTCTCTGTCAGCCGCCCCCCCTCCTCTCTGTCAGCCGCCCCCCCTCTCCTCTCTGTCAGCCGCCCCCCTCTCCTCTCTGTCAGCCGCCCCCCCTCTCCTCTCTGTCAGCCGCCCCCTCTCCTCTCTGTCAGCCGCCCCCCCTCTCCTCTCTGTCAGCCGCCCCCCCTTCCAGCCGCCCCCCTCCTCTCTGTCAGCCGCCCCCCCTCCTCTCTGTCAGCCGCCCCCCCTTCCAGCCGCCCCCCCTCCTCTCTGTCAGCCGCCCCCTTCCTCTCTGTCAGCCGCCCCTTCTCTCTGTCAGCCACTCCCCCTCTCCTCTGTGTCAGCCGCCTCCCCCTCCTCTCTGTCAGCCCCCCTCCTCTCTGTCAGCCGCCTCCCCCTCTCCTCTCTGTCAGCCGCCCCCCCTCCAGCCGCCCCCCCTCTCCTTTGTCAGCCGCCTCCCCCTCTCCTCTGTCAGCCGCCCCCCCCTCCAGCCGCCCCCTCTCCTCTCTGTCAGCCGCTCCCCTCTCCTCTCTGTCAGCCGCTCCCCTCTCCTCTCTGTCAGCCGCCCCCTCTCCTCTCTGTCAGCCGCCCCCCCTCCTCTCTGTCAGCCGCCCCCCCTCCTCTCTGTCAGCCGCCCCCCCTCCTCTCTGTCAGCCGCCTCCCCCTCTCCTCTCTGTCAGCCCCCCTCTCCTCTCTGTCAGCCACCCCCCCTCTCCTCTCTGTCAGCCTCCCCCCCTTCCAGCCGCCCCCCTCTCCTCTCTGTCAGCCGCCCCCCCTCTCCTCTCTGTCAGCCGCCCCCCCTCTCCTCTCTGTCAGCCGCCTCCCCCTCTCCTCTCTGTCAGCCGCCCCCCTCTCCTCTCTGTCAGCCGCCCCCCTCTCCTCTCTGTCAGCCGCCCCCCTCTCCTCTCTGTCAGCCGCCCCCCTCTCCTCTCTGTCAGCCGCCCCCCTCTCCTCTCTGTCAGCCGCCCCCCTCTCCTCTCTGTCAGCCTGCCCCCCTCTCCTCTCTGTCAGCCTCCCCCCCTCCTCTCTGTCAGTTGCCCCCCTCTCCTCTCTGTCAGGCGCCCCCCTCTCCTCTCTGTCAGGCGCCCCCCTCTCCTCTCTGTCAGGCGCCTCCCTCTCTCCTCTCTGTCAGCCACCTCCCTCTCTCCTCTCTGTCAGCCTCCCCCCCTCTCCTCTCTGTCAGCCTCCCCCCTTCTCCTCTCTGTCAGCCTCCCCCCTTCTCCTCTCTGTCAGCCTCCCCCCTTCTCCTCTCTGTCAGCCTCCCCCCTTCTCCTCTCTGTCAGCCTCCCCCCTTCTCCTCTCTGTCAGCCGCCCCCCCTCCCAGCCGCCCCCCCTCCCAGCCGCCCCCCCTCCCAGCCGCCCCCCCTCCTCTCTGTCAACCGCCCCCCCTCTCCTCTCTGTCAGCCGCCCCCCCTCTCCTCTCTGTCAGCCGCCCCCCCTCTCCTCTCTGTCAGCCGCCCCCCCTCTCCTCTCTGTCAGCCGCCCCCCCTCTCCTCTCTGTCAAACGTCCCCCCTCTCCTCTCTGTCAGCCGCCCCCCTCTCCTCTGTCAGCCGCCTCCCCCTATCCGCTGTCAGCTGCCACCCCTCTCCTCTCTGTCACCCGCCCCCTCCTCTCTGTCAGCCTCCCCCCCCTCTCCTCTCTGTCAGCCGCCCCCCCTCCTCTCTGTCAGTCGCCCCCCCTCTCCTCTGTCAGCCGCCCCCCCTCTCCTCTCTGTCAGCTGCCCCCCCTCTCCTCTCTGTCAGCCGCCCCCCCTCTCCTCTCTGTCAGCCACCCCCCCTCTCCTCTCTGTGTGCCGCCCCCCCTCCAGCCGCCCCCTCTCCTCTCTGTCAGCTGCCCCCTTCCAGCCCCCCTGGAGGGCTGGCACCGGGACATCAGGCTGGAGGGCTGGCACCGGGACATCAGGCTGGAGGGCTGGCACCGGGACATCAGGCTGGAGGGCTGGCACCGGGACATCAGGCTGGGGGGCTGGCACCGGGACATCAGGCTGGAGGGCTGGCACCGGGACATCAGGCTGGACAACAGGTACTAGAACTTCAGACTGGGCAGTAGGCACATCAGGCAGAACAGCAGGTGCTGGCACAACAAGCTGAACAGCAGGCACATCGGACTGGATAGCAGGTACTGGAACTTCAAACCGGGCAGCTGGTACTGGAACTTCAGACTGGGCAGCAGGCACTGGCACATCAGGCAAAACAGTAGGTGCATCGGACTGGATAGCAGGTACTGGAACTTCAAACCAGGCAGCTGGTACTGGAACTTCAGACTGGACGGTGGGCACAGGTGCTGGCACATTAGGCAGAACAGCAGGTGCAGTGGACTGAATAGCAGGTACTGGAACTTCAAACCGGGCAGCTGGTACTGGAACTTCAGACTGGGCAGCAGGCACTGGCACATCAGGCAAAACAGCAGGTGCTGGCACAACAGGCTGAACAGCAGGTGCATCGGACTGGATAGCAGGTACTGGAACTTCAAACTGGGCAGCTGGTACTGGAACTTCAGACTGGACGGTGGGCACAGGTGCTGGCACATTAGGCAGAACAGCAGGTGCAGTGGACTGAATAGCAGGTACTGGAACCTCAAACCGGGCAGCCGGTACTGGAACTTCAGACTGGACAGTGGGCACAGGTGCTGGCACATCAGGCGGAACAGCAGGTACTGGCACAACAGGCTGAACAGCAGGTACATCAGACTGGATAGCAGGTACTGGAACTTCAAACCGGTCAGCCGGTACTGGAACTTTAGATTGGACAGTGGGCACAGGTGCTGGCACATCAGGCAGAACAGCAGGTACTGGCACAACAGGTTGAACAGCAGGTACATCGGACTGGATAGCAGGTACTGGAACTTCAAACCGGGCAGCTGGTACTGGAACTTCAGACTGGACAGTGGGCACAGGTGCTGGCACATCAGGCAGAACAGCAGGTACTGGCACAACAGGTTGAACAGCAGGTACATCGGAATGGATAGCAGGTACTGGAACTCCAAACCGGGCAGCTGGTACTGGAACTTCAGAATGGACAGTGGGCACAGGTGCTGGCACATTAGGCAGAACAGCAGGTGCAGTGGACTGAATAGCAGGTATTGGAACTTCAAACCGGGCAGCTGGTACTGGAACTTCAGACTGGGCAGCTGGTACTGGAACTTCATACTGGGCAGCTGGTACTGGAACTTCAGACTGGGCAGCAGGCACAGACACTGGCACATCAGGCAGAACAGCAGGTACTGGCACAGCAGCAGGCCTCGGAACATCAGGCTGGGCGGCACACAGGAACACATCAGGCTGGAACAGATCAGCTGGCGGGGAGGCAGGATTGGACACTGGCGTGATGGTATGGGTTGGATTAGCTGGTGCGGAGGCAGGTTGGGTTACTGGCAGGATCGTCTTGGTTGGAAAAAACTTTCATTTTTTCTTTGGCTTAGCCACTGAAGCTCTGTAGGTGAGGGGTGCAGCAGACTGGAAAGGAGGATTGGTATATGGCAGAGAAGAGATAACAGTAGCTGGAGGAAGTTCCTGTGGGTTTGTGGACAGCTGAGAAGAGGCAGGTGGGTTGAATGCAGGATAGGTGCAGCAGGTAGGGACAGGGTATTGATATTTGGTGGGAAGCAGGGTATATTGGGCCGAAACAGAGGTTGCCATGGGTGAAGGGAAAAAAGACTCCTGGGCAGGCAGGTGTCTAATAGCAGGTCTGGGTTGTGCAGAGCTGACCGAAGCTGGAGATAATAAGTCTGACCATGCCTGTAGTACAGGTTGAACAAACGTGGGTTCAAATACTGCCTGTCTAACCAGGGACTGCACCGAATCTATACAATCCACTAGCACCTGTTTAGGACAAGCTGAATAATGCTCCAGAAAGTATACAGCATCATCCTCCAACAGCCATACCAGAGACTCCACCTGATCACTACTGAAGGGGGGAGAAAAATCATCACTTCCTTTAGGACTGCCAGACAAGGCTAGCTCAGCACACACCTGTATCAGGGGCTGAACGTTTTCAAACACTAATCTACCCTGATCAACCAGAGAATGGGCCAGACAGATACACTCCAGGAGCTGATCCCTGGCCCACTCTTTCAATACCAGACGGCAGTAATTGTTATCCTCCAACACCAGTGAGGCAAGGAGAACAACTGTTTCTGATTGCATTTTAATAGCACTACAATGGTTCCTCTGCGCAGTCACTTCTGGTCAGAGATGGCCTTGATTTACTGTCATGAACAGGTGTGACCAGAACCGTGTGATCTGCGACAGAGGACACCCAAACGTATATAAGTGAAAATATAATAATTTATTAAAGAAAGTGAGTAATATAATACAACCAACTCCAATATGATACAGTGCAATAACCAACCACAGACAGAGACCCCCAAATAACAACAGACAGATAAGTGCAATAAATGGGAAATACCAGGTTCATAAACAATAGCCAGGCCAGGGTCATACACAGCAGATCAGCAGATGGACAGGGGATGTTCCAGAGACATAAACGTAAGCCAGGCCAAGGTCATACACAGGGAGGTCAGCAGATGGGGTATGGAACACAGGACAGGGAGAGGATGGATGGGTCAGACTGCAGGCAGGGATGCAAGGTAACAGGTGGGACAGGATAGGGTCCGAGACAGGGAGACAGGTTCAGGTTCAGGTTCAGGTTCAGGTTCAGGGCACAGGATCAGATTGCTAGCAGGTCAGGAGGCAATGAAGAAATCAAGGCAAACATGTGAATGTTTGCCGGGTATTTATAGGCCTGTGATTGGCCTCAAGTGACACCTGATTGTAGGAGGTACTGTCTGCTCCACACTGCCAGGATCCATCCGCTGGTGGACGCCAGTACTGCGGCCCAAAGATGATATACTATTAACAGGGAAAAGCTCTCCTGACAGTTCCAAACTGCCAGGAGACACCTGCTGGTGGACCTCAGTACTGCATGCCAAATAACAGGTCTTACCAGCGGATGGAACATTTCCTGACAGCTGCCCTAGTGGTCATTCCATTATCTCTCACCCATCCTGCTATTGGCAATGCAGTATGGATGGTGACTGTGTCCTTTCCTGTAATGGTCTCTACATGTTGAAGTGCTGTGTAGGCCCCAAACAGGTACTTCTCTAGGGCCGTGTATCTCTTCTGTCAGTTGTTTGGACCAAAATCCAATGGGTATTGCTCTCAGTCCTTTCTTTTCATTTGGCTGCCACAGACTCCAAGATATGGTACCATTCTGCTCCACTACATCTAGCTGAAATGGTACTCCTTGTCTCTCACAGGTCCTAACCCCTGATGCTGCAAAATAGCTTCTTTAGCAGCCAGGAATGCAGTCCGCTGCTCTGAACCCTATGAGAACTCAGTCTTTTTTCTGGTGACATTATATATAGGCCTCAGAATCAGTCCAAGATGTGGGATGAACGCTCTCCAGAACCCCACAACTCCAATGAACTTCTGTGCCTCCTCTTTGGTAGTAGGGGGCGACAGAGCCTGGGTAGTTTGCACAACTGTCTCTGGAATTTTCCTCTGTGGCCCAGTCCACATCATTCCCAGGAATTTCACTTCTGTGGCAGGTCCTTGGACTTTGTCTTTGTCGATAGCCCACCCTCTGTTCTCCATGTGCTCTGTCAGCAGGTGCAGTGCTTCAGTTACATCTTCTTTTGTTCCAGAGATCATGATGTCATCAATGTAGTGGAACACAGTGACTTTCAAGCTCGGGGTACTTAAATCTCGGGCAATCAGTCCATGACAAATCGTTGGAGAATGAACATAGTCTTCAGGAAGCATGGTGAAAGTGTACTGGCGGCCGTCCCACACTATAGCAAACTGGTCTTGACACTCTGAGTCTATCAAAATCGAAAAGAAAGCATTAGCCAGGTCTATCATGGCATGATATTCTCCTGCATCTTTAGCAATTTTCTCAACAATTGAGATCATATCTGGTACAGCTGATTTAAATAGAGGTGCCACTTTGTTTAGACCTCTGTAATCCACAGTCATTCTAGATGTCCCATCAGGTTTCTTTACTGGAAACACCGGAGAGGAGAAAGGACTTACAGCAGGTCTAAGGATCCCCACTCTCAACAGTTCTTGAATAGTCTCCCCAATTTCTTTGTGGCCTCCAGGAAGTCTGTACTGCTTGAGACAGACTGGCTTCTCTGGTGGAGGAATGTAGACGGGTCCATTTCGCATGACCTCTGACCACAGCCTTTACCGCCCTAACCAGATACGCTTTATTAGGATACCCGAATGTGAATGTACCTCTTTCAGTCTGAATTGACTGACCTTGAAGTACATCCATCCCAAGAATATTTTCGGGTAACTCTGATACCAAAACATTTGTCATAAATCCTGATCCCTTGCCAATAGCCTATTTCACCCGTATCCTAACTGCTGGTGTGGTTTGCCCTCCCAAACCTTCTACATAAATTATTTCTCCTTTGTGATGGGAAGGATTACCTTGCAAAAGTGTAACTTCAGCTCCACTATCAACTAAAGCCATTACATGTGTAGGAGAAGATGACTTCCCCCACCATACAGTGACAGGTGCATATGGGCGTCGGTCTCCTGCTGTCACTGCCCTCACGGCTATTACAGGAGACTCACCTTCCCTTCATAAAGGATAAGGAACCTCCCAATCCCCTTTTCTGATTCTCTCTAACTCCTCCCCAGGATAAAGGGATTTGGGTTTGGGTTCATGTTCAGTTTTGGGAATTGGTTTGGGGCTAACAGGAGGGGTCTGTTCTGTTTTCTCTAAGTCCAGGCTGATGTTATGTTCACAAGGAGTAGTGTTTCTAACCCTGACAGTTTTCCCTACTAAATGTTTCCACCTCTTCAGCATTTCTGCAGTAGAAATCCCATCTATCTCATCTTTAGGTACTCCTGCCTTTAATAGGTCCACCCACATTTGTTTCCTAGAAATAACTAGCCTGGTTTTCTCCTCACCTCCTGTCTTCTCTACCCCATTCCCTTTCTTCTCTGTTCTTTTCTGCTTGTATTCTTCCTGTCTGGCCTTGACCTTATCTACTGCCCTGACAGGTTTTGTTTTAGTCTCCTCTAGCTCCCCCAACTGGCTTAAAAGGGTTGTGGCTTCATGAATCTTGCTGTTTAATCCCAGGCCTCCCAACAAGGACAATAATGGAGCCCTGAGATTAAATGGCACAGACTTCATCAGCTTAGAGCGCAGAGCAGACGTAAAGGGTTCCATATCTGGACCCATCCATTCTGGAAACGTATTTAATCCGGTTATACAACCCATCTCACGTAACCTGGAAATACCCTCTCCTATTGAGCTCCAGGAGTAGGTATTTTCCAGGTCAGTAGGACTAGCGTATACTCTGACTATTCCATCTCTCACGAGGTCTAACAGTGAAAAATTCACGCTAAACTCTCGGGCTTTTCACATTGCCTGACGCAATTGTGGATTATGGGTTAACACTGCTTCCTTACCTGACAAAACAACACTGTCCGCCCCTTCATCCCATAAGCGTAGGAGCCAGGTCAATAGGGGTTCCCCAGACCTTTGTTTGTATTGTTTTGCCAGCTCATGGAGTTCAGTTTGTGTAAACTCCCATACTTCTTCAAATTCAACATCTCTGGGGTTACGATAATGCACCTCCCCATCTGCCATATCCTCTCTATCATGTTGCCGTTTCCTATGGTTAGTAATGAGAGGTCTGGCATACTTTTTCTTTCGCACTAGCAGATCATCATGCGAAATATCAAACTCTATCTCCTCATCCTCACTATCATTTGAGGAGAGCACATCCTCACAATCCCAATTTTGGGATGTGACAATGGCACATACCCTGGCTTTACTAACAGGTTTACGGCCCTTCCTTTTCCTTAAGGCATTAATTGATTTGGTCATGAGGGCTGCACACTGCTCTTGCAAATCATCAGCCCAACTAGCAGTTGAACGCACACACTCTGAAGCAACTGCTAGCTGGTCTTTTAATACCCTAACTTCTGCCTCTGTCTTCTCCCTTCTCTGTGATTCAGTTTAAATAGCATTAAGGAAATACCAGCCCACTGTGGACACTGTCCTCTTCTCTTTTTTACTTAAATCCAAACCCTTAAGGCTAAAATCTACAAAATGATCTGAGACTTTATCACCCCAAGTCAGCTTCAAGGGAGAAGCATACCTCACAAATTCTTTAGCAAGAGGCTCCCACTCATTGTCTCTGGCCCAGATAGGTAAGCTGCACACTTCCTTCTGGCCACCAGAACCCTCTGAAGCCTTGCTTTTCCTAAACAGCTTATGCCGCAACACACTGATGTAAGGGGGGCACCGCTGGGGGCACCTGATGCAAGGACGGACTCTGCTGGGGGCACCTGATGCAAGGAAGGACTCTGCTGGGGGCACCTGATGCAAGGACGGACTCTGCTGGGGGCACCTGATGCAAGGACGGGCTCTGCTGGGGGCACCTGTTGCAAGGACGGACGGCTGGTGGCAGTCGTTGTGGCAGGTGATGCGCTCAGGGATCCCACTGATTCTGCATTATGGTAAGTTGAATGATTTCATTTTATATTACAATGTAATAATAGAAATAATGCACTTCAATCATCCTGACACCATAACAACCATGGTGCCGGGGTGATTGAAGTGCTAACACCAGGTGTTTGGAGTATCTTTATCTGCTGATTGTTAAACTTTCTGGAATACACATATTTCTATTGTTGTGTAGGATCTGGGGCTGCTGTCCCTCCATCCCTTGTTTATCTCAGACGCTAACCACACCCCTTTGAGCCATGCCCATTTAAGACACGCCCACTTTTTGCATAAGCCACGCCCATTTATCGCCGCGGAGCGCGCCACATTTTTACTTTTACCCTATGCCACACCTACAAACGCATGCCCCGCCCCCTAATTATAATAAGACTCCGCTATGTTTCCTTAATTTCCTTCACAGTGGGTCTTACTCATTGTAGAAAATACCTGCCAGATGTCAGTATGTTTTTTTAGTTATGACTTTTGTGTGGGAAGACTGTCTATCCTAATCGCCTTTTTTAATCTAATACAAGTACTCTGTTTTTGGAAAAATAAAGTGCTGCTGTTCTATGGACTGCTATAGCGAATTGCTCCCAAGATAAAAGCAGAAAGCACTCCTTTTAAGTAACCATAGATGTCTGCAGGTACTGCTTTAACCAGCTTGAGATTTCTCAGTAAAAAGGAGAAAGGAGGGGAGGGGGATTGTCTAACACACATTTTTCTAGATCAGGGGTGTTTTCTGAATGCAATGGCAATGTGTGCAAGATCATATGTTTGGCCCACTTCCCCAAGAAAATAACCCAGAGGAGAAGAATGAGGTTGTGTGTGCAGTGGCCTGTGGCAAAATGCTAACAGTGGGGGAAGGGCTTAAAATGTGAGCCTTTGTGTAGGGGGCCAAAGTATTTAATGTGAAGGTGTCAGGAGGATCTAACAGAGTCAGGAAAAAGTAGAAGTATATAACTGGGTCAGGAATATGTAACTCACAGAGTGCAGGGGTCAGAAGTGCATAATGTACAGAGTGGAGGGCTCTTGTTATCCTAAAATTTACAATGCGAAGAATTGGCTAAGATCAATTCTGTTCCCAAGCCTACTGTGACCTGTGAAGATATTCACTTTTATTCATAGGGATGTTGTTGTAGAAGCTCCATACAAGGAGGCATACAAGTCACAATGTCCTCTCTAAATTTTTAACCATCTGCAAAAAAGATATAAGCAGTAGTGGTGGGAACTTGGCAGCCCAGCCAGTGAAGCAGTATCTTTTGTTTCTAATTAAACAGGAAGGACTTTTGACGTGGTACCCCTTGGGCATTGTTATTCCCTTGTTGAAAATGTCTGTAAAACTTTTTATGAAAAACTCTTTAAAAAAAAAAAAAAAACTAAACAGGAAAAGAGGCTGTATGGATCCCTCCCTTCTTCTACACCGCCTTTATGTATTGTAAGCACACTTCAGGGGAGGGGAATGGGGGCATCTACATACAGATGGTCTAGAGAAAGCGGGTACAAAGGAGTAGACTTGCTGGCCTCCACAGAACACCCCAGCGACCTCCGCTGTCTCTGGCCTCTGTTCTCACACTTACTGTAAGATTTCAGGAAGTGCAGCCACTTCAGTCCGTCGCATGAGATCAGCGTAATGTCAGCACTGCAATAGCCCCTTCAGAGGGCAGGTGCAGTGCCAGCATATGTGCCATGGATCTCCTGGCACCTGCAAGTGACAGGTATGGCTGCACCCTCAAATCGAATTTGCATTCCCCAGTGTGCACAGTGAGGCCCATCCACTTGGAGCCCATGTGTACTGCACACACTACACACATTATGGCAACACCACTGTTATCCTTAAATATGCTGTTGCATCGGCTGTAATACAATTGTTTTGTGTCCTGTAGACAAATGGTCGCTTGGTTTTATGCTCCATAACATTCTTTTGTGTTGAAATATGGTAATGCTTTACATTGAATAGTTTCTGTTTTGCTAGCACTCAAAGTGACACTTGCCATAGGATTGACCCAAAATAGCTGTAAATATTACAGCATAACAAGGGCTGGTTGCTTAAAGGGGCCTGTATTGTGGAGCACGCAGATGGCAAAAAAACTAGTCAGCAGTATTGCCTGTTGTCCTCTTGCAGCTGATCCTTTCCCCATTACTGATGTACTATGCCTTGTTCCATGTTGCCTGGAGGTGGCAATCTTGGTGGAGGAGTGGAACTTTGCTTCCTTATCTTAGAGCTGTCCCCTAAGACTTGAGGTCTGATGACTGGTGAGGTAATATTCAAAAGGAATGCAGGAAAGGTGGAGAAAGCACAGGTCTACAGAATGTAGGAGCAGGGAAAATCAAGCATAATATATCAAACTTTATTATTATTACAAGAGAAGAAGCATACAGAGTTACATTTTAAGTCTCTCATTAGGCATGAAAGCACTCTTATAGATAGTGGGAGGGAAATGGGCGGAGCATGCAGACCTGAAAGATAGCCAAAAAGTAAGTGTCTTGTTATTAAAAGTCAGCAGCTAGTATTTATACTGAAGTTTCTATTTAATGCAAAGTATTTCATGACCTGTAAGGATTGTAATCAAGCATGCTACAGCAAGGTATACTTGAATCTGCTAGGATGTAGCAGAATGAATGTGTAACCTCTTTGTGCTTATTTGTTTCGCACAGTTCACGCATCTCAGGAGCCAGGCTGGTTAGAAGGGACGCTCAATGGAAAGACTGGACTTATCCCTGAAAACTATGTGGAATTCCTATAGCTTTACAACCTGCAATCAGCGTTAAGCTTTACATGGTATCCATGACAACTGCTGACGGTGTTGAAGATTGTCTGTCTTTACCTCTATGAATTACAGGGTGAAGGACCTCTCATTACCTGTTGCAGTGAATATGTGTGTTTATAGTAATGTACATGTTTGAAATGTTTTATGGTGGTGAGATGTATACAGAAATGAAAGAGAGATTTTTTTTTATTATTTTTTAGTAAGGGACCATTTTATTTTGCTGTTGTTTTACTGCTATAATTCACTGTATTTTGTAACCACTAAATTTGACTATACCTATACTGTACCAGACTGGACTAAAACGATTATCTTATGGGCTGCTTAGGCAATTATACTAGACTTCTGGATTATTTTATTTTTTTATGTATGCAAAATCAGACATACCTTGAGAGTAGACTTAATGCTTCCACACTTATAATAAATGTACATTTATTTTGCTAGCAAATTGATCATGACATTTTAAAAATTGCAACATTTTTTATTTTTATATTGTAACAGTGCATCAGTGGCTGGTCATCCAATTGAAGACCACTTATGGATGGTTCCATATGCTCCCACCCTCTTTTTTATAGTATTTTTGGTTTAGAGTGTAAATCGTCAGATAGAGAATCAATCATGGGGAAATACCAAAAAAACAACATTTGATGACTCCACTTAATTCCATAGTACTTATAAATCTCCATGCCCCAAATCTTTTTTTTATGTCTTCTGACCTGTCATATAATGAACTGGATCATCTTCCTCATCTGTCTTCTGCCAGCAAACTTGGATGATGTAGAGAGCGGTGCTGATGGTGGTAAGGGGCTCAGTGATTAGGGCCATGTTGCCCTGCATTTGTAGTTTTTTTTTTTTTTTAGTTTCCAGAATGAGGTACGCTGGATTGAGCACATCTTGTGGCCAGAGAGGGGTAGGGGGCAGCTCCTGTTAAAGGTGAGTATTGCAGCTTAGCTGTTATTTTTTTGCTTGTTTTTATTTTTATTTTAATAACACCTGGGGCGCATATACATGCAAAAAATAAGCCCAGATTCATGCTTTTAAGTTTTAGAGCCCTAATCACAGAATAGTATAGCATATATAGGCACTTCTGTTGATGTAGTAATTTTTAGTTTCCCTGTAACTTATGGAGACCAAGTTTTATTAATGCATTCAATGATGCAAACAAGAGCATATGGAAACATCACTGTAATCCTATCCTAGAAATGTATTTTCAAGTGCTCTTCATATAGGAATGGCTTTAGTTTATAACTGTAACTATGCAGCTCTCCATCTACAATTAGATGTTCACTATCTGAACATAAGGCTTACGGATGCTATTAATGTGTTCTGTGTTTTACTTAGGAAACTTTGCTAGTGTATAGAGCCTTCTGATCTAACTGCCCAGACAGCAAGATCTTATTTCCCAATTCCCAATCATTCCCAATTTTAAGATTACTGTGACTACAAACGTTTGTGTTTCTATTGAGCTTTGTAAATGCAGATCAGAAAAAAAGTTAGTATGTACATGGCTTACATGTTATGTTTAGTGACATAGCACCCTGTAGACTTAAAACTGAGGGAATATATTTGACCCGCATCCAATCAGAACTTTCCTACTGCTGTATGGCAGCCTATGGGCATTGCAGTTAGTCCCTCAGACACTTGGCGCTGTGTTATGAGGAGAGACACACATGATCCCCATACTTGGAAATACCACGTAATTCACATTGCTTCAAGCATCTGAAGCAGCGAGTTACTGCACTTCTTAAATGATTATGCCCAACAGTTCCATTTTTTAATCTTAGATTTACCTATGATCTTGTCACTGACTACAGAACACTGCACTGACTATGATTGCTAGAAAATCTCTTGCTTGAGAAAATCTTAACAGATGTCAATTAAATTTATCCATAATTAGATATAAGTATAAAATGCGTTTCCGATGCATTATATTTTAAGTGTGAGGCATTTGTTTCTGCACTCAAATAAACTTATTGTAAGTTTCACTGTATGTGCTGTGCAGTTTATGCTTTTCCCCATCTGTTCTTTGTCTTTTATATTTTTAAGTACTTGAGTTTATAAATTGTTGTATATTTTATTTTTCAAATATAATGTTGTAAATAGAGATTTACGTGAAGTACTGTGAGGTAAAGTTCTATATTTGATATTTTGTGCACTAATTCCGCTCACTGGGGTAACATTCATTTTTTTTAAATGTTTTTATAGCCATAGAGTTATTGTAGATCTCCAAGAAATATATAGAAGCCAGACTGGTTAAAAATGTCTAGCAGTGAGGCTGAAATGAGAAGACTGGACTGTGCATATACTGTACCTTGCAGTCAGCTGATCTTTTTTTGTATATTACATTTATGTCACTGGCATACCATAGAATACACATTGAATCAATGAATACAGAGTTTAAAGGGAACATATATGACAAATATCGCAGCTACTATCGCCATCACCCATGACAGGAGTCATTCTAGTTTCACTGGTTCCATGCTTATTCTGGCTCTGTTACTTGGTAAGAAGTGAATATGGAGGGTAGGAATGACATCCAAAGAACTTGCAGGTTTTAAAGTTATAGTTGTACAAAGTTGTAAGTGGTGGTGCCATATTACTATTATTATTATACAGGATTTATATAGCGCCAACAGTTTGCGCAGCGCTTTACAACATGAGGGCAGACAGTACACTTACAATACAAATCAATACAAAAGGGATCAGAGGGCCCTGCTTGTTAGAGCTTACAATCTAGAAGGGAGGAAGCCATTAAAACAATAGGATCTTTTTAGGAGCACTAGTAGGCTACATAAAATAGATGTGTAAAATGAATGACTGCCCTACAGTTATGCGGGATAATTAAAATGTCGGAATCTGGCCAAGGGAGTTGCCAAGTGATAATAAAAGAAGCTAATGAGATCTCTCCTGCATCAATCAAAAACACAAATATAGGTTTGATGTGAACTAACCCTATACTTTATATAATACCAGTTGAAATGTGCGCAAGGTGACTTTCCTACCATTGCAATGACAGTAGTAAATGTGTTCCTTCTTTTGATAATGGCCAGAGATGAAAGACTTTGCTGTCTTTCCTGAATTTTCAGTACTTCCTGAAGTTGTGTTCACATTCTCAAATTTTTTAAAAAATATATATATCACAGCATTATCCACTGACCCTGAATATAACGCTATTGTGGAAGTGGCATGATGACATTATCAAGCTGTGTCCACTATGCCTTCTGGATTGCACATCCGGAGCTTTTTCATGTACGAGGGTTCTTCAAAATGTTTCCGCACTCTATTAAATATAAAAGAGTGCGTAAGCTTTTTAAAGACCCTCTCATATATGAATACAATATATAACTTTAAAGGCTCCCTAAGGACTGAGGCCCTCATTCTGTAATGAAAGACACAAGGCATGGTGCTCAGGCCTACTTAAGCTTTGTCCCAGAGTAGCTGTGTTCTTGTTTACCAGTCTATATGTTATATTCAAAGGCACCTTAATTAGGTTCCATTAAAACGTAGGCTCCATTTCACAAAACATAGCCTTCATTGCTTTGCATATAACAAGGTAAAGATCCCATTAATCTACAGTGAATTGATTAGTTGTTTTTTGGCAAATTATTATTGGTTTCATGCCTAACTGGCTACCTTCATTGAAATAATAGATTTGAAAGCCTTCCCAACTTATGACCACAGAAATTAGATAATACCCACCTGATCTGGCTGATTTTGGCCAGACAGTGAAACATTCCTATGTCAGTGGGGGCACCTGCAGGCACTGCTGTCCAAGAAATTTGAGGAATAGAAATCAGACTGATATAAAACATTCTTGCATACCTGTTCTTTGTTGTCTGTAACAGCTGATATCCTGATTTTATAGGCTCATAGGCCAATAGGCTCACCTTTTGTCTGTTCAGACCTTGTAAGATTAGAACAGTTGGCAAGTTAAGACTAAAGAGGCTGCATTCTCATGGCCTAGGACTACATTATAAGTGCCTTCATTTCAGGTTTGTCATACAGCAGGCAAGTCAAGTCCCACTCAAGAATAAGTACCTTTGCCTTTTAATGTTTTGCCTAAATTGTTTTGGTTCGTTTGTGGTAAAAAAAAAAAAAAAAAAAGGATCTTCATTAAGTGTTGATTTTCTTTTTTTTCTTTTGTATGAAATACGGCTTACGATGTGTATTAAAATACTGTTTGCTCTTCCTTTTTAGTATTTTTTTTAGCTGGATTTGTTGTTTCAAGGTGTCATTACAGGTGTTGCGTGCAGTAACGTCAATTTGTTTAATTGACAATAATATACTAAAAAAGCATGAGTTAAACTAAAGCTGCAATTTTCAAACATTTTAACAAATCATGAGGTTTTTTTTGTAGCATTCTGATGGGGCATTATACACTGGTGTGTAGGAAGTGGCATCTGCCTAGGAAACTTGCATGCCATGATTGACCTTCAGCTATAAGCTGTGACTCGTAGAGGTCTGCAAATGCAGATACTGCCAGGTGGTGTCAAAGAGTTGACCAGTTAGAGGTTTAAATGTGCTGGTAGCTTCTGAATATTCTGTCTCTGATTCCTGGAGGTCCATTAGAGGTGGCCTTCCAGGGAAAAAGTTACCCCTTTGCTGCTCTAAGAAAAAAAAGTCAGCTACACCTTACAATACAAGAAGCTGAATACTTGTATTTCCTGCGTATGCTGTCTTCAATAGCTTTGGGCGCTGCTGATATTTGCCACTTCTGGGTGTGTCATGTAGTGACATGAGCAGAGTGGTTTCTCCCACCATTCAGTGTGTCCTGTAGTAACACAGCAGCCAGCAGGAGGAAACCACAGCACCCAACAGGGGAACATGCTATACCACATATTAGGCTTTTTGTATTGCAGGTGGCACCCGATTGTTTTTTCTTAGAGAAACCACAGGGTCCTTTTAAGACCAAGGGAGGCGGGTAGTAAATCAGTTCTCCATCAATGCCGGTGCCAAGGTAAATTTATTGGCAAGTACCCTACTGATCACATTCTGTTTTTTGTTTTGTTTTTGTACAATATTGAAATATAGATATGTCTGACATCTGTTTTTCTCTTACCTGTGCACTTGTGATAGGCCTACAATGCTAAACTATATTACATACTTGTTTTAACTTTTTGCTGTAAGTGTCAAAATAACAACACTATCGATGTACTCAATGTGAAGCTTGATTTTAAACTTGTTATTTAATTGTAGAAAATTGTAGACTGAAGGAACAGGAGAAATTCCAAACACTGTTCAACAGCAGCTCTTTGGCCTAATAACTGCCAATGTTGTGTTCAATTTTTCCCAGTTCAGACAGGGAACACAATGAATTTACACATGCAGTTATTCCTTCCTTATCTTTTTTATTATTGCTGATGGAACTAGGTGTTAAATATTTCAGGAAAAAAAACGCAACTCAAATACCTTTTACCATTTTACCACATAACATTTGTCATGTGAAAGACCTTACTTTATTCTACTGAATATATTTCCAGTTAATAGACAATTTGCATTATCTACTGTGGCGCACTGTAGAATATTTTATCTGGCACTAGTCATTTCTCCGATGTGTCTTGTTTGTTAGCTGAGCCTGACTGCCTGCCACAGGCCTCTTTATTGTTCACTAAAGTGCTTATAACAGGTGATCACAGGAACATCAGCTTGTAGTTGTGCTGTAGGCACATACCACATATACTGGTGCAATTAGTGAAGTGCTGTGGGATCACGGTGTAGCTCATTTTCTGCAGTTCACTATATCATTTTATAATCCAGTGCCAAAGTTTGTTTGTGGCACACTAATATCTTTCTGTAGTGTATTTTGTTTCTGATGCCTCTGTTTGCTCAGTTGTCAAAGATGCCTGAGTGGAAAAAACTGTGTTCAGATATATTCTAAGTGACTCTCAAGCTTATGGTTTTTAAGTAAATTTCCTTATAGAAGCAATCACTTTGAAGGTCCTGGGTTCACAAACATTCTGTGATTTTTCAATGCATCTCAAAATAAAAATATTTACAAACTGCAATGTGTGTCTTATTCTCTGAAATGTTGTATGTGCTGCCTTCTTTCTTGTTTGCCTTTTGTATTATTTATATCACAGATAACATGTTATTGCATCATTCAGTATAAAATTCACTAGTAAAAACACAATACCTTTTGGAAATTGTTGTAAAAAACTTTGTGGCTTTGGTACAACTGCGAGATAGTAGAGATTTTCACCTGTTTTCATATATTGCTTCCTGGCAGGGATGTTAATTGATAGTGATGGACAACCACAGCAGCAGACAAAACTGGTAAACAAGGGGTAAAAAAAGCAGGAGCTCCAGATCAAATGTTAAGAAACCAAGAAGAGTTGAAAAGTCAAACATGCTAGTCAATGAGCTTTGTGGGTTCTAAAATGCCTCCTTCGTAGGGATTTAAACTTGCTGGTAAGAATCTGGATAGTCCTAGGCATGACTGGCTTGAGAATTCTAAACATTCAAATCTAAGTATTAAGGCCCATTCAGATCAGATTCAGTTAGATGTATTCCAACTGCATAGATCAGGGGTCTCCAAACGATGGCCCTCCAATTGTTCAAGCACTACAAATCCCGTCATGTCTGTGAGTGTCATGCCCCGTACACACGAGTGGATTTTCCGTCGGAAAAAACTTGGATGGTTTTTGTGACGGAATTCCGCTCAAGCTTGCCTTGCATACACGCGGTCACACAAAAGTTCCCTGAACTTTCGACCGTCAAGAACGCGGTGATGTACAACACTATGAGGAGCCGAGAAAATGAAGTTCAATGCTTCCGGGCATGCGTCGAATTGTTTATGAGCATGCGTAGGAATTTTGTGCGGCAGAATTTGTACAGATGATCGCATTTTTGGATAGGAACTTTTCCCGACCGAAAAATAGAGAACATGCTCTCAGTCTTTTGCTGGCTGGAATTCCGTCAGCAAAAAAACGATGGAGCATAAACTTGGTCGCATTTTCCAACAAAAAGCTCTCATCGGAGTTTTGCTGGCGGAATTTCCGATCGTGTGTACGCGGCATAAGAGTTTTACAATGCCTCATTGGACGTGTAGTTCCTCAACAACTGGAGGGTCGTAGTTTGGAGATCCCTGGCATAGATACTCCAAAATCCAGGTTATTCTATGGGCATTGTTCAAACCATTGCAATGCAGTTAAAAAAAATGCAGCCACTCCACGAACGCATACAAATGTGCAAAAATGCAACACATCGCAATGCACATAAATGCCCAAAGAAAGAATAAGTAACCACACAGGACAATTGCGAATGGAAAAATGTGTGTCAACTGCATATAAACATACATTTAAAACACGCATCAAATGCACATGAAAAAATGTGCAGTAGACATGCAGGTTCTGTCTTAAATGAGCCCTTAAAGTGTATGTAAAGGCTAAAAAATGTATTTATTTTTTAATTGCGTGCAGAAGGGTAAGACCCATAAGAATCTTTGTTACAGTGACAGGTTTTTTTGAGTGTTCTCAGCACTGAGCTTAGGTTAGAGAATGCACTACTATAACAATTCAAAGAGATTTCAAATATTACAGAAGTCCACTGGGGACTGTTTTACTTAAAGCGGAGTTTCACCCAAAAGTGGAACTTCCGCTTTAAGCACTCCTTGCCCCTTACATGCCACATTTGGCATGTAATTTTTTTGGGTTGGAGTGGGTGTCTTCTTTTTAGTGGGACTTCCTGTCCCACTTCCTCCTTCCTCTTCATTGGCCGCCTAGGTGACTCCTCCTCTCGCCCTTGGCAGCCCCTCCCTGCCAGCAATCTTCTGGCAGGGAGGGGCATCAAAAATGTCACAGGTTCCAGAAGGTTGCTTGGCCAATAGCAGAGCGCAGCGTGACTTGCGCATGCACAGTGCGCACCTGGCCGTGAAGCCGTAAGCTGTCATGGCTGGGTGCCCACAGTTGCTATGATGGCGCCACGGAGAGGAGGGGGGGCGAGGCTCTGAGGACCCGCATTGCTGGACCGTGGGACAGGTAAGTGTCTGTTTATTAAAAGTCAGCAGCTACACTTTTCGTAGCTGCTAACTTTTAATAAACTAAAAAATGGGTGGAACTCCGCTTTAAAGTCTTAAAATAGTATGGATGATAAAAATGAAAAAAGGAACAGCTCTATGGTGACTACATTCTTGATTCATATACTACTCACAGATTTCAGGCATGTGTCAGGGGATGGGGTTTAAACCCCAAATTATACCTGTTCAGATAATAAGCTTTAACAGTTGTGCACAATACACCATATACTCACTGATATGCGATGGTTAGTGCTGGTACAAAAATAATAAATAAAAATAAACAAACAAATAAATGGATTAAAATAGTCATAATAAAGAATGGAGATACATGAAGTCCATTTAGTTCATGGGGAAGCCAAATGTGGTAGTACCAACAGTGGGGGACTCAACAGAATATACACAGGCCAGCAGCTCCTTGTAGAGGTAGGGATTCCCTCAGAGACAACAGAAAAGGGAAAGAAAAGGGTGCCAGCATAATATAGATAAAAACAACAGTATTTTATTAAATATCCACTTACATCTTGGTAACTTGCAAGCAGCGTGTGAAGGTGCTGTAGTGTGATGTGCGGAGTACCAGGCCTGGTAGACAGGATGGTTTGGAGGACAGCGGTGTGGCGTCCAGACCAGCTGGGGAAGACGGTCACAGAAGCCGGAACCCGCCGTGGAGGAACACACCACATGGAGTAACCACTCATTAGAGCCGGGACCCGCCGTGGAGATGGATGAAAAGACAGCAGCGTCACAGGCACACATGAACCTGTCAGGCTATGGCAAGGAAAAGAGACAAACTGCAGAGGGGGCGGACCACAGCGCGTTTCAGAGGCCCTGCCTCCTACCCCAGGCTAGCCTGAGGAAGGAGGCGGGGCCTCTGAAATGCGTTTCGGCCTTTGTAAGCAGTTGCTCAGCCTTGTGTGTTCACACACTGTGGGTCCCAGCCCTGGTCTGCGGCCGCTCAGCCTGTCAAATTCTCCACACTATCCCGGCAGTTACAACTCAGAGTTTGCTGACATCCACATTCCCGCCGTCTTCCCCAGCAGGTCGGAACGCCGCACCTCTGTCCTCCAATCCTTCCTGTGTACCATCCTGGAGCTCCGCAAATCACACTACAGCACCTTCACAGGCTGCTTGCAAGTTATTAAGATGTAAGTTGATATTTAATAAAATACTGTTGTTTTTTATCTACATTGACCTGGCGCCCTTTTCTGTCAGCTTTAACGGTTGTGATCTTTTTATTTATTGACTCAAGAAGATAAAATATTTTTAGGTTCATAGTAGCCATTTTAATTGCTTGAAATAAGCTAATATTTATTTGTCATGGCTGTAAAAAAAAGAATTGGGAATTAACATTCAAATTGACTGAAGAGTGGAAAAGCAGTCATGCCAAATTATTGAATCTAATTTAATTTCTAATACAATATTTACATGACATTTTCTCCATAGCTGCAGCTGATAGACAATATGTTGTCATATACAGTAGTAAATATAAAAAGAGAAGAACCTAGAAGGAAGGGTGGTGTGAGCTAGCCTGTATTGGACTAGCAAGGTGTACATTGCTGGCAAAGCTGATGCTGTCACTTCTTGAGAGGAAAACATTGGACTGGGCCTGTTTTGGGCTGACTTTGAGTGACACACTTTTGTACCATTTTTGTGTAGTTCTAGTTATCTTCTAAAGCAGTGGTGACGAATTTCCGCATCAGCATTATGGTTGTCTTCAAAGGGCCGGTTGTATCTGTAAGACTTTAAATTCATATATAAAATCAGAGAATAGGTTCAGGAACTCAACTACACCCCCCCAACCACATTGAATGGTGGGTGTGGCCAAATTGTACAAACATTGGGGGGATTTTGAAGTCGCAGTAAATACCAGGAGTGCATTATGTGTGAAGTTCTGGGATGCGCTATGTACAGAGTATAGAGTTCACTGTGTGCAGAGTGCAGTGTTGATGAGTGAGCTACCTACAGAGTGCAGGGTTTAGGGGTGTGCTATGCACAGTGTGCAGGGTTCAGCTTTCTTTCACAGGCTGGCATGAAATGGGCTGGCAGACTGGATTCGGCCCGTGGGCATGGTGTTTAACACAAGTTCTGTAGGATAACTGTAGTTTTAAAATACATTTGTGATCGTAACATTTCCAACACAACCAAGCACCTTTGCAAATGTTTGTTAGACTGTTGCCTTTTCGTTACTGTACTTTTGAGAGCTGCCATCCCAAGCTTACATTCAAGTTGGAGTTTAGATGTGTAGGTGAGAAAAAAAAAAACCTTACAGCCTCTATCATGATCTGTGTTTAACCACTTACCTACCAGGCCAATTCTGACACTTCTCTCATATATGTAAAAATTGGTGTTTTTTTTTTCTAGAAAATTACTTAGAACCCCCAAACATATTATATATATAAATATATATATATATTTTTTTTTTTTTTAGCCAATGCCCTTGAGAATAAAATAGCAGTCGTTGCAGTTTTTAATGTCACACAGTTTTTGTGCAGCGATTTTTCAAATGCAATTTTTTTTTGGAAAGATACACTTTAAACGAGTCAAAAAATATAACCCAATTTTTTTAATAATATGAAAGATAAATGTTATGCCGAGTAATTAGATACCAAACGAGTTATGCTTTAAAATTCTGCATGACTGTGGAATGGTGCCAAACTACGGTACTTGAAAATCTCCATAGGCGACACTTCTACAATTTTACCAGTTTAGCGTTAGAGAGGAGGTCTAGCGCTAGAATTATTGCTCTTGCTCAGATGTTCACGGCGATACCTTACAAGTATGGTTTAAACAAAATTTACATAGGTAGGTGTGACCTAGGTATGCGTTCACCACTGCAGGGAGGAATGGGGGAGCTTCAAATTTTTTTTTCTTTATTATTTATCTTATTCCATTTTTTTTTTATTTTCACACTGTCCTTTTAAAGAAAAAGTTTTTTTGATCACTTTTATTGTTATCGCAAGGTGAACATCTCTTAGATAGCAATACAGCATAACAGGTCCTCTTTATGGAGAGATCTGTGGACTACAAGACCCCAAATCACTCCTCTACCTTTAAAAGCAAAAGATCAAAAAATCAAACAAAAAAAAGCCTGGTTTACATGCCGGAGGAACCAGAAGTGATGACAGTCATGACATTGCTGTGGTTCTCCAAGGCCATAGAGATGAGCGGAGGCCATCTTGCCTTTACTCATCTTCATAGGGGTCTCAGGCTTTACCGATCATAACATTGCTGTCTGGACCAAGTGCATGGTCCGAGATCCTTGCTCCAACTTTACGGTTGCTTCAGTCTGCAGTCAGACCTCTTACCAGTGGCCTTACACTACTGTATGACTGGCTTGGCATATACACTTCGCCAGATCTTCAGGATGAGGTTTCTCCCTATTGACATGCACAGGATCCTTTGACTTGAATGCTGGTCAGCAGAAATTCCAATGCAAGAAATACCTTGAATGGCTACTTTTTGAAGGTGACTGCTTGTTTGGACCTTCCTCGGATAATTATATGGAGAATAACACAGAGGGTAATAGTATTGTCCTACCTCAGAAAAAATAAGACTCTGCCTTCTACCTGTCTTTTGTCTCTCTGACCTCCAGTTCCAAATCAAAACAAGAAACATTTTTGGTAAACAGACATAGCCTTCCAAGGCAAACCAAGACAGGTTTCAATATCAGTTTGTCCTCCTTCTCTTTGGTCTATCCATGGCCCCCAGGATTTCCTCAAGGAATTAATGTTGTGAAATATCTGGATGAATTCCTACTGAAGGATCAGTCCACCCATCTCATTTCTGCAGAACTGCTGTTTGATCCTCAACCTGTGAAAGTCATCTCTGCAATGATCTTCCAGACTGGAGCACTTGGGTCTGACAGACACAGCCTAAGGAGACCCTTACTTTGTGCCTGCATGTGGTTCTTGAGTCTAATGGTTGCCTTTGATTTCATTTGAGATCATTGCAACAAAACATTCTGGCATTATCGGCCAAATAGATCTAGTCCTTGGACTGCCCAAAGCATCTAACCCATAAAGTCAGACTCTCCCTGGCATCGAGGATATTGACCCATTGGACTAGAGAGGAGTCTTGGATGCCCACTGGGTACAGGAAACTTGGTTGTTTGAGAAAGCCTGTCTTCGCATCAACATCCTAGAGAATTGGTTGTCCCTTCAACATTGGTCCCCTCAATTCCAAAGGCTCCAAACAAGAATCCAGTTAGAAATAGACTACGTCAGACAGGTCGTGTATGCCCAAAACCTGTGCCACATCCCAAAAGGATGTAAAGCAAAAAAAGTGTGCTATGGATGGGACTTTAAAGGCACCACGGGACAAAAATCATGAATAAAATAAATATTTTTTATACAAATATGTTAAAAACAGACAAATGATGTTACACATACACAGTTTTGTCCATAAACATAATAGTTACAAAATCATGGGAGTACCCAACAATCAAAGATCAACAAGATCGTAAATAGAAGGATGAACCCCTATTTATGATGTTGTTGACCATTGATTGTTGGGTACTCCTATGATTTTGGGACCCTATCACCTGAAATACCTGGCTGATCCTGCCGTCCCCTATGTAAACTGACCACGGTGTATCATGGCTGCTGAGCCCTGACACCGTGGTCAGTTTACATGCCCTGTCAGCCGCAGCTCTCCTGTCCTCTGTGATCTATCCCCCTCCCTCCCTCCCTCCCTGACTTTCTGCTCTGTGTTAAGTGAGCTTCCCCTTCCCTCCTGCTGCTGAAATAACATTTAAAATCTTGTATAATCCTCTTTGTCTCCTTATGCTAGATGCTCCTGTCTGATTCATGGGAAAAAAAATGCCTTCTTTACCTGCTTTCAGAACGACGATCACGTGACCCACCAGCTCTCTTCTCCTGACTGTTGTCAGCGGGGGAATCTCGACCCTGCCCATTGCAGCTGTCAGGCGGAGAGAGCAGAGAGGCAGAGGGTCACGTGATCGCCGATCGACGTTCTGAAAACAGGTAAAGAAGGCACAGAGACAGGAGCATCTAGCATAAGGAGACAAAGAGGATTATAGAAAGTTAGCAGAGTGGGTTAACAACCACTTTAAGAAGTAGATCTGGGGGAATGGGCTCTCCATTCAAATTTTACCACAGCTGGGACATGGATCCTCTGGAGGATCTCCTTCAGATTCAACAACAACCTAGACCGGTTTGTCACCAGGTTCGGGGACTCTTGCCACCTTCACTGTGGATGCTGTGGGATCTGTTCAATCTGATCTCTCTGCCCCTCCAGATTTGGTCATTCCTACCTTCTTGCAAGCTAGGAAGTCAGCTTCCCAGTCTACTATTGCAGCAGGAAGGCCTATTTTGCATGATGTGAGACAAGGAAATTTCATTTGAGGAAGTTTTCATGAACACCTTCTGTCATTCCTCCAGTCTGATGCAAGAAATAGTCCATAAAATTCAAGCAATCATGAGTGTTGTGACATCATGCTGGAAACTTCGTGGGTAAAAAGTCATCCCTCCACCAACACAAGAAATGGCCTCTCACCTCAGCTACAGGACCCTTTTGTTATGGAGGGGCAAATGCGCTTTCCCTTATGGGTCATATAAAGCAGGTAAGCAGCAGATCTGGTTCAATCAAGCAGCGGTAGTGGATGAGCCATATGCAGAGTAAATCAATCCCCAAGTGTAAGTGCCATGAAAACATAAAAGGGGTAGACCATAGTGCTCTCCGTAATAAACTTTAATATGATAAAATGCAAGGTAAAAAACTTAGACAAGGCACTCATCCAGTGCCAGATGTATGAGCATGAATAAGGTGAAGATACGAGATGGTCGCGAGTGACGTCACGACGCTCCCTTCCGAACGCGTTGCGTCCCAGTGGGCGGGGACTTCATCAGGGGATCCGGAAGGAGTGTGGTCACCCGTGCTTTGTACACAATAGGTTGCCCTAGCAACCAAACGCTGCGTGAGGCAGCGTAACATGAAAAAAGACGGAGATCACTATGCAGGGACGTAATCTCGGAAGTGTCCCCACTTACTGAAAAACCAACAAACGGAGACGTCACCCGCGACCATCTCGTATCTTCACCTTATTCATGCTCATACATCTGGCACTGGATGAGTGCCTTGTCTGTAAGTTTTTTTACCTTGTATTTTATCATATTAAAGTTTATTACGGAGAGCACTATGGTCTACCCATTTTATGTTTTCATGGCACTTACGCTTGGGGATTGATTTACTCTGCATATGGCTCATCCACTACCGCTGCTTGATTGATCCGGATCTGCTGCTTACCTGCTTTATATGACCCATAAGGGAAAGCGCATTTGACCCTCCATAACGAAAGGGTCCTGTTGCTGAGGTGAGAGGCCATTTCTTGTGTTGGTGGAGGGATGACTTTTTACCCACGAAGTTTCCAGCATGATGTCACAACACTCATGATTGCTTGAATTTTATGGACTATTTCTTGTATCATTATTATTTTTAGCGCTGCAACATCTGCTATATATTACTCTTAGGGATTTGATTTTTGACCCTGGTGTTCAGCTGCTTTTGGTTATTTGTACACATATTTGTGCTGATTTGTTCCTCTTTTTTCCATTCCTCCAGTCTGGTCTACATTAGAATCAGGGTTTGAGTGTTCGCAAAGGGAATCTCTTGGCATTGGCATTCTATTTAAGAGACTGTTGTCCTTTCATTCCTTTCAGCACTTCAGAAGTCACCTTTCGAACCTTTTAGGGGCATTCCCTTATCCAATCTTACTCGCAAGGTGGCCTTTCCCGGTGCTATCACTTCTCTGCAGGGCATCTCTGAGTAAGAAGCCTTATCCTGTAAAAAGCCTTTTCTAGCATTAAACAAAGACAAGGTCTTTCTAAGGCATAGAGCCTTTCTGCTGCCTAGGGTGATCTTTTCCCCCCACTTTAACCAGGACATTATCGTTCCTCCCCATGTCCTGCTCCAAAACATCCAAAGGAAACTTCACTGTGTTGATGCGTTGTTTACATGGTGGTAGATTTCTTCCAGAGGACTCTCGCTGGGGACACCCTGCTTCTCACTCCACCATTGCTAGGTGGATTAGATAAGTTATCATTCAAGCCTAGAGTGTGAAACATAGGGTTTCTTCCATCCCTGTTAAGCACCCTCTACCAGATCTGTTTGTGCGTCATGGGCTTTTCAGTATCAAGCTTCTGTTTTTTAGATTTGCAAGGCTGCCATCTAGTCTTCTGCTCACACGTTTATCAAGTTCTACCAGGTGGATGTTAAGGCCTCTTCTGATGCCAGTCATGAGCGTAAGGTGCTACAGGTTCTATCAAGCCCTTCTTATCCCGTTGTTTTGTGGGCATTGTTAGCTGTGTTGCCCAACCCCTCAATTGGACATCCCCTGGTAAAGACAAAAAATCCTGTGCCCATACTGTTTGACCAAGAAAATTGAATTTTTGCATCTCAGGGCTGTATGTCAATTACTCAAAATCTATGGCCATGAATGTTACACTTACAATAGATCAACCTTTAACTCATCCTTTGTATGAAACATTTTGTATGCAACTAACTATGCATCTCTTCTATAGCAAACCATATCCACTCCTGGGAATCCTGGGAGTAGTACCAAATATCCTGATTAGGAAGGTTCACAGCCCTGAAGATGACACTTCCTAAACAGCTATACTTGTTCAGAGTTATCACTATTAACATTCCCTTACAGATTCTATGGTCCATTCAGTGGATTTGTATGCGGGTTATCTAGCAGGACTCTAGACCAGTGTTTCTCAACTCCAGTCCTCAAGGCGCCCCAACAGGTCATGTTTTCAGGATTTCCCTCAGATGAAACGGCTGTGGTAATTACTAAGGCAGTGAAACTGATCAAATCACCTGTGCAAAATAATGGTAAGCCTGAAAACATGACCTGTTAGGGCGCCTTGAGGACTGGAGTTGAGAAACACTGCTCTAGACCACAAGTCTTTTAAAAAGGTTTTATACTGCCCCAAATTCAAGGGGGGAATGGCAATACCATATATTTTGAATTTATCTCATGCATTGCTAATTGCCACCCTTCACTTCTTATCATATGGCCTTTAATACCCCGTTGTGGATCAGCATAGAGGCATACCTGCTCCTGCCCATGTGATAGATACAATGGGACTTTGAAAACCAGGGTTTCAAGGTGTGTATAGAGTGAGAGCAGTTTCCGTGAATATTTTGAAAAGTGTTTCTCTACAAATGACCATTGTTTTATTTCAGAAAAAGCACCCTAAATCAGTATTCCTACACTATATTGCCAAAAGTATTGGGACTTTTACACGCACATGAACTTTAATGACATCCCAGTCTTAGACACAATACAACTTTTGTTGTCTGATTTCCTTTAGATTTACCAAAACCATGTAGTGCAAGGGCCTGCCTGATTGCATACAAATTGAAACTCTTAAGGTCTGACCTCATATTATATGGTTTTGGTAAATCTGAAGGAAAAAATCTACAGAAAATTGTTTAGTGTGTATCCAGCTTAGTCCGTAGGGTTCAATATTGAGTTGGCCAACCTTTGCAGCTATGACTTCTTCAACTCTTCAAGGTTTAGGAGTGTGTCTATGAGAATGTTTGTCCATTCTTCCAGAAGTGCATTTGTGAGGTCAGGCACTGATTTGAATGAGAAGGCCTGGCTCCCAGTCTCCGCTCTAATTCATCCCAAAGGTGTTCTAATGGGTTGAGGTCAGGACTCTGTGCAGACCAGTCAAGTTCCTCCACCCCAAACTCGCTCATCCATGTCTTTATGGACCTTGCTTTGTACACTGGTGGGGGCCATCCTCAAAATGTTCCCACAAAGTTGGGAGCATGAAATTCTCCCAAATTTCTTGCTATGCTGGCGTCTTAAGAGTTCCCTTCACTAGAACTAAGAGGCCAAGCCCAACCCCTGAAAAACAACCCCACACCATAATCCTCCCTCTACCAAATGATTTGGACCAGTGCACAAAGCAAGGTCCACAAAGACATGGATGAGCGAGTTTGGGGTGGAGGAACTTGACTAGCCTGACCTCAGCCCGATAAAACACCTTTGGGATGAATTAGAGTGGAGACTATGAGCCATGCCTTCTTGTCCAACATCAATGCCTGACCTCACAAATGTGTTTCTAGAAGAATGGTTAAACGTTCCCATAGATACACTTGTAAACCTTGTGGACAGCCTTCCCAGAAGAGTTGAAGCTGTTATAGCTGCAAAGGGGGGCCAACTCAATATTGAACCCTACGGACTAAGACTGGGATGCCATTAAAGTTCATGTGCGTGTAAAGTCAGGTATCCCAATACTTTTGGCAATATAGTGTATCTCTTCTGATATACTTTATACTCCTGTGTGGAAATGAGCAGAGTGATTCTGCTCACTGAACTGTTTGGGCACAATTTTCTTGGAAAATTAAATATTTTTTTTTTAAGGAGGATCAATAAGCCTCAGGAACTATTAATTACAAAGATACAAGATACATTTTAGACATGCTCTGTGATGGAAATTTCAGCTTTGATGTAATACTCTACAAGGGTTAAATATATTGAATAAGGAGGGCGTGGCCTGACTATGGAGGAGTGAGGATGTGTATCTCCTCAGCTCCGTGTTTACCGATGCAGTATCATCAGCCCACAGGGGATATTTCATCCCCAAACAGCAGAGAACATGTCCCAGGGACGAGGGGCACTATTCCAGCAGTCAAGGACAGACAGGACCCGGCAGGAACATGAGGCCTTCAAGATGGCGCAGCCAGTCTCTAAGGCTGCAAAGGCTGCACAGCGAGCCGCGGCCCAGCAGCAGCAATTCGTGGCATCCCAGATTCCCTCTCTGCGGTTGGTGAGTGACTCTGTCCCTCCCAGTCTCCCTGGGGTCCTCGGCCTCCCATGACAGGGACTCTGACATGGCGAGCTTCTTAGGGGATGAGGACCTTAAACGCCACATCTGGTCTCTCCCCACCCGAGTGGACCTTGAGAAATTTACCACCAGGGTAGAGAAGGCCTTTAAAGCAGAGTTCCACCCAAAAGTGGAACTTCCGCTCGTTGTACTCCTCCCCCCCTCCGGTGCCACATTTGGCACCTTTCGGAAGGGAGGGGGGACAGGATACCTGTCTAATACAGGTATCCTATTCCCACTTCCGGGAGCCTAAGCCGCGGGTATTGACGTCACTGCCCGGGCTCCCTCCTCCTTCCCCGGCCGCCGGGCCAGCAGGGGAGAGGAGCGGAGCCTCGCACATGCGCAGTAAGTGTTCAAGCTCTACCAACTCCTAGGCTCTGCCACTTCCAAAGCAAAGCCCACATATATCAGGACCTGGGAACGGGACTTGGGGCTTGTTTTCACCCCAGCCCAACTGGCCCACCTCTACCAACTTACCAGTTCCAGCTCTATCAAGTCCAAAACACAGGAAACGAACTATAAGATTCTGTTGCGTTGGTACCGCGTACCAGCAGATCTAGCACGGATTTACCCATCCACTTCGGACCAGGGCTGGACTGGGACAAAAATTTGGCCCTGGACTTCATCCAGACTGGCCCACTTTGACAGGTCTCTCCCATGACGGCTTGCCACCCAAGCCCCCCCCCCCCACTAGCCATTAGCCGTTCTACATTATTTCTCTTATAGGCAGTACCAGTGGGGAAGCTAGACATTATTTCACCTGGGGCAAAGAATCAGTTTGGCGCCCCCCCCCCCCCCCCAATGGGACAAGATTAGGCAGGAAAGTGAGGCCGCCCTCCTTCCAGATCGTATGATGAGCTTCTCAGTGTTGACTCCTGAGCATCATGTCTGTATTCAGGCGCGCTGCATAACTAGCCAGGGAGAGGATATGAGCACTGCAGGGGGGGGGGACAGAGGACCGGAGGGAGGCAGCGGTCCACTGTCACTGAAATCGGCCCACTGACCCACCGGGAAACTCCCTGTAGTCCCAATGGCCAGTACATGCCTGCTTCGGACTGCTGCTGGAGTGGATGTGGGCACAGGGGTACACTCTTACATATCTGGTGGGATTGCCCGGTGATCAGACCCTTTTGGGAGGACATCAGCTCCCAGATTAAAGATATCATAAGCCTGTACATCCCTCTCTCCCTGGTCCACTTCCTTTTGCACATTCCTTCCAGGCCAGTTAGCCAATATAAGAAAAGCGCATTGCCTCATTTATTGAATGCAGCTAAGCGTCTGCTCCCAATATACTGGAAACGACCACAAATCTCAAATTTTAGACGATGCCCTCAGCCATTGCAATATAGAACAAAGACCTAATTTAGTCGCCTCTGATAGTAATCATTTCTTTCCTTCAGCTACTTACCTCATTTTGCTATGGCATTGGCGGCAGGGAGTGAGAGATGCCGTTAAATGCGAGATTCAGGGTATCCTGTTATTCTTTCTTCCTTTTCTTGCTCTCTGTACTTTTTGTTACTTTTCTCTCTCCTTTCACCGGTCCCCTGACGTGCCGGCCAGACGGGCAAGCTAAAAGTTTGTCACTATGGGGCAGACCAGCCCATCTGGGGTTGCCATAGCTTTACCCCCATGGAGCAAACACTCTACCTTAGGTTGGTCCTGCTATGGACGGCGTTTGGGAGGCGGTCAGTTGGAGGCCCATAATTGCCCCCCTTCCCCTGAGCGCTGCCCAGGTGGCCCAGCCCTTAATCTTCTCAGCCTACCACAATGACTTGTTGTTCGAGAGGCTGGCTAGTCCACTTTCCTATTACAATTTTTCTTTCTCGGAACACGTAAATGTAGAAGATGGGGCGGTTGCAGTTCCCCTCACTGTTTGTAGGGGAGAGGGCTCTGTGGCCGCCCTGCTAACTGATTGCTAAACCTTTAATACTTCCTGCCCTATTACCTATTCTACCTATGTCATTTGTGTTTTGTTTTATTTTCTTTGACATAAAAAACTTGTGCAACATTTGCTTCTTCTGCCAATGGCACTGCTCATCGAGATGTGATGCCTTGTCTTTAACCATTTCAGTCCTGGAAGATTTGGCTGCTGAATGACCGGGCCATTTTTTGCGATTCGGCGCTGCGTTGTTTTAACTGACAATTGCGCGGTCGTGCAGCGCTGCACCCAAACAAAATTTATGTCCTTTTTTTCCCACAAATAGAGCTTTCTTTTGGTGTTATTTGATCGCCTCTGCAGTTTTTATTTTTTGCGCTATAAACAAAAAAAGAGCGACAATTTTGAAAAAAACACAATATTTTGTACTTTTTGCTTTAATAAATATCCCCATTTTTCTTTCTTAGTTTAGGCCGATATGTATTCTACATATGTTTGGTAAAAAAAATCGCAATAAGCGTATATAGATTGGTTTGCGCAAAACTTATAGCGTCTACAAAATAGGGGATAGATTTATAGCATTTTTATTATTATTTTTTTTACTAGTAATTACGGCGATCTGTGATTTTTATTGGGACTGTGACATTATGGTGGACACATTCGACACTTTTGACACATTTTTGGGACCATTGGCATTTATACAGCGATCAGTGCTATAAAAATGCACTGATTACTGTAAAAATGTCACTGGCAGGGAAGGGGTTAACACTAGGGGGCGATCAAGGGGTTAAATGTGTTCCCTAGTACGTGTTTCTAACTGAAGGAGGAGGGGACTGACTAGAGGAAGTGACGGATCGTGGTTCCTAGCTAATAGGAACACACAATCTGTCACTCCTCTCAGAACAGAACAAGGAAGTATGTGTTTACACACACACTCATCCCTGTTCTGTCTCTCGTGCTCGTGCTCGCGATCGCTCGTGGCCGGCGGTCATTGCGACCGTCAACTGCGAGCATCGCACCCCCACTGTGCAGTGGGTGCATGCTCGCCTGCTATCCCGATCCCGTGAGCCGACGTATAGCTACAACGGTTCGCAGGAATGCGCTGACCTGCCGCAGTAAAATCGCAATTGCTGCCTGATCTGATACAATAAACTGATTTTAAGTCTAGCTGCTATTTATTGTATGTCTCAGAGCAGGTAGAGGGTAAAACTGCATGGGGTGGGGGCCCAAGAAAATTTTTGCCCAGGGTCCAATCAATATTAAAGAAGGCCCTGAGTATCTGGTACCCAGAGCTGGTACAAGGGGGGAGGGCAGGCGGAAGGGGCAGATGCCCTGGGCAGGACCATTTACTGGAGGAAAGGGGGCGCAGGAGAAGTGCCGGCAGTGTGCTGTACACACCGGCCGTGCTACGTAGATGTACACACCGGCTGCACTGAAACATGTGCCGAGTGTGCTCCTGCACCCAGCACAAGCCTAAGACCACCCCCGCCCCACCCTTCACTTCCCTGTCTGGGGGAGTAATCTCTGCCTGACAGGCACCTCCTAGTCCCAGCCGGCGTGACGTCACTAAGAGGCCAGCCGGAAGGTGGGATGGGAAAGGAGAAAAGAGTGCTGCCGCCTGCCAGAGATGTAACATCCAAGTGAGATCGAGGAGGAGGAACCAAGCAGGGCATTACACAAATAAACAGATCTGGAGATGGCAAAATTCATTCTTTGAATGGGGGGGGGCAGCGACTAAAGGGGAGTTTGCTTAATTAGCAATGGTATTTGTAATATGCAGCAGGAGGGGGGTTAATGTACTGTCACTGATGCATTAGTGACCAGTGGCAGTTAACCCCTTTGTGCTGCATTAGTGGCACCTGTGGGTTAATTAACACGGACACTGGTGCCACTAATGCAGCACAAAGGGGTTAATTAACTGCCACTGGTCACTAGTGCATCAGTGACAGTACCTTAACCCCCTTCCTACTTAAAAAAAAAACCCATTGAAATCCATGCGTCCGGCACCCTGCATGTAGATTAGGAGTCGGGCGCATGGATTAGGGGGGCTGCGCCCCGTATGGATTGCCTCTAGATGTTAACCCTTTCCCAGCCAGTGTCACCCGACTTTGAAGCCGCCCGGCATAGTGTCACTTCAGCGCAGCTTGCAAGCGACTTCTTTAACTGAAGTCAATGCAAGCTGCTCTGATGTAACCCCCAAGTAGTGCAGGAACCTTTTCCTAAGTCGCTCCGATTAGAACGGTCTCATTGCACTGAATGGAGTGTGACATGTTAGGCGTCTAAGTGCCTGATTACCGCCAATACTTGTATTAAAAAAAAAAATCCATTATATATCCCATCATTTGTAGGTGCTGTAGCTTTCACACAAACCAATTAATATACATTTATTGGGATTATTTTATTTTTTTTTTTTTACCAAAGACATGCAGCAGAATACAGAATATCAGTTTCTTTTGGGTACAGCGTTGCATGACTGCGCAATTACCAGTTAAAGTAGCGCATTTGTATATAACAAAAAATGGACTGGCCATGAAGGGAATAAAATCTTTCAGAGCTCAAGTGGTTAAGAGTTAACCACTCCAGCCAGTTCATATGGGGATCTCAGACACTGCCATCAATGCTGGAGGTTATTACATAAGCTAGCACCATTGCTGGGGATTATTGTTGCAGAAACTGACGCAAATGCTGTGGGTTATTATTGCATATTAAATTATCAAATTAAACCTACTTCTTTCTTTACATACGGGGAGGAGCAGTTTCCACCTTCGCCCTGGGCACCGGATGATCTTGTCCTGGCACTACTGGTACCTGTAGGTAAGAAAGCCAAGGGGACCATACTTTTTCAAACAGGGGTTGTTTGTCCCGACGAACAATGTAAATATATTTAATAAACTTGCTGTGATCTCTTGGAATCCACATTAAAGTACTAATGACAATATACAGGTGTGTTTGTAATATTAGAATAGAAGCTTTAGGTCGCTTCACTGGCATTTAGCCTTCCCTTTCTACTAAAACCACTATATGCAGTTATAATTAGACTATGGTGAAGAAAAACAAGTTATTAGTAGCGTGCTTATTAGTAGCGTGCACTGTGAAGTCGGTATTTTGTCATTCCTCTAAGCTAAAAATAAAGCCATTTCTGGTGAGATTCAAGGCAGAACTGTTTGCTGAGCATGCTGTGGGAGAACACCTGCCATCCAAGGGAAGAGCCAGGCCAGCAGATGTGGATGTAAGGTGTCAATGCTGGCAGTTTTCAGTTTGTCTGAGTGTCAGTACAGTAAGCCTGCTCGGTGACACAGTGCACAGACGTGTCCTTGTGGGTGTGAGCGACCCGCAGGGCAGGACATCATCGCGTGTCTGGCGGGTCCCTGTCATCACTGTCTACACAAACACTGAGCTGCCTTTGTCAGTAGGATAATCCTTGTCCCAGGTTAGCTGAGGAGATGCTGCCAGTAGAATGGATTTTGTTGCAGTCAGTTGGTTCAGTGAATAATGAAGTAGTAAAAGCAGTTTTAGAACACAGCAACATTTTTTACTGAGGTGAGGGCATTTCAGGGGACGCATGAAAGTCATGTGACCAGGTTTGTTGATTGGCTTTTACTTGCTATGCTTTCAAAGCATTTTCAGTGTTTGGATATCTCAAGGGCTTGAAGCCATATAAAGCAGTTCATATTGAAAATACAATAACAAATTGTGTGTATGTGTATATATATTTATATATATAAAGAGCATGTTTTAAAAATGTTACCACATTACTTTCTACCATACAGAAAAAGAATGAAGGTTACCACTGATGGCTTCCATGATGAGAATACTAGTTCTTGTACTTCATAATCCACTGACCTGCAGAGTTACGCTTTTACTAGGCTTTTTCAGCTGCATAATTGTTTCCAGTCAGTATTTCAAATTGCACAGAAGCTAGAGACAGACAGAAAACAGGCAGGAGGTTAGCAGTAACAGCCCTTTTAACACTGTCTGTTCATAGATGGGTCCCAGTGCTCCTTTACATATGTAGCTTTGAGAAAAAGTTTGTAAATCCTTTCTTTGGTACACACATAAGTACCCACTAAAACAGTGATCTGTTTTACATGTGCTTCATAATTCACGATAATCATTCCTTTGAAGCTATTCCGCATCATTACCTCCATTTTTAGGTCCCTTGTTTGGCACTCCACAACTACTAGAATAAGACTGGAGCAGCTACAACACCCCAAAGATACTGGGGGGATGGCATTACCCAACCCATAGTTGTACGATTTAGCCTCCCTTATTGACTCAACTACTAAGCTCCTTAGATTCACATTTGGGACGGAGGTCACTGATGGCCTGTAAGCATGGCGCTTTGTTAAATTGAATTAATTGTACCCTACCTACCTATAATCTGATGCAAAAAATCTGGAATAATATCAGGGCACTGCAGCAGGTCAAAGGGTTCACTAGGTTTATCTCCATATGGAATATTAATCACTATAGTGAGCTTGAGAAATTGCAATATGGCCTGAAATGGCAACAATATGGGGTTACTCACCTACGGCTAATCACTCAAATCACCTAAATCTTTAGTAATGATGTATTACATGCTTTTTCTGCTCTCCAAATGCAGTTTTTGCTCCCCTCATTCATGCAATTTTATTATTTGCAATACCAACATGTGATCAAGGCCCAACAAGGTGCCCATTTATGGGTACAGAGCCCCACTCCAATTTTCAATTACATGTACGAGGTAACTTCCTATAAGGGGTTTATATCTTGCAGTTATGCAATGTTACTTAATATGTTCCTTCCAGATTGTACATTTAAAGTGATCTCCCAATGGGAACTGGATGAGACTTTTGAAGAGGAACAATGGAAAGAAGCTTTATTAGCAGTTACTCAGTGTTTCTCTTTGACCCCTTTCACACTGAGGGCGTTTTGCAGGCGCTATAGTGTTAAAAATAGCGCCTGCAATCCGCCCTCAAACAGCTGCTCCATTGTCTCCAGTGTGAAAGCCCGAGGGCTTTCACACTGGAGCAGTGCGCTGGCAGAACGTCAGGAAAAGTCCTGCCAGCAGCTTCTTTGGACTGGTGAAGGAGCGGTGTGTTTATCGCTCCTCCACCGCTGCTCCCCATTGAAATCAATGGGGCAGCGCTGCAATACCGCCGGCAAAATGCAGCTCCGGTTAAAACCTTCTCGCTAGCGGCCAAATAGCGCCACTAAAACAGCGGTAAGCGGCGCTACTTTTAGTACTAAAAGTAGCGCCGCTTTACCGCCGATGTCCCCCGCGGCTCGGTGTGAAAGCCCTCTTAATGTTGCTTAACGTCTATCTCAGCTATACCTGCTCCTGCGAGTCCACTATACACCAGCTAGATTAGCTAGAATGAGTGTGGATGACCCCCACGTGCACTCATTGCATGAGGGATCATGGCGATCTCATACATTTTCTATGGTGATGCCCAAAACTGTATGTATACTGGAAGGGGGTTTTAGGACTAATAACCAGGTCTTTCAGGTCCATATCTGAGAGGACCCTAAACAATGCTTGTTGGGTGTAATAGATGATGTTCCCGTTGAAGACACCCAAAAGCAAGCAATAGCAAGAGCTCTTTTTCAGGCTCAAAAATTAATTTTGAGACACAGGAAATCTACAGAGCCCCCCACCAGTGGTGGCCCGTCCATACGGAGCGCAGTGGCGCCGCCCCCCTAATCCATGCGTCCGACTCCTAATCTACTTGCAGGGTGCCGGACGCATGGATTTCAATGGGTTTTTTTTTTTTTTAAAGCACACGACTAGAGCCTGTGGCTCAAATTGGCTTAAAAATGGGTGGGGTCGGGGCACCCTGAGCCCACCCAGTTGTGTGACCATAGTGAATTAATATTCGCTATTGTCTTCCTGATTCTCCCCCCGGCCAATAAGGAAGCGGGTCCTGAGACCTGATTGGCCAGGGAGTCTTTGCCGCCACCCAAAATATTGAGCACCAGCCGCCACTGCCCCCCCCACCGAAGGAATGGATTGCTCAAATGGGTAACACCTAGAAAAATACATTTACCAAAATAGGGGTAGTTCTAGGAAAATTGACAAACTTTGGGCACCCTGGTTGGATGTGCCAGGATTATCCCTGGAAGAGGCATGGTCATTTTTTACAATAGTAATTTAAAAAGCATGGTCATCAGAACTTGGGAACTTTAGGCCTCATGCACATTCTATTTTAAATGTCTATTCCTAAAGATCATGGCATGTGTAAGGCCCCGGTTGCAGCTCTTGCAATTCCTAAACAAATGTGTCACAGATGGAGAACCTGCTTCCAACATGGGTAGAGCAGGCTTACCAGGACTTAGTTGCAGCAGCTGGGCAGATGGTGGTGAAAGCCATAAAGTAAGCACAGATAGTTCAGTGTACTTGTTCGATTGGCGGTGGTGAAAACCCTCACAAGGGCCAAGGCACCAAATCTAAGTGACTGCCTGGTCTTCACCAGAGCTCCAGTGGAAGTGTTATGCTGCAGGCGGTCCTCTGGCAGGGAAAAGCCTTTGCTGCACGAGGTCACTAGATACACAAGGCATTATGTAACAAAGTAGGAGTGTACAGCAACCCACAGAGGACTGACTGCAGAAGAAACTGTGTTTGTGTTTTAAAACCTGTTTTAAGTGCACAAAGCAGGAACAGAACTAAAAAAACAAACAAAAAAAAAGTGTCCATCTGCACTGACCTTCATTGTGCATTTGCATACTTCAGGTTCAATATCATACCACTTTTTCCTAAAAACTCCAGACAGAGTTTAATGAGGGTTTCACTCTAATATGTCATGATATAATAAAGATAGCTAAAAGATGATGTACAACCCCAACTGCAAAAATGTTGTGGTGCTGTGTAAAGTCTACATAATAACAGAATGCAATGATTTGCAAATCTCATAAACCCCTATTTTATTCACAATAGAAAATAGAAAACTTATCAAATGTTTAAACTGAGAAAATGTAAGATTTTAGGAAAAAAAACAAGGAAATTTTAAATTAATGACAGCAACACGTCTCAAAAAGTTTGAACAAGGCATGTTTACCATGATGTACCATGATGTGGCACCCCCTCTTCCTTTTACAGCACTCAGTAAATGTTTGGGAACTGAGGAGACCAGCTTCTGGAGTTGTGGAGGAGGAATGTTTATTATTGTGAAAAAAATCTGGGTTTATGAGATTTGCAAATCATTACATTGTGCTTTTCTGTTGATTTTTAAACAGCGTCCCAACTTTTTTTTAGAAATGGGTTAGTATATGAAAACCCAATTACTACAGAGATTCTCCACTTTCACAGCGGGGACAGGTATGGAATAAGTATGCAGTATTTACATTTGTTCAAGCTGGACCAATGCAACTGTTTAATAAAATCCATATCTGGAGTTTAGCAATAAGAGGGGCTAATACAAACATTAATGGATCTGCATTTTTTTTATCCTAGTTCTAGTTGAATTGTATGTATGTGAAATAGTTAAGGTGCTTTCACAGTTTCCCATTACGGTATAAAAAATCCATTAAAGAGTGACCAGATAAGACCAGATCTAATTTATGTGGCAGGGTGACTGGTAGGTTATAAAACTGTTAAACAACATTTGTAGTAACAAAAAATATTATCAACACAGCAGCACAAAATACTTGTGACAGCCTGAACAGTGAGACAGATAATACTGCCGATTGTGTCAGCATTATAGCGAGTCTAACTGCAGGGCAAATGTTCACACTGGTAAACTTGTTACTCCAATTCACATCAAAATGACCTGCGTTACCTGTACTTGTCTACTGTAAGCCCTTGGGCTGTCAATCCATGTACAAAATTATGATGGTACTTTAGTATAGAATCTAACAGCCATGGATTTTGCTGAATTTCATCAAAATGTATTTGTTTCTTTAAAGTGTTTCTAAAGTAAAAACTTTTTTATTATCAAAATAACAAACATGTTATACTTACCTGCTCTGTGCAGTGGTATTGCTCTGAGTGGCCCCGGTCCTCCTCTTTTCGGGTCCCCGGCGGCAATCTTGGCTCCTCCTCTTCTTTAGAGGGACCACCATAGCCAGCCGCTGGCTATGGGGGGAGCATGGTCCCAGCAGTTCTGAGCTGTGTGTCTATGGAGACTTACACTGTTGAACTTAGGCCCGCCCTCCGCTTCCTCTTCATTGCATCTGATTGACAGCAACAAGAGCCAGTGGCTCCTGCTGCTTCTCGATTGCAGTGTAAAGAGGAAAAGCGGGGAGAAGAGAAGAAGCTGTGCACAGTGCTGATCTCTTATCCCTTACTCTTCATACAGGGAAGGGGGGCATAGGGAAACTGCATTAAGGTAAAAAACTTTTTCAAACAATGCATTAAGGTAAAAAACATTTTTAAGTATAGTAACACTTAAAATGAGTAATATATTTTTTTATGTTGAGGCTGGGTTCACACTATCTGCGGAGCGGCTCGCAGCAGGGGATCCTGTGCGTCCATGTTCACCATTTCAGGTCCGAATTTTTGCCTGAATTCGGACCTGAAACAGATCCAAAGATGCACAGGACCCTTCTGAAGTTGTACTCTACGGCTGCCCTGGAGATGTGTGAATCGGCTGCATTGAGAGCCGGTCACACTCTTCTGTCATGCGAATTGGAATGTGTGAACCCAACCTTAATGTGCCTTTTATCAAAATATGCAACCCATGACAACAGCCTAGGTCAGGGATGTCCAAACTACGGCCCTCCAGCTGTTGCGGAACTACACTTCCCATGAGGCATTGTAAAACTCTGACATTCACAGACATGACTAGGCATGATGGGAGTTGTAGTTCCTTAACGACTGGAGGGCCATAGTTTGGACACCACTGGCCTAGGTGAATGGTGGACTGTGCTAAAAGCATTGAAAGTGCCTATCTGGCATAAGCTTAAAAACCATGTTTTATCATGATTAGCCAGAATCCATATTATAAAAATGTATATACTGCCTTAGATTATGTAGCTGTCCACATTCAGCCAGGTTTATTTCCATCAGCAACCCCACTAGAGATAGTTTTCCTTATTTCCTGTCTCTTTGACAACTGTAAAAAGTTGCTGTTGAGCAATGTTGTCGATTGGAGCTGTTCAGGGAGGGTGTCAGATGCATTACTTGTGACAGCCGTAGTAAGACTCGCTTGTGCTGCGAGCTCAGGGTATTGATGTCACTAGCACCAGGCACTCGGGGCATGTGCCCTGTATCTCCTGCAGGTCGACCAGGTCCCTGACGCCATGATCCCCCATCACTGCAGCAGCTGACACCTCTTCTCCAGGCTGCCTGTCATAGCAATAGACTTCAGAGCTGTAGGAAAATTCCCCTAGGCACCTCATTAGCTCTGACTAGTCATATAACACAACACAAGGGGGGGGGAGCCTTGGAAGAAAATGATCTCCCAGCATTCTTCTATGCTTTATCTGAGGTTTGTAAGTTCATGGAAGGAGGTGGAAATTGTTCTGGGGACACAGTGACTCTGGTGAGGGGGAATAAATAATGGTTTGTGCTGGAGATGAGATGATTTGTTCCAGGGGGTGGGATTTGGAGGGGAAAAAAGATTTGGATCTATCCCTCATTTTGGAGGGGGTATTTTAGAGAGCAGGATATGTACTGGAAGAGGGATTGGGAGTTGGGAAGCATAAGGATTTGTGCTAGGAGGGGGGATTTGGAGGGAATAAGATTTGTGCTGAGGGATAACATTTGGGAAGGGAGATTGTGATGGGTGGGGAGATTGGGGAGGGCAAAGGTTTGTGCTTTGAGGGAGCGCAACAGCAAAGAAGGAAATTTGTACTGGGAGAAGGTGCGAGTTTTTTCAGTTTTTGTTGGGGGAGACTTTTGCCTTCCAGAAAAAATTGTGCTTGTGTTTGTGTGCACTAAAATGAACTTTAAAAACTTGTGCGCTAACATCACGTTACATAAAAAATTACAACTACCACCATTTTATTCTACCGAGTCTTTGCTTTAAAAAAAAAAATATATATACTGGGTTTTTTTTGGGGGGGGGGGGCGGATTGACTAATCTTCAAGCCTAAAATGTGCATTTTAACCTGTGCTAAAACTTTAAAACAAATAGCTCAGGTAGAAAATTGTATATTTACATTTGTTCAGCCAAATCATAATGAATATAGCTTAAAAAAATTCCAAAATTACAGCTTATCATTTTAGATGTTCTTTCTTGGAAGCACCAGCAAGGAAAAATGTCTGTACTGTGTTAGCAAATCTCATCTGATCATTTGTAAACTCGATTTGAACAATGTTCAAAACCATATCCAGTAATTAAATCAAGAATATATCATATCCTCATAACTATAAATACCTTGTTCCACTATAGTACACCCCTTTCATAATAAGAACCCTATTACCCTGCCTACTTTCAACCCAATTTAAACCTGAAGTGAAAAAATACATATTTACATATCCCATTATGTGTTTATTTAATCCAAAGATATTTAATCCATATTGGGCAAAAATGTATAATTCCTAAATCCACCACATCTCTGTTTACTTCTCTTGTTATGACACTCTCTCCATCAGAGGTTATGTTTGTCAATTACAACAATTGTGATGAATGCTAAAGTATGTCCCAAAAAACGCCTTTTAATATTATCTATCTATCTAGTGATCTATCTAGCGATCTATCTAGAGATCTATCTATCTAGCCCTCATTTGTGTATGCAGTGTCCATGTGGTTATCGCAAACAAACTGTAGACCACATGGACACTGTAAAACATAATGAGAATGGCATAAATGAATTAAGTGTAAACTTTGCGTGTACAAAAAAGAAAATGCAATTATGCAATTCCTCCTTAACCACTTGAAGACCGGCATGTTACATCCAATTCCTGGTCAGATAATTTTTTTCGTTTTCATCACTGCAGTACTGACAGTTACTTGGTAATGCTACACTGTACCAATTTTCTTTTCTTATATATATATATATATATATATATATATATATATATATATATATATATATATATATATATACACGGGCGGCACAGTGGTGTAGTGGATAGCACTTTCGCCTAGCAGTAAGAAGGGTCGCTGGTTCTAATCCCAACCATGACACTACCTGCCTGGACTTGCATGTTCTCCCTGTGCCTGCGTGGGTTTCCTCCGGGTACTCCAGTTTCCTCCCACACTCCAAAGACATGCTGGTAGGTTAATTGGATTCTGTCTAAATTGTCCCTGGTATGTATGAATGTGAGTTAGGTACCTTAGATTGTAAGCTCCTTGAGGGTAGGGATTGATGTGAATGTACAATGTATATGTAAAGCGCTGCGTAAATTGACGGCGCTATATAAGTACCTGAAATAAAAAATAAATAAATAAAATAAATAAACATATTTTATTTATATATATTTATGTATTTTTTAAACAGATAGAGCTTTCTTTTAGTAGTATTTAATCACCAATGGACTTTTTAGTTTTTTACTATATTCAGTATACAAATTCAGAAAAAACTTTCCCTTAATATTTATTTGCAAAGTTTTATAAAGAAAAAACCTATTTCATATACTTAAGCCAAAATGCATTCTGCACATTCTCACATTCTTCAAATAAGTGTATACATTCTGCTACATTCTGCACATTCTTCAAATAAGTGTATACATTCTGCAAATAAGTGTATATTATTTAGAGTGTGTAAAAGTGATAGAGTCTACAAACAATGATTGATATATATATATATATATAATATATCAATGTGTGTGTGTGCTGTAGTTTTGTACAGAGCAGCCCAGATCCTCCTCTTCCTGGGTCCCTCACTGGTGCTTCTGGCCCTTCCCCCCTGCCGATTGCCCCCACAGCAAGCAGCTTGTTATGGAGGCCTTCAAGCCAAGCCGCTGGTCTGTGTGTCCATTCAGGCACAGAGCCACAGTCTGGCCCCACCCCCTCTCTCTCCTCATTGGCTCACTGACTTTGACAGCAGCGGGAGCCAATTGCGCCATGTTGCCATCTCAGCCAATGGGGAGGGAGGGTCTTGGGCAGCCGAGACACTCCTGCAGCATCGCTGGATTGAGATGGGCTCAGGTAAATATGAGCGGGGCTGCTGCACACAGAAGGTTTTTTTTATCTTAATGCATTAAGATAAAAAACCTTCTGCCTTTAGAACCACTTGAAGGTACCTTAAGACAAAAACCGTTACCTTTCGGTCTATTTTCAGTGTGCACAAACCATATGTTATGGAAGTGTTTAATGTTTTAAAAATGATTGTGCTGAGGTTTATACATGTCTCTTGCTTGTGGCACAGCAATTAAAGCATGTTTTAGGAGTACAGGTAGGCTTTAATTGACCAATTAGGCAACACCCACTGTTCACTCACCACTCTTCTTGGGATGCCTCAGTTCTTTTACAATCCTGGTAACACCCCTGCTTAACAGTTAAAAAAAGGGAACCATATTTATTACTGTATTTGCAATCTGACTATATTACAGTATTTAATTGAGAGGGTTTAGCTTTGCTTTAATAAACTAAACTACAAACTCACTTGTGCAGCTCTCTTTTATGAACAATTGCAAGTTGTGATTCAAACTACAAATTGCTACCATCACTCCCTATTATCTGCTATATTTCAATATATAATATATTTAAATTACAACAGAAAGAGTGACACTATACTATTAATAATTTTGTCAGTCCTGAAGGACCATTTCTGTGTGGACATTCAGCATAATAAGGTTGTATTTAAAGCAGTATTAAACCCCAAACCAAAAATGTAATACAGGTATATTGCAGCTTAGTGTTTTCCCTCTGTTTTCACCTGGTGGTCTGGCCCTTAACACACATCCTGTATTAGTGTGTGTCCACTCTGGATGAAGGCGAACAGGGGGCACAGCAGGCAACAGCAGGGAGGGGAGTGTTAGATGGACTATCAGATGTAAATACACCAACAAATGGAAGCAAAACTCCAGCTAACACTTTTATAATCAGTTACAGCAAACTGTTTTTCCTTTTGTGGTAAAGGCTTTAATCTTTAATAAATAAAAGCCAAACACTGTTAGCAACTCTGCCGGTGTTAAATGCTTAATTTCATGCCTGTAAACGGATAAATCTGGAAGAAAGCTTGTTCTTTTGAAAAACAACAGACTTACTGGCTGGATCAACAGATGTAAATAGAAGAATGAAAGCCTAAACAAAAAAAATGAATGCAGCCATCACATCTAAGAATTGATAAGCTGCAATATAATTAATGTTTGCTTTTGGGTTTAATACCACTTTAAGGGCTGTTGATGATGTTAATTTGATTACCCTGTACAGTATATGTTCATATGACATCACTGATTCGATTCCTTCCATTTTTTTTATGTAGTGCTAACAAAAATGCTAGTTTATATAACAAAATGATTAATAGCAGTTGTCATCAAGTGTATGTATAGCCAAAGCAATTCTTGTCATTGTGGGTAGAGCAGGGAAGCTGTCTGTGAAATCCTTATTGCTGTCGGTGTCTCTGCTATGTAAATTCTCTTTCTCTGTTTGTTCTACTGACTATTTTTACTGAGACAGAAAGTGATAAAAAATCTAAGAAATGAGAGGAAATCATCCTTTGGGAACACCTGTTTTTATTTTTATTTTTTTTTTAACTGTCTTAGGCCCTTTCACACACGCGGACTGTTCGTTTCATCAGTTCAGTCACTGATGAAGTTTTCATCCGTTTTTAATCAGCTGCTCATCAGTTTCTCATCAGTTTGTTTTTTTTACATATACTACCAATGCAAAAACAGATGGAAAAAATGGCCATTTGTCAGTTTACATCTGGTTTTTTTTGTCCGATCTGTTTTTTTTTTTTAACGGAAGAAAAATAGAGCCTTCTTCCGTTTCAAAAAACGGATGTTGACAGATGCCGGATGTAAACTGATGTAAATGGATGATCATCCATTTTACATCCATTTTACATCCGTTTTTCCCTAGGGATGCATTGATGATCTTTTTTTATCCATAAACATGTGGCTGAAAAACAGACAAAAGATCTGCATGTGTGATAGGGGCCTTGGACCCCTTTAACACGGGTGTTCCGTTTGTTCCCTTTTTTTAATTCCATCCGTTGATGTATAATTACACAAAGTGCTGGGATCAGAAGTACATAGCACACACAATTCAGGGGTCAGGAGTGAGTAATGCAAGGGTCAGGAATGTGTAGAAAAAAGGGTGAAAATACTGCGCTAAACCCAATAAACCGTGAATGAAAAGCTGCTAACACACAAACAAACCAAGTCTAGTCAAAAGTGCAAACAATAGGTGTAGCGCTAAAAATTGATAAAGAAATAAACAAGTGCAAAACCTGTATGCATCCAAAATGCCTCAATCACAAAGGCAGGATGGGTGCAAAAAAATGAAACTGAACAATATTATATAACATCAAAATGAACCCCAAAGTGTTGTGAAATAATGGCAATGAACATAAAAAAGGGGAAAAAGAAAAGTCCACATGTAAAATGTATAGTGTCTAATGGTGAGGGAACTTTTTCCTCAATCTTCAACCGAAGTAGAAAATGCACCAAGGACCAGGGGAAGACATTCAGATAGAAGAATGGGTACTCTTACTGGATCAGTTGGATGCACTTACCGTCAGGCAGTGCGTCTATAAGGCTTTGGGATACTAGATTCCCAGTGGTGATGCCAAACTGGATGGTCTCCTGCAGGCTGCAAACTCCAATCTGCACAAGGTTGGGTGGTAGTTGAAACAAGAGTTTCCAAGGCTTAACGGCCGTCAAACCGGTCCAACAATGAAGGTGGTCCAAAGATGGTCATCAATACTCCAGCATGAGGAAACAAGAGAAAAAGGAACTCCACATGGCGTAGGGCAACCAAGGTAGGTTTATTGAAGGTAAAATACCATATAAAAAAGGTGATCACAAAAAGTATAAAAATATATAATAGCAATGAGGGAAGCCGGAGGTGCTGGCCTGATGCGTTTCAACTAACAAGTCTTCCACAAGGGCATCAAGGATGTGTAACACACAAAGCGCAGGGGTCAATGGTACATAACACTAAGAGTGCAGGGGTCAGGAGAGTGCAGCCACTGCACACAGGAAAACTCATTGTTGAAAGAAAGAACAATGAATAAAGTATCCTAGCACATGTTTTTAAGTTGGTGTATAATGGATTTTTACGCTATTTTGTAATGCATCTAAACAATGGAAATTTTACATTTTTTTTTTTTTCTAACATGTGTTGTACATGCTTTTTCCTTTCCTTGTAATATAAAACATGTACAAAAGATAAACAACACAATGCTCTGCTAAAAATAAACAGCAAGCATTTTTTTTTAGGCCCAGAGGTGTGAACGGGACTTAAGCAATGTTATTTTTAATATTAAAATACAATTGTATTTCTTTGCTGCCTAGGCAAAAGGCAAACCATAAATCTTTCCCTATAAATTTAGAATTCAGATCTCTTTTTTTCCTCTTGGTTGGCTTTGCATGTTCTCAGCAGACTCATAAGATGATATTAAAATATAATTTGAAATAATGCCTTGTATTAAGCAAAGTGAAAGTTTTGCTTCACAGCAATCCCTTTTTTATATTATTAGTATTATGAAACCCTGAACACTGGATGTTTTTTTCTTTGTATGCAAATTATACTGATTTCCTTGAGGTACAACAGAAATTATGAGATGTATGTTAAAATATTTTGCTATTATAGCTGACAGGCAAATAATCTTCATCTTCAGTTCTGTTGGGAGCATCGTAGAATGAATTAGTTGTATCAGTCATAGCTTTCTTTAATAAAAAACAACTTTTTATTGTTTTTTTTTTTTTCATTTTATGTACCAGGCACATGTGATGCCGAAATTCCCTTGGCTGCTTTTTATACATTTGTATTCCATTAAAGGCCCATTCCTACACCACAGTGCAATTCCTTGGTGAACATTGTGGCATTGGCAGTACCCTAAGGGGCATAACTGAGCACCCCTGAAGATTCATAGCATTTACTGTAGATTTTCTAAAAAAAAAGTTTTAGGGTAATTGGACTGATTCTTTCATTTTTTCACCTGTGGCCGGGGTCTTTATTTACTGTATTTATCAGCGTATACCACGCACCTTAATTATAAGAGGGAAGTTTCGGGGAAAAAAAAATTAAATATAGAACTTTGAAGCAAAATAAGGGTCAGTGCCCATTAAAGCAGCCTGATCAGTGCCCATCTGCAGCCTCACCATTGCCCAATAATGCAGTCTAATCAGTGCCCATCTGCAGTGTTGCCATTGCCCATTAATGCAGCCTGATTAGTGACCATTTGCAGCCTCTCCATTGCCCATCAATGCAGCCTGATTAGTGCCCATTTGCAGCCTCTCCATTGCCCATCAATGCAGCCTGATTAGTGCCCATTTGCAGCCTCTCCATTGCCCATCAATGCAGCTTGATTAGTGCCCACCTGCAGCCTCTCCATTGCCGGATTACACAGAGGGATCTCCTGTTTACTCGGCGCTCAGTCACACACAGTCCTGCCTCCTGGCCCGGCACCAATGATAGACAGAACACCAGTCCAATGCCGGGAGATGTGATGTCTATCCTATGAGCCGTCCAGGAGGCGGGACTGTGTGTGACTGATCGCCGAGTACACAGGGGATCCCGGTTATGTGTAATCCGGCGGCCTTCTTTTGATTAGAGCAAGCACCACATTGGTTATAAGTTTTTTACACAATGTAAAGTGTCAGTACACATTGTAGTCTAGCAGTAAACAATCATAGTGAAGCAAATAGAAAGCGTGAAAGACTTTGATGAGTTCTTGGCATCTATGGGTGATAACCTGGTCGTCATTGATTTCACCGCATCATGGTGTGGGTCATGCAGAAGGATTGCTCCCATATATGAGGAACTTTCCAAAACCCATTCTGATGTATTCTTTTGTAAAGTAAATGTGGATGACGTAGCAGATTTATGAGAATCAAGTGGCATCCAAACCATGCCTACTGTTCAGTTTTACAAAAACAAGAAAAGGGTTGCATTTTCTGGTGCAGATGATGCCAAGCTTAAGGTAACAATTGCCAGGCTGAAATGAAAGAAGCATGTGAAGCTACTAAAATCTGCCCAAATGTGAAAGACTATCCTTTTTTAAAGTTGGTTTTATAATATGTAAATACAAATTACAATAAAAAGCAAATGTACAATTAAAAAAAAAAAAAAACAATGTAGAGTGTCTAGTGAATTCTATACACCTATACCATAGGCATAGACTACCCCAATAAATTAAGATAAAATTCAAGAAATAAATATATATACTGTAGCACGTGCTACAATAAATATTCTTAATAATACGTTCTTTGCAAAATACTTGCAAAATGGTTGAAACTTGTGCACTAAATACACAATCTAATTTACAGCATTTTAAATATACAACCCAAATGATATGTACTTAAAGCAAAGTGCAAATATATAGTGCAAAACATGCGTAAATAACAACTGCTACCCCGTCTCTGAGGCTTTTTTCTTGCAAACCACCCATACAAGCCACATTTGTGGAGAATTTGTGATATTGTTGCCACATGCACACAATGCCCACTCTCTGACATAAATTCCTGCCTGCAACTGCTTCAGAGTTGCTGTAGGCCTCTTGATAACCTCTCTGACCAGTTTCCTCCTTGCTCTTATAATTTGGAGCAACGTCCTGATCCAGGGTAGGTCTGTGTTGTATCAAATACATTCCACTTCTTAATAATAGATTTCACTGTGCTTCTAGGCATTGATTAAGCATTTGATGAAGCCTTTGACATTTTTTGTATCCATCTCCTGACTTGTGCCTGTCAACAACTTTATCCCGGAGATCTTTTGATCTTGTCTAACCACCCATAGTTAATTGTTTGCTTCAGTTATACTACTAAGGACTGAAATGCTCCAGAAAAGCTCTTTTCACTTTGAGCTAAAAAAAATGACCACAGCTGATCACAGTTGAAAGTCAAATAGCTTTGTGTGCCATTGAGAAGGTGATTAGCTTCATATGATTGAGTTTGCAAGTCATCATTAGGAAGTGGTGATCCTTTTTCCAACTCAGTGATTCTGTTTTTGAATTTTATTTTATTTTTTCTGATGTGGTATTATATCTTTCACTTGGATGTTATAAATTGCACTGAGTAAATACAGCTGGATAAAGCAAAAACTGTGTCTGTCTTCATTTCAAGCTGAAAAACAACACAATGTGATTATTTTAAAGGTGGGTAATTCTTTTTCTGTAGATCAAGGCAGGTGGAAAACTCCCCAATGATGGGTTCTTTATGATTACAAACACTGGGGCACTCTGGAGATGGATCTTTTAGCCTTTCCTCATGCAGTCACAACTGAACTTTGCCAAAACGCACCTTGAAGATTCTGAAGGGCAAATGGAAAAAGTTTTTTTGGTCAAATGAGAATAAAATTAAATTATTTGGCCTCAACACCAAACAATATGGCGGAAATCAAATACAGCTCACCATCCAAATAACACCATTCCTACAGTAAAGCATGGAGGTGGTAATATCCTGTTATGGGGGGTTTCTCTGCAGCAGGGACTGGAGCACTTGTTAGGATAGAAGGAAAAATGGATGGGACAAAATACAGTAAAATTCTCAAGGATTCTTTTCTATACCCACCGTATGTGTACCCTACTGAGAAAGTCTTCTAGTTGGTAATTTCTTCCTTTATATGGATTGTCAATAACAATGTCAGTCTGTCATCTGGCTATGGCAGAAGGGAGTATACAATATCAATGTCCATATTATGCAGTATACTGAGGTAATTTTGTCTGATAGTATTTGCACATGGGATCCCCCTATCTGGCCCTGAAAACCCATAACTGCTTCTTGTACTGCTGTCAATCACGTGCAATTTGATGACTGGAGTGTAGCTGTCTAATCCAATGTCTCTGTATGACTTGACCAGCTCCATGCACTTGTGTCATTGGTGATATGAACCATCACTGGTTTCACTCGTTCTTACTTCTTTTAGCTCCAAGTCCGATTTGCACCACTGGAGAGTTTATCCCTGGCCTGTTCCAATAGTGAAGAAAAGGCTGCCAAGTCCTTGTGTGGAACTGAGCCCATTGGACTTCAGCCATGACTGAGGTCATCATGCCTTAGATGGATATGTGTCTCACCCTTCTGTCTGGAGACAAGCTTTTTGCAAAGTAAAAAGAACCTTCTCCTTTTTTTATCTTCCCTCAAAAATATCTATAGTTGCACCAAATGTATCATATAGCCCAGAAAGGAAATAGTTTCAGAAGGACGATGTTGGATTTTTTCCAGTTTATTTTCCAGCCCAAGTGCATGAGGAAGGTTACAGTTTTTGATGGTTTTCCAGAACTAATGGGTGCATTTTGTTGAAAATCAAAAAATCGCCCAAACAAAAAGACGGGTCTATGGACACTCCTTGCATTCTAGGAACTCTCAAAACTTCCCTGACCATATTTGAAAAAATCTGTGGGGGGTGGGGAGGCAAGCCGGAACAGTAGAGCTTGCTAATTAAAAAAAAGGAACTCCCACTGTTCTTTATTGCGAACCTGAGGATTTTTCTAAGCCTGGTCTATAAAAACATGAAGATAAGCGCCCATTAGGTCCAGAGTGACCATTAAAGTGCTTTTAAAGGCAGAAGGTTTTTTTACCTGAATGTATTCCCTACATTATAGTAAAAGACGTTCTGCATGCCTCTCCCCCAGCCCCCCTCATACTTCTCTGCTCGATCCAGCGATGTGCACTAGAGCAGCGGCTCTTTCGGCTCTCTCCCTCCTCATTGGCTAAGGGATGTACCCCTTAGGGCTCGTGTACACTTGCTTCAAAATGTGGCATTTGACATGCTTTTTTTAAAGCACTCTGAATGCCAATCAAAGCACCTCTCATTGTATAAAAATGGTTACCTTACAGTCCTATTCACGCTGTTTACTTTGCCTTGCTTTGCTTAAAAATGTAATTCCATGTCACTTTCTTGGTGCTTGAAAGTGTAGCACTCTCTAGTGTGCTAGATGTAGATAGGTTTGTTGTTAGTGTAGGAAAAAATTAGTTTAGCTCAGGGCTAAGCCTGAGTTATGAATCTGGGTCAGGGATTAGTGACCCAGGGCTGGGTGACTCATCCTAGCAGCTTCTCTGTTGCCTTCCCCTGTTTTCTGGGACATTCTAGAATTAGTGGGTGGAGGTTAGGAAGAGCTGCTTTGCATATTTATGAGGGCCTCAGCCAATTCACAGTAAAGGGCTGGCAGGGGGCAGGCCACCTCATAAATAGGCATAAGTCATGCCAGGAGGGGCAGTCGGCTGGAAGATGGAATGCTGAGGAGGCTGTCGGTGGCTCTTGAGGGTGCCCCCTAGTCTGGGGGGGCCTCGGGCCCGGGTCTTGGTTGCTGGAAACATACTACCAAAACACAAAGAAAGCCCTTCCTGGAGGCACAGGAGAAAGGAGAGAGGACAGTGGGATCAAGTCAGCACATCTGGGAGAAAACAGGGATGGAAGAGGGTAACGCCTGTAGCTAAATGTTCCAGGATGGGTAATGCATCTAATGTGTGACGCACCCTTAGCCCATTACTGGAACCAAAGCCAAATACCTGCTGATAGTAATACCATATAAAAAAAAGGAGAGCAGGTATGTTCCTCTAGATCATAGCAAACATGAAAGAAAAGGACCAGAGGGTCAAGAGACAGGATCAGTAAAGGAGGAACACACTGGCGGTAAATATAAACTGGAACAATTTATTACATAAATAATAAAATTGGATTCCACCCACACACTAGGCAATAAAACTAACCTCCACCACTAAGAAAGTGACATAGTGCAAAGTGACAGATTCACCACCTGGTACCCTCAACATACATGCTAATATCCCCATGAGTAAATAGTATGCAACCACCTAATGGATCCACTGCTGGAAATAGTGTAGCAACATACATGGGACAATATTGTCAAAATAGGCAGTCTGCAAGAACAATGCTGGATGAAAAAAGGAATGGTATCTAGAGGAAGACCTGTGTAGATCCTGCCACTCCAGGAAAAAGGGATGAAAAAACACTGGGAACTGAAAAGTCAAAAGTCTTTGTGAAAACCGAATCCTTAGGAAGGTATAAATAATGACAATCCTGTATCCTGCTGCACATGCATAAAGATGTGATCTAGTAAGCGGTATACACATACCATATGGATTGCAGTCAGTCACATACCTTCCTTTCCCCTGTACACTGCTGTGTGTGGGAGGGGGGAGGAAGAGCAGCTGGTCTCAGGATACAAGCAGGAGCGGTCAGATTGAAGAGGAGAGAACAAATTGGATTGTGTATGGCGTCCAGATATTACCCCCATGTGTGGGGGCTGCCACGTCTGGATCCGAGGGTCCTTGGTTGTTCAGCACTCAGAGGCAAATGCAACACTGGACTCCCACTGTTTGCTCTCAGAGTGCTTCCTCGTAGACACCAGGCACCTCAGCCATACAGCATAGGAAGCAGGACTAGGCCCTGACGGCTCACAGCTGGGATGGAACGCTCCGCAATCCAGCTCAACTAGACATGCTGGTAAGGCGATAGATCACTGTCTAATGAGATCACAGCTGTGAAGGGCATGTAGGATCAGAGAAGGCAGAAGTTTTCCAGTATGTGTATGCATCCTAAAGACGTCCTTAAAGCAGCATGTACTTGGGAGAACAAAAAAGGGGGGACCATGAATAAATGAGGGGATAGGAAAGTCAATCCAGGTGGTGGCTGTAAAAAGTAGGGGCGTCTAGCTGACGCGTTTCAATCGGCTGACCGATTTTCTTCAAAGCTAGAAACATAATGAAAAACAGGCAGCTAAATAATAGAATAATTTGTCTAATTGGCTACCATGTATTCCACATGGACTGCCCCTTCAGGCAATTAACCCTAAAAGACTCAATAATAACGTGCACCCGATAATACCTATAGATATATAGAACCAACACACATACAGAGAAAAACTAGATTAGGGACAAATAAAAGTGATGTGGAAAAAAGAAAAAAAGAAGAGAAAAAAAAAAAAAAGGAGCAGAGGGGAAGGTGTGTGTATATTTATATACACATCAAGACTGAATCATATTTTAATTACCAGAGGTCTGAGAGTAAAAACTGTAAAGGGTGAAATAAATCAGGTGATGAAATCGCCTCACAGAGGAAGAGGGGCTCATCCAGCATAATGCTGTTAAATGTTATGATGAGCAGAGGGGCACAGTGGGAGTACTAAATTATCGTCTATCAAACGTGTATTCCCAGGGATCATGTATATTTGTACTTGATGGCAAAACTAGGATTCCAGAAAGCATGCTAGATTACATTCATTGTTCAGGCCCAAGGGCTGAAGGCTGTTCAGACGATAAATACACATTTTTTGTTTTTGGTATAAAATGTGGTCAAAGGGGGAGATTTAATCTATAGATACCCTTCACACGGAGGCCCCTTGGGTCTCCACCATGTTCAGTCAGCAAATGTAATGGTAAAGGACGCTCATCATCTTTTCTCAGGATACTTTGGATGTGTTCACTGACTCTAATTTTAAGTTGTCTTTTGGTCTTACCTATATAGATCTTACCACAAGGACAGGTGATCATATAAATCACCCGTGTGGTAGAACAATTGATGAAGTCTATAACTTTAAATTCTTTTTGACCCGTGGAGTCAGTGAACACATCCGTCTTATCGACATAGCCACACATGGAACATTTCCCATACGGGAAACTACCGCGCAGGGGGGGCAAATCTGTCAGACAATTTTTACTTGGTGATCTAATGTATTCTGAGTGAGATAACATGTCCCCGATATTCTGGGACCTCCGAGCTGTCATCATCGGTCGGTCACCTATCAACTTCCCCAAAATAGGTGCTTTGGATAAAATGCTCCAATGTTTGGTAAGGATTTCTTTGACCTGGTCCCATTGGGCCCCAAATTTGGTAATGATTCTGACTGGGTCCTGGGGGCTACGTTCATTTTTGTCCATGGGTGCATCTGTCAGAAGGTCCTCTCTTCTAGTGTTAATGGCTCTCTTCTTGGCCCTTCTAATGGACCTGTGTGAATAGCCTCTCTCCCTAAAATGTGTATATAGTTCAGAGGCTTCCTCCTGAAAGTGAGCATCTGAGGAACAGTTCCATCTGATCCTTAGGAACTGTCCAATTGGAATTCCCTGGATCAGAGAAGCTCAGGGGAAGCTCTTATCCAGCAAGTGACTTACCGCGCGGAGGCCCCACTCATGGGGAATCGACGTGTAAAGTGATTCCACATCGATCCCAACGAGAAGAGCCCCCACGGGGCAGTGCACTCCCTGTATTCGCTTTAATACATCCCTCGTGTCTTTAACAAAGGATGGTAAGTCACTCACAAGTGCCTTAAACATGGCATCCGTATACTTACCTACCTGTTCAAGGGGTCCCTTTATAGCAGAAACGATGGGTCTACCTGGAGGGTCTGTGAGGGATTTATGTAGCTTGGGAATAATATAAAAAATGGGCGTGTTATATTCCCGTACGATCAAATAATGGAGTTGTTTTTTGGTAATTAGACTACATTCTGAGGCAAAGAGTAGTTTCTCATCGAGGATCTGGACAATCCTGGGGAATGGATTATCTGTGAGTTTGGTGTAAGTGGTAGTGTCTTGTAATTGATGCACCACTTCTTTCTCATATTTATCTCCCGTCAAGAGGACTATATTTCCCCCCTTGTCACTACCCTTGATTACTATGTCAGGTGCCTCACGGAGTTCTTTTAAGGCCTGCCTTTCCCCTCTTGTTAGGTTGTCCAATCCTCTCCACTCCCAGTTAATCTTCCCAAGGTCTTTTTGTACTTGGTCCGAAAACAATTTAATCCATTTATATTTAGAAATGGGGGGCATCTTTAGGGATTTGATTGTCAGATTAGGGGGTCTAGTAGTCACATCTGTATGGATAGACACCTCCTGCTCACTATCAGAATCTGAATTCTCATTAAGTAGAGCCATTAAGTTATTAAGTGCTTCTTGTTCTTCTTGATTGACTGAAACTGCATTTTCTTTATTTTCACGAGTGCTGTGCCAGGACCTGAATATCACTTTACGCAAAAAGAGATTAATATCCTTAAATACTTCGAATTCCTGCATGGTGGATTTCGGTGAAAAAGACAAGCCTCTTTTGAGCAAGGAAATATGATGTTTATTGAGGGGAAAGTCAGTAAGATTAATGACAGTCATATCCTGTAACTCCAAAGGTGAAGACTCGGATGTCTGATCTAAAGTGGCCTATATAGAAAAGTGCAGCGCTAGAAAATTATTTTGAGTAATGTGTAAAATATATTGCAACCTTTGATATTTGCAAATCTGGAATACCACGTGAAATTACCATGTAGAAAATAATTATAATAAAATAATAATGTAAATTGCGTGAGCCCAGTCCATATATAAGTGACACATATATTTAGTCCATAAAAAGTGATGCAAAAAGTGTGACATATAAAAAAGTAAAGAGTGTGTTGATAGAAGATCCACCACCGCTCAGAAGGGAGGCTTACCAGAAAAATGGACCCAGATGGGCATATACCCACTGGGTCAATCAGGTTTGTAAAGTGGGGATCCTTGCTGGCAGCTACCACAGAAGGCATGGTTCAAGGTGGCCCGGGTGCTTGAAAAGATGTATTGAATGTGGATAGGTCCAATCAGGCGTCAGGATTTTATTTAGAAAGAAAATGAGAGCACATAGCGTAATACTGTATTATGAAAGCTCATAACATTTATTGAAGATAAAAAAAACACTCACATTTTAGGAGATAAAAAAGCACTTTGTAAAATGAAGTATGTGGCAGAACCAGTGGTATCGTCCGTCTCGACGTGTTTCGTCCTCTAGGACATCATCTGGGGTCCCCAAACCTGATTGACCCAGTGGGTATATGCGATGGTGGATCTTCTATCAACACACTCTTTACTTTTTTATATGTCACACTTTTTGCATCACTTTTTATGGACTAAATATATGTGTCACTTATATATGGACTGGGCTCACGCAATTTACATTATTATTTTATTATAATTATTTTCTACATGGTAATTTCACGTGGTATTCCAGATTTGCAAATATCAAAGGTTGCAATATATTTTACACATACAAAATAATTTTCTAGCACTGCACTTTTCTATATAAGTATATTCCTTTGCAAGATTAGATCACTTGTTGTGTGTCAGCTGCTCATTTTTATAATAGACAGCGCGATATTTACACTTTTTTATGATATAAAGTGGCCACCTCTAACGTCTTCGTGGGTGGGTTCTCAATTCCCTTAGATTTCTTTTTGGTTCTTTTTCCTTTTCTTTTTCTTTTTGTGTCAGGGTTTTGCATCTTGTCTGTTGGGTATTGGAATTCTGACTCTGTGTCGTTTCTGAGATGTCCGTGTCTCCACTTGCTGTCTCTAAAAAAACAACCAACTTAATCGGAGAATCTTCATCACTGTCTGTGGATAGTGAATGTTTAGGGGCTGAAGAGGCTCTTCTATTTCTGCTTCTACGAGTTTTACTTCTGCCCCTCTGTAGAGTGGGGTCAAAGACATTGTCTTTTTTTTTGTTCCCAGTCTGCTATATTCTGTTTAAATTTCTCCTGTTTATTGGTTTTGCGATTTTTCCACCTCCCTTCTCAAAGACTCATTCAGTCTCTCAAACTCCTGGCTCTGTTTGTAAGGTTTAAGGAGTTGTGTGCTTTTGTCTATTTCAATTTGGAGTTCACCAAGATGTACTAATTCCTCTTCCACTATGAGACGCATCACCTCTAGTCCCCTATTAATGCAGCTCTGTTTCCACAATTTGAGAAATCTCGGTGTGTGGAGATGAGCAGCCGGGACCACCCTCTCACGTAAGCCCCTTGGGATGACCTTATGTTCAAGATGGGATCTCAGAGAAGAGACATCCCATTTCTTATTCAAATATTTAATAGTTAGTTTTTTTGTGGTTTTTAAACAATTTTTTAAGGGTATCATCGCCCGTGGTTTGATTTGTTTGGTCTATGGAAAACGCCATTTGTATCTCAAGATGAAACTTCTCATCCAGAACATAGGCCATCTCCAAGGGGTATGGGTATCAGTCACTATAAATATTGACAAAATCCAGAGAAAAAAAAGGAAGAAAACGAAGACAAGGATAGAGCTGGAAGAGAAAAGGAAAAAGGGTGGGGGAGGGGGAAGGGGTAGGGAAGGGATGATGTGGGGAAGGAAATATATAGTAAAGGTAAAGAAATGAACAAAAAAGGCGGTGTGTGTAAGAAGTGCACAGCTGAGAGTGCGGGTGATATTAAAGCATATTAAACACCTGGGAGCCTAAAGAGGTGGCGCTAGGATCAGTAGCCACAGGAGTGATGCAAGCTGGACACAGAAATTCTGCTATACACCTAAGGGGCATTGGGTTCCTGCCTTTAGTGGTCTATTGTTTGCATCTGACTTGCAGCTAGGTTCTGCAAGCAAGTGTGCGCTGGAGGAAGAAGAGTAGCTGTATATAGAGACTGTATATATGAAGAGTTGTCCCTGAAGTTGTTGTTGAAGTCAAATGGGCATCCCATAACTTTCCATTCCTATCCAAGTTATTACCCTCAATAAATAACAAAAACAAAGTCATGAACTGTTCCCTGACTCAAGATTGCCTCTGAATATTCAGTGTGCCTGGCTATGCAGGGTGGGGGATCCCAGGTTACTTGCGGCTCTTTAGGGGGTGTGCTACAAAAGCTTCACCAAAGCCTCCATAGAAGTTTATCACAATGCTCACTTACAGCACCTGTAGCATTTGAGGGGCATTTATTCAGAGTTGGCTTTGCATTGCTTTGAATATTGCAGGTAGGAAATATCTAAGGATGCACTGGGAAACCAACAAGTGAACCAGAAAGACATTATCAGTAGTCACTTTGGTTCAAGTGTATATGTTCTGGGAGTGTCTGGTGCAGATGTTACATCTGGTGTGCAGTGTGGAGCAGCAGAAGGGTAAGCAGGGTCCAGACCGAAGCGGAGCAGCTAGGAGATGGCACACATAGTGCCTAGGAGATGGCACACATAGTGCACAACGTGGGAACACTATAGTGGAAGGTAAGTGGGGTCCAGAGAGCCAAGACTGAGCGGTGGAGAATCTGTAGGACCAGAGCAGGAGAAACTTGCAGATGTCACACCTGGTGAGCAGCATGGGAGCAATATATCGGGAGGTGAGCAAGGACCGAGTGGCAGAGACTCAGCAGAACTGGTGTACCAGGGCAGGAGAAACTAGCAGAAGTCACATGTGGTGTGCAGCATGGGAGTAATATATTGGAAGGTGATCAGGGACTGGAGAAAGAAAATACTGAGCAGTGGAGGTTTAGCAGAGCTGGAGGGCCAGGGTGGGAGAAACAAGAAGATACCAGGTGATAATGAGAAGTGGGAATGAGAGTAATATAGCAGAAAGTGAAAGGGGGACTGGAGAATGAGGAGGATCAGCACTACTGTTACTACTGAGTGGGGGATCAGCAGAGGTGGGGGTTACTGCTAAATGGGGGATCAGCAAAGTTGGGGGTTACTACTTCAGAAGAGCTGGAGGTACCACTGAGCCAGCGGTCTGCTGAACAAGGGTACTAATAAGTTGGGGGATCTGCTGAATGGGGCTACTAATGATCTGGGGATCTGCTGAACGGTGGTACTAATGAGTGTGGGGGAACTATTGAGCCAAGGTTCTTGACATGTACCTTGGAGGTGAGCCTGACGTGCAGAGGGAGGCCTCTTGTACGGCTCTGGTTCCGGGATCACTGGAGTGGGAACAGTGGGGTAGGAGTACCTGCAGGGTCCGCTTGACTGGAGATCATGTCCGCTTGGCAGAGACAGGAACAGGCTTGATTGCTGCGGATGCAGGAACGCTGAGAAGTAGCAGGCAGCTGCGCACAGATGCAGGACTGTAAGCAGGTGCTCACGGATGCAGGACTTGTAGACAGATGCACACAGATGCAGGACTTGTAGGCAGATGCACATGGATGCAGGACTTGTAGGCAGGCCCGGATTTACTCCCTTTGCCGCCCCAAGGCCGGGTCCTTCAATGCCGCCCCCCCCCCCACCCACACACATACACACATCACGTCCTTTATCGATGACTTCTACAATAGATCAATTAAAAACATATCTCCATACACGAAAACACTGAAAATAACTGGCTTTAATTGTACAGACTAAAAATACTTCAGGGTAAGCGCGCGAGGGGTAAGGATTTTTCGCAGGCAATTTTTCAAGGCAATGGCTGGTGTTAGTGCTTCAATCATCCCCGGCACCATGGTTGTTATGGTGTCAGGATGATTGAAACACATTACTTCTATCATTACATTGTAATATAAACTGAAATAGTTCAACTCACCATAATGCAGAATCATTGGGAGCCCTGAGTGTGTCACTTGCCACCATCTCTTGTCACTTGCCACTATGCCTGCCACCAGATGGAGATGTCACTTGCCACTATGCCTGCCACCAGATGGGGATATCACTTGCCACGCTGCCTGCCACCAGATGGGGATGTCACTTGCCACCATGCCTGCCACCAGATGGGGATGTCACTTGCCACCATGCCTGCCACCAGATGGGGATGTCACTTGCCACGCTGCCTGCCACCAGATGGGGATGTCACTTGCCACGCTGCCTGCCACCAGATGGAGATGTCACTTGCTACACTGCCTGCCACCAGATGGGGATGTCACTTGCCACTATGCCTGCCACCAGATGGGGATGTCACTTGCCACCATGCCTGCCACCAGATGGGGATGTCACTTGCCACACTGCCTGCCACCAGATGGAGATGTCACTTGCCACGCTGCCTGCCACCAGATGGGGATGTCACTTGCCACGCTGCCTGCCACCAGATGGGGATGTCACTTGCCACACTGCCTGCCACCAGATGGAGATGTCACTTGCTACGCTGCCTGCCACCAGATGGGGATGTCACTTGCCACGCTGCCTGCCACCAGATGGGGATGTCACTTGCCACGCTGCCTGCCACCAGATGGGGATGTCACTTGCCACGCTGCCTGCCACCAGATGGGGATGTCACTTGCCACCATGCCTGCCACCAGATGGGGATGTCACTTGCCACGCTGCCTGCCACCAGATGGGGATGTCACTTGCCACGCTGCCTGCCACCAGATGGGGATGTCACTTGCCACGCTGCCTGCCACCAGATGGAGATGTCACTTGCTACACTGCCTGCCACCAGATGGGGATGTCACTTGCCACGCTGCCTGCCACCAGATGGGGATGTCACTTGCCACGCTGCCTGCCACCAGATGGAGATGTCACTTGCTACACTGCCTGCCACCAGATGGGGATGTCACTTGCTACACTGCCTGCCACCAGATGGGGATGTCACTTGCTACACTGCCTGCCACCAGATGGGGATGTCACTTGCCATGCTGCCTGCCACCAGATGGGGATGTCACTTGCCACACTGCCTGCCACCAGATGGAGATGTCACTTGCCACGCTGCCTGCCACCAGATGGGGATGTCACTTGCCACACTGTCTGCCACCAGATGGGGATGTCACTTGCCACCAGATGGGGATGTCCCTTGCCACCAGATCGGGATGTCACTTGCCACCAGATGGGGATGTCCCTTGCCACCAGATGGGGATGTCACTTGCCACCAGATGGGGATGTCCCTTGCCAATGTTGCCATGCTGCCTGCCATCAGGAGGAGGGCGGAACAGTGGTGCGGGCAATAGGAGACGTCATCTTTCTCCCACGCCGCCGCACCGCTGACACTACTAGCTAATCTCAATTTTTAAAAAAATGGCGCCGAGCGGCGCAATCACGCTACTGCGCATGCGCCGCCCGGCCGAGTGCTTACGAGCTTTCCGGAGCCAGGCCGGCTTTGGAACAGCGCATGCGCAGTTGCGTGGTCGGCTCGCGGCCATTTTTTCTATGGGCACTGGTGCCCATAATAGACATTAATGGGCAGCACGAAAGGGGGGGTGGCCGCGAAGTCGCTGCAGGAGCGGCGCCGCCCCTACACCACTGCCGCCCCGAGGCCTGGCCTCGGTGGCCTTGTGGCTAATCCGGCCCTGCTTGTAGGCGGATGCAGGACAGCAGGCAGGAGCAGGGTCAGACAAGCCAGGTCACAGCAGCGGATCAATCAGACAGAAGTAGCAGGCAGAGAATGGTCAAAGTCCAGGCAGAATCGGCAACGGAAGATCAAACAAACAGGAACACAGAGCAGGTCAAAGGCAAGCCAAGGGGTCAGGACTGGAGACAGCGGCGAGGTCAGGAGAAGCCGTGTAACACTGGAGCAGATGCAGGTTCAGGATCAGGTACAGGATGAGCTGCAGATCAGACAGCAAGGATGCATTCTGAAGAGGCCCCTTTTAATGATCACTGGGCGCCAAAGCTGCGTTACTGTGCGTGCGTCCGCACTCTGCACACGCGCATTGGCGCACGTCTATTCACTGCTGAATGCCTATGGACTGGAACACATCCCAATGGACCTGTGCGCCAGTGGCCAGTTGCAGAGCCATACGCAGTACGTCCATGACAGTTCTATTGAGTCCCTTTAAAACAAATAGAAAACCAACACACACAGAGCATTTGTTAAGCTTCTTTAAAGCTTCAAAAAAAGCATCACAGAAGCATCAAAACACATCAAAAAAGCTTGTTGAAGGGGTAGGCGCTTTAATGTGTATTAAAGTCAAAGCAAGCGTGAATGAGCCCTTACTCATTCCTATAGGGGAGGGTTGATATACAGGAGCTCCTAGATTCTGATAAGTCCCCCACCCTCAGACCTCAACAATCACCAGGCCACGGTTGTGGGAAAGAGGCCCTTGGCAAGATACCCTTCCATTTTGAAGGTATGTGGCCTGGTATGGTACAGGAGGAAGGGTGGCTGCACAGTTGTACCCCCTCCCTTTCCTGGTCTTCTAGACTGCATGTTTAAATAAGGGTCTGGTATGGGGGAACCCTACGCTTTTCTTTTTCTTAATTTTGCATTGAGTTCCTACCTAAATCCATACCAGCACTAAAAGGCCTGGTTTTAATTATAGGGGAACCCCCCCCCCGTGCCATTTTTTTGTCCTTTACTATACCTGGCTCCTTTACTTAAAGTATGTCACAAAAGTGAGTACACCCCTCACATTTTTGGAAATATTTTATTAAATCTTTTCATGTGACAACACTGAAGAAATTACACTTTGCTACAATGTAAAGTAGTGAGTGTGCAGCTTGTATAACAGTGTAAATTTGCTGCCCCCTCAAAATAACTCAACACACGGCCATTAATGTCTAAACCGCTGGCAACAAAAGTGAGCACACCCCTAAGTGAAAGTGTCTAAATTGGGCCCAAAGTGTCAATATTTTGTGTGGCCACCATTATTTTACAGCACTGCCTTAACCCTCTTGGGCATGGAGTTCACCAGAGCTTCACAAGTTACCACTGTAGTCCTCTTCCATTCCTCCATGACGACATCACGGAGCTGGTGGATGTTAGAGACCTTGCGCTCCTCCAACTTCCATTTGAGGAAGCCCCACAGATGCTCAATAGGGTTTAGGTCTGGAGACATGCTTGTCCAGTCCATCACCTTTACCCTCAGCTTCTTTAGCAAGGCAGTGGTCGTCTTGGAGGTGTGGGGCCGTTATCATGTTGGAATACAGCCCTGCAGCTCAGTCTACGAAGGGAGGGGATCATGCTCTGCTTCAGTACATGTTGGCATTCATAATTCCCTCAATGAACTGTAGCTCCCCATTGCTGGCAGCACTCATGCAGCCCCAGAGCATGACACTCCCACCACCATGCTTGACTGTAGGCAAGACACACTTTGTCTTTGTACTCCTCAGTTAGTTGCCGCCACACACGCTTGACACCATCTGAACCAAATAAGTTTATCTGGGTCTCATCAGACCACGGGATATGGTTCCAGTAATCCATGTTCTTAGTCTGCTTGTCTTCAGCAAACTGTTTGCGGGCTTTCTTGTGCATCATCTTTAGAAGAGGCTTCCTTCTGGGATGACAGCCATGCAAACCAATTTGATGCAGTGTGCGGCGTATGGTGTGAGCAATGACAGGCTGACCCCCCACCCCTTCAACCTCTGCAGCAATGCTGGCAGCACTCAGACGTCTATGTCCCAAAGACAACCTCTGGATATGATGCTGAACATGTGCACTCAACTTCTTTGGTCGACCATGGCGAGGCCAGTTCTGAGTGGAACTTGTCCTGTTAAACCGCTGTATGGTCTTGACCACCGCGCTGCAGCTCAGTTTCAGGGTCTTGGCAACCTCCTTTAGCCTAGGCCATCTTTATGTAGAGCAGTATGAGAGAGTGAGAGTGATAACACCAAATTTAACACACCTGCTCCCCATTCACACCTGAGACCTTGTAACACTAATGGGTCACATGACACCATGGAGGGAAAATGGCTAACTGGGCCCAATTTGGACATTTTCACTTAGGGGTGTTCTCACATTTGTTGTCAGCAGTTTAGACGTTAATGGCTGTGTGAGTTACTTTGAGGGGACAACAAATGTACCCTGTTATACAAGCTGTACACTCACTCATTTACATTGTAGCAAAGTGTCATTTCTTTAGTGTTGTCATATGAAAAGATGTAATAAAATATTTACAAAAATGTGAGGGGTGTACTCACTTTTGTGAGATACTGTACATGACCAGGGATCTCTGGCCGTGCGAGTTAATGGGGCCAGATTATGTCACTGGATGTTAAAGACTTGGTGGTACCTGCACCCACCAGCATCTTTAAAATCCATTGACAGTGGGAAGCTGTCATGTATAATAGCGGAAGTAATACCACTATTATACAAGACATTTGATTTCTACCACACACGTCAATGTTTGGGCATTTGTTTAAACGCCAAAACAGCCAAGGTTCAGTCAAAACTTATGAAGCACTAACCCCCGAAGGAGCTGCTGAATAGATTTGGGCTTACCGTTACCATATTCACAGTATTCATCATTTATTTATGTTATTTATTTCAGGTACTTATATAGCGCCGTCAATTTACACAGCGCTTTACATATACATTGTACATTCACATCAGTCCCTACCCTCAAGGAGCTTACAATCTAAGGTCCCTAACACACATTCATACATATTAGGGACAATTTTAGACAGGGTCCAATTAACCTACCAGCATGTCTTTGGAGTGTGGGAGGAAACCGGAGTACCCGGAGGAAACCCACGCAGGCACAGGGAGAGCATGCAAACTCCAGGCAGGTAGTGTCATGGTTGGGATAGGGCTCCCATAGTAGGTATAGTAGATATTCAATTGAAGACACTGGCTTCAACACTTAATCCTTTTTCCAAGTTTTATTGAGGAAACAAAATATGCAATAGCAGGGTAGAGGGTGAAAGGGATTCAGGTACCTTGAATTTTGTGGTTAGGGGTAATTCCTATATCCAGCGAGCAGCAGCTCCACAGCTGGTTTTAGCAACCACCGGATAGGTCTCTCTCACCAACCTAGCAGCCGATGTGATGCTCGGATATGGTCTCTGCCACAGACCTGTCAATCGTGAATGAACTGCTTACGGTGCTTGACACGGTCTCTGCCACAGACCTGATAATCTTGAATAAACTGCTTATGGTGCTTGACACGGCCTCTGCCACTGACCTGACAATCTTGAATAAACTGATTGCTGTGCTTGATATGGTCTCTGCCACAGACCTGACAATCTTGAATAAACTGATTTCTGTACTTAATCCCGGATGCGTCTCCAACTGAGTTCCCAGGCTCTTCTCAAGATACCAGCCTTATGCTCAGTCCTCTCCTGAAGAGTCCTTCCCTGGTTGCTACAGTCCCTTGCTTCTTCCCGCAGGCCAGACAGCAAAGAGACCATCCTATGGACCAATAGAATTTTAGGCAGCAGCAATTCCCCCAGGCCAGGAGGGCCATGAGGTCAGGAAGCGCGAACCACCCCAAAAAATGGTGTCTGCTCCTTAAATACCCCTACCCAGAATTCACAGCGGATTAACTACTCCCACCGAACTGTCTCTGGGCAAAGAGTATTCAATATGTCCAACCAGACTGTATTTACAACATCCACCAATGGTAACAGCACTACCCATGGTCCGCTGGAAATTTGCGCAGTCCAGCCAAACTGGTACATAAACTAGTAACTTTAGGTAATAATAAGCTGAGCCAAACTGTAGCTTCAACTAACTTAAATTTGAAAAGAATAGCTTCTGCTCTCCAGGATCAGGGCGCTACACTTATATTCAAGCAGAACCTTGAGCTCATCCATACGTACAAATATGGGGAATTCCTATATTAAACGGTTATTAATGAAATAGGTGTCCACATTGGGTCTCCACGACAAGACTTAAAGGAAATCTCCTCAGCAGGACACAAACAACAACAATAACTTAATAGAGGGGTAATCATTCTCTACTCTATCCAAAGCTAAAAAAACAAAAAAGAATGGCTATAAATACTTTGAAGCACTGGCTGGTAGGATTGTGGACAGTGTACAATGGCAGCCAGACTTCATTATTAGTCTAAGCCAGGGATATGCAATTAGCGGACCTCCAGCTGTTGCAGAACTACAAGTCCCATGAGGCATAGCAAGACACTGACAGCCACAAGCATGACACCCAGAGGAAGAGGCATGATGGGACTTGTAGTTTTGCAACAGCTCGAGTTCCGCTAATTGCATATATCTGGTCTAAGCTTTATACAGACCTTTATATTTTTGAGCTGACTGATTAATAGAGAATACCTGCTAGTCAGCTTGCGTGTGTCCATGCCGGTGTAAGCTTTGGTGCCAAATTCCCTATTTAAAGTGGTCGTAAAGCCTAAACACTTTATTCCTTAATGCATTCCCTACATTAAGGTTAAAAAATGTTTAGGCATCCGTGTCACCCCCCCCCCCCCCCCCCTTTAATTTTTTAATTTACCTTACTCAATCCAGTACTGTTCCCATCTGTAGAGGCTCTCTCCCTTCTCCCCACTCTCACAGGTTTTGCTGAGTTAGCAGGAGCCATTGGCCAAATCCCATGTTGAGGGAGCAGGGGCAGCAGCGCTGCCTGGGATAAAGCCCGTAGATGTGCCACCATAGAAAGTGGCTTCCTATGGTGGCACACCCTTCAACTGACTCCTGCCTGCATATCCTGTTGGTTCCTCCCGGACAGCACCACTGGTCGAAAGTTCTGTAAGCAACATATTCAGGCACTCTTGTACCCTCTGTACCACAGTAACACCTCTCTCACTTTCAGGTGTGATTGGGCAAGAGAGGACACCCTTGTCATTTTGGTCTCTTATAAGGTATGGGACACTGATGCTCAGGACTCTCTCTCTCTCTCTCTCTGCTGCTGACTGACTGCTGACAGAACACTAAAAGGTACAAGTGATGCACAGTTGTTTCGGGAAACCTATTAGGAGGGCTCTGCTAGTCGGGAACTAAAAAATACAAAAGGTCAATTTTATGGGTCTCACTCAAATATACCTCCTATGTGAGATGCATGTAGAAATATGATTTACCCATAATTATAATATATCCACTTACTGCCTAGGAGATTGCTAATCACTTCAAAAATAAGATTGATACAATCTACAGGTATCTCCCCCAGTTAACACCCCACATCAACAGGTACAATTGACACTCCACTTATTCAAACCTGCTACTATAGACAAAGTTACTAAACTCCTTTCTAATGCCCACCTAACCACCTGTCCCCTGGACCCTATTCCCTCCCAAATACTATAGTCACCCTCTGACTCTAGTTTATCCTACACTCTCTAACCCACATCTTCAGTCTCTCCCTCTCTTCTGGCAACACTCTTAAACATGCTCTGGACACCCCTATACTTAAAAAGCCATCCTTGGACCCTACCAATCTTAACAGTCTACACCCTATCTCCTTGCTCCCATTTTCCTCTAAACTCCTTGAACACCTGTTCTACAACGAACTGAGTGACCACCTCATAAAGAATAACCTTCTTGATCCCCTTCAGTCTGTAGAGTGTTTGCCCTCAACACTTCACAGAAACCGCTCTTCTAAAACTCACAAATGACTTACTAACCGCAAAAAAACAACGAATACTATTCTGTACTCTTACTTCTAGACCTTTCGGCTACCTTTGATATGATTGACCACCCCCTCCTCCTCAAAAAAATTTACTCCTTCGGTCTCTGTGACTGCGCTCTTCGGTGGCTCTCATCTTACCTATCCCAAAGCACCTTCAGTGTCACTTACAATTCTAATTCCTCCTCACCTCCTCCCTTCTCTGTCGGGGTCCCCCAAGGTTCTGTTCTTGGGCCTCTCTTATTTTCAATCTACATCTCTTCCCTGGGTCAGCTGATTGCCTCACACGGCTTCAATATAATTTCTATGCTGACGACACCCAAATCTATCTCTTCACCCCCAAAACTCACTCCATCAGTCTCCTCACGCATCACTAACTTACTACCAGACATATTTGTCTGGATGTCATACCACTTCCTCAAACTCAAAACAGAGCTCATAATATTTCCTCCCCCATGTGCCTCTTCCCCTAACTTCTCTGTCAAGAGCAATGGCACAACCATCCACCCATCCCCACATGCAAGGGTGCTAGGTGTTATCCTGGACTCTGAACTTTCCTTTCAGTCCCACATCCAATCCCTTTCCAAAGCTGGCCGCCTCAACCTCTGTAACATCTCCAAACTATGTCCCTTCCTAACCAATAAAATCACAAAGCTCCTGATTCACTCCCTGGTTATCTCTTGCCTCGACTACTGCAACTCCCTCCTTATTGGCTTACCTTTGAATAGGCTATCCCCTCTTCAGTCCATCATGAATACTGCTGCCAAACTTATCCACCACTCAACCACTCAGCATCTGCTACCCCTCTCTGCCAATCCCTCCATTGGCTGCCACTCACCCAACCCAATTCAAAATACTAACAAAAAGTTACAAAGCCGTCCACAACTCTGCCCCCAGCTACATCACTAGCCTAGTCTCAACATACCAACCTAATCGTCCTCTTTGTTCTTCCAAAGACCTCATGCTCTCTAGCTCCTCCATCGCTTCCTCCCATATTCGCCTCCAGGACTACTCCCGAGCTTCTCCCATCTTCTGGAATCAGTCTGACAGATTAGGGTGACAATCTCTAAATCTATCTACCTTTAGGCGATCCCTGAAAACTTTTCCCTTTGGAGAAGCATACCCTGTCTCCACCTAACAACTGTTCTTTTATTTTCTTCATCAGCTCATTCCCCACAGTTATTACCCTTTGTATCACTTGACCCTCCCTCCTAGATTGTAAGCTCTAACGAGCAGGGCCCTCTGATTTCTTCTGTTTTAAATTATATTGTAATTGTTCTGTCTGCAGTACTGTTTTAAAGCACTGCGCAAACTGTCGGCGCTATATAAATCCTGTATAATAATAATATTATAAACCTGAATAAATCTTTATTTATAATGTTAGACACACCATTTAAAACCAATGCCCAGTGCAGGTCCCTGTATATAATCAAGATAACTGCAACATCTTATACTCTACTTCTGCAAATATCGACCATTCTTGGGAGATATAAAGTGCAAATAATACAGCATAAATGTATCGAAAAAGGACTCATGGGACCAGAACCACGCTGTCAGATATCTGTAGAATATGTATAAATACCAATCCAGTTGATCCAACAGCTCATCTGGATATTCAAATGGATCAAACTCCTAAAGCTCAAATATGTACAGTAGAATTGTGAAGTCAATTAAACTATCAGTGATGAATTATCATGGTGAAAACACTGACTGCTGACAAAACACATATACACTACAAAGGGTGCCTGTTTTTTTGGGGGGTACCCTATGAGTTAGGATCTGAAAAAAAAGCAGGACAAACCTACTTGGACTATTCCTGGGTCTCCTTGTCTCATGTAGAGTTTACCACTGCCAATACTAGTTAAGCCTGCCCCCTTACAATACATATAGTGGTTGTTGTCAGTGTTTAAATGTATACAGTATAGTGGTTGTTGCCAGTGTTTAAATGTATAAACTGGTATTTTATTTGGTTATTTGTTTCAGTTTGATACGCTTTTTAAATTATTCTGAAATTATTAACAGGTGCCCTCGATCTACAGTTGACCTGCTGCAAGCGTGTTTTGCATTTCCATTGACTTGCAGCTGTAGTTTGGCCCTGCCAACCAGACACGCAAGAAGCTAGGAGTAAGAGAGACAGGAGAGAGCTCCAAGGGAAAGTCATGTATGCTCAGATTACCAATTCTTAGATGTAGTGGCTGCAGTTATTTCTTATTTTTCCAATTTCTTTTCATATGTTATTCTGGCCAGTAAGTCTGTTATTTTTCAACCTACTTTAACAAACCAAGCTATCCAGCAAAAGTGGCTTTTATGCCGCGTACACACAAGCAGACTTTACGGCAGACTTTGCTCGGCGGACTTTTCGCCGGACTTTGTCGGCTCCTTGTGCCGGACTTAAAAAGGGACGGACTTGGACACACATGATCACTGCAAAAGTCCGCTGGTTGGGAACGCGGTGACGTATGACGGGACTATAAAAAGGAAGTTCAAGCCCCACTACGGCACCCTTTGGGCTCCTTCTGCTAATCTCGTGTTTATCTCGTGTTAGTAGAAGTTTGGTTAGAGACGATTCGCGCTTTTCACACTTCAGCTTATTTCGATCGTTTTCTGCGGTTCAGTTTGTGCTTGTGAGGTTTGTATCAAGTGCGTAACCTGCCTTGCAGGCCGTTCTAGTCCGCTCGTTCCTGATTTTCAGGTCGTTCTTCATAGGCCTTGCTGTTCTTCAGTGCGTTTGTTATAAGTTTGTGTGTTTGACCAGCCGACAATTTTGAAGCCATGTCGCGTGGACGTACTCGTTCTCGAGTTCATGCTGCGTGGGGACTTGGTGTTGGGGTTAATACTTTGACCCGAGTCCAGTCCATGAACAGGGCGAGGAGGAGTTCATGGATGAAGAATTGGTTGCGCCAGCGTGACCAATTCTCGCATATGCCTTTGCTCCGTGAGCTCCATGAGAATAATCCTGAGGATTTCAGGAATTATCTCCGGATGACGGACCCCGTTTTTGAGCGTCTGCTGGCTATGCTGACCCCCTACATCAGCAGGCAGGATACCTGCATGAGGCAAGCCATCAGTGCGGAGCAGAGGCTAGTTGCCACGTTACTTGGCGACTGGGAGAAGTCTTCAGGACTTGAAGTTCTCGACAGGCATCTCCCCCCAGGCTCTGGGGATAATAATCCCAGAGACTTGTTCTGCCATCATTCAGGTCCTGCAGAAGGACTATATGAAGGTAAGTTTTATCCTTTAACATTACATGATAAATGTTTGCTAATGTATAGTCTAAATGTCCTCCTTACCTAATTACCATGCTTTGAATATGCTGTGAATGTCCCCTTTATCTTCATGCATGCCTGTTTTTGGACATTAATCATTTATTGCCCTACATGCATATTTACATTCAATAACCTCCCCACCATGCAATCCTGGGTCCATTTATATCTCTAGCCTATAGTCCCTTGAACAATGTATATTGTCAGCTCCATTGTACTATTTGACCCTCCCCCACCCCTCAAATGTTTTAAAAGGTCAGATGTGTTTTTCACCCTAATTAGAACCCCTCCCCCACCCCTCAAATGTTTTAAAATGTCAGGTGTGTTTTTCACCCTAATTAGAACCCCTCCCCCACCCCTCAAATGTTTAAAAATGTCAGGTGTGTTTCTTAACCTAATTAGAACCCCTCCCCCACCCCTCAAATGTTTAAAAATGTCAGGTGTGTTTTTCACCCTAATTAGAACCCCTCCCCCACCCCTCAAATGTTTTAAAATGTCAGGTGTGTTTCTTAACCTAATTAGAACCCCTCCCCCACCCCTCAAATGTTTTAAAATGTCAGGTGTGTTTCTTAACCTAATTAGAACCCCTCCCCCCACATTAAAATTGATCAATGGGCCATCAGAGGGGGTGATTAATCTTATAAGTGGGCCTTATGTTTTTTATAATTTAAATAACAAACACACATATTAATAATGTTTGACTGCTGTTGTTCACTAATGTTTTTGTGTAATCTGATATCCAAGTTATGTTTTAAACTCCTTATATTAATTTTTTTTGTTTTTTCACTCCACAGTTTCCTTCCAGTACACAGGAATGGCAGACTGTGGCCTCCAAGTTCGCTGACCATTGGGACTTTCCCAACTGTGTCAGGGCGATTGACGGGAAGCATGTCCGCATTGTGCCACCACCGCATTCGGGGTCTTATTTCTATAACTACAAGGGGTTCCATAGTGTAGTTTTGATGGCGGTGGTCTCGGCACATTTGGACTTTCTGTTTGTGCATGTGGGGAAGAACGGCCGGATGTCTGACGGAGGAGTGTTTGCACAGACCGAGCTGTGCCAGCGTCTCCAGACTGGTGGCCTGGGATTGCCACCTGATGACCAGAATGTGGATGGACTCCCCTCAGTTTTTATCGCTGATGAAGCGTTTGCTCTCTGTGAGCACTTAATGAGGCCGTTCCCCCAAAGAACACTCACCCCTGAGAGGAGGGTCTACCGGCTAGCCAGAGCAAGAAGAGTTGTGGAGAATGCCTTTGGGATTCTGGCCAGCCGGTTCCGTTTGTTCCTTTCAACCATAAATCTGGCGGACTATAAAATTAATCACGTCATACTTGCTTGCTGCATACTACATAATTTTTTACGTAGACATTCTGCTACATATCTAACCTCTGTTGGGCCTGAGGCCGGACTTGTACAAGATCCAACAATGACAGGCCTGGAAATTGGCCGTATTGGCTTGGCCCCCCGAACCGCACGTCAAGTGCGTGAGCGATATGTGATTTATTTTAATGGTCGGGGGGCCATTGCTATTCAAGAAGAGCTTTAATTTTACAAAATTAAAAAAAAATTTTTTGGAAAAAATATCTTGTTTTTATTATTGTTTGCATTTAGTTTGGTCTGTCTCCTAGTGCACTTGTAGTAGTGGCAAGTGCATTTACCTTTAGTTAATAAGGCCCTTTGTCACTGTAACCACACATACATTTACTAAACATATGATTGAGAAATAATCAGCCACACACATTGTAGTAGTAAAAACATGTACTGTGTGCACATTGAAAGGTGCATTTTTGGAAACTTTTTTTTCTTTTTTTGGTTTTATTTATTTATTTTTATTTTTTAACAAAAATAATTTATTTTTTAGAAAACTTTATTAAAAGCATATTTAAACAAAAATATACCTTGTTTAAAATCTTAAAATTCACAACAGTGTTTTGAAAAACATACAAAAAAATCAAAGAACTTACAAAGTTCAACATTTGAAGAACGGTGCTGGTGATGTCACCCTTGTAAATAGAAAATTTTGAATATGCTCAAAATTGAGCATTACAAAAGGGTCAAGTCAACATGTGCTATCTCCCATCATGGGTGAGCAATGTACGTGTTTTGTGTGTGCAATCCCTTTGTTCCTCTCACCACTCAATAATTTTGAGGATGAAGGGGTTGCAAACACAAAACAAGTACATTGATATCCCATGATGGAAGATAGCACATGATGACACACCGTGTGCATCATAAAAATTTCTTGGTAATGAAAAAACTTGTAACCAAAATTTCAAGAAGAAAGAAACTTCACAAGGAAATGAAGAATATGATTGATGTTTTTAGGCAAAACGTTATTATATTCTGCCCAAAACATCAATCATGTTCTTCATTTCCTGTTGCATGGAGTCCAGGCGAAGTTGCATGCTGTGAATTTGTTCACGCATTTTATCAATTTGGCCATTCCACACCATTACCTGGCCAATCAGTCTTTGGGCACTGTCTGTGGTGAATGGCTCTGCCGCTTGGCCTTCCACAACCAGAAGCTCACCTAAAATGTGTGAAAAAAACAAGGGTTAAAATATGCACGCCTAAATACATTACCTTACGCTGGGGTGTCAGTCACTCACTTGGTGGGGCTGAAAGGTCGCACACTTCCTCCACCTCTCCTTCCTCCAGGTCGTCAGGTGGGCGTGGTCTTGGGCTGGGGCTTGGGCTATCTTCAGCCTCAGGCTGGTGACTTGGGGGGGTCCTGGGATCCTTGGACTGTTGTCTGAGTCTTTTCACCCCTATGATAAGTCAACAAAAGGTATAGTTAAAGCACAGTGTTATTTTATATTTTTAAAAATAATCTGAAACGTTGGTTAGGAGTTATGGACAATTGCCTTTTTTTGTCCTCAAAAAATTAGAAGACAGGATGAACATTCCCTCTGAACAACAATTCTAAACAATACACATTTTCATGCAAGTTTCATAGATGCAGATACCTCAATGATCTCCTATGTGTATTACCCCTCAAAAATTTCTTTATGGTCACATAGTACACTAGTGCTCGTGAGTCCAGATGTGGAAGTAGCTGCTGTGTCCTGTCCTTACATTACACTGAATCATTTTTGAAGAAGCATTATATTTTCTAACACATCTACACCACATCCAGAAATTATTGGAATACGAAAAATTAACAAGACATAAATGTATATGTCCAACCCTGTACCATCGTATTTGGCAAAAAAAACACCGTCATTTTCTTTAGTATCATGTCTTTTACAAAGAACGGTCTTTACAAACGATGCTGTATAAACGAAAAAAATATGGATGAGCATGCAAGTTGGGTATCTAAATAGGAAAACACAAGTGCTTACTTTTTTTAAGCAGCTTCTTTATTCGCAAATATTGTTCTGGCTCCCGACTTTTGATGTCAGACCACCACTTCCTCAATTGTTCTTTAGACCATTTTGTGCCAAATTTAGCTTCTAGAGCGGTGACAACTGAGGACATTATTTTGTCCTTACGCATATTCGGTCGTGTGTACGGTCCTTTTTTGCCATCGTAGTCCTCCCTTCTCAATATGGACACCATCTCCCCATCTCTTGAAAAGCCATGTTGGTGGCCTTGTATCTCCTCCGGGATGTGGATGGTTGTGGCTCCGGGCTTTCCTCCGCGCTACTTCCACTGATTCTCTCCACCATCTTTCTCTATCTACTCCCACTGCGCAACGAAGAGTGAAGGGGCGGGGACAAATCGTACTAAAGAACGTCAGGGGCGGGCGACGCAGGTGGAGCATGACACATGCGCAGTGTATATAAAGCTATTACGATGGCCTACGTATGTCCGTGCGGAAGTAGCGAGCGTCAGAAACGAAGGTAAGATTAAACGTGGGTGTGTGTGTGTGTGTGTGTGTGTGTGTGTATATGTGTCCCCTAGATTCTTCACAAAATAATCCTGGGAGTTCTAACTGACATTACAGTTTTGATCTTGTGTCTTGTCTTTCAGCAACAATGAATCCCTTTAAAGAGGCAGATTTTTTGTCGCGATTTATTGACCTATATCAGGAAAAAAAAAACCTGTGGGAGGTCAAACACCCACTATATTACAATAGAGATGTAAGGAAGGCAACACTGGGCACACTTTTAGAATTTGTGAAGACTCGAGTCCCCCAGGCAGACCTCAAGTTTGTGGACAAGAAAATTGGTATCTTGCGAAACATGTACAAGCGGGAACACAATAAAATCCAGGAGTTGCTCAGATCAGGTGCAGCAGCCGACCAAGTTTATGTACCCAAGTTGTGGTACTACCACAAACTGCGATTCCTGGATGACCAGACAGAAGCCAGGCAATCACTTTCGACCCTTCCCCCCACCCTTCCCTCCAGCCTTCCCCCCACTCTTCCCTCCAGCCTTCCATCCACCTCCACCCCAGCTGAGGAGTCCCAGGAAGAACCGGGCCTTTTCATCCCTGATGAAGTGGATGCGCCCAGCTTCAGTCAGGTATTCTTTTTTGTGGAATTTGTGATTGTGTAAATGTTATTAATGATGTTAACGTGTTATTTTTTATTAAGCACTTTAAAATTTGACTTCATCACAAATATTAATATGTAGACATATCACTAGCCAGTAGTGGCCCAAAATATACTTCTGCATAGGTGTGCACAGCCTCTTGCATTAGGGTGTGCACCCCAAAGCTCTAATACATATGCATGTGTATATGTACTGATGGTGTCAGTAGGGCAGTGGACAGTGTAATTTTGTTTATTTTCTTTGCCAAAAAATAATTTTCTTTTGTAACTTTTTTTGGGGGATGAAATATCAGTGGTCTAAACAGGGGGGAATATCCACCACACAAGGCGATTAGGGTGTGCCCAGGCACGCCTGGCACACCCTGTGGGCACGCCTATGTACTTCAGATATTGTTGATCACTTGAAATTATGTTGGTGTCAAATAGATAGCCTTTACTATTTGTGGAGAATTATATTTGCAAGTCATGAGCTGAAAATTGTGTGTGATTGCGTAACACAAAATTACAACTATGTACCTTTTTTTGACACAGGATGACCTCAGCCAGGAGGAGGCCTTGCCCAGTGGGAGAGAGGAGGAGGCCTTGCCCAGTGGGAGAGAGGAGGAGGCTGTGGCTGGGCCGAGTAGAAGCCACACGGAGTGTCAGGTGCCTCCCCTCCGCATTCTCACCAAAAGGCCCAGGAGAATGACCCAAACTGAGGAGGAATCACTAGCCCTCATACGTGAAGCAAGCCAAATCCTGAGTACACCACCCAATGCAGAGGAGGCATATGGGACATATATGGCCACCAGATTGCTGGAATTGGAAAAGGGGCAACGCCTCCTCTGTGAGGGTTTGATTTTTCAGGCCTATCAGAAGGGCTTGAGAGGGGAGCTTATTGCTACCACGTATCTGGCCGATGAAGCCACTCCTCCTCCTCCTGCCCCAAGTACACCACCAGAGGCCCAGCCTCCGAAGAAGGCTGCAGAGAAGCGTGGAGGGAAGGCTGCAGAGAAGCGTGCAGGGAAGGCTCCACGGAAGAGTCGAAAATGATTGCCTGGCTTCTGTCTGGTCTGACTGTGCTCCCTGTGCTCCCTAGTCGCAAGATATCAATTTTCTTGTCCTAAAACTTGATGTGTGTCCTGGGGGACGAAAGGCTTCACAGATTCTAAAAGTGTCTCCAGTGTTGCCTTCGTAATTTTTTTTTAACAAAAATAAATTGATTTTTTGGTTGCCTTACATTATTGACTATGTGTTTTGATTCCAAAATGACATTTTGTTTGGGAGTAGGCAGGTACAGGTCAAAAAGACTATGGGGTTGATTTAATAAAAGCAAATAGACTGTGCACTTTGCAGAGGGCAGTTGCCCTCTGCAAATGCAATTGCTCCAGAGCTTAGGAAATGAGGTAAGGCTTGACTTTGCAAAGAGTACACCATCCTGTGCAAGGAAAATTCAAAAAACAGCATTTTTGCTTGCACATGATTGGATGATGGAAATCAGCAGAGCTTCTGCTCATTTACTAAGCTCTGGAGCAACTGCTCTTGCAGAGGGCAACGTGCACAGTCTTTTTCCCTTTAGTAAATCAACCCCTATGTGTGTTTTTGCCAAAAGGCTAAATCATTTCTAAAATCAAGTGAAAAGTACTAGTGAAAAGTTCACTTTAGAAATTGCACAGCAAGTGCACTTGTTGGAAGTGCAGTCGCTGTAAATCTGAGGGGAAGAGCTGAAATTAGGGGAAGCTCTGCTGATTTTATCATACAATCATGTGCAAGAAAAAGGTTTCTTTTTTGGGGGGGGTTCCTTGCATGTGCCCCTCGGATCCACAGCAAAGGCACTTCAAAATGCTCTTTCTGTGCAATTCCAAGTAGAATTTGCACTTGTATTGAAAAATGAATTTGCCTTTGGAAAATAAACCCCCCTATGTCTAATTAACAAGGGACACCAACTTCATTAAGGTTCATTAAAACAACACAAAATATTAAGGTTATTGTGGTAACTTGAAAATACAAAAATAAAATAAAACAAAAAAATGTTTGTATAATTTAGCACACATTGTAAAATAGATAAGTGTTGAAATCAATAAAAAAAAAAGATGAGTCCAAAATCTAATTTAATACTTTATTTATGGAGATCTGGCTTTTTAAAAATATCATATTAGTCATGGCATGAGGATAAATCATGAAGAAAGTAGTTTGTGAGAACTCTGTGTGAATATAAAGCAGAAAAACAACTTCATTCCTCTCGCATTATAAATTTAAAAAAAAGCGCTGTATTAAAAGATAGAAGAGGAATGTGCTAACTTCAATACGAAGGCTAGTTTTACCATACCGAGCGCTTCCGTCTTGTAATTGCTTCAGAGCATGCGTCAGTTTGAGTTCGTCGGACTAGCACACAGACGACCGGTTTGTCCGCTAGAAAGAAGAGTCCGTCGGATAGATTTAAAACATGTTTCAAATCTAAGTCCGTCCAACTTTTGAGCAAACAAAGTCCGCTGGAGCCCACACACGAGTGAATTGTCCGACGAAATCCAGTACGCCGGACCAAGTCTGCCATAAAGTCCGCTCGTGTGTACGCGGCATTAGAGTGTTGGAACAAACCATTTAACACTCACAGGATGCTTGCAGTGGCCAGCTTTCATTAACTGCTTGCCGACCAGCCGCCGTCTTTATACAGGGGCAGGTTGGCACTGCTGCGCGAATTGCCAAAGCTGTACGGCGGCCGCTTTAAAAACTATAGTGGGCACGCACGCGCAAGCCGCCAGAGCCGATGCGTGTGGCCGGCAGCCGCGAACGTTACTCAGAGAGGCAGAACGGGGATCTGTCAATGTAAACAGACAGATCCCCATTCTGTCAGGGAAGTAGAGAGAGATCTGCTGTTCCTAGTGATCATGAACAGTAATCTCTCTCTACTCCCAGTCACTACACTCACAGTTAGAAACACCTCCTTAGGAAACACTTAAACCCTTGTTCGCCCCCTAGTGTTAACCCCTCCCCTACCAGTGACATTTATACAGCAATCAGTGGCTATTTTTAGCACTGATTGATGTATAAGTGTCAGTGGTCCCGAAAAAGTGTCAAAAGTGTCCGATCTGGCCTCCATAATGTCGCAGTCCCGCTAAAAATTGCTGATCCCCACCATTACTAGTAAAAAAAAAATAATAATAAAAATGCCATAAATATATCCCCTATTTTGTAAACGCTATAATTTTTGTGCAAACCAAGCAAAATATGCTTATTGCGATTTTGTAGCGCAATTGTCAGTTAAAGCGACGTTGTGCCGTATCGCATAAAATGGCTTGGTCAGGAAGTGGGTAAATCCTTGCGGGGCTGAAGTGGTTAATTAATGTAAAACCCTTATCCCAAAAAAAAGTTTCTGTAACTGTTAGCTGTAATGTGATTTGTTAGTCATGTCCAGAGGGGAGACACCCTAAGACAGGAAGTGTGTTACTGGCCTGATCACCAGGCATACCTACCAACACTCCCGATTTTCCCGGGACAATCCCGAAAATTTGACCCTCGTCCCGATCTGAGTGCGTCCCGCTCAAAATCCCGATTTTTTAAATTTTGTCCCGGGAATAATCGGGACTGTTTTGACACTGGCGGACGCTTCTGACTATGAAAAAATGGCCGCGAGATGATCTCTTTCGGCTTAGCAGGTCTCTTTCCCCGTGTGTTCAATGGAGAGGGGAGGGGCCTCCGATCCATGCAGCTAATCGGCTTCTCTCTTAAGTGTATACAATTTGCTTGTACACTGAAGCCAGTTAGCTGCAAAGATCGGAGGCCCCTCCCCTCTCCACTGAACACACAAGGAAAGAGACCTGCCAAGCTCGGCCTCCACGACAGAGTGCTGGTCTTCTGTAATGTCGAAGATGAAATAATGCAGGTGGGACACTCTAGGGGCACCTGCAATGTAAGGAGCGACTCTGGGGGCACCTGAGATGTAAAGAGGGACTCTACTGGGGACACCTCATGTAAGGGGGGACTCTGGGGGCACCTGCGATGTAAGGAGGGACTCTGCTGGGGGCACCTGATGTAAGGAGGGACTCTGCTGGGGGCATCTGATGTAAGGAGGGACTCTACTGGGGGCACATGGTGTAAGGAGGGACTCTGCTGGGGTCACCTGGTGTAAAGAGGGACTCTGTTGGGGGCACCTGATGTAAGGAGTGACTCTGCTGGGGGCACCTGGTGTAAGGAGGGACTCTATTGGGGGCACCTGTGATGTAAGGAGGGACTCCACTGAGGACACTGGGTGTAAGGAGGGACTCTGCTGGGGGCACCTGATGTAAGTAGGGACTCTGCTTGGGGCATCTGATGTAAGGAGGGACTCTATTAGGGGCACCTGTGATATAAGGAGGGACTCCACTGGGGACACTGGATGTAAGGAAGGACTCTGCTGGGGGCATCTAATGTAAGGATGGACTCTGCTGGGGGCACCTGAAGTAAGGGGGGACTCTACTGGGGGCACCTGTGATGTAAGGAAGGACTCTGCTGGGGGCATCTGTGATGTAAGGAGGATCTCTGCTGGGGCACCTGGGATGTAAGGAGGGACTCTACTGGAGACACCTGGTGTAAGGAGGAACTCTACTTGGAACGCCTGATGTAAGGAGGGACTTTGCTGGGGGCACCTGATGTATGGAGGGACTCTACTGGGGACACCTGGTGTAAGGAGGGACTCTGCTGAGGGCACCTGATGTAAGGAGGGACTCTGCTGGGGGAACCTGGTGTAAGGAGGCACTCTGCTTGGGGCACCTGGTTTAATGAGGGACTCTGCTGGGGGCACCTGAAGTAAGGGGGACTCTACTGGGGGCACATGTGATGTAAGGAAGAACTCTGCTGGGGGCATCTGTGATGTAAGGAGGAACTATATTGGGGCACCTGTTATGTAAGGAGGGACTCTACTGGAGACACCTGGTGTAAGGAGGGACTCTATTTGGAATGCCTGAGTAAGGAGGGACTTTGCTGAGGGCACCTGAAGTAAGGGGGGCTCTACTGGGGCACCTGTGATGTAAGGAAGGACTCTGCTGGGGGCATCTGTGATGTAAAGAAGAATTCTATTGGGGCACCTGTGATGTAAGGAGGGACTCTACTGGAGACACCTGGTGTAAGGAGGGACTCAACTTGGAATGCCTGATGTAAGGAGGGACTTTGCTGGGGGGCACCTGATGAATGGAGGGACTCTACTGGGGCACCTGATGTAAGGAGGGACTCTGCTGGGGAAACCTGGTGTAAGGAGGCACTCTGCTTGCGGCACCTGGTTTAATGAGGGACTCTGCTGGGGACACCTGAAGTAAGAGAGGACTCTACTGGGGGCACGTGTGATGTAAGGAAGGACTCTGCTGGGGGCATCTGTGATGTAAGGAGGAACTCTATTGGGGCACCTGTTATGTAAGGAGGGACTCTACTGGAGACACCTGGTGTAAGGAGGGACTCTACTTGGAATGCCTGAGTAAGGAGGGACTTTGCTGGGGGCACCTGATGTATGGAGGGACTCTACTGGGGACACCTGGTCTAAGGAGGGACTCTGCTGGGGCACCTGATGTAAGGAGGGACTCTGCTGGGGCACCTGAAGCAAGGGGGACTCTACTGGGGGCACCTGTGATGTAAGGAAGGACTCTGCTGGGGGCATCTGTGATGTAAGGAGGAACTCTGCTGGGGCACCTGGGATGTAAGGAGGGACTCTACTGGAGACACCTGGTGTAAGGAGGAACTCTACTTGGAATGCCTGATGTAAGGAGGGACTTTGCTGGGGGCACCTGATGTATGGAGGGACTCTACTGGGGACACCTGGTGTAAGGAGGGACTCTGCTGAGGGCACCTGATGTAAGGAGGGACTCTGCTGGGGCACCTGATGTAAGGAGGGACTCTATTGGGGACACCTCATGTAAGGGGGGACTCTGGGGGCACCTGCGATGTAAGGAGGGACTCTGCTGGGGACACCTGACAAGCTCGGCCTCCACGACAGAGTGCTGGTCTTCTGTAATGTCGAAGATGAAATAATGCAGGCGGGACACTCTAGGGGCACCTGCAATGTAAGGAGCGACTCTGGGGGCACCTGAGATGTAAGGAGGGACTCTACTGGGGACACCTCATGTAAGGGGGGACTCTGGGGGCACCTGCGATGTAAGGAGGGACTCTGCTGGGGGCACCTGATGTAAGGAGGGACTCTGCTGGGGGCATCTGATGTAAGGAGGGACTCTACTGGGGGCACATGGTGTAAGGAGGGACTCTGCTGGGGTCACCTGGTGTAAAGAGGGACTCTATTGGGGGCACCTGTGATGTAAGGAGGGACTCCACTGAGGACACTGGGTGTAAGGAGGGACTCTGCTGGGGGCACCTGATGTAAGTAGGGACTCTGCTTGGGGCATCTGATGTAAGGAGGGACTCTGCAGGGGGCACCTGAAGTAAGGGGGGACTCTACTGGGGGCACCTGTGATGTAAGGAAGGACTCTGCTGGGGGCATCTAATGTAAGGATGGACTCTGCTGGGGGCACCTGAAGTAAGGGGGGACTCTACTGGGGGCACCTGTGATGTAAGGAAGGACTCTGCTGGGGGCATCTGTGATGTAAGGAGGAACTCTGCTGGGGCACCTGGGATGTAAGGAGGGACTCTACTGGAGACACCTGGTGTAAGGAGGAACTCTACTTGGAACGCCTGATGTAAGGAGGGACTTTGCTGGGGGCACCTGATGTATGGAGGGACTCTACTGGGGACACCTGGTGTAAGGAGGGACTCTGCTGAGGGCACCTGATGTAAGGAGGGACTCTGCTGGGGGAACCTGGTGTAAGGAGGCACTCTGCTTGGGGCACCTGGTTTAATGAGGGACTCTGCTGGGGGCACCTGATGTAAGGAGGGACTCTGCTGGGGCACCTGATGTAAGGAGGGACTCTATTGGGAATGCCTAATGTAAGGAGGAACTTTGCTGGGGGCACCTGATGTTCAGAGTGACTCTACTGGGGCACCTGGTGTAAGGAGGGACTCTGCTGGGGGCACCTGATGTAAGGAGGGACTCTGCTGGGGGCACCTGATGAAAGGAGGGACTCTGCTGGGGGCACCTGGTATAAGGAGGGACTCTGCTTGGGGCAGCTGGTTTAATGAGGGACTCTGCTGGGGGCAACTGAAGTAAGGGGGACTCTACTGGGGGCACCTGTGATGTAAGGAAGGACTCTGCTGGGGCACCTGTGATGTAAGGAGGGACTCCACTGTGGACACTGGATGTAAGGAGGGACTCTGCTGGGGGCACCTGAAGTAAGGGGGACTCTACTGGGGGCACCTGTGATGTAAGGAAGGACTCTGCTGGGGGCATCTGTGATGTAAGGAGGAACTCTATTGGGGCACCTGTTATGTAAGGAGGGACTCTACTGGAGACACCTGGTGTAAGGAGGGACTCTACTTGGAATGCCTAATGTAAGGAGGGACTTTGCTGGGGGAACCTGATGTTCGGAGGGAATCTACTGGGGACACCTGGTGTAAGGAGGGACTCTGCTGGGGCACCTGATGTAAGGAGGGACTCTGCTGGGGGCACCTGATGTAAGGAGGGACTCTGCTGGGGGCACCTGATGTAAGGAGGGACTCTGCTGGGGGCACCTGATGTAAGGAGGGACTCTGCTGGGGGCACCTGATGTAAGGAGGGACTCTGCTGGGGGCACCTGATGTAAGGAGGGACTCTGCTGGGGGCACCTGGTATAAGGAGGGACTCTGCTTGGGGCAGCTGGTTTAATGAGGGACACTGCTGGGGGCAAGTGAAGTAAGAGGGACTCTACTGGGGGCACCTGTGATGTAAGGAAGGACTCTGCTGGGGCACCTGTGATATATGGAGGGACTCCACTGTGGACACTGGATGTAAGGAGGGACTCTGCTGGGGGCACCTGAAGTAAGGGGAACTCTACTGGGGGCACCTGTGATGTAAGGAAGGACTCTGCTGGGGGCATCTGTGATGTAAGGAGGAACTCTATTGGGGCACCTGTTATGTAAGGAGGGACTCTACTGGAGACACCTGGTGTAAGGAGGGACTCTACTTGGAATGCCTAATGTAAGGAGGGACTTTGCTGGGGGCACCTGATGTTCGGAGGGACTCTACTGGGGACACCTGGTGTAAGGAGGGACTCTGTTGGGGCACCTGATGTAAGGAGGGACTCTGCTGGGGGCACCTGATGTAAGGAGGGACTCTGCTGGGGGCACCTGATGTAAGGAGGGACTCTGCTGGGGGCACCTGGTATAAGGAGGGACTCTGCTTGGGGCAGCTGGTTTAATGAGGGACACTGCTGGGGGCAAGTGAAGTAAGAGGGACTCTGCTGGGGCACCTGATGTAAGGAGGGACTCTATTGGGAATGCCTAATGTAAGGAGGGACTTTGCTGGGGGCACCTGATGTTCGGAGTGACTCTAATGGGGACACCTGGTGTAAGGAGGGATGCTGCTGGGGCACCTGATGTAAGGAGGGACTCTGCTGGGGGCACCTGATGTAAGGAGGGACTCTTCTGGGGGCACCTGATGAAAGGAGAGACTCTGCTGGGGGCACCTGATGTAAGGAGGGACTCTGCTGGGGGCACCTAGTATAAGGAGGGACTCTGCTTGGGGCAGCTGGTTTAATGAGGGACTCTGCTGGGGGCAACTGAAGTAAGGGGGACTCTACTGGGGGCACCTGTGATGTAAGGAAGGACTCTGCTGGGGCACCTGTGATGTATGGGGGGACTCCACTGTGGGCACTGGATGTAAGGAGGGACTCTGCTGGGGCACCTGAAGTAAGGGGGACTCTACTGGGGGCACCTGTGATGTAAGGAAGGACTCTGCTGGGGGCATCTGTGATGTAAGGAGGAACTCTACTGGGGCACCTGTTATGTAAGGAGGGACTCTACTGGAGACACCTTGTGTAAGGAGGGACTCTACTTGGAATGCCTAATGTAAGGACGGACTTTGCTGGGGGCACCTGATGTTCGGAGGGACTCTACTGGGGACACCTGGTGTAAGGAGGGACTCTGCTGGGGCACCTGATGTAAGGAGGGACTCTGCTGGGGGCACCTGATGTAGGGAGGGACTCTGCTGGGGGCACCTGATGTAAGGAGGGACTCTGCTGGGGGCACCTGATGTAAGGAGGGACTCTGCTGGGGGCACCTGGTATAAGGAGGGACTCTGCTTGGAGCAGCTGGTTTAATGAGGGACACTGCTGGGGGCAAGTGAAGTAAGAGGGACTCTACTGGGGGCACCTGTGATGTAAGGAAGGACTCTGCTGGGGCACCTGTGATATATGGAGGGACTCCACTGTGGACACTGGATGTAAGGAGGGACTCTGCTGGGGGCACCTGAAGTAAGGGGGACTCTACTGGGGGCACCTGTGATGTAAGGAAGGACTCTGCTGGGGGCATCTGTGATGTAAGGAGGAACTCTATTGGGGCACCTGTTATGTAAGGAGGGACTCTACTGGAGACACCTGGTGTAAGGAGGGACTCTACTTGGAATGCCTAATGTAAGGAGGGACTTTGCTGGGGGCACCTGATGTTCAGAGGGACTCTGCTGGGGGCACCTGATGTAAGGAGGGACTCTGCTGGGGGCACCTGATGTAGGGAGGGACTCTGCTGGGGGTACCTGATGTAAGGAGGGACTCTGCTGGGGGCACCTGATGTAAGGAGGGACTCTGCTGGGGGCACCTGATGTAAGGAGGGACTCTGCTGGGGGCACCTGATGTAAGGAGGGACTCTGCTGGCTGCACCTGGTATAAGGAGGGACTCTGCTTGGGGCAGCTGGTTTAATGAGGGACTCTGCTGGGGGCAACTGAAGTAAGGGGGACTCTACTGGGGGCACCTATGATGTAAGGAAGGGCTCTGCTGGGGCACCTGTGATATATGGAGGGACTCCACTGTGGACACTGGATGTAAGGAGGGACTCTGCTGGGGGCACCTGAAGTAAGGGGGGACTCTACTGGGGGCACCTGTGATGTAAGGAAGGACTCTGCTGGGGGCATCTGTGATGTAAGGAGGAACTCTGCTGGGGCACCTGTGATGTAAGGAGGAACTCTGCTGGGGCACCTGTGATGTAAGGAGGGACTCTACTGGAGTCACCTGGTGTAAGGAGGGACTCTATTTGGAATGCCTGATGTAAGGAGGGACTTTGCTGGGGGCACCTGATGTATGGAGGGACTCTACTGGGGACACCTAGTGTAAGGAGGGACTCTACTGGGGACACCTGGTGTAAGGAGGGACTCTGCTGAGGGCTCCTGATGTAAGGAGGGACTATGCTGGGGGAACCTGGTGTAAGGAGGCACTCTGCTTGGGGCACCTGGTTTAATGAGGGACTCTGCTGGGGGCACCTGAAGTAAGGGGGACTCTACTGGGGGCACATGTGATGTAAGGAAGAACTCTGCTGGGGGCATCTGTGATGTAAGGAGGAACTCTATTGGGGCACCTGTTATGTAAGGAGGGACTCTACTGGAGACACCTGGTGTAAGGAGGGACTCTACTTTTAATGCCTTATGTAAGGAGGGACTTTGCTGGGGGCACCTGAAGTAAGGGGGGACTCTACTGGGGCACCTGTGATGTAAGGAAGGACTCTGCTGGGGGCATCTGTGATGTAAGGAAGAATTCTATTGGGGCACCTGTGATGTAAGGAGGGACTCTACTGGAGACACCTGTGTAATGAGGGACTCTACTTGGAATGCCTGATGTAAGGAGGGACTTTGCTGGGGGGCACCTGATGAATGGAGGGACTCTACTGGGGCACCTAAAGTAAGGAGGGACTCTGCTGGGGGCACCTGATGTAAGGAGGGACTCTGCTGGGGGCATCTGGTATAAGGAGGGACTCTGCTTTGGGCACCTGGTTTAATGAGGGACTCTGCTGGGGGCAAGTGAAGTAAGAGAGGACTCTACTGGTGGCACATGTGATCTAAGGAAGGACTCTGCTGGGGGCATCTGTGACGTAAGGAGGAACTCTGCTGGGGCACCTGTGATGTAAGGAGGAACTCTGCTGGGGCACCTGTGATGTAAGGAGGGACTCTACTGGAGACACCTGATGTATGGAGAGACTCTACTGGGGACAACTGGTCTAAGGAGGGACTCTGCTTGAGCACCTGATGTAAGGAGGGACTCTGCTGGGGCACCTGATGTAAGGAGGGACTCTATTGGGAATGCCTAATGTAAGGAGGGACTTTGCTGGGGGCACCTGATGTTCGGAGTGACTCTACTGGGGACACCTGGTGTAAGGAGGGACTCTGCTGGGGCACCTGATGTAAGGAGGGACTCTGCTGGGGGCACCTGATGTAAGGAGGGACTCTTCTGGGGGCACCTGATGTAAGGAGGGACTCTGCTGGGGGCACCTGATGTAAGGAGGGACTCTGCTGGGGGCACCTGGTATAAGGAGGGACTCTGCTTGGGGCAGCTGGTTTAATGAGGGACTCTGCTGGGGGCGTGGGGTGAGGCTCCTGCTCTTCTCTTCATCTTCTTCTCTTCTTCTCTTCTTCATTTTCTTCTCCAGGCCGCTCCGCATCCATGCTGGCATGATGGGAGGCTCCCGCTGTGTGACATCGTCTCCTCGTCTGACGGTTCTTAAATAACGGGGGGCGGGGCCACCCGGTGACCCCGCCCCCCTCTGATGCACGGGACATGACGGGACTTCCCTGTGGCATTCCCCATGACGTCACAGGGAAGTCCCGTCAAGTCACAGTGCGTCAGAGGGCGGTCACCGGGTGGCCCCGCCCCCCGTTATTTAAGAATGTTTTGGGGGCTACCCCAAAGCACCCACCCAATGTTGAGGGCATGTGGCCTGGTACGGTTCAGGAGGGGGGGCCGCACTCTCGTCCCCCCTCTTTTCCTGCGGCCTGCCAGGTTGCGTGCTCAGATAAGGGTCTGGTATGGATTTTTGGGGGGACCCCACGCCGTTTTTTTTTTGTTTTTTTTTGGCGCGGGGTTCCCCTTAAAATCCATACCAGACCTGAAGGGTCTGGTATGGAATTTAGGGGGAACCCCACGTCATTTTTTTTTTTTAATTTTGGCCGGGGTTCCCCTTAATATCCATACCAGACCTAAAGGGCCTGGTATGGAATTTAGGGGGACTCCCATGTCATTTTAATTTTTTAATTTTGGTTCGGGGTTCCCCTGTGGGGAATTCCCATGCCGTTTTTATCAATGAACTTCTATGTGTATTGTCGGCAATGCAATAGCCGCGAGTAGTTTTAAATGGGTTTTTTCCTTCGAAATGTCATTTTGCTGTCAGACTGTTCTAAACACGGGAAACATGCGCCCCTTTACAGGCATACTATAGACACCCCCCAGCTACGAAATTTAAAGGGATATTACACTTTTATTGTTTGACTTTAAGCATTATTAAAATCACTGCTCCTTAAAAAAACGTCCCTTTTTTAAAAGTTTTTTTTGCATTGATCCATGTCCCCTGGGGCAGGACCCAGGTCCCCAAACACTTTTTATGACAATAACTTGCATATAAGCCTTTAAAATTAGCACTTTTGATTTCTCCCATAGACTTTTAAAGGGTGTTCCGTGGCATTCGAATTTCCCGCGAACACCCCAAATTGTTCGCTGTTCTGCGAACTTGCGAACAGCCAGTGTTCGAGTCGAACATGAGTTCGACTCGAACTCGAAGCTCATCCCTAGTAATGAGGGACTCTACTGGAGACACCTGGTGTAAGGAGGGACTCTACTTGGAATGCCTGAGTAAGGGGGGACTTTGCTGGGGGTACCTGATGTATGGAGGGACTCTACTGGGGACACCTGGTCTAAGGAGGGACTCTGCTGGGGCACCTGATGTAAGAAAGGAATCTGCTGGGGCACCTGATGTAAGGAGGGACTCTATTGGGAATGCCTAATGTAAGGAGGGACTCTACTTTCTCTCTCTCTTTCTCCCTCCATCCCTCGTTCAACTCAGACTCGAACCACACCCCCTTTGAGCCACCCCTTTTAAGCCACACCCAATATTTAGTTTAAATCATCCCATTTTTCGTCGTGGTGCGCTTTGGGAGCCGCATTTTTCATCCCCCGCTATGTCAAGGCTACAAATAAGTGCCCCGCCCTCTAATTATAATAAGACTCCACCTAAAGACAAATAATTGTTTTCACAATATTGGAACTATGACCAGGTGAAAATAAAGAGAAAATGCCTAAAGAAATGTAACTTGTGCAGCCACCACATTTATGCATTGGTAAGCTGCAATATGTTAGATTTATTTTTTTGTGTTTATTACTGCTTTAGAGGGGAGAGAATATGCTGCCTGAAAGGCCAGCAGCAGAGTTGCACAGGCTGCAGAAGACAGAGCAGGAAGAGCGTGGAGAGGCAGTGAGGTGGTCTAAACTGTTTGGACTGAGAGTCAGGACTGTGCAAACCAGATACAGGGCTGCAGAGAGCCTGGGAAGGGAACCATGCTGCAGAGAGTGCTGCTGTGCTGAGGACCCAGCAAATATGTGATATAAGCGCAGGCTTGAGAGGGGAACCCCAGAGTGCAAAGTGATTTCTTGCCTCTCCTCCAGGGATCAGACTGCTAAGCTGGGAACACCTACACAGAATTAGTCGTGAGAGGCTCTTTGGCCAACCTTATTTGAATTGAACTTGTTTTTCTGCTATGCAACGTTGTTACTGGCAGGAGGATATGCCTATCTTTCATAATCAATAAGAGGAAACAAGCGTCAGAAGCCCTGTCTTTAATATTTGTTTCTTCCTGTGCTGAATATCAAGTTAAACCGGATTTACTGTATCTGTTTAAATCAAACTCTCTGTTGCAGGGCTGGTCTTGGCCAACTTAAAGCCATTTTGCAATTTTACTGGTGTGTTGGTGAGTTGTTGGGTAGAATTAACAGCGGGCCACCTCTGGGAGTGGCAGAAGGTCCCAACAATCTAGAAACTTCTTTGTGGATAAAAGCTACACTAAATTTACATATAAAAACAACTGATTTGTGTAGCAATTTGAATACAGAGACCAGAAGAGGCAACTGTACAAAGGTGCACCATTATTAAATGTGCTTAATGACATTGGTCTCCCAAGATTCACCTGAAGGGTTCCAAGTCTATGGCCCAATGTGAACAGGAAGAGTGAGGTATACAATTTATTTATTCATTTTTTTAAACAATATTAGATTGGTATATAAAAACGATTGCAGTTTTTTTCCTATATTGTTGTGCTACCAACAGGACTGTGCATGTCATCTTTAGGATTTTAGGTTAGAGGTGTAGCAGGAGAACAGACTAGCAACAGAAATGGCTGATGTGGGAGGTTCCCCTCCAATCAGCTGTGCGCCTGCTCATTTTATACGGCTGGAAGTTAGGACAAAGCTACAGGGGCGAAGAGTTGCTGCAGTTGTTTAAAGGCTGTTAAGGTCCAGGGACTCAATATGACTTCTACTATGCATTATTTACCAGCTGTCTGCGCCAATTACATTCTATAAACAAAAAATCACATATTTTCTCTCCTTTACATGTGCAAATTGTGCAAATTGTATATGACAATGTCAGCACTTCTGAAACCACACCTGAAGATCTGGAATACTTGCTTCTAATTACCCTCTATTTTAGATATTATTCCAGAAGTTGGTTATTTAAATTATTTGTAAAAGGTGGATAGGGGATATTACCACGCTAACTCAATTGGTGAAGAAAAATGAACTGCTGCTACATAAGAATGTGACAAAAATTCTATGCAAAAGATCAGTGAAAAATGTAATACTAAAAATATAAAACAATAAACATTGAACAATATATCAAGTATTGTGTGTAAATAATAAAAACTTTGTGATAAAAATCAATCTCAAATATAATGAATATAAAACAGAATATGTATATAATGAGTAGAAACACAGGTGAGAAAGCCCCAAAGGTGAAACAATCCTATGGTAAACATATATGGAGTCCACCACAAAAAGTTGAAAATACTAGCTGCCTGGCTGTCTCTGGTTTCAGTATTTTTAAGCTAGAACAAAAATGCAGATCACTAAATTCAGAACTCTTCATCTCTTGGGTGTGTAAATTAAAAAGTTCTGATTATCATGACAGACAGCATGCTAGCTTTTCAGAAAGAGAGATCAACAGTGTCAGCATCCATGAATTATCACGACAATTTTAATTTAACCATTCCCTATCTTGCCACTAAATGGAAAAAAACAGATGGGAGTAGCATCGATATGGGAGGTGCATACTGTATATACAGCCTCCTGCAGTGGCCATTCATGCGTGGCTCCTAGAGCATGCAGCATCAGTGGATCATCGATCAGGGTACAATTTAATAGCCCTGTACCATGTGATCACTGTGAACAATCACAATTGTAACCAAGGGCTGCATGCCTATTACATGCTTACTACAGTCATCCTGACTGTAAAAATAAAATAAAAGTCACCCCCACCCCTGGGCAGTAAGTACACTGTCACTATGATGACATTATACTGCTTGTTTAATGATCAGAGACATTGGCTGCTGCACTGATGACACCGTATGCCAGTGCAATAGCCATCATCTCTGATTAATAGCCACAGCAGTATAAGGGCACCATAGTGACACTTCACTGTTTTGGTTACGGTATGTAAAAAACAATAACATATATACACTGTATATGTGTGTATATACAGTATCTCACAAAGGTGAGTACACCCCTCACATGTTTGTGCATATTTTATTATATCTTTTCATGTGACAACACTGAAGAAATGACACTTTGCTATAATGTAAAGTAGTGAGTGTAAAGCTTGTATAACAGTGTCAATTTGCTGTCCCCTCAAAATAACTCAACACACAACCATTATTGGCTAAACCGCTTGCAACAAAAGTGAGTACACCCCTAAGTGAAAATGTCCAAATTGGCTCCAAAGTGTCAATATTTTGTGTGGCAACTAGGGATGAGCCGAACACCCCCCTGTTTGGTTCGCACCAGAACATGCGAATAGGCAAAAAATTTGTTCGAACACGCGAACACCCTTAAAGTCTATGGGACTTGAACATGAATAATCAAAAGTGCTAATTTTAAAGGCTTATATGTAAGTTATTGTCATAAAAAGTGTTTGGGGACCTGGGTCCTGCCCCAGGGGACATAGATCAATGCAAAAAAAAGTTTTAAAAATGGCCGTTTTTTCGGGAGCAGTGATTTTAATAATGCTTAATGTGAAACAATAAAAGTGTAATATTCCTTTAAATTTCGTACCTGGGGGGTATCTATAGTATGCCTGTAAAGGGGCACATGTTTCCCAGGTTTAGAACAATCTGACAGCACCCTTGCCCAGTGGTTGTCGGGGTCTGCGGGCAGGGGGCTTATTGGAATCTGGAAGCCCCCTTTAACAAGGGGACCCCCAGATCCCAGCCCCCCCCTGTGTGAAATGGTAATACCATTTCACAAAAAAAGTGTCAAAAATGGTAAAAATGACAAGAGACAGTTTTTGACAATTCCTTTATTTAAAGTCTTCTTCTTTCCATTTCACACAGGGGGGCTGGGATCTGGGGGTCCCCTTGTTAAAGGGGGCTTTCAGACTCCGATAAGCCCCCCTCCCGCAGACCCCCACAACTCTGTGGTTGTGGGGATGAGGCCCTTGTCCCCATCAACATGGGGACAAGGTGCTTTGGGGGAACCCCAAAGCACCCTCCCAATGTTGAGGGCATGTGGCCTGGTACGTTCAGGAGGGGGGCGCTCTCTCACCCCCCCTCTTTTCCTGCGGCCTGCCAGATTGCGTGCTCGGATAAGGGTCTGGTATGGATTTTTGGGGTGACCCCACGCCATTTTTTTTACAAATTTTGGCGCGGGGTTCCCCTTAAAATCCATACCAGACCTTAAGGGTCTGGTATGGATTTTGAGGGGGACCCCCACCCCATTTTATTTTTTTATTTTGCTGCGGGGTTCCCCTTAATATCCATACCAGACCTGAAGGGCCTGGTATGGAATTTAAGGGGACCCCCACGCCATTTTCTTTTAAATTTTGGTTTGAGGTTCCCCTGTGGGGAAATCCCATGCCGTTTTTATCAATGAACTTTTATATGTATTGTCGGACCGATAATTCATTAATAGCCATGAGTAGTTTTAAATAACTTTTTTTTTCCTTTGAAATGTCATTTTGCTGTCAGATTGTTCTAAACCCGGGAAACATGTGCCCCATGGGACCCCAAAGCACCCTCCCAATGTTAAGGGCATGTGGCCTGGTACGGTTCAGGAGGGGGGCTCTCTCTTATCCCCCCTCTTTTCCTGCGGCCTGCCAGGTTGCGTGCTCGGATAAGGGTCTGGTATGGATATTTGGGGGGACCCCATGCCATTTTGTTTTAAATTTTGGCGCAGGGTTCCCCTTAAAATCCATACCAGACCTGAAGGGTCTGGTATGGATTTTGAGGGGGACCCCCACGCCATTTTTTAAAAAAATTTTGTGCAGGGTTCCCTTAATATCCATACCAGACCTGAAGGGCCTGGTATGGAATTTAGGGGGACCCCCATGCCAATTTTTTAACATTTTGGTTCGGGGTTCCCCTGTGGGAAAATCCCATGCCGATTTATCAATTAACTTTTATGTGCATTGTCGGACCGACAATTCATTAATAGCCGTGAGTAGTTTTAAATGACTTTTTTCCTTTGAAATGTAATTTTGCTGTCAGACTTTTCTAAACACGGGAAACATGCGCCCCTTTACAGGCATACTATAGACATCCCCAAGGTATGAAATTTAAAGGAATATTACACTTTTATTGTTTCGCTTTAAGCATTATTAAAATCACTGCTCCTGAAAAAATGGACGTTTTAAAAATTTTTTTGCATTGATCCATGTCCCCTGGGGCAGGACCCAGGTCCCCAAACACTTTTTATGACAATACCATGCATATAAACCTTTAAAATTAGCACTTTTGATTTCTCCCATAGACTTTTAAAGGGTGTTCCGCGGCTTTCGAATTTGTCGCGAACACCCCAAATTGTTCGCTGTTCGGCGAACTGGCGAACAGCCGATGTTCGAGTCGAACATGAGTTCGACTCGAACTCAAGGCTCATCCCTAGTGGCACCCATTATTTTCCCACACTGCCTTAACCTACTTGGGCATGGAGTTCACCAGAGCTTCACAGGTTGCCACTGGAGCCCTCTTCCACTCCTCCATGATGACATCACGGAGCTGATGGATGTTAGAGACTTTGTGCTCCTTCACCTTCTGTTTGAGGATGTCCCACAGATGTTCAATAGGGTTTAGGTTCGTAAACATGCTTGGCCAGTCCATCACCTTTACCCTCAGGTTCTTTAGCAAGGCAGTGGTTGTCTTGGAGGTGTGTTTGAGGTCATTATCATGTTGGAATTCTGCCCTGCAGCCAGTCTCCAAAGGGAGGGGATCATGCTCTGCTTCAGTATGTGCTAGTACATGTTGGCATTTATGGTTCCCTCAATGAACTGTAGCTCCCCAGTGTCGGCAGCACTCATGCAGCCCAAGACCATGACACTCCCACCACCATGCTTGACTGTAGGCAAGACACACTTTGTTTTTGTACTCCTCACCTGGTTGCCGCCACACACGCTTGACACCATCTGAACCAAATAAGTTTATCTTGGTCTTATCAGACCACAGGACATGGTTCTAGTAATTAATGTCTTTAGTCTGCTTGTCTTCAGCAAACTGTTTGCAGGCTTTCTTGTGCATCATCTTTAGGAGAGGCTTCCTTCTGGGATGACAGCCATGTAGATCAATTTGATGAAGTGTGTGGCATATGGTCTGAGCACTGACAGGCTGACCCCCTACCCCTTCAACCTCTGCAGCAATGCTGGCAGCACTCATACATCTATTTCCCAAAGACATCCTCTGGATATGACGCTGAGCACGTGCACTCAACTTCTTTGGTCAACCATGGCAAGGCCTGTTCTCAGTGGAACCTATCCTGTTAAACCGCTGTATGGTCTTGGCCACCGTGCTGCAGCTCAGTTTCAGGATCTTGGCAATCTTCTTTGTCTGCCTATCAGTTCCATTGGCGCCACCTCATCTGGAAGCAAGGGGGCGGTGCCCTGCTAGCATCAGACACCACGAGGCAAAGAAAGATGGAGGGTGACGTCATCAACGCAGGCCCGTCACGGACGCTGGAGTTCGGGTGTGAGGTGACGGAGAGGTGACAGCAGCGAGCAGATGCATGGATGAGGTGAATCAGCCTGGTCGACCTGATCGGCCAGAGTCTTAAGAGGATCAAGAGGTCGAAATACTTCCACACTTCTTTGTGTTTGCACCCCCCCGGGGACGCATGCTCAGTCGGGACACTTGTTTAGCGGGTTAACGCCATGGCACCTGATCGGGAAGGAGGCGAAGGCATCGGAGCTTTGAATCTCCCGCCACCCCTGTAGCCAATGACGCCACACACCGAGCCGGCTAACCACTGAGCTGAGGAACCTGTAAGTATATTAAGGCTCCCCCTCCGCATATGAAGCGTCCATCGTGATGTTGCAACACATCTGATCCAGCTCACCAGATCACCTTCAACTGATTGAAAACAACAAACGGTAAAGTCTATCATATTCATTATATGATGCTCATTATATGACTTCAATTCCTACCGACAGTTAACTTTCTTATATGAACTACCTTGGTTGGCATTCTAACTACAATTTCGTCAGAAAATGAATCTCAAGTCATAACAATTTCTCCATTGGACTGACAGTAACTTTCTGGATATTTATAACATCTTTTTCTGCCTAGCTAATTAACATCACCTCAGCTATAGCAATTGTATCCATCCATACACGAGCAGCTCGCTCCCCCTCCACCCACCCCCATTTTCCTCCATTGGATTTTTCCGGCTGTCATTAAGGTTTTTCTGGCCCACAGGGATAATTACTACCCTACTACTCACTATCTTCCACTACCGATTGACAGCCAGCAAAGTCCAAAGCGTCCAGACGTGGTCATACGTTGTGTTCATTTTGTAATGTCTCACGTATTGTCTAATTTGTCTAGTGATCATGTACCCAGTCATTAGGTTCCACCGGACCTAATTAGTGGTTTTCAATACTATGTTTTAATTGATAGGTCCTTACACCGCCTTTGATGTCTGTACCATAATAAATATCTAATAAAATGTATACAATTTTTGATAATATTGCCAGTCTTCTGACATGATTAAAAATTGTTGCTAGAGTAACCCCTTACCCGGTTTTCTAGAACCAGGTGCCTTCTTCCTTTTACTGCCAGCCTTAACATGGTTGCCGGAACTGCCAGAGCAGACACTAGTGGACACTGGTGTCCGATTGGAGCCCCGTGGGGGATTTACCTTAGGGATGAATGTGAAAAAACAAAGCGCTGTGATGGTTGTTAAAAGAAAAACCAAAATCCAAAAACTGAACTGATCACATATAGGAGCAAGGCTGCTATCAATATAAGGTGCTCAATATCCCTACATACAAAAGCGCTTCAATTATTATTATTTTACCTTAGGGATGGTCGACGGGATGGAGCGACTCTGCATACTATGTCCCGAGTGCTGGATACCGACTATGGTGGTCAGTGTATGGGTCCAGTGTGGCCATTGTGGTGAACCGTTGACACGGCTGACATCTGCCTAGCAGGAGCCACGATACTATAATGTGGACCTGCTTTCAGGACTATGCAATTTACAGCTGCGGAAGTTCTGGTAGGCCAAAGAGGGTCTTGAATAATCTATTAAAGGCAGAGTGGAGTTGCGGCCTGGTGACTCCCCCCGCAAAGAAAGAGGACATCGGGAAAGAGGAGACTCCCATCACCCGTTGCCTGGTTGGGAACCTGGTAACCGTGAGTACTGCCCAGCGGGAGCCAGAAGTCCCTGAAATTCCGGCTGCCCTTATGCCCCCCGCATCCTAATTTCAGCTGAGCCAGTGCAGGAGGGGGGTGCGCCCTCAGGTGTGCTGGGGAGTGTGAGGGCAGGTTTATCGATTGGGGTTCCCCCAGATTTTTGGCAAAATTTGGTGTAATGAACGTGGGTGTCAGACCCCTGTCCTCCTTGCTAACTTGCGACGAAGGACTGGCCAACCTCACACCACGCTGTCACTTACGTAACAATGCCACTCTCAGCTTGGCCCAGCATTTTCCAGCTTGCGGGACCACAATCTAGGTGCGAGGAGCCTGAGAGCAATTGTCAATGGGCTAATTATTGTTTAATAAGTTTTTATTAAAGAAAATATATCATGTATACAATTATAACACAAATCTTCCATTATTTTAACAGCATAGGTTATAGTACTCGTAGAATTCACTACTTAGTTAGTTTTATCAGGTGCGTCCAGGAAGTTACAATGAGTCAGCTAAACAGCTGATTTGGATAAAGAAGTGTGAGCTAGGTGAGCACTATACATTAAATGGAATTTAAATAAAAAATATTGCTTTAGTTTAACATAAGTATACATCGAGACAAGATAGTGGTAGAGAAGGAGAGGATAGAAAAGAAAGAGTTGAAGGTGGGAAGGGGAGAGGGTAGGAAGTTGCTGGCATACTAGACCATGTATTGAGCAGAGGGGAAGATTATCATGAATGGGTGTTTAATGGCTATGCTAGAGTGTTAGGGTTGAGGGGTTAGAGCAGGAGGTTTGTATATGTGGCAGTAGTCTGAAATTTTTTCCAGGATTCCCAGGTTAAAGAATGTTTCTGGGAGGTCCCTCTAATATTGTGGGTAATACTCTCCATAAGGTATACATTGTCAATCATTTGTAGCCAGGCCTTCATAGAGGGAGTAATTGGTTGGCCCCACAATGTGGGGATTAAGGCTTTGGCAGTGTTTAGTAGATGAGGAATGATTGAGTGTTTGTACGCCTTTATGGGAGTTTTTGTGACATGAAAAAGAATAGCCCATGGATCATTTGGTATTTGAACATCAGCTATCTGAGCAATCAGAGTGCGAATATTCTCCCAATACGGTTTAATCAATGGGCAGAACCACCATATGTGTGCGTGAGTAGCTTTGTTCCCACAGTTCCTCCAGCACAATGGGGAACTGGCGGGGAACATTTGGTGTAGGCGAACTGGGGTGTAATGCCACCTAGTGAGCAGTTTATAGTTGACCTCTGTCATTCTTGAGGCTATGGACGAGGTGTGAGCAAGTTGGAGGATCCTATCTTTTTGGTTGTCAGTCAGGGAGAGACCAAGGTCAATTTCCCATTTAGTCAGGTAGGAAGGGGGGTCTGGGTTTTGAAGTGTAATAAGAGCTTTATAGAATATAGAAATGCTATGTAGAGGGGGGTCTTTTGGAAAGAATATTACTTCTATATCGTTTAAATCGCTGATGCCCCTAAGTGGAGTAGAAAGGGAGCTTAAGAAGTGTTGTAATTGGTGGTATCTCCATTTATCTAGGAACGTGGCTGGTTTAGGGGTGAGGATTGAAGATAAGGGTTTAAGTGTATTGCCATTTAGAACGTGATGTAATAGGAGGGGTTCCTCTGACCTCCATGTTTTAAAACCTGGATCCAAAAGGCCTGGTAGAAAGTATGTGTGATTGAGAAGAGGTAGCAAAGGGGAGTCATAATTCCAGGAATGTTTTTTGTGTAGTGCGTCCCATATATCCAAAGAGGAAATGGTAAGGGCCGAGGTGGTGTGGGCGAGGTTCCTGTGGGAGCGGGGTATCCAGGGAGCCATTGAAAGGTCCACTCAGGTGATATTCGATTTGTACCCATAGCTTCCTGCCAAGGGCATATTTCCATTCAGCTAGTCTGGCCAGTACAGTTGCTTGGAAATAGGCTTTAAAATTAGGAAGTGCCAGACCACCTGAGCATTTGGAGCGGGACAATAACTCCCTGGATATTCTAGGGTGTCTATCCTTCCAGATAAAGCGGGAGACCAGGGACTGTAAAGTAGTAAAAAAACCCACCGGGACACCTAGTGGTAGCATTTGAAAAAGGAAAAGGATGCGTGGTAGTATGTTCATTTTAATTATATTAACCTTCCCTAACCAAGTATGTGACAGGTTAGACCATTTTCGTAGGTCGGTTCTGATTTTATTTAGCATGGGGATGTAATTATATCTGAAAATGGATTGAAGATTAGAGGTGAGATAAATACCTAGGTATTTCAAACAGTTTGATTCCCATCGAAAAGGAAAAAGGGGTTTGAGGAAGAGAGTCTCGGCCTTGGGGATGTTAATGTTTAAAATTTCGGATTTAGATAAATTTATTTTGAAGTTAGAAATTGATTGAAACGTGGAGAATGCAGACATCAGATTCGGAATCGAGATCCGAGGTTGTTGAATAAAAAATAGTACATCGTCTGCATATGCCGCGTATTTATGGGATCTGTTGCCTATTTGTATGCCTTTGATGTTAGTATTGTTCCTAACTGTGGCGAGAAAAGGTTCCAGAGTGATAGCAAATAGAAGAGGGGAGAGGGGACAGCCCTGCCTGGTTCCGTTATGTAGGATAAAGGGGTCGCTCAACGTTCCGTTAATCCTGACTTGAGCCGAAGGGTTAGCATAAAGAGAAGAAATACGGTGAAACATTTTAGGACCCACCCCCAAATGGCGTAAGGTCAGCTTAAGGTACTCCCAGTCCACCCTATCGAAAGCTTTTTCCGCATCAGTGGAGAGGAGTAGGGTGGGCTGGGAGCACCGCCGAACGTATTGAATCAGAGAAATTGCACGAAGGGAGTTATCTTTCGCTTCTCTAGCGGGTATAAAACCTGATTGATCCGCCGAAATCCAATTTGGTATAAGGGGAAGTAGGCGGTTTGCCATAACTTTGGCAAATAATTTAATGTCAACGTTTATTAACGATATAGGTCTAAAACTATTACAGAGTGTAGGGTCCTTGTCTGGTTTAGGGATGACTGTGATATGAGTCAAAAGTGATTCTGGGCGTAAACCTGAAGAGTGGGAGATTGAGTTTGCATATTCAGAGAGTCGAGGGAGCAGGATGTCACTAAATGTTTTATAATATAAAATCGTGAGTCCGTCAGGTCCAGGGGCTTTACCAGAGGGGGAGGACTTCAATGCTGTCTGGAATTCCTCGACCGAAAAGTCTTCTTCTAATTCTTTAAGGACAGATATGGGCAATTTGGGAAGATTTGCCTCTCTCAAGTAGGATAGCATACGGTTTCGTCTCTCCTTACAAGGGAGAGAGGATAAGTCATTTTTGACATTATATAGGTCCGCGTAATAGTCTCTAAATGCTTTAGCAATATCTGGGGTTGCATGGGCCAATGTACCTGACGGAAGCTTAATCTTGGGGATGAATGATTGCGACTGTTTAGTCTTTAGTGATCTAGCCAGCAATCTACTTGGTTTGTTCCCCCATTCGTAAAATTTTTGCGACAGACGCTGGAATCTTCTCTTGGTGTCTAGATTAAGGAGGGACTTCAATTCCTCACGTTTAAGTGTGAGGGATTTAAGGTGTTCATTATGTAAAGAAAGTTTATGTTGCTTGTCTAGAGCCTCTATCTGTTGTAGAACCTGGTTAATTTGTTGACCATGCTCTCTTTTTATCCGTGCACCAAGCTCAATGAGCCGACCTCTAATGGTAGCCTTATGAGCTTCCCAAACGACCGAGGGGGAGGTGTCAGAGGATTTGTTTTCTCTAAAATATTGCGATAAGTGGGAGGCTAGCATAGAGACCTCTGCTTCATTAGTGAGAAGGGAATCGTTAAGCCTCCAGTTGGTGGTACGTCGGGGTAGGGAGGGCATGGTCAATGTCATCGGCACAGGTGCATGATCTGAAATTGATGTGAGACCAATGTGGGCAGAGTGTAAAAAGGGGAGATGGAAATGGTCTAAGAATATATTGTCTATTCTAGAGTATGATTGGTGTGTTGAGGAGTAGTGTGAGAAATCCTTCTCCTTAGGATGAAGAAGGCGCCAAACATCCATCAATTGATGATCAAGAAGCCGTTTTTTCACAAATTTCAGTCTTTTGAAAGAGATATTAGAACGGCTTTGTGATGTATCAATAATGGGGTCTAACGGCATGTTTAAATCCCCCGCTAGAATAGTAAGTCCTGTGGCAAAGTGTGACAATTTAGTCAGTATTTGGGAAAGGAAGGCAGGTTGGTCATGGTTCGGGCAATAGATATTTGCAAGCGTGCATTGGACATTTCCAATGAATCCCTTGAGAAAAAGGAAGCGACCGTAGTCATCCGCAAGCATGTCAGATAGCCTGAAAGACAAACCACTGCAGAAACCAATAGCTACACCTTTGGACTTATTGGTGTCTGACAGGCTATAGTACCACTGCGGAAAGTTAGGTGAGGTAAGTTTAACAGGTGTTGTGTGGGTTAAGTGCGTTTCTTGAAGAAAGGCAATGGAACATGTAGCTTGTTTAAGTTCATGATATAATTGATGTCGTTTAGCAGCAACATTAAGACCCCTAACATTGTAGGATACAATCTTTACCTTAGCCATTTAAAAAGAGCATGAATATTTTCAGTTTGTCTTGCCAAGCATACCAGCAGAGAGGGGGAAGAGGGGGGGGGGGGAGAAGAGAGAGAGGAATAGTAGGAAAGAAAGAGATGAGAGGAAGAAGGAGAAGATAAACATATACAATAATTATACATGTAAGTCAAAGAACTTGTGGGAAATGAAAAAATATCACGCAGAAAACTGCAGTGGTCCCATTGGGGAGAGAGAGAGCGAAAGGCCATCCCAATCCTTAAACAAGGATTAGATAGGATATCTTCGGGGCCATTCACGCTCGCCATCCCCAGGAGGAGGTGGGGGGTGGTGTTACGCTATGGGGGGGAGGTGGCGAGGGGAGTGTGCCCCGACAGCACACGGCCTGTAGAAGAAAAACATATTAACAACCCGCCATTAACAAGAGAACAATGAATTCCAGTCGGAAATATGAAAACCCATGTAAGTGGAACCAGGATCAATAAAAACAATAAGCAACCTACAAGGAGTCGCAAATGTAGACCAATTGGAAACATGCAACAATCAACATAATAATAAAGAAAAACAAATATTGGTCAGTTTACCGATGAGTCCGCCCCGGCTCCGCATGCACAAGTACAGAAAAGAGTAAAGAAAAATTCTATATGCACACGCAAACACAGCGGCCGGGTCCGGACTCAGCCGAAAGAGCCTTTTTGTAGGAAAAAAATGATTTACATTATTAACAATAATATGGGTGAGAAAATAAATGTTTTAGCCTTGTGTTTGTGCAGAGCCTGGGAGAGAAGCGCGACTCCTCTTTGAGGGGGTCTTTTTCCAGACAGAGTCCATGGGACATGAGAATTTTGGAATCGAATCCTGCCAGCCTGGAAGTTCCATGGGTGAGAGATGTAGGTCCTGCAAAAAAGTTGGAAGTTCCTCAGGAAATCTCAATGTATGGGAACGACCATTTTTTGTAGCAATCAGGCAGGCAGGAAAACCCCATCTGTATGTAATCCCGTCAGATCGTAAGTTATCCAGTAGCGGTTTTAATGCTCTGCGGCGGTCCAGAGTATCTTTAGAAAGATCTGGATAGATACTGATGGTGGCACCGTCAAAGTCAATGTTAGGTATGCCTCGCATCTTTATCATAATGGCATTTTTATCTTCAAAATAATGTAGGCGGCAGATGACATCTCTGGGCTGGTCCGAGTTAGCGTTACGGGGTCGTAAGGCCCGATGCACACGGTCGAAGCGTAATGGTGCAGCGACAGGGTTACCCAGGATGGTATTAAAAATGCCTCTTATAGAAGGTTCAAGATCAGTATCCCTAGTGGCTTCCGGCAACCCTCTAACTCGGATATTGTTTCTGCGGTTACGATTTTCGAGGTCTTCGAGCTTATATAAGGATGTACGGTGAGCAAAAGCCAGCTGGGCAACAGTGTCCTGCAGTTCTTTAATGGCTAGTGCCTGCGTGTCCTGTCGCTGCTCCGTTTCCTCCACCCTGACCAGGAGATGTGACATATCAGATCGAACAGCAGTTATTTCTTTTTTGATGGATTTCTCCAAACTGTGAAACATATCTGCAAGTTCTTTTTTGAGGCCGCTCATAAGTGCTGACATTTCAGAGCCTACGGGGGATCCGGGATCATCCATAAGATCCGAGCAGCAGGAAGAAGCTGGAGAGCTCTCCCTCACAGAAGCAGCGTGGGATGATGGAGAGGCGCTTATTCTCGAGGCCCTGTCTTGGTCACCGCATGCGTTGGCTAGGTATTGCTGAATAGAACCTGTGGAGACTGGAATAGAGAGTGATCTCTTGCTTGAACGTTTAGCAGGAGCAGAGCGGAGCTTAGGTGTTTTGGCGGGCATAATTGGAGCTATATGGCCGATAGCTGCAAGGGGCACCCCCCCTCACATCTGAGCAGTGTCACATATTCATCAAAATGTTGTCAGCACCTGGAGGGGTTCCCATTTAGGTGGAGCACAGGTAACAGAAAGTGTACTCCAGTGACAGCAGAAGAGCAAGTAAAATTATTAAAATTATTGTAATTAAGCAAAAATAGAGGCTGTAAAGGTAATGCGTCAGATGAGAGAGGAACTTGCTGAAAAGTGAGTGCTGTAGAAAAGTTTCAATGAGAAAGGTAGTGGAGAAAAATGGTTATGGGAGTACTTGGAGCACCAAGATGGCCGCCGACCTCCAGGAATAGGCCGAAGCCGCGGACTTTCCTAGTGATTGTATCCGGTCGGGCGAGCGCCTTTTTCAGTGCGAGATGTAGGCTCAGAGCGGATCGTAGGTGGGGAGGGGAAGCTGTTACTCACTATGTCCCAGGGGTCAGGCAGGGCAGATCCATCCCAGGCCGGTGTCCAGCTCTTTAGATAGTGTAGGTCAGAGGCTCCAGGTATATAGCAGGCCGCGGGGCAGCGCCAGGCCGTAGTGCAGCGGAGCGGAGGGATCGGGCTTCCAGGCAGACCTCGGGTGTCCCCCCCCGCCGTTCCCCCGACAGGTTGACAGCCACTCGCCGAGGATGAGCGTCCGCTCGGCTCCCGGCTCACTGGGGCGGCAGGCTAGAGGCTCCGAACGGGCCGTAGGCCCCAAGATGGCGGCGGGAGTCTCTGCCAGGAGCAATCTATAGGCCCGGGGTATTGAAAATAGCAAGAGCCACAAAAATAACACTCCGGGTGTTAAACAGGGTGGTTCCAGGGGCTGATATAGTATAAAGCAGGCTCTCAGGAGAGAGTTAGAGCTTGGATGGCAGCAGATTCTCTGTAGCTTGGAAGAGCTCAGCCAAAACACGTCCTCCACCTTGCTCATCCAGACACGCCCCCGCCCAATGGGCTAATTATGCAATTAACCCTTTAACTGCCACCAACCCCGTTTTAAAAGACCGAGCCAGGGGAGACTCGTAATTTTAGCAATAACAATTATAATTTTAGAATAAGCGTCTTCAACACACACTGCCACCACAGACAGGTCTGCTCAGAGGCCTTACTCTACAACAGTAGCGCTCTTTTAAGAGGCAGGTTAATTTATAGCTTGCATTAACATATTTAGAGACAAGGTTAACACTTTTCAATATAATGGTTTATTATGAAAAAGGTCAGAGTTGGTGCAAATAAAACATTTACAGAAAAAAGATGTTTCAGAGAGATAAAGACAATATCAGCCACAAAGAAATAAGGTAGAATTGGGGAGGAGGAATACTTGCAATTAATGTCTGAAGGTTGATCAGAGTTTGATCGATGAGCTGGGTAATCGGTTCTCAAACTTGGCAGATGTTCCTGCTTGGATGGTAAAAGGAGAACTGACCATTGTCTTGGCTTCTCCTCTTTTCTGTCAAATCAAAGGGGGTGTTGATAGCGACCGGTGACCAATCGTCTGGTCATCTTGTTTAGGGGTTGGTTGCTGGGAGGTGTCTACACTCATGACCATGTTCCAGGTACACTTTGTGATACATAGTCATATCTCTGCATCTATAGTGTTTACAGACTCCAAATATCCATTATACTGTTCAGCGTGAAATTTCCTTCAAAACAAATATAAACATGCCATGTCTCTAATGTCTAGTTTACGTAGGAGGAATAAGGGGTACCAGTGGTTTCCCATATGATCTGACATAGGGGTGTCTGGACTTGAAATGTTACAAATTATCTGAGCAAACTAAATATGTCCATATTATGGCTTTGCTATTATTACTTTGGAACTCATGAAACATGCTGAAATTTCATACTTATTCCACTGTTTAAGCTATGTGCATTCAGGTATTTACGACTGGTATCTGCTGGTTCTCTGAATTGAGAGGGTGACAGTTTTACGACAGGCCTGAACATCCTGCCAGGCTGATATGAGCTGTTTTTTTACTGGCCTGGTTCTGCTTTCTCTAATGAGATAACCGTTCCTTTGGTTCCTAAGGTTCTCAAACAACCTGGTCACTAGCTACAGCTTTTCATGTCCAGCACGTGATATTGTTACATTTGGGTCCCTGGAGAGACTGGTGGAGTGGTCACCCCCTGAGGAGATCTCGAATGAGGAAGAATGGGAGACGGGAGGTTCCCATGCTCAGTCTGAGGGAGGAGATGGATCTGGTGCTGGGAAGAGAGGAAGCCACAGGAACCAGTGTCCACAGAAGTAAACTTTTTCTGAAAAGGCCTTCCAGCATCCAGACCAGGGCACCTACCTATCAGCAACAGGTCGTGAGATCCCAGGATGCCTGTGTCTTGCCAGGAAAGGGGAGACCTTAAGAGATGCCCAGGTTTTCCAGATTCCAGCGGGAGGTGCAGAGGAAAGTTGCTCTGGAGTGGGATCTGGACTATCCCTACGTCCCTCCTCAGATCATGGACATCATTGACAACTGTAATAGAGCATATGATTAACTGCAACTCTATTTTGTAATCTCTCCATTTTAAAAGCTTGTTTTTAAAGAATGTACGTGCCTTATCTTACACTTCTTTCTCGTTAGAGTTTTAGACATTTTTGTTTGAGCCAAGTTTTAATTAGAAATTCCACTGTATGACTCATTGTGTTTAGGCCGATTCTAGGTAGTCTATGCAGATAAGCTATCTTTGTAAATTCCTTTCAGCTACCTAAACTTATGATGGAAAAATCTCTCTGTAAAAGCCTGGTTAACCCTTAGAAACTTAGGAGTGAGTTTACCCCTCCCCTTTTGTGGTGTTACTTGCATATATTGCTATCAATCCTGAATAAAGATTTTAGACTCACTTTGCACATGAAAGCTACCTGTTGTGTGTGTTGGGGTCTCCAGAATTCTGCTGTGGATTACCAAGGATGGGGGGTCGGCTGTCCAGTAATCTCTCCTTTCAGATGGGGGCTCGTCCCGGTTAAAGCAGTCATTCCACGGTAAGTGAATTTTTGTCTTATCTGACAAATTATTTCCTTGCCGCGGCTCTGATAAAGCTTTAGCCCTTTCACACTGGGGCGGGGGTGGCGTCGGCGGTAAAACGCCGCTATTATTAGCGGCGTTTTACCGTCGGTATGCGGCCGCTAGCGGGGCGGTTTTACCCCCCGCTAGCGGCCGAGAAAGGGTTAAATACCACCGCAAAGCGCCTCTGCAGAGGCGCTGTGCCGGCGGTATAGCCGCACCATCCTATTGATTTCAATGGGCAGGAGCGGTAAAGGAGCGGTATACACACCGCTCCTTCACCGCTCTGAAGATGCTGCTGGCAGGACTTTTTTTACCGTCCTGCCAGCGCATCGCTCCAGTGTGAAAGCCCTCGGGGCTTTCACACTGGAATGAAAGTAGTGGCACTTTCGGGTCGGTTTGCAGGCGCTATTATTAGCGCAATAGCGCCTGCAAACCGCCCCAGTATGAAAGGGCTCTGAGTCCCGTTTAAATTGTATAGAAAGGAGACGGACCATGCCTACATAGACTAATATAGAAAAAGGTCTTTGGCAGACCTAAGAAAGTCCTTTGGGAGGACACAAATATAGAAAAAAGGTCTTTGGCAGACCTAAGAAAGTCCTTTGGTAGGACACAAATATTTAAACAGTACTGTTTTCTCCTTGTGGGAAGGAGAATAGTCTATTAGGTAAATCCACCGCAACCCAAAGCTTTTCTGCTTATTCTTTCTGTTGCATAGACATATAAGATGATTTGTTGTGTGGATCATATGACTGTAAGGTAAGACAGTCATTTCCCACTGTCAATATGGGTAAAAAATATAGTAAAGAAGTTCCTCCCCCTCCTCCCAACCCTGGGGGACCATGTAAAGATTATGTAGCTAGGGTTTGTGGTATGGATTGTGAGTTCATAGTCCCCTGGGTATCAAATCTATTGGGGTGGACTGAAACTATGCATAGCTCCAATCCTTTCCCCTGGGATGGTGATAATGATGAGTTTCACATGGACATGGTAAAAGGATTATGTCTAGAAGATAAAAAAAAGAAAAAAAGGCATTTCCCTGGTACTCCAGGGACCCACAATGGGACATGACTTATATGAGACAGGGAGGGGAGAACTGGTTAAAATATGCCCCGTATTGGTTCCAGAGGGATAATAAGAAACAAAAGAAACCCAACAAATGTTTAAGTTTATAGGATTATGAGAGGAAGTGCAGGAAAAAGGCAAATTAAAAAGAGACCAAACCCAACTGCTCCCCTCCATCCATTTAAGCCTCCACCATACACAAACAAAATCTATCCCAGTCCCACAAAAGAAGATATAGATCTTACACAAAAGAAGACATTCACTTGATTATTGATGGAATAATCAATCCCAGTTCCATGCAGTTGTGTGTCCATGTCCCAACTATAGCTGGAACACAAGATGGTGACACCAAAGCAGCAGATTATGGGCTTAACACTGAAGATGGTAGTAAGAAAATGTGGGAAGAAATTGAGAAAGAAATGACAAGTGCTTTTAAAAATAAGTCTTCCCTCCCCACTGCTATAGCGTGTAAACAAAAGTCAAGTGAATCAGTATTGGATTTTTGGAGATTCATGGATACCTGAACTCAAGAGGCTGGGTTATCCTTGCAGGCAGATATGACTAGTCTGATGATTCAGACTTACATCTCTAACCTGAAACCACAGATGGGCTTAATGGTCAAGCAAATGATTTCTGAATGGCCAACAAGCACTTTGGATGTTTTTCAGAAAACGTTAACAGAAAAGGATAATAGATAGAGATATGTGGCGCCACATATCTCTATCTATTATCTATCTTGGGGGAATTGAGTGAACCTATCTATGCTGGCAGCTCTCTATTGGGTATTTTACCATCAGTTTTAAAGCTCTCTGTGTACATTGGGTTTTTGCGCACTGGTTCTTATACATTCACAACAGAAAAGGATGCTGTAGGATGTTTTTATATAGCAAAGGAAAAAACAGTAAGTGCCCATTATCAAGGAGAGACACAGCAAACGCCTCCCCAGGGAAGGAGCAGAGGAAGAGGAAGAGAATTTTCTAGGGGTCCTTAGCAGTCCAGAACCAGTTGTTTCAACTGCGGACAGGAGGGCCACTGGAGAAATCAATGCCCAAACAAAATAGTCAAGCCCCTGCCCAGATACAGAACCCTCAGCAAAATCAGGGAGTGAAATACCCCATTCAGTGGACTAAGCCTAAGCCATAACAGTGAAGCTGCCCAGGGGGTGGTGTCCCAGCGTTCCCCCTCGCCGGCCACTCTCCTTTGGTGAGTGGCCGGTGGTGACTCTGCATGTCCAAGGAAAGTTAACCCCTCCCCTCCCAGTAGTAAATGTAGAACGTGGATCAGTGTTGTTGCACCACAGTTTCAGGATAATACCAAACTGCCCTGTCAATCTAAAAAGATCCCCATATGGCCTATAATGTTAAATACTGAAGTGCAAGAGATAGACACAGGACTCCCCAGTGATTCTGACAAAGTATGGTCAGTGAGCGCTCTAGATGTAGGGCTCATCTCCTGTACCCCATACAAGGCCACCCTTAAAGAATGGGTAAAACCTATTTATCACAAACAGTATCCATTGTCAAAAGAAAAAGAGGAAGGCATTGCCTCTATGGTAGAACACTTCTTAAAGAAAGGCATTCTAAAAGAAGTTGTATCCCCTTACTACAACACACCCATCAACCCAGTTAAAAAGCCGGATGTCAGTTATAGGTTTGTTCAAGACCTTCAAGCTGTAAATCACCTGGTGGTGCCCATTGCGCCTATAGTGTCTGATGTGCCATCACTCCTTACCTCCATACCATCCGATGCAGAGTATTTTTCTGTGATTGATTTAACAAATGCATTTTTTAGCGTCCTTGTGGATAGGTTCTCCCACATAGAGGAGTTTAGCTCCCATGGTTGAGACAAAGGATCTTCCATTCTATTACTAGAGTAGGACCCACTAATTCGGGGTACTTTGTCGCAGTAAGTGGGCTTAGCACTATATGACCATATAGTGTGACCAAACCCCCGTATTTTTTGAATATATTCAGGTGTTTTTAACTAGCCTTGCAGGAAATGTCATTCTTGTATGTGTGCGCTGTAAAATATTTTGTACTGTTTGTAGGTCTTATAGCAGCCCCATCTTGAATTTAAACACATTGTAGGGTGTGCCCCCCAAATGTGTACTTGTATCTTGTGGATAAGGAGACACAGCCAATCCTTGCTTTTTGTTTTAAAAAAAAAAAGCCAGATGACCTGGTGTAGAATGCCCCAGGGTTATGTAGATTCCCCTGTAGTCTACTCAGTGGTCCTCCAGGCAACCCTGCAGTCCTGGACACACTGTCATAATTTCGTCCTACTATGATTTGTTGTTGTGTAGTCCAAGCCAGGTTGCATGCAAGAAGGATGGCTTAGATCTGTTACATTAGTTAGCAGATAATGGTCACAAGGCTTCTAATAAAAAGCTACAATGGTGTCAGGAGACTGTTGAATATCTTGGTTTTGTACTGTCAAAAGGAGAAAGCAAAATCAGTCACAAGAGAGCTGCGGCTCTCATGGGTCTGTCCCGTCCACTCACTAAGAAGGACATGCTATCCTTTCTTGGTATGATTGGTTACTGCCAACAATGGATACCTGATTGTTCCTACTCCGATAATCTCCTGAGGCAAGCCACAGGTACTGACATGCCAGATTGTGTTAAATGGAATGATGAAATGTACAATGCTTTTGTATATCTTAAAACTGCAATGGTCACAGCTCCTGGACTTGGATTACCTGCCAGGGACAACTGTAAAACAGTGGCGGGGGTCCTAGCGCAGGAGCATGGGGGCAAACTCCGCCCTATTGCATTTTCTTTTTTTCAAGGGTTGTGCCTATGCCAGTGCGGGGCATGCCGGCGTGTCTCAGAGCTCTGGCATCCTGTGTGATGGTGGTGGAAATGGCTACATCATTCACTCTAGGACATGCCACCACAGTACACACCACTCACAATGTATCCATTCTACTAAAGAATATCGATACCTGGCACATGTCAGCCCAAAGGCTGAGCGGTTATGAAGTAATTTTACTTTCTAACCCAAAACTTGAGATAAAATTTGCCTCTCCCACTTCTGGCCCAGCTCCAATCCTGAATGCCTTGATATGCTTGAAAGGTGAGGAAGATGAGGTAGTGCCTCAACATGAATGCATGGACCTCATCCACCAAGACACATCCCCAGACATGTCTTCAACTGCTCTCCCTGGAGCACAGAATGTCTTTGTGGATGGGTCTTGTTCAAGACCAAATGATAACACATAGAATGCAGGGTATGCTGTTGTCTAATTGCCTGGTAAAATACTGCAAGTAAACCCTGTCCCATTCCAATCAGCACAAGCTGCAGAACTTATAGCCCTTACTAGAGCTTGTTAGCTTTTTGAAGGACAGGATGTAAACATTTACACTGACTTCAAGTACTCATTCGGTGTTGCGCACGATTTTGAAGTTATATAGAAAAGAAGGGGCTACACAGCAGCAGATGGAAAATCCATCTCACATTCCACACTTGTCACAAGCCTGTTAGAAGCCATACAACTACCAAAATCCATTGCTACATTGCACTGTAAGGCACATACAGGTCAGCAAGATGACATAGCCAAGACAAAGCAGCAAGAGAGGCAGCATCCACACAGCCAGCAGACATACAAATGCCATTGCTCTCACCTGAAATCCCACTCCTAGATCAAACATTGCATGATCTCCAAATATATGCTACAGACAAAGACATCCAACAATGGAATGCAGTAGGTGTGCAGAAAAGCTCAGAATCTGAGCTTGTCTGCCATGAGGGGAGATCATGTATTCCTGTAGCAATTGCTCCTTTATTCATTGCACAATACCATGGTGTAGGACACAGAGGCTGGCAGGTCACATGTGAATTATTAGACAAGGATTTTTTCATCCCTGGTCTTCCCTCCTTAGTGAAGGCATATGTTTCCAGATGCATCACATGCATCCGGAATAATCCCAGAAACCCTCACAAGGCAAAACATGAACACCTAATCTATCCATCCACACCATTCACTAATTTACAAATTGATTTCACATACATGCCTAAGTTAGGTAAGAGACAAGAATACCCACTTGTAATAGTGGACATGTTCTCAAGATGGATAGAATTGTTTGTCACAACAAAGGAAGATGCACAAACAGTAGTGAGAATTCTTACACAGGAAATCATTCCCAGATGGGGTTGCCCACTTCAGATCAACTCAGACAATGGCCCTGCATTTGTGGCCAAAGTCTTCCAAGATCTAGTAAAAACGCTCAAAACTGACTGGAAGTTTCACATACCTTATCACCCTCAAAGTTCAGGTATAGTGGAAAGGATAAGATCAGGAAGGTCACTGGAGGTACCTATACCAATTGGAAGAAGGTCCTCCCAGAAGTTCTAGCTGAGGTAAGAATGACACCCTCTAAGAAAACAGGATACTCTCCTTTTGAAATCCTAATGGGTAGGCCATTCCCCACCCCATGGGCCAGACAGCCACTTATGTTAGAAAGAGGAGACGTTGATCTCATTCAGTAAGAATATGTAAGAAAACGTATTTAAACTTTGGATAAAATTGAAAGAAATGTTGCTTGTACCTCTCCTTTTTCTTTAAAGGAACCTACACACCCTTTCCAGGTGGGTGACACCGTGGTGGTCCAGCAATTGAACCACACCAAGAAGCAGGAGTATCCCTTCGGACCCCCAACCACAGGGATCGCAGTTACCCGCACAGCTATTCTGGTAGAGGAACAACAGGCCTGGATTCATGCCAGTTGTGTGAAGAAGGTGAACCAAACACCTAAGAGGAAGATTAAAGACAAAGGAGGTGAAGTAAGCAGTGAAAATCCTCGAATAGTGAGTGAAGCAGGTGGTCAAGACTCTGAAAAACATGACCTCGCTTATTTCACCACAGACTTCTGGGAAGGCCTTGTGCCTCCTATTCTTGATCACTTTGATTGTGTTCCTACCCACATGGATCATAACTAACTGTATATATCACCCTGAGGACTTGGATGCCATAAAAGGCATATGTGGAGCACAATCTATACATGACACATGTAAAAAGAGAATCATTGGGAGAAAATGAGATAGAGGAAGGATCAACCACATTCCATGATAAAATGTTCCTGATGAAGTTCAAATATGCATATGCACAAAAATCAGGTTATGAGAAATGTTGGATATGTAGTAAACTAGAGTCACCTAGTTATATTATTTTACAAAGATCTGGGTCTACTATCTCATCTGAATGTCTTGATTGGAGACTCCCTAACCGGATTTAACAGAATGGTGTCTTTCGACTCGGATACAGTCTAGTGGGCTCTTGGCCAGAGAGACACGAAACTCACGTTGAGCAGACAAGTGGCCACAGTAAGAGTCTGTTATTCTTACTTATTATGCTCTCCGTGGTGAGTTATTAGTCGGTGTCTGGAGTCCATTGGCTGAAGGAGTCTTATGCTGTTGATGAGATGGTGAGATTAAGGTAAAATTATGTGTTTAATTACTAGAGCCACTAGAATTCCTGACCCCGGTGCTGAAAGTAAAGCTTTCCTCAGTCTTTATTACAGTAGAAACTCTGTAGTAAAGTAACTAATTTTTTATGACTTAAGAGGGGATTGTAATAGAGCATATAATCAACTGCAACTCCATTTTGTAATCTCCCCATAATTTTAAAAGATTGTTTTTAAAGAATGTACGTGCCTTATCTTACACTTCCTTCTCGTTAGAGTTTTAGACTTTTTTGTTTGAGCCAAGTTTTAATTAAAACTTCCATTGTATGACTCATTGTGTTTAGGCCAATTCTAAGTAGTCTATACAGATAAGCTATCTTTGTGAATTCCTTTCAGCTACCTAAACTAATGATGGAAAAATCTGTCTGTAGAACCCTAGTTAACCCTTAGAAACTTAGGAGCGAGTTTACCCCTCACCTCTTGTGGTATTACTTGCATATATTATTAATCCTGAATAAAGATTTTAGACTCACTTTGCACACGAAAGCTGCCTGTTGTGTGTGTGTTGGGTCTTCAGAATTCTGACGGGGTCACTGTGGTTACCAAGGATGGGTGGTCGGCTGTCCAGTAATCTATCCTTTCAAAAACTCCTGGGCAGAGTGGAAGGATGACATGGTCTGGGACCATCTGCATATCCCCAAGCCTCTGAGGACGCCAGAGAGTGAAGCCTGGGTCCGTTTTGTGGACATTCATCAGGAATGGAGGTTGGGGAGGGCAATTTACAAAGCCTGGGTGCCGGACGGCCTACAAAGAGCCAGTCGGTCACCATCAGGGAGGATGGGGGAGGCAGGAAGAGACTACCTGATCCCCATTTCTATGCATGAGAGGACAGTGAGTGTACAGCCATCATAGTAGACAAATCACAGAGACTGCAGGGGAGTTGCAGACTTGCAGGAACAGGCCAGCCTGCCACCCGTGTGCTCAATGGATAGATCCCTTTCTTTCTCTGTTGCAAGGACACTTGGGTGAGGCCGGCCTGTTTCTTGAACTAATTCTTCAGAGCCTGTCTGCTTGGGGAGGGGCCCCTCCCATCAGGAATTTCAAAGAAAGACTGTTGCTTTGATTTCATGTGTTTTTTCCCCCTCTTATTGTTTCTGTCAGGGGGTCATAACCCCCTCCTGACAGAACAAACAGAAAAAAAAACAAAAAAAAAGAAACATGTGTTCATCTTTTCCATTTCTATTGGGCGAATGCTAACCCCCTCCCAATATAAACTGTCAGTGTGAAGATAGGACAAGAATAGGATATTGTTTTGTCTTGAGTCAAGATTTTCCTGCGGGCGGAGTATATTTCTTGCGGGAAAGATGTTGCACAAATGTGTATATTGTGGGATTTTCTGGGCAATTAACAGAAAAATATGAAAAAGTTTAGAATATATTAAAAATACAATTTATTCATACAAAAATTCATAAAATCGTAGTTCGACAATAGTCACAGACGTGTAGACAACCATAATATTACATAGACAATGTTAACAGAAATGGCAAAAATCCCATTACATAAATACTGGTAATCCATGAGTGAGAGTCCAACGCCTTTCGAAATATATAAATACAATCTTCATCAGGGACAATTTTTCCATTTCTGTAATGTAGAGCAAAGTATAAATACATATAAATACAATCCATAGAATAACATATGCAACGATCTGTTCAAAGAACTTACATGTCAAAAAACAACATCATTGGAAATTCCTCCATACCAAAAATTCCCCAAGACAGTCTAAAAAGCCTTTCATCATACAAAGGAACCCAGGGACAAGAATATCCAACAAGGGCGTCAAAAACGAAAAACCTGAGTACGGATAAGGAACTTGCAGCACAAAATGTATATATATACATATTAGAAACCAAACCATAAGGTGTCCAAAAATATCAAAAAATACATGTCTAAAAGAAGCACGTCACATAAAGCCAAGCCTGGGTGAGCATGGGGGGACCTCAAACCGTCCCCCAGAGACCGGAGGGATGGAAGAGGTAAACACCCCCCACCCTCCAAGCAACACAGGCATGGACAGCGGTGCAGGTAAGGTTGGAAAAATATGAATAAATGAATTCAATAACACTTACAATATAATATGGTCCACAAGGAGCCCATGTGCTAGCTGTGCCTGAAGTCAATTGTTGTCCAGGAGGAAGAGATAGTTTGCAAGCAAGTAGTGTGCAGGAGGAGTTTGGAGAAGTGTCTTGTACAAAGAGTGTATATAGTTCTGTCCCAAATTGACTGTTCTGAAATTCTACTGGGCACCCCATATATTCTCATCCCTATCCAAATTCAAATACCTCAATAAAAATACAAAAACAAGTATATGGACTTTTCATTGTCTTCAAGGTGATTGGGATTGGGAAGTGAAGGGTGATAGGTGGACCACAACTTTCAACAGCCCCTACGGGTGTACCGCTACATATATATATATATATATATATATATATATATATATATAGATAGATAGTGGGGACGGAAAGTATTTAGACCCCCTTAAATTTTTCACTCTTTGTTATATTGCAGCCTTTTGCTAAAACCACTTAAGTTCATTTCTTTCCTCATTAATGTACACACAGCACCCCATATTGACAGAAAAACACAGAATTGTTGACACTTTTCCAGATTTTTTAAAGAAGAAAAACTGAAATATCACATGGTCCTAAGTATTCAGACCCTTTGCTGTGACACTCATATATTTAACTCAGGTGCTGTCCATTTCTTCTGATCATCCTTGAGATGGTTCTACACCTTCATTTGAGTCCAGCAGTGTTTGATTATACAGATTAGACTTGATGAGGAAAGCCACACACCTGTTTATATAAGACCTTACAGCTCACAGTGCATGTCAGAACAAATGAGAATCATGAGGGCAAAGGAACTGCCTCAAGAGCTCAGAGACAGAATTGTGGCAAGGCACAGATCTGGCCAAGGTTACAAAAAAATTTCTGCTGCACTTCCTAAGGTTCCTAAGAGCACATTGGCCTCCATAATCCTTAAATGGAAAACGTTTGGGACGACCAGAACCCTTCCTAGAGCTGGCCGTCCGTCCAAACTGAGCTATCGGGGGAGAAGAGCCTTGGTGAGAGAGGTAAAGAAGAACCCAAAGATCACTGTGGCTGAGCTCCAGAGATGCAGTCAGGACATGGGAGAAAGTTGTAGAAAGTCAACCATCACTGCAGCCCTCCACCAGTCGGGGCTTTATGGCAGAGTGGCCCGACGGAAGCCTCTCCTCAGTGCACGACACATGAAAGCCTGCATGGAGTTTGCTAAAAAAAATACCTGAAGAACTCCAAGATGGTGAGAAATAACATTCTCTGGATTGATGAGACCAAGATAGAACTTTTTGGTCTTAATTCTAAGCAGTTTGTGTGGAGAAAACCAGGCACTGCTCATCACTTGTCCAATACAATCCCAACAGTGAAGCATTGTGGTGGCAGCATCATGCTGTGGGGGTGTTTTTCAGCTGCAGGGACAGGACGACTGGTTGCAATTGAGGGAAAGATGAATGCGGCCAAGTACAGGGATATCCTGGACGAAAACCTTCTCCAGAGTGCTGAGGACCTCAGACTGGGCCGAAGGTTTACCTTCCAACAAGACAATGACCCTAAGCACACAGCTAAAATAAGGAAGGAGTGGCTTCACAACAACTCTGTGACTGTTCTTGAATGGCCCAGCCAGAGCCCTGACTTAAACCCAATTGAGCATCTCTGGAGTGACCTAAAAATGGCTGTCCGCCAACATTTACCATCCAACCTGACAGAACTGGAGAGGATCTGCAAGGAGGAATGGCAGAGGATTCCCAAATCCAGGTGTGAAAAACTTGTTGCATCTTTCCCAAAAGACTCAAGGCTGTATTAGATCAAAAGGGTGCTTCTACTAAATACTGAGCAAAGGGTCTGAATACTTAGGACCATGTGATATTTCAGTTTTTCTTTTTTAATAAATCTGCAAAAATGTCAACAATTCTGTGTTTTTCTGTCAATATGGGGTGCTGTGTGTACATTAATGAGGAAAAAAATGAACTTAAATGATTTTAGCAAATGGCTGCAATATAACAAAGAGTGAAAAATTTAAGGGGGTCTGAATACTTTCTGTCCCCACTGTATATACTGTCACCAGAGCACGTGCAACATAAATATAGTGACATTGTACTGCTGTGGCTGTGGTCATATACAATGGCTGGCTGCTCTGATATCACTGTATGTCAGTGCCTGCCATTGTCTCTGATCACCACCACAGCAGTATAATGTCACCATTAGCTGAACAGTGCAGCTAGTATCCCCAAACACCACCACACAAGTCCTAGTTTGACCATAAGGTTTTTGTTCACATGTGAGGTGTTCTCTAAAGAGTGAACTGCTGTATCAGCTCCTCCCCACCTGCCTTAACCCCTTGGACTCCGTATAAGTGCCTCTATTCACCTGAATGGTTTATGATCGATGGGCACTATAGCTGCCAAAAGCAACAGGGGGTATAGGCGACTTGTTGTACATCTTGCGGCATGTATGCATTCCTTGATCATCCGATTGAGGGTGAATACTGCTGTGCAAAATGTAAGCGCATTGTTTCCCTGGAAACCCAGGTTCTGAATCTGGGGAAGCAACTGTCAGCACTGAGAAGTCCCTCCATACTAAAGGAGAGCCAGGAACATACACGGCAGGTACAGAGTCGGGTGGAGACAAAGAGGTGCAGGCACTAGTAAAGAGTAGATGGGTGACAGTCAGGAAGGGTAGTGGAAAGTGCCAGGGAGGCCGATCCAGGGCTGGATCTATAGCTAGAGATAAAGATAAAGGACGGTACCGACACTACATATTAGCAAACAAATGCGGGCAACACCTGGCTAAGGTTCTTCATCCCTGCCCTCCACGGTGCCCAATACCATACATTTGCACAGCCAACCAACAAAAAATTTGAACTCCCCGAGGTATTGCAGATGCTTTCCAGCAATATTACTCGCAACTATATAATCTCCCCACACGACCGGACCAAACTCACGAGCACGGTACACAACTCCCCGACATGAATAATTACATCTCAGAAACTGCCCTACCGCAAATAGATCCTTCTGATTCTACAGACTTAGATGACCCCCTTACGACTTCAGACTTCTTATCGGCTATCAAAGGACTGAAACCGGGAAAATGCTGGACCCGACGGTTTCTCCCCCAGATTCTACAAATCATTCGCCCATTCCCTAGCCCCACTTCTCACAGCGGCGTTCAACTATTTAGATGACGCCCACCCCCCCCCCCCTCTAGGGACCTTCTCTCTGCCACTATCTCAGTCATACCCAAACCAGGGAAAGACACCTCCCAATGCAGCAGTTACAGGCCTATCTCTCTCCTTAACCTAGACGTTAAACTTTTTGCAAAGATCTTAGCAAATCGCCTCTCGCCCCTTCTACCCTCCATCATACACAGAGACCAAGTGGGATTTTTCCCTGGCAGGGAGGCCAGGGACAACACCACAAAAACTATCCACCTTATTTCCTACATTCATAAACATAATTTAAAAGCATGCATCCTCTCTTTTGACGCCGAGAAGGCATTTGACCGTGTCAACTGGCAGTTTTTGCGCCTTTCCCCGGAGCAGATAGGACTTGGTCCCACGTTTGTATCCAGGGTGATGGCACTATATTCTCACCCCACAGCCTGTGTCCGGGTCAATGGCTCCTCGTCCACCCCGTTCCAAATTTCGAATGGAACCCGACAAGGATGTCCCCTATCCCCCCTAGTTTTTTGTTTTGGTGATGGAACACCTAGCAACAGCCATTAGACAAAATGATAATATAACGGGGGTACAGACACCATCATCCGAACACAAACTCTTGCTCTATGCGGACTATCTCCTCGTTTATGTCCAACATCCACATACATCCCTACCCTCTCTAATGCAGGAGTTTCATGGATTTGGAGAACTTAGCAATTTTAAGCTTAATAAGACCAAGACAGAGGCCCTCAACATATCTCTACCACCCTCCATCCTTACCCAAGCACAGACCAACTTCTCATTCCAATGGGGAGCAAAAGGCATTCCCTACCTTGGAATTATGATCCCATCCAACTTGTCAGATCTCTATAATCTTAACTATCTCCCCTTACTATCACGTATATGGAAAGAATTAGATACTTGGAACATGACACCGCTACCCTGGTTTGGTCGCATCAACACACTTAAAATGGACGCCCTTCCCAAATGACTTTACTTATTTCAGACAGTACCTATAAATATCCCTAAACAATTCCCTAAGATCTATGTCCATACGCTTCATCTGGCACCAAGGGATGTCACGCATCCACCATACCCTGTTAACATACCCCAAAACACGAGGTGGGGTGGGTCTCCCGGACTTTGAAATGTACCACAGGGCTGCCATTCTCTCTAGGATACTAGAGTGGTTTCCTCTGCCGTTCCCCAAGGCATCCACTACAATTGAACAAGATCTCTCCACCTCCGATCTTCGGACCTTGCTGTGGGGATATGGCCAAAAACTGTCTCTCCTATCAAACTCTTCCCCGCTAACAACCGCAGCACTATACCTGTGGTACAAAAAGGGACTGTCAACACTGTTATCCACAGACCCCTCGTCACTCACTTCGCTTTTTGACCATCCTAACCTCACCCAGGGCATGGGATCCAACATAGTGGGCCCGTATCTACGGGCCACTTGGCCTACAGCGAGATCATTCATACATCCAACCGAGGGTACACCCATTATACCAGGAGCACGGTGTAACTGGCTTATAGCTCTACGTATATCTTCCTTCTGCTCAGACCTATTTTCTTCCTCCCAAATACATAGGCCCTTGACTGGCTACGAGCAGCTGTGCACTCTCTCGGAAACACCTAAACATCTACTTTCTGCTATTTACAAACTACTGCATTCACTAACCCATGATCAACTACCGCCTTATACCAGGAGGTGGGCCACGGACCTGGGAAGGGACCTCTCATTGGTTGACTGGCAAAAGTCATTTTATTTTACACACAAATCTTCCATCTCTTATTACACGCAGGAGAAGAACTTCAAACTCTTATCTAGGTGGTACAGGGACCCCCAATCACTCCACAGAATTTTTCCATCTACCCCTGCATCATGTTGGAGATGCGGAGACACAGATGGAAGCTATCTTCACATATGGTGGGACTGCAATGCCATACAGCCCCTCTGGTCCCAGGTTTTTGCCATATATAGTAGCCTTTACGATCGACCAACGACACCTATGCCAGAGATAGCACTGTTGTCCATGCTCTCGGGCTCTATACCCTCGCAAAAACATACACTGCTGCGATTTTTTCTTTTGGTAACCAGACAACTTATACCCCTCTTTTGGTAAACTACCACTACTCCTCCTCTGTCCTCATGGGTCTCTATAGTTAACGATATTATGCGAATGGAAGAGATGATAGCCCTAGAAAATGATACTTTTGATACATTTAAAACCCTATGGCTTATCTGGATTGATTACTCCACTTCAGATGCACTAAAAAACTTACTGATACCACCCGGTTGAACTGACTTTGACTGGACCCTTTAGCGTGATGCGCCAGGGCCTGCTCACCTCTCTTAACCCCCCTTACCCCTATCTATCCCTTGCCATTGATCCCCCCCCCCCCTTATCCTCTTCTTCTCTTCTCTTCTCTGATTTATACTATAAGGACTCAGAACAGGTAATTCTAGGTTGTATCACACATCAGATATTTTACGACAAACTGTGCATAAACCAAACCAAGTTATCATACGTTTATGTATCTATATGGCACCGGCCTATATTCAAAATATACCAATTATGCAGACTGTTTTTTTTTTTAATTACATAACCACTGTGTTGAACGTACTAATGTAATCTGCTTGGCAATGTTTCATCTTGTGAAAACTTAATAAAAATATATTTGACTCTAAAGACTCACTTTGACTTTAATAAAATATATTGGGGTATTTGTTTTCCAAAATGTGGTCAGTTTGTGGGTGAGTCCAGGGACTCAAGAAATATGATAGGTAGTCAGGAAATTAGACGCAAAATTCATGTTTGCTGAAAACCCAAAGATTCTCCTTGGGTTTAGGGTCTCTCTATGAGTCTAGGCTGTGAAAAAGTCTCACACATGCGTTATCCCCATATTCAGGAGGAGTAGCAGTGTGTGTTTGGAATGTATTTGTAGGTATGCTTATACTGTTTGTGAGAAATAATTAGTTAAAATTACAACCTTGTGAAAAAAAAAATGTAATTACTTAATTTTCCCCAAAACTACAACTTTATCGCTTTGCGTCCGCGCTATAGCCGAATGTAGGCTACAGCGTGGGCCTTAATTGCCAGGAGGCCGTCATATGACGTCCCCCCACGCAGGAGCTGCCTGGGTGCCCCCTGCTCTGTGATCACTGAGTCAATGAGACTTGGCTGATCACAGATCGGAATAAGGGGACGATCCCGGCCCCTTACCACGTGATCAGCTGTCAGCCAATGACTGCTGATCACGTGATGTAAGTAAAAGATCGGTAATCGGTAATCAGGTCTTTTTTTCATTTTTTTAGCAAAAAATAAAAAACTCGGCAGTGATTAAATACGACAAAAAGAAAGCTCTATTTGTGGGAAAAAATGATAAAAATATATTTTTTTCAAATAATATATTTGAAAAATAATTTTCAAATATATGCAGTATATACTGTACCATCATTTGTAGACTCTACAACTTTCACACAGACTGGTTTGTTTTTTCTTTTTTCTTTTGGGCCAAACTTATACAGAAAGATTATTTATTTTAATTGTTTCATAATAGAAACTAAGAAAAAAAATGCTTTTTTTCAGAATTTCAAGTCTTTTTCCTTTACATAGTAAAAAGTAAAATACCAACTAAAGAAAGTTTTATCTGTCTACAAAAATTAATACTAAATCATTTTGAGTACAGTGTTGCTTGACTGAGTTATTTTCATTAAAAGTGTGGCAAACCTGTAAACTGAAAAATGGCCTGGACTGGAAGGGGGGTTGAGTCCAATTTTTAAGTGGTTAAAAAAAGATTCTAAATATCTCCATAAGATATGAGCAGCAATAAAAGGCAAGGGCGTTAGACCTTTCTTATTCTGCTCACCTGCTTCCATAACATTGCTTACGGTAATTAAGAGGGATCTTTATAGTGGAGACAAAATACTGCTATCTGTTATACACCATGAATACACCATACTGCACAGTGCGGCTTGATATTTTATGCTCTATTCATAAACTACATTGCAAATAGTTGAGATAAACAGGATAATTACCACCGCTCTAGGTGATCGGGTTCAAGCTTCCCGTCCTCCGCTGTGTGGATGATTGTGAGAGCCCCAGGTGCCGGCAATTTCTATTCCAATGGTATGTATGTGATGGAAAAATCTGGACAGCCGCACTCCGGATTGGAAAAGTGAAAAATAAAATCCTCTTTATTGAAAAAGTAATAACATGATTAAAATCCGTACATGGCTTTGTTGGGATAATGCAGCTTAACCGCTAACGCGTTTCACGCTCCCATAGAGCGCTTACTCATACATATGAGTAAGCGCTCTATGGGAGCGTGAAACGCGTTAGCGGTTAAGCTGCATTATCCCAACAAAGCCATGTACGGATTTTAATCATGTTATTACTTTTTCAATAAAGAGGATTTTATTTTTCACTTTTCCAATCCGGAGTGCGGCTGTCCAGATTTTTCCATCACATACATTGCAAATAGTGGTGTGGAGCCTGTGATATGCTTATGGCAGCAGAGAAAACTCTGATTAAACGAGAAGCCAGTCATATGGTTTTGACAGGTTATATGACGGGACTGTGCTTCCGACTTTTTTTTCTTTTTTCGGTCCCATTCCTTTTAAAAATACTCTCCTTGCTAATTAGCCACAAAGCAAGTAAAACTCTAAGCACAGTTGTGAAGCACATTGCTGGGCTTTAAAATGCATTTTTTTTAAAACTTTAACTCGAGTGAACATTGGCTCTACTACACATGTTCAAAAAATGTAATCAAAGTACACAGGGCATATGTAGCACATCCTGTCCTCCTCCACTACTGCTTCCATCTCATAGATTCACCTGCAATTTCTGCCTGTCAAATGACAGCCAGGAGTTGCTTTGTAAATACAGCAGCTATTACAGCCACCTCTGTCAAATATCACACCTTGTCACACAGTATTTATAAACAGGACTCAGGTGCAATTCAAAGATACAAAGTAACATTTTTGTTACTGATGTACAGTGTTTACTGTCTCATTTATCTACAGATCTAAGCGGTTAGCTTCAATCTGCATATGATGTCAATTAAAACAAAATTACAAGTAAGGCTGGGTTCACATATGAGCACGGAGTTGCTCACAGCAGGGGTCTGGTGCATCCTAGTTTACTGTTTTGAAGTCCGATTTCAGCCCGAATTTTGGTTGCTGCGGAAATATGTGAACCGGCTCCATAGAGATCCAGTCGAAATCTCCTGCTATTGCAAATTTTTTTTTTTTTTTTTTTTTTTAAAGGGTAACTCTATACAAATGCTACACAAGCCATATTGTAACTGAATGTTATTTTTTTTAATTAATGAAAAGTTTTATTGAGAAATAAAACAGAAAACAATAAACAGTACATACAAGGAAATACCAAGACAGCCAAATATTTTGTAGACATTATCAAGAAACAGTGTAGAAATCAGTACACCACACAATAAAAATAACGATCAAAGAGAAAGCATCGTCATGTCTACCTCGATAAAAATAAGAACATTCAGAAGTGTGTTCTTCATCCCCTGGCACTAGTTAAGCATACAGATATATGTATTAGCTATACAACTCTAACCTAGCCAATAAGAAGCTTATCCAGCACTAGTTCCACCAGACTCAGCCCTGGAGTATCTAACCATGGGTCCCAACGTTGTCAAATCTACAGGGATATCCCCTGTGTTGGTAAATGTACTTCACCAACCTAAGACTGTCTCCCATGCATTGTAACCATTCTTTATGCAAAGGGGGGTTAGTAGACTTCCACTGTCTAAGTATCACTCTTCGGGTTTGGTAAAGTACTCTAGCCACTGCCTCTCTTGTGGGGGCCTCTATTTGAAAATCATCTAAAATGCCCAAAAGGTATGGTTTAGGGTCAAGCGGGATCGAGGTTTGAAACACCAAATTAATGATGGACAGCACTCCCACCCAGTAAAGATGTAGCTTGGGGCACCTCCAAATCAGGATCCCCATTATATGTAACTTGGCCGGGGTATAATGGGCCCACAGGAGTAAGTATAATTGCATAAGACGCTGTGTTACATTGAGGGAGCATTGTGGTACAGCCTGCAACGCTTCCTCCCATTGATCCTCTACAAAAGGGCTAAGATCCCTCTCCCATCGGTCTCCCACTTTCAAGGGATACAAGGACAAAAAATCATTTAGTAACATTGCGAAACACCTGGATATGAACCCCTCTGTATAGGTCGTGACCGCCATCATGTTAAACATGGGTATCGGGGACTGTGTCCAATCCACTGCTGAACCCTATGCAATTACAGCACGTTGAAGCCGGATGTAATAGAAGAACATCAAAGGAAGAGTTCCTCAAAGGAGCTTAAAGACCGTTTTTTAAAAATATGGTGCAGGTGTGTTACTCCCCATTTGCGCCACCTTGGGGTTTGCTGCAGTTTAGCCAACTCTAAATAATGATGGTTGTGCCAAATAGGGCTGTACTGGGTGAAGTGACTTGTTGGAGCTGTTTAGCCTTATTCCACACTTTCTGGAAAGAACATACGTGGGTAAAAGATGGTTAGATTTGGCAAAGGCTGCAGCCTCAAAACCAGTTGGGACATCAGACACCCCTGTCTTGTATAGCAGTATACAAAGAGAGGATTCCATGACATCCCCATTTGTATCAGAGCTAATTACCATGCCCTTACATTTGTGTTGTAGTTGTGCAGCTAGGTAATATAGCCAAGGGTGAGGCAATGCCAGTCCCCCAGTGTCCTTTGGTCTTTGCAGGTGTTCCAGTCTCACTCTGGGTACCTTGTTATGCCACAACAGTCATCTAAAAATAGAGTTTATTTCTCGGAAGATGCTCAGTGGTATGACTACATGTGTGTTATGTAAGAAGTATAATAGCTGGGGCATAAAAATCATTTTTACCAAGTTCACTTTGCCAGCCAAAGACAGACAAAGCCTATTCCATATTTTAATTTTGTCTGTAAAGCGACTGAGCAGCAGGGCAATATTTAGGTGACAGAAGTCCACTGGCTGCGGCATGATATGCCCAAATATTTAAATGAGGAGGTAACTGGTACGGAACATGAGGGAGTAATGACTTGTAGTGGGTTATCGTCTAACAACATTAGCACTGATTTATCCCAGTTAATAAGGAGACCAGAAAACCCCCCAAATTGAGAAATCGTGGACATTGCTGCATTGAGAGACTGCAGGGTGTCTCCCAGTAATAACATAGTGTCATCAGCGTAAAGCATGACTTTCTCAGGTAGTTCACCATACTGAAATCCCACTATATCTGGGTTCTGTCTAATGGAGGCGGCCAGAGGTTCAATCACCAATGCAAACAACAATGGGGATAGTGGGCGCCCCTGCCTAGTGCCCCTTCCCAGAGAGAATGTGTCTGAGATTCAGCCTGCTTCACTAATAGCTGCTACCGGGTGACTATAGAGCAACTTGACCCATGAGGTAAAGATGGGGCCAAAGCCAAATTTAGCTGAGACAGTCCAAAGATAGGGCCATTTCATGCTGTCAAAAGCCTTGGCCGCATCTAGGGACGGCAGTGCCCTGCTGCCCAAATTATTTGCCTTGGGCTGCATATTGAGAAATGACCCCTGCAAGTTTACAGCTGTAGACTTTTGGGGCATAAAGCCGGACTGGTCCGGGTGGCCTATGGAAGAGATGGCTTTAATAATGCGTAGAGCCCACACCTTTGACAATATCTTGATGTCACTTTGGACTGTATGACCCTGGGTCCGTAGGATCCTTACCCGGCTTAAGCAAGAGGATGATATTCACTATGGTCATAGAGGCTGGTAGAGTCCCACTCTGCCTAGCAGCGTTCATTGCTCTCAACAGGTACAGCATAATCTTTTCCCCATACTGTTTGTATATCTCCATTGGGAGACCATCATCACCCAGTGCCTTGCAATTAGGGAATGCAGTGACTGCCTGCTGCAGCTCCTCCAGTGTAATGGGAGAGTCAAGCATTCTCCTATTTTGGATCGACAGTTCCGGTAGGCGGATACTGTTTAAATATGTCCAAATATCCTTGGAGGAGCAAATATGGTTGGATTGATACACAGCAGAGTAAAAAGAGACAAGTTCTGACATAATAGCTTCTGGAGTCACGACTAGCCCACTGCTCCCAACTTGCAAGGCACCAATGGATTGCCAAGAGATCTGAGCTCTAGCTCTTTGCCAATAGTCTCTCTGTTTGCTCACCTCCCTCATAAAATACCAGTTTGGAAAATAATAATTTCTTATCTGCTGAGAAAGACACCACTCAATCAAATGCTGCCTGAGCAGATAGCCAGGACCCCCTAACGGAGTCAGCGGAATCATTTATATATGCCCGCTTCAACTGGCATACCTGTCACTCCAGCTCAACATGTAGACCATTTGTTTTCTGCTTGACACCATTCACTTGCTCTATAAGTATTCCCCGCAGGAATGCTTTAAAGGCATCCCGGCTTTGTAACATACGATCTTGGTCTTGATGGGCCGCCAAAAAAAATCCGAAATGGACCGGTGCACTACAACATGAGAGGGAAATAGGTTAAGCCAAAATGCATTGAATTTCCATGGGGCAGGTAACAGGGAGGTCATGGGCTTTACCGCCATATGAACCACTAGGGGGCAATGGTCCGATCTACCCCTGGGGAGATAGCAAATGTTCACTAGGTATGGTAGTAAGGATGAGGTACTCAGACCAAGATCAATACATGAGAGGGACATATATGATTTGGAGAAACAAGAAAATTACTTCTCGTGGGGATACTTAGCCTGCCAAAGGTCTATCCAACCCACTTCTTGCATAAATTTGTACAGGATAGTGCCCCTATCCACATTCCCCACAGTAGATGAGGGAAACTTGTCCAACCTGGGGTGAAGGTAGCCATTAAAATCCCCTATCAACAGTAGAGGCTGATCTGGCTTATCTAACAGGTGCACCAATAAAGTTTGCAGGACTTCCCTGGAAAAGGGAGGGGGGATATAGACCACAGCAATAATATAACGTAGCGCATACAGTTGACAGTGCAAAAATATATATCTCGCTTCAGTGTCCACTAACAGATCCAATTCCCAAAGCATTAAGGAGTGATGTATCAGTACACTCACCCTTCTGAAATAGGAGGAGTGAGTGGATTGATAGGACCATCCCGCCCATGCAAAATTCACACATGACACATCATCTTTAGTAAGGTGAATTTCTTGAAGCCCATATGTACCGGGGTGGTATTTACAGATAGTGGCTGCAACCATGGATCTTTTCAAAGGGTCTCGGAGGCCCCACACATTCCAAGATAAAATGGGTATATAGTGCCATATCCTTCATGGCACGTGTATAGGCTCAAAAAAGTATGAAAAAATAAAGGAAGAAGAAAAAGTGGGTTGAGTCAGGTATGAGGTGCTATAAAGCAAGGGAGGCCAGGTCAAGGCTCGACATGGGTCCTGTAGGTGGCTGTCTTGGTACAACAAAAAACTATAGCTTTGGGGCAACTGCACCCTCAGAAATTGTCTTAAATAGCAGAAAAAGATTGCTGGGAGACACGGATACATACATGAAATTAAGAAGAGATCCACAACAGAACTAAAAATACTTTTGGATCGAGCTCTAGTGGATGCAGTTCTCACAAAAAATGAGTACTATTTCCTTTATAATAGACATGCAGTTACCCCGCACTTCTATCACATAAAGTGCACAAAAAGGAGGTAGATCCTCCAGGAAGACCAATAATTGCTGGGATCGACAGTCTCTCCAGCAATTTGGGATGCTACATCGACCATTTCCTGCAGGAGATGGTGATTGGCCTCCCATCATTTGTAAGAGACTCTAGCCATATGCTGGACATTTTATCTCATTATGAATGGCAGCCCAGCTATAGATGGCTCTCTTTGGATGTGGCCTCTCTTTATATATCTATTGACCACACACATGGTTTAAGAGCCATCAACTATTATCTGTTAGAAGATGGTAAATTGAACTCCTTGTCGAGTAAATTTTTGTTAAAGATACTGTTACGAGCCTCAAAGAATGATGTCACTGACGACTCCTACGCATTGCGTCACTCGACACGTGACTTTTTCAAGGTCACTTGACCTTGAAAAAGTCACGTGTCGAGTGACGCAACGCGTAGGAGGAGTCAGTGACGTCATTCTTTGAGGCTTGTAACAGTATCGTTGCATAGCGGTGAGAGATTCACCGCGCCTCAAACGGCTGATTGCTTTTGTCATCCAAGCTGAGCAATCCCAGGCGTATGTGAGTGAACCCAGTGAGGGGGGCATACCCTGTAGTAATAGTCTATTGCACAATGAAGTTCTCTCTCTGTTTTATCATTACATGTATACGGGGCATTTGAGAATTACCCAGCGGGAAGCTACTTTCAACTACATGCCAATTATTGACTCACGAGTAGAATTTTTTTTGATACTTAAGGGACTTTGTATGAAAGCAGTATCAATACATATTTCCTTTAATGAGATTATTTATTAATACACAGAACCAAGTGGAAACCCTGCCTAAGGAGGAATTAATTACAAGATGGGACAGTACATATAGTAACTACACCTACCCTTATATATACATAGGTTTAACCTGAGACTGTTTTTTCTTGTGGAATTTATCAGAACATAGTAGCGATAGGTCTGGCTGACCTGTTCACAGTTGTATATTTCACACTGTATTTATAATTTTTATTCATCTCTACACTTTATTTTAATCTCGTTTGTAGGTGGGCACACCTGTCACATTTACTTCTAATAAGTTTTGTACTGTCACAATTTACGAATCACGAATTGATCTATGTTATGCACTTAGTAGTAGTCTGACTGGAAGGTTGATATTAGCGCAGCCTATTTTTCTATTGATTTTTCACTTTGTAGTGGTACCTGAACACTTAACAGGTTGCAGCTATTTATTATTTGGGTTCCTCCCAGTCATTTATCAATATCCCTTTTTGTATTAGTATTTCACCATCCATATCAGCGCCTTAGTAATTCCTTTGTTTGTTACACAATAAGTAGCTTAACCATACGTGCATCCTGTGCGTGGTCAACGGAAAAAAGAAAAACTGATACTCCCCAGCTCTTTTGACATAGGCAAACAGGACATCCAAATGAAAAAGGTAGTGTTACCCATCCGCTCGTAGTAGTTGAAGACATCAGCTGAATACCACTGGTAACATAGTTCATTTGGCCTCAGCCACATTAGGGTGACGTCTCAGGTCTGCTTCACGGGTGTCAAGCCAGTCTGAGGCTGCAGCTGCAGAATCAAAGAAATGGGTCTGGCTGCCACCACAATGCAGAGTCTAGCCAGATATAACATGGCATACGTGGCTTGGAGGCGCTGCAGGCGCTTGCGAACTTCGGTAAATTTTGTTCTGCTCCTCTGCACCCCCACCAAAAAGTCAGTGTAAAAGGAGACTTTGTCTCCATTGTATTGAATGTTACGCTGTTCACATGCCATATGCAAGATAGCCTCTATGGTCTCTGTAATTGAGCAGCCAGGCCAACACAGGGCTGGGAGGGTTTCCAAGTGGTAAGGGTCTGGTCGGTGTGCGGTGGGCCCGTTCCACTGAAAAGTGAGGTGTAAAGGCGTCTTTACCAAAGATGTCGAGAAGCCAGCGTTCGATGAACTCCAGGAGGCCCATGATACGGACGTTGTTCTGCCGCATGCGGTTTTTCAGGTCCTCTACCTGTAAGTTATTTGCGCCAGCTAGTTGTTTAGTTGTTTGTGAGTCCTGCATAAGGGTTGGTAGCATATCTTCCAAGTCACTAATGTGACTTTCTTTGACAGTCGTGCGTTCTCGAATCTCCTGAAGGCCATGCCTAATCAGTGCCACATCCTCTAACAGGCTCCCCAAATGTACTTTAAGCTTATCAACTGAATCTGTGCATTTATTAACTGCTTTAGGAATCTCTCACAGTGTAGGTTGTTCTTGCTCAGCAGGTTTCTCAGACTGTTTAACATGTATCTGATCCCCCTGGCCAGCCACCAGTTCTTCTGCACCTCTGAGCTGTTTCCCCTCTACCTCCTCCAGCATGTCAGCAGCCATGTCCTGGCTATTAGAGCTGTTATAGGGTGATGGCAGCTTTTGGGCATAATATAACATGTCCCTGGTGCCCGCTTTACCTTTTTGTTTTGTGCCCTTGGATTTGACACCACCAGGCTCCTTGTCCTTGCTTTTTTCTATGCCTCGTGGTGTCCATGGTGGTAGGGCAGCAGCACCATTTTGGAGGTCCTGGGTTGCTCCTTCCTTCTCCTTGGACCGGGTCATGACAGCAGCGCAACGGGGTGTAAGGTGGACCCGCAGATATGGCAGGCTCCGGGGAGTCAGGCACGGAAGCTCGGCGAAGAAAGTCTTCTCACATGCCACGCTCGGCTCTGCCCCTGTAACTGAATGTTATTAAAAATTACTTTTCCTTTTCAATCTGCAGCGCTGTAGTTTTCTGTAAAATTCAATGCAATATGACAACCTGAAGGCCTTTTGTACACATTTGGTGAGAAATATAATTTCTTGCTTGTGTGATTTTCCCAGAAGTGTACACTAAGGTCCAAGTCAGATTTTAGGTGGGTATTGGGTGGGAGAGCTTGTTGCGAAAACAGGCATGATCCCCAAACAGTTTAAAAAATTAGGAAGAAAGATATCCTCATGTCTATCCACCAGAGAGACTATGGGAAAAGGGGATTTTTAAAGTGGTTGTAAAGGCAAAAGGGTTTTACCTTCATTACCTTCATAAAGGTAAAAAACCTTCCATGTGCAGGAGCCCCCAGACCCCCCTATTAGTTACCTGAGCCCCCTCTCGATCCAGCGGTGTCCACCAGAGACTTGCCTCTCTGGGAACTCGCACTCCTGGTTGACTTTTGGCATTGGCTCTTGCTGCTGTCAATCACAGGCAGTGATCCAATCTCCAGGAGACAGAGGGGGCAGGGCCAAACCGTGGCTCCATGTGTGAATGGACACACAAAGCCGTGGGTCGGGAGCGCGCCTGCTTCAGTGCCCCCAGAGCAAGCTGCTTGCTGTGAAGGGAGGAGCCAAGAGTGCTGGCGAGGGACCCAAGAAGAGGCGGATCCGAGCTGCTCTGTGCAAAACCACTGCACAGAGCGGGTAAGTATGTTTGTCATTTAAAAAAAAATAAACAAAATGCATTTAAACAACAGTCATAGGGTTTTCCAGGGAAAAAAAAGAAAAATGGGGGGAGGGGACCTGATTGAGCCGACTCTTATAGAAGGCCACAGAATCAACATGGGGGGGGGGCAAATGGTAAGAAAACAAAAGAGCAACACCCCACATTGAATACTCACCCTAAGGAAGGAAAAAAAAGGGGGAACAAATGAACATCCAGCTGCCTATGGCAAGCGGTGTTCGATGGAACCGCAACAAAATACTAGTAGTAGAAGTGTAAGGAAGATGTCAAATATCTCTAAATCCAGAGTCCAGCCAATGCAGTCACCTACCAAAAGGAACTGCAGAAAAAAAAGAGAAAAGAAAAGAAAACCTATTAAAAAAAAAAATCAAAACACAAAATAGAAAAAAATATATAAAAACACTCAAATTTGTTTCCTATGGGACCTTTCCCCATAGTCTCTCTGATGGATAGACACGGCAATATCTTATGGCATATTCCCAAAGGTTTAATTACTTCTAAAGGGATGCAGACACTGCAGCCTTCCTCAAAAGAATATTGCAAGTGCATCAGCTGATTTATAATGAAGAAGTCACTCCCATTCAAATTAATTCTGCACAATGACATAACCAAACAGCTTTTCCCTTCAAGCAAAAACAGATAGGAATCAAATTTATTAAATCCTTGCAATGTTTTTTCTCAAAAAAAGTGGAGTTACTCTTTAAAGGGCAGGCTATACATTTAATGTAAAGTTTAATGGTCTATTTTGCATAAACCATTACTCATCAAAGTAGAAAAGAAGTACATTTCTTCTTTATCTTTTTTACTTTTTTGTCTATGGGCTACATAAAAAATAAATTCATATTTACAAGGCAATATCACCAATCTAAAGTCTTATAGTGAACAAAGTATATATAATCAGCGCAATAAACAATGTAAAATAAAAATAAAATAATCAATATAATAGACTATGGCCAGGATAAATTACATCAAGATAATGGGGGGATGGGCGTGACCGGAGGTTGAGGGGAGGGGAAGGACGTTGCGGACCGGACCGGACCCAGCTGCTCTACCTAATGCCTTTGCTAGAAGTCTGGCTGCAGTAGCAGCCCTCCCTATCCCTATGCTGGCTGGTTTCTATGGAAGCAGGTGACTGGCGATATAGATCGAGCTCCGTCCTGTGTCTGCCTGGAGACAGGAGCCTGCACGCCTGGAGCGGCTGCACTGGCTGAGAAGGGAAGAGGACGCTGACGGAACAGCGGAACAGCTGATCAGACGGCCGAGCGGTGAGGTCACTTCAGGTACACTGTGTGTGCTGTGTGCGGTGAGAGAGCCCGCCCGTGGTGCTCCTGGCGGAGAATCTGTAACCTGCCCCCTCTGGTGTGTCCCCTTGATGAGATCTGGATGTGGAGATTGGGGGGAGGACGCTGATGCTGACAAGTGAACAGCTGATCGGTGGATTGTGCGGCGTGAACGCTTCAGGTACAGGTACGCTGTGTGCTGTAATAGAGTCTGCCAGTAGTATTCCCTGGAGGGGCTCTTGAAATCGCCCCCCCCGGCACGTCCCTTGGTGTGTTCCTATTGTGGTGTGTGGGGAAGAGGACGCCGAAGGCTGAAGCGGTTGTCATAAGAGGGAGAGCGCGTGCATTAAGCTAAAATTGGTGTTTGCATAGCCAGTGGTGGTTCTCCCCTGGGACTATCAGCATACTCCTTGGGAAGAGGGAAGAGGCATTTGGTAGAGACTGTGCAGCACTTTATCCCGGAAGACCCAAGGGGTGTTTGGAGGCAAGATGACCAGGAAGAAAGGGGCAGAAGAGGCTGCAGCGCAGGAAGGAGCTGGGGCACATAACACACGTGGCCCCAAAGATAAAGCAGGTCAGGGAGTAGCTGCAAAACTGGAGCGCTTTGCCCACACACCGAATTGCACGCCTAAGAAAAGTAGCCAGGTGGGAGGCGTGCAACTCCAGGGGGCACAGGCCAACCACCTTGGGGGAAGGAAAAGCCAAGGACCAGCAGAAGTATGTGCACCAATACTGTCGGAAGCGGCATTACAAACACATTTGGAAAAGGCGAGCGGATCAAGTAATGAAATAATAGATGGTAAAGGGCTACTAGAGCAGGAGCCATCTCTAAAGGACATTCTCCTAGCAATTAATGTCTGTAAAACTTCCTTGTCAGATCTATCGGATCAGCTTAGAGGTATTAGAGAGGATTTATATATGCTCAAACGGGATATGCAGGAGGTATGTACGCGGACTACCGCTCTTGAGGAGAGACTCAGTCAGGTGGAAGACGACGTGAACCCAATGAGACATGAAATTAAAAGGTTGAAGGAACAAGTGGATATGTGCTCGCAGAAGTTGGATGAATACGAAAATAGGGCACGTAGGAAGAACGTGAGGGTTTTGGGTCTCCCCGAAAGGAGCGAGGGTAACAACCCTGTAGAATATATGGAAGGCTGGTTCAGGGACATGTTCGGCAAAGATTCCTTTTCTAAATATTTTGCAATTGAACGAGCACACAGAGTTGCCTCTAGGGCTCCATTGGTGGGGGGTCAGCCAAGGCCTCTCATTGTCAAATTTTTATTTTTTAGAGATAAAATCACCATTCTCCGGAAAGCAAGGGAGATGAAGAACATACAGTATAACGGCGCAAGAATATCCTTATACCCAGATTTTTCCCCTGAGCTGCAGAGACAGAGGGCAAAGTTTATAGAGTGTAAACGGAAACTCCAGCAGCACAGAATTGGTTACGCGCTATTATACCCAGCCCGCTTGCGGGTAACAGCAAATGGGGAGGTGAAGTTCTTTAATGCCCCTGCAGAAGTTTTTTCATGGCTGGAGAAGTATGAGGGGAGGCCACAGCATGGCGAAGGTCTATAGAGGGGGGGGGGGGGAGGAGAAGGATAAAACAAGTTCCCTTTTTTTTTTTTTTTTTCTTTGGACTGATGGTCATTTAAATTTTTTGGATACTTTTTTTTTTTTTTTTCTTCTTGTTTTCCTTCTTCTCGTTCCTTCCCCCTTGCACCGATGCAGTTTTTTTGTAGAAGTGAAGGTTTAGGGGAGTAGTAGATTCAATCCTTTTCACATTGGTTAGGTTGGGGGTAATTCCCCTCTCATAAATCTCTCATAAAGGTTCGGGTAGCAACGTAGAAGGAGAAAGGAGGTATACCCACGTTTAGAGGGTTAATCATGGTCACTTTGGAAGCCCAGGATAGGGGCCCAAGGGTGGGCGAAGGGGGGAGGGGGAAGGGGGGGAGGGAGGGTTGGGATGTGGGGGGGAGGATTGGAAGAAAGGGTATGTATGAGGTGGTAAGGTGGGAGGAGGGTGGTAGGGGTGTGGTATGGAATGTAGTGAGTAGTATTGAGTGTACAAGAGTAAATTCACTAAAATTTCAAATATTAGCCACAATGGTTTGTTTTGTAATATTGAGGGCCGAGACTATATTCTGGCAAGAGTGTATATACCTTCACCATTCAGCACAGGGATACTCAGTGTTCTGTTAAGCTCTATAGCGGATAAGTATTGAGTGCACACGAAAAGCAAATTCACTAAAATTTCAAATATTAGTCACAACGGTGTTAGAGATGATTACTATTTTTTGCAAAGTTAAGACACAGGTATAAGTGAATGTTAGGCACTAAAGGTGGTAGAATGGTAACCCCAGGGATATTTAGATGTATGAATGTATGTTCATGGAATGCACGGGGGGTAAAGGAGATGTGGAAAAAACAGGCAATTTTTTCTATGGCCAGGTTAAGGGATGTTGGGATATTCTGTCTTCAGGAGACCCACCTGGATAAAGGTACAACTAGTGTTCTGAGACACAGGAATTATCAGGAGCAGTATCATTCAACATACACATCGTATTCAAGAGGTGTGAGTGTACTGATAAGCACTGGGTTGGTTTTCTCCTGTAGACAGAGTAAACTGGACAAGAAGGGTCGGTATGTTTTTTTGTTTTGTAATATTGAGGGCCGGGACTGTATTCTGGCAAGTGTGTATATACCTCCTCCATTCAGTACAGAGATACTCAGTGAACTGTTAAGCTTTATAGCGGATAAACCAGGGGTGCCGGTGATAGTGACGGGAGACTTTAATATGGCTATGGACAATTGCTTAGATAGGTTCCCGACAAGGGTGGTCTCTGGTGGGGTATCCAGAGGCCCGCTCCTACAATTTTGTAAGGAGGTAGGGTGGGTGGATATCTGGAGGAAGTGGCACCCGGATGTGAAGCAATACTCTTGCCACTCTAGAACACATGCCACTCTCTCTAGGATCGATTTAGTGCTCTGCAATGAGGAAGCTTTAAGGATAGTGGCGGGGGTAGATTACGAGCCAAGGGGGCTCTCAGACCATTCTCCAGTAGTTTTTTCAGTTAGAACGGGGTCGAACTTTGGAGGGAGGGAGTGGAAATTGAACCCCTTTTGGCTAATTGAGAATGACGGGGGGATTGTAGGTGATCTAAAAGAATTTATAAAGCTGAATTCAGGTTCCGCCCCGCTAGGTATAATATGGGACGCCTTGAAGGCGTTCCTTAGGGGGATCCTTATACAGAGAATTTCCTCTGTTAAGAGGAAATCACAGGTTAAGGAACATAAAATAAAGGAACGGGTGAGGGAGGCGGAAAGTAGATATGTGGAGGAACCAACCTTAGCCAGATATGAGGGGTGGGTAGAGGGTCAGGAGGAATATAGGAAACTAGTTCTGGAGAAAGAGGAAAAAAGGAGAATGTTTCAGAAGCAGAATTTTTTTGGGGAAGGGGAATCAGTGGGAAGAACCTTGGCATTGATAGCTAGAGCAAATGGCCCCTCATCCACTATATCAGCAATATGGGATAAGGGAGGGAGGATTATAAGGACTACCCCCGGTATAGTGGAGGTGTTCAAAGAGTATTATGAAGACCTGTACAAGGCCCCACAGCGGGATGTAGAGGGTGAGATGTGGGAGTTTTTTGAAAAACTGAAAATTGTCCCGTTATCCAATGAAGACAGGGAAATTTTGGAAGCCCCGTTAACACAGGTAGAGCTGCAAAGAGTGGTAATGGAGATGGCGAATCAGAAAGCACCAGGACCCGACGGCTTGCCTACAGAAATGTACAAGAAATATGGAGATGTTTTGCTCCCAAAATTACTGGAAGTTTTAAACGGGGCAGTGGTGGAAGGAAGATTGCCCATGTCCATGACAGAAGCCACTATCATAATTTTGTTGAAAGAAGGGAAGAATCCGTTAGAAGTATCCTCCTATAGACCGATCTCACTCTTGTGTACAGATATTAAGATCCTGACAAAAGCCTTAGCAAATAGGTTAAAAAAGATAATTGCTAAAGTAATACATTCGGACCAAACAGGTTTTATACCAGATAGATCGGTAAGCGTGAATATTAGGCGTGTCTATGGTAACGTACAATTACCTACAGAGAAGGGGGGGAATAGAGCCATTTTATCTTTAGACGCGGTCAAGGCTTTCGATAGCCTTGAATGGCATTATTTGTGGAAAGTATTGGCAGAGTTTAAATTTGGTCCTAATTTTGTGAAATGGCTGAGAATTTTATATGATAAACCAAGAGCTAAAGTCAGGGTTGATGGGGAGTGTTCCGGGGGGTTCCAGTTGGGGAGGGGGACGAGACAGGGGTGTCCGCTGTCGCCCCTGCTTTTCGCCCTCGCGGTGGAGCCACTGGCAGTGGCTCTAAGAACGTCACAAGAGTTTCGTGGGTTTAGAAGAGGGAGCGAGGAAGAGAAAGTCGCAATGTATGCGGATGATATTCTGCTATTTTTGGAGGATACACAGTCCTCACTGCTAGCAGCCATGAAATTGATTAAAGAATTTGGCCATTTCTCCGGTTTAAAAATCAACTGGGAAAAATCCTCACTCTTGCCGATAGATCCCCTGGTAGACCCGCTTCCGAGACAGGTAGATTCAATAAGAGTGGTAAACCAAATGAGGTATTTAGGGGTGAATATAACAAAAGATCCGGGACAGTACATAACAGGTAATATAGTACCACTAATGGTGAAGTTAAAACAAAAGAGTCGGGTGTGGGGCAGTCTTCCTCTCTCGGTCGCCGGTAGATGTAATCTTATCAAGATGATATGGATGCCGCAAATTCTATTCGTAATACACAATTCCCCTGTTTGGATCCCAAAACATTGGTTCAAAAAGATGGACAGTTTGTTCAGAGAATTAATTTGGAGGAAAGGGGTGGCAAGGATTGGTTTGCGGGTGCTTCGTCGGCCGAGGGAGGAGGGAGGTCTGGCCCTACCGGACCCCTGGAGCTACTTTTTGGCAGCCCAAATGCAGCATATGAGAGGCAGCAACCTGCCTGAAGAGAGGGAAGGAGGTAGTGGTATATGGCTAAACAACAGCGGTCATGATACAGTTGTGGAAGCAGTGGAGGCAGAGTCTTTTGTGCATAGCTGTCCCACAACTCAGTTAATGATTAGAAGCTGGAAGACTGTGAAGGCTGTGTTAGGGTATACGGGGTTTTCTGAGTTCTCTCCAATATGGAATAACAAAAATTTAAAAGAGCTTATTACGTTGGGGAAAATAGAAGAGTGGGATAGGAGAGGTATTCATTGCTTGGCACAGCTGTATAGGGTGGGGAGACTGAAGTCATTTCAAGAGCTAAGTGAGGAGTTTGCAGTCCCCAATAGGCTATTTTTTCAATATCTGCAAGTGAAGCACGCCCTGGAGACACAATTCAGAAGAAAGGGGATAGAGTGGAATGAAATGCCTTTGTTGAAGAAAGTGGTAAACAATAGTGGCTCGGGAGGGCTGATCTCAGAAATATATAGGGGTATAAATATGACAGGGCAGGAGGGGGTAGTGGTGTTGAGGAAAAGAGCCAAATGGGAGGAAGAGATTGGCACTATTACGGAGGCACAGTGGAAGTATGTCCTAGCATTGGGGCCTAGGATCTCTCTGTCACCGGCACAAGGGGTATCCCATTTGTATCTGATCTATAGACTTTATTATACCCCAGAAAAACTATTTAGGTTTGGGAAGAGGCAAGACGCGAAATGCCAACGTTGCGGGGACGGGGGAGGAGATCTGATGCACATGTTCTGGCGATGCCCCAAGCTATATAGATATTGGGAAGAAATAGTGGGGAAAATTAACGTAGTATTTGGGACCTCGCTAGCCATGGAGGCCAGAACTTGTCTTTTGAGCCTGATGGAGAACAATGGTGTGCTGAAAGACACCCAAACCGCAATAATAAGATGCCTGTTCCAGGGTAGGAAGATTATAGCAAGGAAGTGGCAGGCAAAAGACCCCCCAACAGTAGTAGAATGGCTGAGAGAGGTTAATGATATGATTATGAAGGAGGAGCTTTGGTATAGAAAGAAAGGTAGTTTGAAGAAATATAAGAAGATATGGAAGCAATGGCTGGAGTATGAATGGTCTGATCGGGTAGGAGTGGATTAGGTAGAAAGGGTGGAGTGAGTATGGGGTGGAGAGAGGTTGGAAGATATGGTGTGATGGAGGGAGGGGAGGTGTGGAGGGGTATTATAGGGGAATATGTTTGGGGATGCTGTCCTCTGTTTTTCTGCTCTTCAGTAGGCTGACTTTTCTTGAGAAGTTTTTTTTTTACGGGATGTGCACATTATTTGCTTGGTTGGATAAGTCTTTATTTCATATTTGAGGGGGGGGGGAGGGGAGGGAGGAGAGGGGGGGGAGGGGGGAGGGAGAGAGAGGAAGAAAGGAAAAAAAGAGGGAAAGAGAAATAAACCACAATGATGTGAAAATGAGAGGAGATAAATTTTGATTTTCAAAGTTGATACAATGTCTCTCAATAAGATTTTCGCTGAAGTGGAATAAAAAAAAAAAAAAAAAAGAAAAAAAAAAAAAAAAAAAATATAATAGACTATAATCAGGCTTGACGTGATTGCTGCCCACACCACTTAGAGTGTATCCACTTGTGACTCTCAATAGGTAATAAACAAAATATAATATATATAGTGTAGCACAACCAAAAACTCATAAAATCAAAACAAGCCCAAATATTGACAAAATTTCACCGTAGTGCAACTTTCCGTGACAGTTCATAGATATCCAGTGACTTCAGTGACCATCACCTCTAGCTGGAATGCCTGCTCACCTCCCAATGTTGACCCGACTACAGAGTCACACACGCCTGTGGTAACATCTCTTAGGATGCCTCAGGGAAACCCTTCCTCCTCCTGGTGTTCCTGGACAAGACAGACCTCCTCCCGGGTTCTCATGATATGGACCCCACCACAGGATCGACACACGCTTGGTGAAACACACGCCTGGTGAAATATCTCTCAGGGTACCTCGGGAGCACAAATCCTCATCACAGTGCACCTAGACAGCTCAGACCTCCTCCCGGGATCTCATTCAGTCATGTGTAGCCATATAAAATAAAGGCAAACCATAGTGTTCTCTGCTAAAAACATTTAATAAAACTTAATTCAGGGATAAAATACTCACATACAAATGTGAAAAACATGCATATCATCAATAATGATGAGAACGGTAAAAAATGTCCTGAATGGCGGCACCTAACACCTGTACGCGTTACACTCTCTAATTAGCTTCTTCAGCAGGTGAGGAGCCGTCAGAAATGAGAGGAATAAATAAACTTCTACCTTATCATCAATCATTAGACAATTGCGGACACCTGGACCTAAAGTCTCGTTTGTCTTTAAAAAAACTACATTTGTATTACTTTGTTATCTTAAATAATGACAAATTATTTCCTGAAAAAACAGGCCAATAGCAGAAATGTAAAAAAATTGCTTTGGTCCATAGAGGGGTATACAAGTATGAGAGCTGAAGTGGTTAAAACATGGGGTCCTTAAAGTTATTTTGTTCAGTAATAGCTTTGGGACCACTATTACCTAAATTCCAGCGCATGGGTACATGTACTGAATGTATGTAGGTCACTGTTTCTTTTCCTTTTTTTAAAGAGTGCTAAAAATTACTGAATCACTTTCAGAACATATACAGTACAGTGCAAACGTTAGAGAGGTGTGACAAATGTCTGTAAATTAGGAATGCTTTCAGAAATAGAAGTGTTAATAGTTTATTTACTTTCCATTTTGTTCATTGATAAAAATAAACAAAAGGGATATCCAAATCAAATCATTATTTGGTGTGGCCACCCTTTGCCTTCAAAACAGCATCAATTCTTCTAGGTACACAGTTTGGAACAAGCTACCCAAGTTCCTTCACAAACATCTTGGAGAACTAACCACAGACCTTCTTTTGATGTAGGCTGCCTCAAATCCTTCTGTCTCTTCAGATAATCCCAGACAGACTCAATGTTGGGATCAGAGACACCAAAAAAATTGACACTCCAAAACTTTTAGACAAATGGAGACAGTACAAGATTACTTGTGTTGATGCAGAAAATTATTATAGTTCAACAGGAGCCTGACGCTGGTACTTTTCAGTGTAGAAAATAATAACTTACCTTAAAGTGATACTAAAGTCTCATTTGTTTTCTTTGAAAATAACAAACATGTCATACTTACCTCCGCTGTGCAGTGGATTAGCACAGAGCAGCCAGAATCCTCCTCTTCTTGGGTCCCTCGCCAAAGCTCCTGGCTCCTCCCTCCAGTTGAGTAACCCCACAGCAAGCAGCTTGCTATACGGTTTCCCTAGCCGAGACACAACTCCCTGTGTTCATTCAGACACGGAGCCACAGTTAGGTGCTCCCCTCTCCCTCCTCATTGGCTAACTGACTTTGATTGACAGCAGTGGGAGCCAAAGGCACCGCTGCTGTTTTTCAGCAAATTAGTAGGAAGAGTCCCAGCATATTGGTGGACCGAGATGGGGCTCAGGTAAGTATTAGGGGGGCTGCTGCACAGAGAAGGCGTTTTATCTTAATGCATAGAATGCATTAAAATAGGAAACCTTCTGCCTTTACAACCACTTTAAGCTCCTCCTCTGCCTACCTTAACGTAAGGACCTCCCATCCTGACACTTCCAAAGGGGCCCCCACCACCTAGACCAGCCTTTCTCAACCTTTTTTTTTAACATGGAGTAACCCTTGAATTAGTTTTTTGGTGTCAGGGAAACTCTGCTAATAATGAATATATCTACAGCTTATTACACAATAGTGTGATGGTCAGTGGGAAGAATTTTCCTTACATTTGTGGTCTTTGTGAAGAGTTGGACCCTTTGCAGATAGCTTGGTGTCAATTATCACTTATCTTGGAGGCAGACATAGCTCATTGATCAAGGAACTCCTAGCAAGCTTTGGAGGAATACTTATGATCCAGGCGAAGGCAGAGATCATCTGGGCTGGACGGCTTAAGTAGGCAGGACTGACGAGCAGGATATCATCAACAGGTGAGTCACCGTGGAGAGAAAGGAGCTGGCAATTAGCCGACAGCTCTCTGATAATATGCCTCAGTCAAAACATACTCTAATCATAAAATATCTGATTTAAACACACTGGTAAGTTAAGTCAATTAGTTGCAAATGCATATTTTATTCCAGAAGAGGATCTAAGATAAATATATTTAATTTAAATGTATTAATGCCCCAGTCAATTTCCTGGCTGTTCTTTATTCAAAATCATTATTTTCATTGCTTTTTGAGAATGCTGTTATATTGGGGTGGTTGTTACATTTGGAAGTCGAATTGTCTCCTTTAAATTGTATGTTTAGCAAACATTTTGCTTTGGAAAGAGCAGGGAAGGGTCAAACCCCTTTAACTTTTTTTTTTTTTTTTTTTTTTTTTGCTGTATGTGTGACATTGTGGAAATTTCCCTTTATTTCCTTTTCTAGAGACACAACAGGAAGTTAAATGTATTCCCCTCATAGACAGTTAACCCCTTGTTCTGGTGACAGATAATGACAACCAACAATGCAAATCGAGAAATGAGTCTCCTGCAAATTCAATTGATATTAATAAAAGCTGAAATGTTTTTATTTTTAAAATAACAAACGTGTCATACTTACCTGCTATGTGCAGTGGTTTTGCACAGAGCAGCCCAGATCCTCCTCTTCTTGGGTCCCCCATCATCGCTCCTGGCCCCTCCCTTCTGTTGAGTGCTCCTATTGTAAGCAGCTTGCTGTGGGGGCACTCAAAAAAACTCACTCCCAGGGCACAGTTCTGTCTGTCCATTTACCCCTACTCTCCTCTGATTGGCTCACTGACCTTTGATTGACAGTAGTGGGAGCCTGTGGCTTCTACTGCGGTCTCAGCCAATCAGGAGGCAGCGACCCCGAAAAGCCTCTGCTCTCGTGCAACATAGCGGGAACAAGATTGGGCTCAGATAGCTATTAGGGAGGGCTGGGGGCGGGGCTCTTGCCCAAAGAAGGTTTTTTACCTTCATGTATAGAATGCATAAAGGTATAAAACCTTAGCCTGTAGAACTACTTTCAGAGGCTTTAACCATATACCAGTTTGTCTTAAAAAAAAAATGGTGGGCCAGTGGATTGGGGCACATGTATATGGTACAGTCACCCCCTGTTCTTCTACCAGTGTACAATGGTGAAATAAAAAATCTATACATATCTATCTTTTATCCCGCCTTTTAAATAAATGTACAGCCACCTGTTTATTTTCGTAAATGAAGCATTACGTTTTTTCCATCTTAAATAAGAAGCGTTCACAGAGAGGTATTTCAAGGTTACATTTTTTACATGTTGACTTTTTGGAGTCTTATTTCAAGGCAGAGAAATATTTAACTCTGAGAATTAAGACAGACAAATCTAAATCACATCGGCATTTGATTTAAAATGTCCTGTTTTTCTTTGTTGAATAGTCTGAAGCCATTTATTTTCTTGGTATGTTCTGATTGTATGCTTGGTAAAGAACATGTCATATAATGTATTGCATATGTAATATGATTTGTTTTCTTACATTTTGTTATGAACTCTCCTGTCATCTCTAGTCAGCAGTTACTTGCACATTGACGTACATCAGTGCACTCAGTGTTTGGTCAGTGCGTCTTCAAAAAGGCAGTAGACTCTCAAGAGTAGGTTTTAGTCCTAGTGTTAAGTTTGACTGTCTAGTGCTTTTCTTGAAATCTAGCTTGGGCTTTTAACTTTGCTTACCCTTATTGTTCTGAATCGGAGTGAACTCTGCCTACTCTGACTTTTGTTACAAACCTGAACTTTAGTTAGTGTTTTGATGCATGGCTAGTGGACCTTATGATACTGATCAGATCTGTATTTCCCTGGCCAAATAGGCTGTGGTCTAGAGTGCCATGCCAACTTGAGGCAGAGTCTTGCAAGCTTCACTAAAAGTCTCTAAAAATGCCAATTAGCTGCCCACCGCTACATGTGCTTTAAAGAGCCCCCTGCCTTGCTGTTTAATTTTTTAATTTACTAATTAGCAGCCAGTATTTTGACACCCACTAATTCCATAGCTTGCCCTTCCAGAATCAGACAGCAAATTGGTTCAGTCCCCTTTAAATGTAACTCCTTCTGATCGATGGAGTCATGGCTGTCTTTTTTAAAAGGTGGGCAGCGCAAGTGATAAAAAGATTACCTGAAACCAGAGAAGGTATTACACCTGAGACAGTTTGGGGTTTATTTACTATAGCTCGGATTCGCGAATGCTCGAATAAATGGTTGTAAACTGCAAAAACCGGGCAAAATAACACGAAACTGGAATTCACTATAGCACTCGGTAAAAAGTAGTCACAAAATCGAAATTCACTATAGGTCACAGACAACAGACACCGTCCAAATCAGTAGTCATGATCGAGACACAGGAATCGCACATGGAAATAATGTTTAGCGCATGATATGATAGCCTAAATCAGGCATGTCCAAAGACTGGCCCACGGGCCAATCGCAGCCCGCGGACCAGTTCTTTATTTAAAATTTAAGTTTTTTTCCTGAAACTTCCCTCTTAAAGTGAAGTTGCGTGTTATATGCCAATAAATACGGTATATCCAAATAACACAAAGACAAGAGAATCCTTGTTGGGCAGTGTATTAGTGCTTGAACGAACACACTTAGACAGAATTTTAATGGTTCAAAGAATGTCAGGCAAAATGGTCGGCCCTCACGCATGTTCACTTCATCATATCATCAAAAAAGTTTGGACACTCCTGGCTTAAATGGTACTTAAATATGTGGTATATTGTTTAACCGCATGCCGACCGACTCACGCCGATATACGTCGGCAGAAGGGCACGTACAGGCATATTAACGTTCCTGTACTATGCCCTTCAAGAAGTGGCTTGCGGGTGTGTGAGTGTGATTGCGGATACCCGCGATCGTCTCACGGAGAGGAAGAACGTTCTGCCTAGTGACACTGACACTGATCACAGCTCCCTGTAATCGGGAGCTGTGATCAGTGTCATGTCACACATAGCCCATCCCCCCCCACAGTTAGAATCACTCCCTAGGACACACATAACCCCTACAGCACCCCCTAGTGGTTAACCCCTTCACTGCCAGTCACATTTACACAGTAATCAATGCATTTTTAATCGCACTGATCGCTGTATAAATGTGAATGGTCCCAAAATAGCACCAAAAGTGTCCAATCTGTCCACCATAATGTCGCAGTCCCGATAAAAATCACTGATCGCCGCCAGTAAAAAAAAATATTAATAAAAATGTCATAAAATTATCCCCTATTTTGTAGACGCTATAACTTTTGCGCAAACTAATCAATAAAGGCTTATTGCGATTTTTTACCAAAAATATGTAGAAGAATACGTATCGGCCTAAGCTGAGGATAAGACATGTTTTTTTTTTATATATTTTTTGGGGGTATTTATTATAGCAAAAAGTTAAAAATAATGCGTTTTTTTTAAATTGTCGCTATATTTTTGTTTATAGCACAAAAAATAAAAACCGCAGAGGTGATCAAATACCACCAAAAGAAAGCTCTATTTCTGGGGAAAAAAGGACGTCAATTTTGTTCGGGAGCCACGTCGCACGACCGCACAATTGTCAGTTAAAACGACGCAGTGCCGAATCACAAAAAGTACTCTTTTTCTTTTGCCAGCCAAATGGTTCGTGGCTGAAGTGGTTAAAGATAATCTGCTTTTAAACTGATGAAAACTGCTGAAAAAATTGATGTATAAACTGAAATATCATTGAAAGTCTGAGAAGAGATAAATTCCCCCTCTTTCTACAACTATGTACCAGCACAAGTGCGCATTCTCAGACATACAAAATGGTCACAATTTACCTCCCATTCATTTTTCACTGAGTGCTATAGTAAATTCGCAAATTCGCAGCTGACAAACATGCATTTGCAAACGTGAAAATGTGTGATATATAGCCAAATGCAAGTTTCAACTCAGCATTGATTGTTACTTATACAAAAAAATACATTTCAATTTGAAGATGAACTGTTTTATTTTTCTAAAATAAATTGTCCTTTCTGGGTTTTTATGTTGCTTCTAATTCATATATTTTTTTAAAGAATGCTAGTAATGTGTAATGTTTTCATGTTTCGGTAAAATATATTTTTCTCTGTCTCTCTCACTTGTTGCTCTCCATCTCACAAAGATCGAAATCGAAACTCCCACAGGTGTCTTCACAAACTACAAACAATACCATTGCTGATGCAAATTTTAAATGAGTCACAATTTTGTGTGTTGTTTAGTATTTCCAAATGATCATCATTTTACCACCAAAAATGTGTAATTTCAGAGGGTAACATCACTATTCTATACTTACACACCAAGAACCACCAAATATCACAGAATAAATCAAGCATAACTCCTGACTAATCTCATTCCACCACCTATAGGTATATGTCCAAAGAAATGCAGTATTTGTGTGTAGGAGGGTTCTACCACCATTGCAAATTGTGCCATTTGTTTTATATGGGCAAGGATGATAATCAGCCTGAAGAATCAGCACTAATTGCAGCCTCTTACCAAGCAAAAAGAAGCAACAAAGTTAAAGATGGTTCTATAGCAGCATGCTGACAGTAATCAGCCATACCCAGCCTTCAAAACAGATGGCATATGCCAGAAACAGGTTGTTCAATGGTTCTCCAGCCTTCCACAGTACATCTGCATTGATTAACTTATTGTACCCCTTGGACTTAGGACTGTTTGACACCACAGAGATGCAGACTCCATCTATATGACAGCACAGTGGCTAACAGGTTAGCACTTCTGCTTAGCAGCGCCGGGGTTGTTGGTTCAAATCCCAAACATGCCACTTCATGTAGAGAAGTTGTCTGTTCTCCCTATGTTGTTAAACATAACTTCTGACTCATGTCCTTACACAAATTATGTCTAAATGTAGTATTTATGTGGAGGAGGGTTCCACCACCATTGCAAATCGTTTCATATGTTTTCCATGGGCAAGGACAATACTTAGCCTTCAGATTTCACACCAGCACTAATTGCAGCCTCTTACCAAGCAAAACGCAACAAAATTAGGGATGGTTCTATAGCAGCATGCTGACAGTAATCAGACACACACCACCATGAAAACAGATGGCATATGCCAGAAACAGGTGTCAGGGCTGGGCTCAGCCCTACCTTCTAGCTGGCCGCTCAGCTGTCGGCTAATTGCCAGCTCCTTTCTCTCCACGGTGACTCACCTGTTGATGATATCCTGCTCGTCAGTCCTGCCTACTTAAGTCGTCCAGCCCAGATGATCTCTGCCTTCGCCTCGATCACATCTCTAGAGACGCTCTCCTGTGTTCCTGTTAAAGACTTGCTTGGCTCTCTCCCTAGCCACTAAAACTCAAGAAAAGGGGTTTAAACTGGTGACGAGGTGGTATAGATGCCCTTCGACAGTACATCGCTTCAACTTGACAAATCCAGATACCTGTTGGCGATGTTTAAACTCCAGGGGCACCATGCTCCACATTTGGTGGGAATGCCCACCCATACAAAAATTCTGGCAACAGATCTTCCTACTATACTGCAGGCTGATGGCGACGGTTCTCTCTCCCTCACCCGAGATAGCTCTCTTGTCCATACTCCCGGGCACACTCAAATCCATTAAAAAAGATGTATTACGCCATTTCCTGGCTGCTGCTAGAATGGTGATCCCAAGATATTGGAAGTCAAGAACTGTACCTTCCCTGGGGGAGTGGGCTATTGAGGTGGACCGCATCAGGGACCTTGAACGCCTGTTGGCTGAGGAATCTAATAAAGACAACCAGTTCTCTCTTACATGGACTTCGTGGTCCACGTTCCGATACTCATCGGACTTCATCCCCTGGGCAGAGGGCAACCTGGACGGTACCGCCCCATGACCATGCTGGAGCGACTCCTGTTCCTAACCTTTCTGTTTCTCTACTTTCCCCCAAACCCTTCTCCTTTTCATAGCAATGTATTCCTTAAAATTTAGATGCAGAATACGGCCCGCACAAGCTAATCCTATACAACATAACAGATTCCTGGAATAAGCTGATTGTAAACACACACGAAGTTTACTTGTAATCCCCTCCAGTATATAGTGAGGGCTCTCTGATTATCCTTGTTTTATTTCATTATGCTAATTAAACAATGTTTTTTCCTTGTGATCTGCACACATAACGTACTACAATATGTATCCTGCGAATACATTGGATCTATTGTTATCAACACCACTACTACTAATGATGTCTATGTGAAGTACTTTTTCTTGTATGTTCTTTCTTCTTCAATAAAATCAGATTGAATTAAAGACTTGCTTGGCTGACATTCCTTCTGGCTCCAGATCCCGCTTGCTGTTCTACTACGCTCACCTCTGACTCTCTGGTGTTTTGGCTTGTCTGACTATCCGTTCCGGTTCCTGAACTCTGGCTATGTTTTGACTATTTTTACTCTGTTTACCTTTTTATTTTTATTATTAAACAAGTGTGATTTAACTGTACTTCTGTCCAGTATGATTCATGGTTTCTGACAGGAGGCGAAGGCCATGACTTCAGAAGATGCAGTCAATCCACTTGTTGGTAATATTTTTTCCATATTGGATGAGCAGGATCACCGCATGGATCAGTTTGCCATGGCGTTACAAATGCTCCTGAGTCACACGGCTCACCTGGAATCTCCCACTATGACTGCTCCGGTTGCAGGCCATCCCTGCTGCAAGCACCCCCCTCGAGTATTACCTCTATAAGAGGTATGCCTGGTTCCGCTACGCTTCCCCATCAATTTGGGGGCGATCCAGTCCAATGCAGAGGGTTTCTCAACCAGGTTGAGATATACTTTGAGATGCTGCCCCAGGCATTTCCCATGAACAGAAGCAAATTAGGTTTTGTGATATCTTTGCTTTCTGAGAGAGAGCCTTGGCCTGGGCAAACCCTCTATGGGAAACGCAAAAACCTGTTGTGTGTTGTCTTGAGTTACCCTGAGTTTGTGGCTTCTTTTAAAAGGGTATTTGACGTTCCCGCACGCTCCGCTTCTGCTGCCAAGTGCCTCATGTCCATTAAACAGAGTACGAGAACTGTTGCCGCTTACGCCATTGAATTCCGTACTCTGGCAACAGAGGTTGCTTGGAACAATGAGGCCCTTGTGGCTTCTTTTTCTCATGGTCTCTCGCATACCATCAAGGATGAGATAGCAGCCCAAGATATACACACTGAGCTGGAGAAGTTGATCACGTTTGCCATCCTCATTGACTCCAGACTCAGAGAAAGACTTCCTTAACGAGTACTTGCGGAATCCTCCTGTACATTTGTCTCCGAACTTTGCAGTCCCACCCTTGCCTCCCTCACCTCCCATGCCTCCTGGTACCGAGTCGGTCTGTGAAGATGAACCCATGCACTCGGGCTTCACACATCTCCCTGCGGATGAGAGAACCCTTAGGAGGAGGGAGAATATGTGCCTTTATTGTGGCCAGGCAGGTCACTTTTTGAAGTCTTGTCCTACCCATCCAGGGAACGCCCGAACCTTGAGGTCTTGTCACTGACAGACCTTAGGTGGCGTTGTTTCGTCCCCAGTTATCCAGAAGGATAAGCCCGTTTTCGGTTACCCTTTCTTGGGCTGAGTCGTCCGTCAAGATACAGGCTCTAATCGACTCTGGGGCTGCAGGTCTGTTCATTGATGCTGCCTTTTGTATCGAAGTACTCAATTCCGCTGCAGCTGGGTGACACTCCACTTGCCATTGAGGCTCCTGCCCATGTGACTCATGAGACTGTTCCGTCGTCCACGGCCGTAGGGGCTCTTCATCATGAGATTATCCAAATCGAAGTTATTTCCTCACCTAAGTTTCCGCTGGTTATTGGTTATCCTTGGTTACAGAGGCAAAACCCCTCTTTTGATTGGCTCCATGCTGAGGTTCTCTCCTGGTCGCCACAATGCAGTAAGACATGCTTCCAGAAGGTAGCCAAGGTCCTGTGCACCTCTTCACTCTCCTCCCTGCCGGAGAAGTACCGCCATTTTAGCGATGTCTTTGACAAAGGTCAAGCCAGTAGTTTGCTTCCACACCGGTCGTATGATTGCACAATTGACCTTCAACCTGGTGCCATGTCAAGCCAGTAGTTTGCTTCCACACCAGTCGTATGATTGCACAATTGACCTTCAACCTGGTGCCATGCCCCCTCGTGGCCGATTTATCCTTTGTCGGTCTTAGAGGATAGGGAGGAGTATGTTGCAGACGCACTTTTTCGAGGTTTCATTCGTTAATCCTCGTCTCCTGCTGATGCTGTTTTCTTCTTTGTGTAGAAGAAGAGTGGTGAACTGAGACCTTGTATCGATTATATGGGGTCTCAATCGTTTCACGATTAAGAATGCCTATCCGATTCCATTGATTACGAAGTTATTTGACCACCTCAAGGGAGCAACGGTTTTCACAAAGCTTGATTTGAGAGGGGCATACAATCTTGTGAGGATTAAGGAGGGCGACGAGTGGAAAACTGCGTTTAATACCAGAACAGGTCATTATGAGTACCTCGTAATGCCTTTTCGCCTTTGTAACGCCTCTGCAGTTTTCCAGGAATTTATTAACAATGTCCTCCGAGATTTGTTGCAGTTATGTGTGGTGATTTATCTCAACGATATCCTCCTATTTTCCAAGTCCCTGGAGTGCCACCACACAGATGTCTGTTGTGTGCTTCAGAAACTAAGAGAACAATCTCTATTGTAAATTGGAGAAGTGAGAATTCCATCGTGAACAGATTAAATTCCTGGGTTATGTCATTTCCACTGCTGGTTTTTTGATGGACCCAGAGAAACTTTCAGCAGTCCTACAGTGGCCCTGACCCGTGGGTTTACGTCCTCTGCAGCATTTTCTTGGCTTTGCCAACTATTATCGGAAGTATATTTGTAACTTCTCATCTCTGGTCAAGCCCCTGACTGATATGACCAGAAAGGACGGTAATCAACAGAGTTGGTCTCCAGAGTCCATTACGGCCTTTGAGAGTCTCGAGGCTGCCTTTGTTTCTGCTCCTGTGTTGGCACATCCTGATCCTATGTTACCTTTTATCCTTGAGGTTGATGCTTCTGAGACTGGAGTTGGCGCCCTTCTGTCTCAACGCCCTACCTCTGCGAGCGCTATGCATCCTTATGGCTACTTTTCCAAGAAATTGCCACCTGTGGATTGCAATTACGAGATTGGGGACAGAGAGCTGTTAGTGATCATTTTAGCCCTGAAAGAATGGAGACATCTCCTCGAAGGTACCACTGTGCAGATTCTCATTCTTACTGACCATAAGAATCTCATATTCTTGTCTGAGGCTAAACGCCTCTCTCCCAGAAGGGCACGATGTGCTCTTTTCTTATCTAGTTTCAATTACATTGTCTCATTCTTTTTTTTATCCAAACAAGAAGTTTTTATTGAAAAACAAGTACTTACAGTCCAAAAATCTTCAGGTAAGTTATACAAGATAAATGGGCACAGTTCCAGAAATAGATTTGAGTATATACATTAATATAGTCCCCACTACCAAACAGTAAAATTACTATGTCTATTTCCCCTCTGATCCCTTCCCTCTGTCCTCATCAGGCAGGGCTTTCAAGCACTATTCAAGTCTAATGCAGGGTACAAAATGCATTTAACCACTATTAAGACGCAATAGCCTATCCATGACCAGGTCCTCCGGGGCTAGCCCAGGAGAAGTTTCAGACTTCCAGTGCACCATGATTAACTTACGGGCCACAAAAAGGGCCCTAGTGAGAACTTCTCTGACATGAGGGTCCCATTCCAGTTCATCTAGCACATTCAGAATACAGTGTCTAGGGTCCAATGGAATCGAAACCCCAAACACTGCGCCCAGTGTGTCCGCCACCCCCCTCCAGTACGTATGTAATCTGGGGCACCTCCAACATTGTCTCATTCTTACCCAGTACTAAGAATGTAAGGGCTGACGCTTTGTCACGACAATTTTCCTCCACTTCCACTATGGAGTTGGTTCCAGTTCCTGTGATTCCTCCTGAACGTATTCTACATATGGCTACAGTTCGTACCAGTCTCACTTCTCCTTTGGGTGACAAAATGCTTACCGCTCAGGTCCATGCTCCTCCTGAGAAACCTTGTCACCGCTGTTTTGTCCCAGAGAGTCTCTATACTGCCGTGTTCCAGACTTACCATTCTCCCAAAGCTGCTGGCCACCCTGGGAAGAATCAACTCTTTTGGGCCATTTCCCAACAATTCGTTGTAACCGCCTTCGTAGCTGCCTGTTCTGTGTGTGCTCAGAGTAAGACTCCAGGACACCTTCCAGTGGGCCTCCTACAACCCCATACCCAATGGAGAGAGGCCTTGGACCCACCTGTCTATGGATTTCATTGCGGAGTTAACCAACTCCCGCGGCAACACAGTTATCCTTATGGTGGTTGATAGGTTCTCGAAAATGTCCCATTGTATTCCACTTAAGAAGTTGCCCACTTCTAAACTGGCTTCCATTTTTGCGCGGGAGATCTTTCGCTTACATGGGCTACCCAAGGTGATTGTCTCAGGCAGGAGTAGTCAGTTTGTTTCCCGGTTCTGGCAAGCCTTTTGTGCACAGTTGAGAATTCAGCTTGCTTTCTCCTCTGCGTATCACCTGCAGTCTAATGGGGCCGCAGAACTAGCCAATAAGTCCTTGGAGCAATTCCTATGTTGCTATATTTCTGACCATCATAACAACTGGTCAGACCTCTTACCGTGGGCACAGTTTGCTCACAGTAGTGCCTTGACTTCTGCCTCCCGAATTTTGCCTGACTTATTTGTTCCACAGAGTATTCCTGCATTAGAGGAGCATCTCCGTGGTCTTCATTCCACTTGGGCACAAGTCCATGAGGCTTTGTGACATGCTAATGATAGGTACAGACTCCATGCTGACCGCAGACGCCTGCCTGCGCCTTCCTACCAGGTTGGGGACAGGGTCTGGTTGTAATCTCGCAACCTCCGACTTCGTGTTCCCTCTCTGAAGTTCGCACCTCGGTTTATCGGGCCTTTCCCTAATCTTCGCAGAATATGCCTATCTCCAATGTATTTCGTGTCTCTTTATTAAAACCTTCGGTCTGCAACTGCTTTACCACCTCGGTGCCTCTTCCTCACCCTGTACAGGTTGAGAACCATGAGGAGTATGAAGTACAGTCTGGTGCATTGGAAAGGGTACGGTCCGGAGGGATACTCTTGGGTCTCATTCTCAGACGTACATGCCCCTGTCGTCCTCTGTCATTTCCATAGTTTTTCCCTCAAGCCTGATGGTCCTCCGAGGGGGAGGGGTCATTGGGGAGGGGTACTGTCAGGGCTGGGCTCAGCCCTTCCTTCTCAAAGCTGGCCGCTCAGCTAATTGCCAGCTCCTTTCTCTCCACAGTGACTCACCTGTTGATGATATCCTGCTCGTCAGTCCTGCCTACTTACGCCATCCAGCCCAGATGATCTCTTCCTTCACATTGGTCACATCTCTAGAGACGCTCTCCTGTGTTCCTGTTAAAGACTTGCTTGGCTGACATTCCTTCTGGCTCCAGATCCTGCTTGCTGTTCTACTACGCTCATCTCTGGCTCCCTGATGTTTTGGCTTGTCTGACTATCCGTTCCGGTTCCTGAACTCTGGCTATATTTTGACTACATTTACTCTGTTTACCTTTTTATTATTATTATTATTAAACAAGTGCGATTTAACTGTACTTCTGTCTTATTCTGATTAATGGTTTCTGACAACAGGTTGTTCAATGGCTCTCCAGCCTCCCAGAGTACATCTGCATTGATTAACTTACTGCACCACTGGGACTTAGGACTGTTTGACACCACAGGGATGGTGCATGCATGAGGCAGCACAGTGCCTAATGGGTTAGCACTTCTGCTTAGCAGCACTGGGATCATTGGTTCAAATCCCAAACATGCCACTTCCTGTAGAGAAGTTGTCTGTTCTCCCTATGTTGTTAAACATAACTTTTGATGGATGTCCTTCCACAAATTAGATATAAATGTAGCATTTATGTGGAGGAGGGTTCCACCACCATTGCAAATCTTGCCAAATGTATTGGGACGCCTGCCTTTACACGCACATGAACTTTAATGACATCCCAGTCTTCGTCTGTAGGGTTCAAATTTGATTTGGTCCACCCTTTGCAGCTAGAACAGCTTTAACTTTTCTGGGAAGGCTGCCCACAAGGTTTACGAGTGTGTCTATGGGAATATTTGACCATTCTTCCAGAAGCGCATTTATGAGGTCAGGCACTGATGTTGGATGAAAAGGCCTGTCTCGAAGTCTCCGCTCTAATTTATCCCAAAGGTGAATTCTAATTCATCCCAAAGGTGAATTCCATCAGGTTGAGGTCAGGACTCTATGCAGGCCAGTCAAGTTCCTCGACCCAAAGCTCGCTCATCCATGTCTTTATCGACCTTGCTTTGTGCAATTGTGCGCAGTCATGTTGGAACAGGAAGAGGCCATCCCCAAACAGAAGCCTCTGTGTGATGTTATACTAAGAGCAATGTATTAAACACAGCCAATGCCTGGGGAGAAGAATTATGTGATATTATTGGTGTAAGCCTGGTCAGCTAAGAAGTGGGTGGTGATGGAGGAAAGTTCCCTTCCTGGGGGTGAGAAAACACCTCCTCATGTATCACGTGCTGAGTGGTCCCAGCCCCCATGTCTCATGGGCCCCAGGTGGTCAGTTGGATGTTTGGAGTTTCTATCTGAACCACTGAAAACATAGGCCTATTATGGAGTACTCCAGGCTTTAGGCTTTAAGTGGTAATGTGTACTGTGACCAGGGGTTGTGGCAAGAAGGTCTAGGACCTGCATCATTACAGTGCGAATTCTCTTAATCCCGCACATATAGCAGCCAAGATGAAAAATCAAGCCAACATGCATATGAGGGTCGATCAAACAGCAGCCTGCAAGAGCATCAGATAACGCCAGGGCATCCACAACCATAAACAGAGCAGTGGACTGACAACAGAACAAGTGACATTAGAGGATGGGTGGGCCACAATGTGGTGCAGTGAATGCCCTGCATTCACAGGAATGTCCTTAGTCTTCCAAGTTGAGTGACACTGGGCATCATTCAGCCCCAAAGATCTTGTGGCAGAATAAAAGTTATTTGGGGGGGGGGGGGGGCAGCTCCTGCCTGAAAGAAAGAGTTGCAGTCTAAGCTGTGTTTTTGTTAAGTGCACCTGTGGAAAAAATAGCCTGGAGTTGGGCTTTGACATGTACACCCTTACATATACCAACTGAAGTGACTAGCCTCAGGCGATACACAAAGTTGAAACAAATCCTCCTACATAAGTTGTGCCTGTTTATCTACCGCCCTCTCTCCTAAAACACACATTTTACACAGCATCTCTGGGCTTCAGAAGACAGAGGGTGGGGATTTGATGTCACACACAGCACAACATAGAACTGGGAGCTAGGAGTATACTGAGGTCTGAGTGGAGGGAATGGCCACACCCCCCTCTACACAGTCTCATAGGGAAACATGCACAGCTGAGGTTGTCAATCACTTTGTCAATTGTCTCCTGGGATTCTGTAATCTGGGCCTAAACTGTAAGAAGTGACTCAGGCAGAATGAGAGAGAAGGCAGAAATCACACTAGATGTTTTGGATCAAGGCAAGTACAGACTATATGAGCATATGTTTTGTTCATTTTTAATTTCAGAGGTTTAAAACTCCTTTAAGTTATTCCTTGTGATTAACAGATTTTAATATATTATTGTTATCTGTGACTATAACAACTTTTACCCCATTTTATTCATTGTAAAACTCAATTTATTGTCTGCCTGGGCTTCTTCTACTTATTGGCTGCCAAGTTGTGATGACATACAGCTGAATAGGTGTGCGCTCCAACTAAAAAGGTTTATTTTGCTTCACTATGGCAATTTAAATATTGTATACATTTATGAAAATACAATATTAAAAAATGAAGGTCGAATTACATATTAGAAACCTCTAATGCAGAAATTCAGGAAATTACAGGGTTGGCAAGCTCCATCACATAACTGTATATACCCAAGCTACTATAGGAAAAGACCCACAGACTCTATTAATGACTACAGACGGCCTTGTCTGGGCAGGCTGGAAATAATATACTTGCCAATTAACAAGAAAAGCTCTATTTTCACAGCTGCTTTCAAGATGTTAATGGAAGTACAGTGGATAGACATTTAACGGCATGCTGCCACTCTCCACTGGTATGTCATGCATTCCCATGGAAAAACATTAACATAGGATAAACAGTCAGCAGCTGTCAAAGTCTGGGAAGAATCCATCAATGTTGGTAAAGATTATAGGGCCATCCAAGTGTAAGGTTAGCCAAGGCAACATAGCTATGTTTTGAGGTTAGCATCTATAAGAGCAGAGGAGCATAGTCTGCCACTGTATGCTAAATATTGCATGTATTTAGTGTTTTTGAAATGTATATTTAAATATATTAGAACACATAATTATTTATCTTCTATGTATTTATATAATAGAGATAGTGTTCTCTCAAGATTAATAAAAGTTAAGGAAGTATAAAAAATATAACTCCAAGCATAAAAAGTGTACACATAGGAAACAATAACGATGTTAGTAACTGTTGTACCTTAGAGTTTTCTTGCAGTAGTATAGTTTTGTGTATTGTATGGTTCTCCCCTTCAGAAGTGCTGTGAAAATGTGGAATAGACTTCCTCAAGATCTGGTTCTGTCTAGCCCAGTATAATACTTTAAAAAAGGCCTGGATTCTTTCCTAAATGTACATAGTATAACTGGAGACTAACATTTATAGGTAAAGTTGATCCAGGGAATATGCGATTGCCTCTTGGGGATCAAGAAGTTTTTTTTTTTTTCCCGTGCTGGAGCAAATTGGATCCTGCTTTGCTGGGGTTTTTTGCCTTTCTTTGGATCAACTGTGGGTATAGGATTGTGTATATAAGATTGTACGATTTTTTTATTTTTTCCATTTTAATGGTTGAACTACTGTAGATGGACTTGTGCCTTTTTTCAACCTAATTACTGTATGTAAGTAAGAAACTCTTAACTGCTTGTATTCACCAGGGTGATGACACCAGGGACACCTAGCCAAGTTTTTTTTTCTGTCATCAGTGTCCCCCACCCTAGTAAATGATACCTACAGTTCAAATTATGTTTTCTAATAAAATATGCTCTTTATTCTGTTTTCCTGTAGAAGATCCAAGGCTAACCTGGCTCTTCCTTTCATGTCACACAGTTATGATTTACCATGTTTTTTTAAACCCACCTGCATTTTTAAGACAACAGGATATATTGCCTGACCTTATATCAGGTTCATAAGGATTTGTGTTTTTCTTTCTTTTTTTTTTATATTATAGGGGTTCATTTGCACTCTTAAAACTTGCGGTTCCTCCAAAATTTCAGTTTGAGGTTTAATCAATGTGTTAATCTAATGTGCTGTAACAAATACTTCAAGAGGTTGTGGAAATTGGGCCCTACTACCCACTGCCAAAAAAAAAAAAAAAAAATCATCAGAGTATATAGGGCATATGTAGTACTGTACATCCTGTCCTTCTGCCTTTTTCTGAATTTGCCAGCAAGTCCTGGCTGTTAAATTGATGGGCAGGAGTTGCTATTTAATTTCAGCAGCTATTACAATTGCTGCTACAAGGTCTAACTTTCTGACACCGTGTTTATAAACACTGTTCAAATGCAGGGGGTGGAGAGATACAGAGTAATATTGTTACTTTTATGTTTTTTCTGTTTCATTAATGAGTTTTGATTTTTTTTATATGATATAAGTTGAAGCAACCTGATAAGTTTCCCCTTTGAATACCTAAATAACCCTTATTTTACCCTGATCAGCCCTAATTAACTATTTCTTTCCCTTCTCCCCTATTTTCTATTTTCTTCAATATATTCAATCTTTTTTAGTTTTTAATTGTGTTGTTCATGTTGCATTAAAAAAACTGCAACATTGAAAAATGACTGTATTTCATTTGTAACCGACTTTGCAATGCTTTGTACCAGAATCATAAGTATTATTATTATAGTTTTTTTTTAAATAGGACAAATTATAGAACAAAATGCATACTTTTTACAATATATCTACAGTCACACTAATTCTTTCATAAAACCAAAAAAGGCACCCTTTTTCTACATTATGTTTTTAATATTTTTTGCAGGACAATATCGACAAAAGAAACCCTTGTTTGTCCTAGAAAAAACATATATGTATTACTTTAATTTATCTTGAGACATGGGGGCTGGGACCACTCAGCGCGTGATAAGTTATTGCTGAATAAGCAGGTCCACAACAGAACTGTATAAAAAATTTTGTGTACAAGTGTAAGAGCTGATGGCTAAACTTCACAGTTTCAGTTATTTTCTTTTATAGTTAATCACAATGCATGGTAATCCACAGAATCCAGTCAGATTTCAGCTTTCACTAGTTTTCTTTAAAGTCTATTTTTTCCCCAAAAATTGCATTTGAAAAAAACGCTGCACAAAAACCATGTGACATAAAAAATTGCAATGACCACCATTTTATTCTCTATGGTCTCTGCTAAGAAAAAAATATAAATGTTTGGGGGTTCTAAGTCATTTTCTAGCAAAAAAAATAAAATGTTTTATTTGTAAACAACAAGTATCAGAAACAGGCCTGATCATCAAGTGAGTAATAAAGAATGATCACTGCTGCTCTCTCTGCTTGTGCAGGATGACTGGCATTGTAACTGCCCCCTATAGTTTTCAGTAATAAGCCTATAGTGAGTGGACCTGTTGGGATCCCACCCACAGCTCTGAGCGCCTGCTGCATTAACCGATCAGGATGTTTCGGGTCATGTGACCACTGTAATGCCTCGCACACACGATCGGACTTTCCGATAACAAAACAGTGGATTTTGGTTTGAAGGGTGTTGGCTCCAACTTGTCTTGCATACACATGGTCACACAAATGTTGGCCAACAATTACGAACGTAGTGACGTACAACATGTACGACGGCTGATAAAAAGGAAGTTCAATAGCCAGTGCGCCACCCTTTGGGCTCCTTCTGCTAATCTCGTGTTTATCTTGTGTTAGTAGAAGTTTGGTGAGAGACGATTCAAGCTTTTCAGCCTCGTGCTTTCCAGTTTGTTTCTGATTTTCAGTTTGTGCTTGTCAGTTCGTATCTGTTCTTCAGTGCATGCTTGTCAGTTCATTCCTGTCTTTCAGTGCATTCTATTTATAGTTCGCTTCTGATTTTCAGTGCGTTCTTGTCCGGTCGTTTCTGATTTTCAGCTCATTCTTTTCAGGTCCTTTCTGATTTTCAGTGCGTTCTGTCAGTTTGTTCTGAATAGCCGTTCGTTTATTAGCCATGTTGCAGTCACATACTCATCGGAGAGTTCGTGCTGTTGTTGGGCTTGGTGTTGGAGTTATTGCTTTGACCCAAGTCCAGTCCATGAACAGGGTGAGGAGGAGTTATTGGACCAGGAATTGGTTACTTAATCGTGACCAATTCTGTCAGATGCCTTTGTTGGGGAGCTCCAGGAAAATAATCCTGATGATTTCAGGAATTATCTCCGGATGACAGACCCCGTCTTTCACTGTCTCTTGGCTTTGCTGACCCCTTATATTACGAAGCAGGACACCTGCATGCGGAAAGCCATCACTCCCGAGCAAAGGCTTGTCGCCACCTTGCGGTACTTGGCAAAGGGGAGAAGTCTCCAGGAACTGAAGTTCACGACTGGGATCTCCCCCAGGCTCTGGGAATCATTATTCCAGAGACCTGTTCTGCCATCATTCAGGTCCTGCAGAAGGGACTATATTAAGGTAAGTTTTATCTTTTAACATCACATTCTATGTATTTAATGTTTGCTAATGTATTGTATTTATGTCATCATTCCATAATTACCATGATTGCAATATGCTGTGAATGTCCTCTTTGTTCTCATGCATGCTGTAAGCTTTTAATGCTCCTTTTTTGTCCTTCATGCATATTTGCCTTCACTAACCTCCCCAGCATGCTATCCTGGGCCCATACACACCTAGCCTAGTCACTTAACAATGTATTTTGTCAGCTTCATTGTAGTGCTTACCCTAAACACCCCCTAAAATGTGTCCAAATGTTATTGTTGTCCTTAAATTCAGGCAGAGTGCAAGAGGCCTTTTTTTGGGGGGGGGGGGCAAAACTCATTTGGAAACCTCCCTCCCCCCAACCGCTAAGTCAACCGATACCAATACTCTATCTGCTGACTTTGCCAAACCCATACACACTATACCTACCTCTTTTGTAGTCATATTTATAGATGAATTCACCAAAGCATGTAGTGCTAGTGCCTGCCTGAATACTTTCAAATGGTACATTTTAAAGTTTTGTTCTTTTATTATCTTGATAGGTAATTGCAGAATGTAAAAATGTGCTTCAAATTGGACAGTGTGTATTCATATTTTTGGATTATGACACATTATGACACAGAGGGGTTTTAATTACCGGCTGGCCTGTGCCAGAAGAGTGGTCGAGAATGCCTATGGCATAATAGCCAGTCGGTCCCGGCTTTTCCAAACAGCCATCAACATGGCCGAATACAAATTAAATCACCTGTCCAGTGGGCTGTCAATAGTATAAGTAAGGAGGGGCTGGTCAAAGTAACGCACATTATTTATACATTCAGCTCTCAATGAAGTGGAGAGAGTTACCTGTCCAAAACATCTCCCCACCACCCTAAAATTTTTACAATGGCCCATCAGAGGGGTTGAGGAATCTGATAAGTGGACCTTATACATTTGTCTTTAAATACTCATTTCAATAAATGTTATACTTATGTTGGCCAAGAATGTTTGTGTCTAATCTGCTTGCAATGTTATGTGCAAAAGTACTAATTATTTTTTCTTGTTTGACTCCACAGTTTCCTTCCAACCCACAGGAATGGCAGACTGTGGCCTCCCAATTCCACCAGCAGTGGGACTTTCCCAATTGCGGTGGTGTGATCGATGGGAAGCACGTCCGGATCATCCCACCACCCAACTCGGGGTCATACTACTTCAATTATAAGGGGTACAGTAGTATTGTGATGTTGGCGGTGGTGACGGCGAATTATGAGTTCCTATATCTGGACATAGGGAAAAATGGCCGTATGTCAGATTGAGGAGTGAACGCCCAGACGGAATTTTACCGGCATCTCCAGAATGGCACCTTGGGATTGCCATCTCCAGAGGATAATGTTGCGGGCCTCAAGTTCGTTTTTGGGGTGGATACAGCCTTTTCGCTAGGGGAACATCTGATGAGGCCGTTCCCCATAAGGACCCTGACCCCGGAGCAGAGGATTTTTAATGACTGGCTGGCCTGTGCCAGAAGAGTGGTCGAGAATGCCTATGGCATAATGGCCAGTCGGTCCCGGCTTTTCCAAACGGCCATCAACATGGCCGAATACAAATTAAATCACATCATCTTGAGCTACTGCATTCTTCACCACAATTTCCTGCGGAAGAATGCAGCTAACTATCTGGCCTCAGTTGCGACCGAGGCCGACTTTTCACCTGACCAAACAATGACGACGCTTGAAAGTGGCTGTCCTGGCTTGCCCCCCCAAAGCACTTGCGAAGTATGGCAAAACTATGTCGAGTACTTCGTGGGTAGGGGGGCAATTGATTTACCAGAAAATCTGGAAGCTGTGTAAAATATTTAAAAAAAAAAAACTAAACTCATATTTCATTTGAATTACTGTTTGTGTTTCTTATCTGTCTCCTAGGTTCTCCAATGGCCTTTTATTTTTGGCCATTTTCTTCAATAGTGCAAACTTAAGTTATTTGATACATGAGGTGACTATCTCCTCTTCAGCTAATTATTATGTTGTGGGTCTGCTACACACACATAATGTTTTTGTTGTTAATGTATGTAATGCATTAATGATAAAAATAATCATCCTTTTCAACTCCATGAATTAATTGCTTGTAGCCCCTAAAATGGTCTGATTTGGGCAAATTTTACAGCATAGTGGGGGTTATTTACTAAAGGCAAATCCACTTTGCACTACAAGTGCACTGCCAGTGCACTTGTAGTGCAAAGTGGATTTGCCTTTAGTAAATAACCCCCATTGTCACTGTAACTACACCAACTTAAAAAATATAAAATAAAAAAAAACTGGTATTGAGCATTGAAAGAAGAAGCCACACATTGTTGAGTATAAAACATTTTACACCAAGCACATTCACATGTGCGTTATAAACGGTTTTGGAACAAACCAACATCTTGGTGTATAACATGTATGTTTGACATAAATTTGCCTTTTTTGGGGCTAAACAGGCATGTTTAAAAACATAACATACACATCCCTAACTCAGGAACTTACAAAGTTCAACTTTGCTAAAGTGAAGGCCATATGAGACATTAGCATGTCAAAACTGTGTTGATTTTGCCTTCATCAGATGGGGTGATCTCACCCCTGTAAAAGCCAAATTTTAAAGATGCACACAAATTGGGACTCAAAATTTGGATTTCCCTCATGATCCCATCCCTAAAATGTGTGTATTTTCCCTACATCTATTTTGCTAAAGCCACAAAACACACAGTGTGTCAACATGTGCTATCCACCATCATGGGATATCAATGTACGCGTTTTGTGGGTGCAACCCCTTCCTCCAAACTAAAGTAGGTGAGTGTAAGGGGTTGCACCCCCGAAACACATCCATTGATCTCCCATGATGGGAGCTAGCACATGTTGACACACTGGGCCTTATTTTAGAAAGGACAATCCACTTTGCCCTACAAGTGCACTTTCAAGTGCACTTGCATTGCACTTGTAGTGCAAAGTGGTTTTGCTTTTTTTAAATAAACCACAGTGAGTCAATGTTACATGTTAACACACTGTGTGCATCTTCAAAATTTGGCTTTGCAATTACTTTTAAACTTTTTAAACAAGTACAACAATAATGACAAAATTTTATTTATTTTTTGGGGTTTAGAACTAATGCCTAAAGCATCAATGATGTCGCTCAGTCTTTTTTGAACTTCATGGATATTTTGCTTCAGCTTTTCTAAATCACGATTGGACACCATGATCTCACTAATGAGTACTTGTGCACTTGCACTGCTGAAGTGAGTTTCTTCTTCCACAACATCCACATCATCTAAAAATAAAAAAACACACCATGTATTATAAATATGCAGGCATCTATTACCTGAAACTGTGGTCTCAGACACTGACCTGTTGTCGACACCATTTCGACCACTTCACCCACCACTTCCTGAACCTCTGCATTCACATCTTCAGGTTGTGTGCCAAGTTCCCTTTCTTCAGAGGTGTGGAGTTACTGGTGTCCTCAGATGTCCCGATTCTTTTCTCCCCTATGTGAATACAAAAAGGTATACTTAGCAGACAGATATTTTAGGCTAGAATTAGTAATATGAAACATTGCTTGGATGTGTCGTCCAATTGTCTGTTTTGGCAGAGTTCCAAGCTGAAGACATGATTTTTTTCCTTTCAAAAGCTGGAATACTTACCTGTTTTGTGCAAGTTTCACACATGGAGAGACCCCTATAGTATACACTGGAGCACCTGCGTAGGGCACCATAACAAGGTTTTAATGGTGTCCCACACTAGTGCTCCTGCGTCCAGATGTGTAAATAGCTGCTGAGAGTCCTCTCCTTACATTGAATCAAGTTGTCATTTCATTATAGTTTAAACCACATCTAGACAACAATGTAATAAACTTATTTTAATCAAAATAAGCATGAACAAATGTAGTTAACCTGCATCTGCCAAAAACGTTGTATTAGTGGTCGAACGACCAATGTTTAATACGAACGATTCCTGTGCCCACGAACCTCAAACTTGGCATTTTAAACTGTACAACAGTAGAGAAAGCACATGTACTAGCACGAAAGTAATAATAATAATAGGAACACATGACAAATACTTACTTTTTTGCAGCACTTTCTATACTGATCTTGCTCCCTCAATTTCAGGTCTGACCAGCGTTTCCTCAATTGCTCCTTGGATCATTGTATCCCAAAAGTCCTCTGAAGACTTCTCACAACTTTAGTCATGATCTTGGCCTTTCTCACATTAGGGTTTCTGTACGGTCCATGCTTCCCATCATAGTCTGTCCTCTTCAAGATGTTCACCATCTCCACCATCTCTTCAAAGGACATATTTGAGGACTTAAATCTCCTCCTGGATGTGGAACTGCCTTGCTCTGGGCTTTTCCTCATCCTTGTTGTTGCTGATACCTGCGCACACCTGCTCTGTCTCCGCCATGTGCTCTCCCACTGCCCCGAAAGAGAAGAGGCAGGGAATATACTAGAAAGGAGGACAGGGGTGGAGTTTCACGCATGTGTATATAAAGCATAACGCGCGGGCGATGTACGTACGATCTATGAGTGGAGGATGGAGGATCATTAGCACCGATCGTTCAAACAAAGATACAATTGTAACTTGGGACATCAGTGGTTAGTGGCCTATACTGCTTATAGATTGAGGCCTATATTGGGACATGATTAGGAAAGTTTAGCCTGACATTAGGGTTTGTCTTGTGTTGTGTCTTGCAGATAAAATGGTGGACAAATTCACAGCCCCTGATTTCCTGCCCAACTTTATTGACAAATACAGGGAGCTGCCATGTCTCTGGCAAGTCCAAAGCAGGGACTATTCAAACAAGAAAAAGAGGAAGGCAGCGCTGGATAAACCATTGGAATTGGTGAAGCCTGTGTATCCCACGGCAGACATCAACTATTTGAAGACCAAAATTGGTAGCCTGAGGAGCACATATAATAGGGAGGGCAAGAAGGTCCAGTATTCCCTGAGATAGGGCGCATCAGCAGATGACGTATATGTCCCCAGGCTGTGGTACTACGGCAGCCTGCATTTTGTGTCCAACCAGACGAAACCTGTCTGAGGCTCCTGAGGTCCAACCTGGGCCTTCCACCCAGGAAGAAGATGTGGAGGAGCCCAGCTTGACCCAGGTATAGCATTGTTGAAGATATTTATTGTCAAAAATTGAATGATGTTAACTGGATGTTATTGATCGCAAATTTCTGATTTAACAAAGTGGTTTACAGTACATATCAATGGACAGTAGTAGTCAAAAATGATTGGGACAAGAATGCAAAATGCCGGGGTCAGAATGATAGTCTTTTCTATTTGTTAACATTCAATTTGCAACAGTCATGAGCTCAAAATTGTGTGTGATTGATGAGCGAAACCCGAAAACTATGTACCATTTTCATACACAGGAAAGTCTCAGCCAGGAGGAGGCCGTGGCAAGCAGCCTGACCAAATCCCAGGTTCCACCCCTAAACCCTCTAACCAAACATTCAATTTGCAACAATCATGAGCTCAAAATTGTGTGTGATTGATGAGCAAAACCCGAAAACTATGTACTATTTTCATACACAGGAAAGTCTCAGCCAGGAGGAGGCCGTGGCAAGCAGCCTGACCGAATCCCAGGTTCCACCCCTAAACCCTCTAACCAAAAGGACCAGGAAGGCAAGGAACCTGGAGGAGTCCGCGGCTGCTTTCCTAAAACAGGCTACTGCGGCAATTACCATGACCCCTGGTGTACACGAGGCATTTGGATGCGTCACTGCCAGCAAATTAGAAAAGATGGAGGAGGCCCTACGCACTATATGCAAAGAGATTATTCTCAAGGCCCTAAACAAGGGGACGAGGGGCAAACTCACACCTCAAACACACTTCTGTGAGTTGGACCATGCTCCACCACCACCTCCAACACCACCACCAACACCAACACCACAGCCACCTCACAGCAGCATGGAAAGAAGCGTGTAAGGAAGTGTTGAGAGTGATGGCCTGGGTTTGATGTGGTCTGGCAAAAAACGCAGGCTGTTGTAAGACCACAGCCTTGGGACATATATGTCATCTGCTGCTGCTCCCGATCTTTCAGAGTCCCAGACCGTATTGTGCTCCCTATTAAATGGATTTCTCAGGTTACCAATTTTGACAGTCAAATAATTGATGTCTGCCCTGGGGTACAAAGACTTCACCAATTCCAACTTTTTTTCCAGCATTGCCTTCCCCTTTATTTTGTTATGACCCTGTGCTCCCTATTAAATTTTACATTTTTGTTTTGACAAATACTTGGCTATGTTTTCTACTTCAAAAAGGACAGTTTGTTTGTGAGTAGGCAGGTACATTTCAAAAATACAATGTCAAATTAACAAGGGACACCAACATATTTGTATCTTTGAAGTTAAAAAATACAAGATAATAATGGTGTTGTGGTAACTTGACACACAAAATGAAAAAAGAATTATTATGGAGATCACTAGAAAAAAAAAAGATTATTCTGGAGATCACGAGAAAAAAAAATAAAAAAAATAATATGGAGATCACTAGAAAAAAAAAGTTAAAAAAAATGATTATTCTGGAGATCATGAGAAAAAAATGGAGATCACTAGATAATAAAAAAAAAAAAGAAAAAAAAAAAAGATTATTCTGGAGATCACAAGAAAAAAAAAAGAACAAAAAAAAATATTATTCTGGAGATCACTAGCAATAATAAAAAATACATTTGTCAGAACTGTGTGAATATCAGCAGCAAAGCAACTTCTTCTTTATAATGCTATAATAATGAAGAGAATGCGCTGCATTGAGAGATTTCATAATTTCCCGCGTGACGAATGTGATATCTCCATTACGAACACTAGTTTTACAAGACTGAGCGCTTCCGGCTCGTACTTGATTCCGAGCATGCGTGAACTTTTGTGCGACGGACTTGTGTACGCACGATCGGAAAGTCCAACAACAAAGTTTTGTTGGTAGAAAATCTGAGAACCTGCTAGCCAACATTTGTTGGCGGAAAGTCTGACAACAAATGTTCGATGGAGCATACACACGGTCGGACTTTCAGCCAACAAGCTCACATCCAACATTTCCCTTCGGAAGGTCCGATCGTGTGTATGCGGCATTACAGCCAATCACATCGGTCACATGACCCGAATGCCCGCCACTGCCTCCTGGCTTTTAGTTGTGATGTCACAAAGCAATATAGCGTAAGTACCTACTCTATAAATCCCAGTGATTGCTGCATTCATGGCCCCAAGTGGGAAGAACCAGTGTGGGAGCTTTTGAAAATATTTGGAAAATGACAAAGATCCAACACCAAATGAATGCAGCACAGGAATGATGTCAGTGCTACTTTTTCAAGACACTGCTGTATTTTATTTATTTCAGGTACTTATAAAGCACTATCAATATATGCAGCGCTGTACATATATATTATACATTCACATCAATCCCTGCCCTCAAGGAGCTTACACTCTAAGGTCACATTCACACATATTATGGCCAATTTAAACAGAATCCAGTAAACCTACCAGAATGTCTTTGGAGTGTGGGAAGGAAACCCACACGGGTACATGGAGAACATGCAAACTCCAGGCAGATAGTACCATGGTTGGGATTTGAACTGATGACTCTAGTGCTGCTAGGCGGAAATGCTAACCACTTAGCCACTGTGCTGGCCATACAAAGTGAATGTATCTATTTCAATTAAAGTTTTTGTGCCCAGAATTCAGCATTGACATCATTTTACATTGCTCTGAAGGATATAAGGTGAAATCTGGTAGCTATGGTTTATTACATATCAAATCTATTTATCTACCACTGAAGGCTGACTTGCCCAGCAGACAAACAGGCAATTACAATTCTTTTGTGATGGATTTAAGTACAGTAATAGAGATGATATTTTGTTTTTACTGGCCCCATCATATAAACTGTCTGATAGCAGTTCATAAAAAGATGTCATTTAATAAGCCTGATAACAGTGGTGGGTATATTATTCGAAGGGATGTTAGTGTTTTATTTTATGGAGAACAGACCAATAACAGAGACAGCGTGTTTTATGAGGTACCAATCATGCGAATTTATATCTGCTTTTATTGAGGAATGCACTTACAGGCTGATCTTAGTCGTACATTTCATATATCATTTATTTTTATTTTTTATTTGCTCTCTATTTCAGAATGCACAAATGTTAGAAATGTGTGAAACTAAACCATGTTCCAATATAGAGTCAAGTACAGACATCAACATGTAATTTCATAACAAATAAGACCCATGTGACTGGACTGGACAGTCAAGACAGAACACAAAAGGCAGAAAGGGAAAGGATGGGTGATGGGTTTGCTTTGTGTTTTTTTTTTGTTGATTTTTTTACTCTTAATTTCTGCTCCTATTTCTTTTCTTAATTATTACATTATTCTCAAAGAGTTTCCCCTTAATTCATTCAATTCATTTATGCACAATTGTGTGTAGACATTTGTAAATAGCCCTATAAGGTTATTTTTTTTCATTAGGAGTTTTTCCAGTAGATTTCTCATCAATGTTGTTTTAAGAGATACACTGTAACGATATCACGTACTGGACATGAAAAGCTGTAGCTGGGGGCAGGAGGCGGAGCCTAGTGGAGCAGACATGCATTGTTAGAGCTCCACACCGCTGAGGAGAGAAGAGAAGGACAAAGCGGAGCCTGCAGGCTCAAAAGGTATCCATTTGAACCTTTTTGCCCCAGGGAACAAACTGTGAAAGTTTGGGCAGGAAATATGGTACTGGGAGGAAGCCGTGGCAGAAATAAAAATCACCTCACAAAGAGCTCACAGGCACTCACTGCAGCTGAAGCAGCTCCAGTCACCTCACAAGATACAGCACCAGGGCGCTCTCACAGACAGAAAATGTCACAGCAAGACTCTCCATTTGAGTCAGATACAGAACAAATTCTCTCACAAACTTCTCCACAAGCCTCCTCAGTATCCCCAGTAATATTATTACAATTTGAAAAGATGCTTCATAAGGCTTTAAAACAAACCTCAGACCAAATAACAAAAAGCCTAACCAAAGAAATAAGAGAGCTGGGAAACCGCACCGCAGCCTTAGAAATAAAAATGGATGAAATTGAAATTACAACCCAAGAAAATATAACAGAATTGGAACAATTAAAAAAAGAGAATTTAATACTTCAAACTAAGCTCGAAGATTACGAAAATAGAGCCAGACGTTCAAACTTGCGCATAAGGGGAATACCTGAAACTGTGACAGACGTGCAATCTACTATTACTGCTCTATTACAAGAACTAAAGCCAGATATCCCTATTGAACGTTTAGAACTGGACAGAGTACACAGAGCCCTCACAGCCAAAAAGAAAGATGGACCCCCACGTGATATAATCACAAAATTTCATTATTACAGAACGAAAGAACAAATACTAATTGCTGCAAGAGAAAAAAAGGAACTTAATTTTCAAGGACACAATTATCAAATTTTTGCTGACCTATCCCAACTTACTATTACGAAAAGACGATCCATGAAACCCCAACTAATGGAACTGCAACGCCACAACATTATGTATCAATGGGGCTTCCCCTTTTCAGTCAGATTTAACTACCAAGGTACAATTTACAGAAGCAGATCAGCAGATGAACTACAACAAACCCTTTTAAAATTAAATTTGACAGAACCCACAAGCAGCAACGCTCCCACACGCAGAAGAATGGTGTCATTTTCACCTTCAGGCAGCACCCAGAAAATTTCAGAACAAAATGGGAATCATCATTCTCACAAAAGAGGCCGTTATGCCACATCATCCATGGACCAAGAAGATTCAATGGACTGACATCCTAATTCCTGATATCTCTTCATTTATTATACTAAGAGATGGTTCTCTATAAAAAACCTGTATTTATAACTGAATGTAACTGCATTCTGATAGTCACACACTGTGTGGGATCATGTTACATTCCAGTTATATTTCTTATTATTTCTGATTCATATAGCCTTAGAATATATAAGTGAAATAAGGAAATTCTTGTTCAGTTATATATTATCAGGTAATAACAATAGATTTATTACTTTTTAGGACAAATATGTTCAATAATCCAGAAGTAATGGAAGCTTTTTCTTTCTTTTCTTAAAACAAATATATTATTACCTAACTAGTTCCTAGAATTATGTTTTTGTTTATTCTAATCTGAAGCAACCTCAATTTTATGAGTTAACATATCTAAACAGTTACATATGAATAAAATATGTAATTGTTTACTCTAAAAGGGTTAAAATCCCCAAATAATTCAAACTATCTTCATCAATACCAAAGTTATTAACAGTACCTTTCTAACTGAATTATTTAGCCTAGGGCAAGACTAACCATATACAACCACCCTGGAATAAATAATTTCAACAAAAACTATATTCTGCACTCCAATTAAGGAAACATCATTTTGATGTCTTTTGACATAGCACTTCTCTCCTGTAAGCGGAAGATCCGTGTACCCCCATTAGCCCTCCTCATTCTCCCAATCATATTATGTGGGAGTGTGACGAAGGCACTTATTCCCCTGAGAGAGATATTTATTCTCTTTCACGGGTAAATTGTGATTACTTGCAAAAAATAATTTATACAATGTATCATCTAATCTCATATGTTTTTTGTTTACTCTTTACTCCAGAATTCACTGGTTTCTTTTCTATCTATTCATCTCTTCAGTCCACACAGGTTGATCTGCGCAGTCAGCTCTGCATAACAAAAAGTAAGTCAAAACTATTTGATCTATTGCCATGGCACCACTGAATATACTTTCCCTGAATGTTCAGGGAATAAATGTCCCTCAAAAAAGGACCAAAGCCTTCCGTACTTTCCATAACAAGAAGGCTCACATAGTATGCCTCCAAGAAACACACTTCACCAAAGATTCTACTCCAAAATATATTTCTCCTTTTTATCAACAAATTTACACGGCTTCTGCCTGTACCAAACAAAGGGGAACTCTAATTGCATTTCACCGATCCACACCATTCACCTTATCATCAGAAATTAAAGACCCAGAAGGTAGATACCTGATACTCATGGGTTATATAATGGATACAGCAATCACGGTGATTTCCTACTACGCTCCTAACAAACAACCTACACCATTCCTCTCACATATATTACAAGTGATTAATACACACAAAATAGGAACAGTGATAATGTGTGGGGATTCAAACCAGGTCCTCCTCCCATTTCTAGATAAATCACCTTTTACACCATCCAAAATAACCTCTAGATTACCTTTTTCTCAACTTCTTTCCAAATACAATCTGGTAGATTCATGGAGAGAAAGTAACCCAATGAAAAAGAAATTCACTTATTTCTCGCACCCTCATCAAACCTTCACCAGAATAGATCATATTTTTCTAACAATAGGAATGATACCAGAAATTATTGCATCAGATATAATTCCGATTCCGTGGTCTGACCATAATGCAGTATACACTACTATAGCCTCAGCCATACCAAAAGCGCATGACCCAATGTGGTACTTACCGGACATAATGCTCAAACACCCACTACATCAGAAGGCCATTGAACAAGCTTTAAAGGAATACATATCAATTAATAATACAACAGACATCTCCCCAATAACACTGTGGGAAGCTCATAAGCCTGTCTTGCGTGGTACAATACAAAGACAAATGGCACTATTTAAACGGGAACGCAAAAATCTAGCAAAAAAACTAGAACTCAATTTTAATGCAGCCTACATATCATTTCAAGATAATCCATCCCAGAGTACAAAATCTCATCTGGAAAAATCTAGATTGGAATACGATCTATTTCTCACTGAGTCAGTTGATAAATCCCTCAAACGCTCCAAACACAATTTCTACATGAATACAAACAAACCAGGTACATATTTGGCTCGGGCATTAAATTCAACTAACAAATCTTTCAAACCAATACGTTTGAAATTATCAAAAAATGTTTACACTTGTAATCCAGTTAAAATAGTCCATAAATTTCACTCACATCTCGCAACTTTATACAAGACAAACAATGAATTTAATCCTACAGAGGCTGAATCCTTCTTCTCAAAAATAACCTTACCTGAGTTATCTCAGAATCAAAAAAGCAGTTTGGATGAGCCTATAACTATAGATGAAGTTGCTAACGCCATAAAAGACCTAAAACTTAACAAAAGACCAGGCCCAGATGACTACTCGGCTTTATACTATAAAACATTCTCAGAAATACTCTCTCCCATTCTCACTGAAACTTTTAACAAACTTCTAGATGGACATTCTTTTCGGCAAGAAACACTAATGGCAATTGTTTGTATGATCCCAAAACCCCTTTCTGATGATACTTCCTGTGTGAATTATCGGCCTATCTCTCTGTTAAACCTCGATATTAAATTATTAGCAAAAATAATAGCAAAACGCCACAATAGCATTATAGGAAAATTAATACATAGAGATCAAGTAGGCTTCATGCCAAATAGACAGGCAGGCGATAATATACGCAGGGCAGTGTTATTGGCACATATTGCTAAAAAACGGAAAATCCCTTTATGTTTTCTATCTCTCGATATTAAGAGGGCATTTGACACAGTATCCTGGCAATATATGCAATATTCATTACAAAAATGGGGTTTTGGACCCCACTTTTTAACATGGATCAAAGCATTATATAATAAACCCAAAGCCTATATAAAATATGCTGGATACAAATCTGAAGCCTTTAATATCGAAAGAGGTACCCGACAGGGTTGCCCATTATCTCCCTTATTATTTGCCCTTATACTCGAACCCATGGCCCAATACATCAGAACAAACCAAACTATAACTGGCATTGAAGTAGGAGGTATTACACACAAATTATGTATATTTACAGACGATATATTACTTTTTCTATCATCACCACAGGTCTCTGGTCCTAACTTAATACCAGCTCTTGATGGATTTGCAGCCCTATCCGGCCTTATGATTAATCCTAAGAAATGCCTAGTGCTTAATATTTCACTCACAAACATGGAATTGATCCTGGCTGGGGCTGCACTCCCATTCACATGGGCAGAAAAATCAATCCCATATCTTGGAATTCATTTAACAGCATCTCATTCTGACTTATTCTCAACCAATTATCCTCCTGTATTAAGACAGATCACAAATCTAATAAAACAATGGTCGCAACTTCCTTTATCCTGGATAGGGAAGATTAATGCAATCAAAATGACTATTCTACCCAAATTGCTTTATCTATTCAGAGTCCTCCCTATTCCAATTCCTTCCTATTTTTTGAGAATAGTACAAAAAAGAGCAACTTCGTTTATATGGGGCTCTTCTAAACCACGTATACCTATACACACACTACATCTTCCCAAAAATAAAGGAGGCCTGGGATACCCTAATTTTACTAACTACTACAGAGCAGCACATTTGGCCAGTCTGTCCAAATACCATGCAAAAAAGGAAATCCCATTATGGGTATTTATAGAGGCTTCAGAAAATGACCCACTATTAATATCAAATTTATTATGGCTTGATCCTAAAGACCGCTTTAAAATTCATAATCCCATAACTAAACACTTCTTATCTCTCTGGGATAAACTAAAAACCAAATATCAGTTACAATCTCCACACAATCCTCTCCTTTCTTTTATCAGAAATCCGGCCTTTTATCCGGCATGGATCTACCCAAATTCTTTTAAAGCTTGGACAACATCAGGCATTCAGACACTAAATGACTTCATAGCATCTAAATCATTCCTTTCATTCCCATCGCTTAGAGAAAAATATGATCTATCAAACTCTGAGATATTTAGATATCTCCAAATCAAAAATTTCTATACACCATTCCTAAAGGGGGATACACCATTATCCCAATTATCCATTTTTAAATCAATCTGTACAAAAGATCCATTTGCTAAAGGTACAATTTCATCACTTTATAATCAATTATATGGAGTAGCAAATCTTAATAGACCCTCTTACGTTCAGAGGTGGGAGGAGGACCTGGGACGAACTTTAGAAGACACGGACTGGTCTAACATATGGCTCACATCTAAGTCATCTTCACCCAACATCTTAGCACTGGAGACAAATTATAAAGTCCTAACTCGCTGGTACCTTGTACCCGCTAGAGTGGCAAAATATTCACCTAATACCTCAGCTCTTTGTTTTCGAGGATGCCCAGAAATAGGCACATATTTACACATATGGTGGACGTGCCCAGTAATCCAAACCTTCTGGAAGGAAGTCTTCGTGATTGCATCTAAAATATTTAAAAAAATAATACAACCAGATCCATATTTAACTTTACTTAATCTAAAACCGGAATGGTTAACACTCTCTCAATTCAAACTTATGATCCAACTAATAACGGCTGCAAAACAAACAGTGGCCAAGGCATGGAAATCTCCTACATTGGTACTAGCAGAAACAATTCACAGAATGAATAATACAATGTCCCATACTAAGATGGTAGCCATCGATCAAAATCAAATTCCAAAATTTGAAAAACTTTGGCATCCTTGGATAAAACAACAGTTCCTGTCAAACTTCAATGAATCTGTCCTGTTGCCATGGTAACAGATTAAATGACTTACAGTGACACCCATTCTAAGGCTTCAAAGAGAACTAAAAAGAATAATAAACTGACGAGCGGGACAACCTTGTGGACCATACCTCTACCTTTCAACCCTTTTTCTTCTTTCTCTTTCCTTTTCTCCACCTTACGATTAAAGCTCATTATCAGAATTTATTTGACCTATATACACTCTACTTGTAAAAAATATGTATAGTAGGTATAAATCATTTAAATACCTACAAAAGTAACTAAGGAAATGATATATATCTTTAATTTAGGTTTACGTGAACCCAATGTTTAATATTTGAAATTTCATGATATTTACCTATATAAACCCTACTGTAAAACAATGAGCTTACTTTATAGATCCTTGTAAACTTACTTTATGTATCTTTATAACATTGTATACTCAATAAACTTCTTTTGACAAGGAAAAGCTGTAGCTAGCTGCCATGTTGTGTGGAAGTAGCCATGACAGTTGGCTAACCATGTAACATTACAGAGAAATCTGAACTCCCTCCTCCCTCCTCGCTTGTCTTAGGAATTCAAAGCTTTTTAAGTTCAACAGAAAAGGTTATCTCAACAGAGAAAACAGAACCAGGCTAGGTCAGTAAAAAACAGCTTGTTGAAAGGGCTGAGTGTTCAGGCCTGTCGTAAAACTGTCACCCTCTCCATTCAGAGACCCAACAGGCCCGGTTGTAAATTGTCTGAATACACATCCAGCTTAAAACAGTGGAATAAGTATGAAATTTCAGCATGTTTCATAACTTCCGACTTAGTAATAGCACAGCCATAATATGGACATATTTGAAGGAAATCTCACGCTGAATAATAATATGGATATTTGGAGTCTGTAAACACTATAGATGCAGATATATGAATATGTATCACAAAATCTACCTGGGATGTGGTCATGAGTGTAGACACCTCCCAGCAACCAACCCCTAAACAAGATGACCAGACGATTGGTCACTGCTCGCTGTCAACACCCCCTTTGATTTGACAGAAAAGAGGAGATGCCAAGACAATGGGCAATTCTCCTTTTACCATCCAAGAAGAAACATCTGCCAAGTTGAGAACTGAATACCTAACTCATCGATCGAACTCTGATCAACCCTTGGACATTAATTGCAAGTATTCTTCCTTCCCAATTCTACCTTATTGCTTTGTGGCTGTATATTGTCTTTATCTTTTGAAACATCTTTTTTCTGTAAATGTTTTATTTGCATCAACTTTGACCTTTTCATAATAAACCTTTATGTTGAAAAGTGTTAACCTTGTCTCTAAAGCTCTTAATGCAAGCTATAAACGAACCTGCCTCTTGAAGGGCGCTACTGTTGTAGAGTAAGACTCTGAGCAGACCTGTCTGTGGTGGCAGTGTGTGTGGCAGACGCTTATTCTAAAATTATAGTTGGTATTGCTAAAATTACGAGTCTCCCCCAGCTCGGTCTTTTAAACGGGGGTGGTGGCAGTTAAAGGGTTAATTGTGTAATTAGCCCAGTGACAATCACTCTCAGGCTGCTCGCACCTAGATTGTGGTCCCGCAAGCTGGAAAATCTTTGTGCTGGGCGCAGCTGCGAGTGGCTTTGTTACGTAAGTGACAGCGTGGGGTGAGGTTGGCCGGTCCTTCGTTGCAAGTTAGCGAGGAGGGCAGGGATCTGACACCCGTGTTCGTCACATACACTATCAAAGATTTTTTATTTTTAAGCACCTCAATACCAGGCACTTACTCCCCCCTTCCTGCTCAAGCCAATGTTCAGCTTTTAGCACTGTCGCTGTTTAAATGACAATTGCGCATTCATGCTACACTGTACCCAAACAGAATTTTTATCATTTTGTTGCCACAAATAGATATTTCTTTTGGTGGTATTTGATCACTTCTGCGTCTTTTATTTTTTGCTAAACAAATAAAAAAAAACTAAAGTTTTGAAAAAAAAAAGTTTTTCTTTTGTTTCTGTTATAAAATTTTGTAATTAAGTTTTCTTCTTCACTGATGGGCACTGATAAGGCAGCACTTATGGGCACTGATAAAACAACACCGATGAGGGGGCACCAATGAGGCGGCACATATGGGCACTGACGATGGGCACTGATGGGCACTGGTAGGCGGCACTGATGGGTGGCACTGATATGCAGCACTAATGGGCATTGATAGGCGGCACTGATGGGCACTCATGGGTGGCACTGATGGGCACTGATAGGCGGCACTGATGGGCACTGAAAGGATGCACTGATGGGTACTTATGGGTGGCACTGATAGGCAGCACTGCTGGGCACTGATACCTGGCACTGATATGCGGCACTGATAGATGGCATTGATAGGCATAACTGATGGCACTGGCAGGCATTGGGGATGGACACTGATTGGCAGCTGCCAGGGCACTGATTGGCTTTTCCCTGGTGGTCTAGGGTGGCATACCTGGTGGTCCAGGGTGGTGCCAATCCCTGGTGGTCCTGGCGGCATCCTGGGTGGGCATCCGAGGGCAAACAATCAGCACAGACCCCCCCTGTCAGGAGAGTAGCCGATCGGCTCTCCTCTACTCGCGTCTGTGAGACGCGAGTGAGGAAAAGCTGATCAACAGCTCTTCCTGTTTACATCGTGATCAGCCGTGATTGGACATGGCTGATCAGGTGGTAAAGGGCCACCATCAGAGGCTTTTTACCAAGATCGGTGTAGCGATGTGCGCCCACACGGTTGAGCGAGAGCGGTAGTTCTGGGAGGCCGTCATATGACGTCCACCCAGAATGAGAGCCACGCCACCCAACCGTCATTTGACGGCCGGCGGCGGCAATCGGTTAATGGGGGGGTAGGGGTGTGGGGTAGAATATTTGCATTTTAGCCATATCGTCATATTTCTTCACATTTGTTTCTTTGCACACACCTTGCAAGAGGCTGGCCATTTAAAACTTCCTTGCAAACAGATCTTCTATGGTTGCTCTGTGTACGCACTTCCTTAAACACACAAACTCTATAACCAGCCCTTCACAATCACTTCACACACCTGATATTCATACTTTCACTGAGTGGTGGCCGATGATGCATTTAACGACCCCCTTCCACCTGGAGACTCCATCCCCATGAGTAAGCTATGGTGGGTGGAGTGAAATCAGTTGGGGGCCTGGCCTGGGGGCAGGCTGAGACTGCCATTCACTATCCTATAGCAGGTTTTGACTTAATGTGCGTCACCCGGGACAACTAATCACTCTCTACCATTGCCTGGAGCATAGATGAAATCCCTTCCCGGCCAGCACTCACAGCAGTGGGCACAGGACTTCATTTCCATACAGCCTGAGTGGTTCACACACATATCTTGGTTCGCATGTAGCAGGTTTGTTCCAGCCTCGGCTGACACTTTGAATGCAATGTGGTTCCTGTGCGATTCACATGCCTTTCAGTGTGGTGAGATTCAATCCTATTCATTTTGAATGGGCTCAAATCACATCATATCTCACCAAAGTCGTGCATGCACCAATTTTGGGGCCCCCAGTGCCACCAGATCACATGGTACTTTTGTACCGTGTGATCAGGTACGGGCAAACGCACTGTTTGCAACATGCATTTCGGGTGTCATTAAGATTGCGCTGACACCTGCTGCAGATCTCAGTGCGATTTGGGTGCGCATTAGTGTGAACCTAGGCTAAATTTAAGAACTAGATAAACAAAAATACAAATCCTTTGGCAAGTAAAGCAGCTTCCATATACAGGTATGCATTTATTCTATATATTTAGATGTTTGCCTAGAGTTCAGCCCTAAATCTTTGATATATTTCTAGTTGTATGGACATAGATGGAATGGGACAAATTATTCCACAGAAATAATTTACCTAAGGGCAAAATATAGCAGTTTTGTACATAATTTCTGTAATTATAGTTTGGACTAAAAAACATTTTTTAAACATCTAGATTTTTAGTATGGTAAATTGACTACTTGCATATAGTTATTATTCATTCTTTAGCCAGCCCTCATATAACCCCACCTCTAGCCATCATGCCTTAGTGTTTTTGCTAGTATCCTAGAAGATTGGTCACTTTCTCCTCAGCTTAACTGAGAAAAATTGTAGTCTGTCATTTTACAATTTTTTTTATTGTTCTATCAACATGCTCCTTACTCTGTAGATTTTTTTCTCTTTAATTTAAAGGGTTATTATGCTGCTTGTGCTAGTATCTATACATAAGTTATCCAAATAGGTGTTTCCTCAGCAATAGCTTTGGAGACCATACCTGAACTCTCCTGGACTGAAGACTGTGGGGCTAGACTGGAATGTGACATTTGGGCACTAAGCTCTGCTTATGGCACTTTCTAGACTTTTGTGTACTGTGTTAGTTAGCTGCAGAGTGGTCATCAGGTCAAGAGTCATGACACAGACTCTGTCGGAAGAACCCCCAAAAGGCAATACATAACCTAATTAATTATTATAATAAAAAAAATATCATTCTTATGTCCCAATATAATTCAATGAAAAGATCGAAAAAATCAAAAAGACTAAATAGGACCAGGGATAGCTGTGTTAGCCCTAATAGACCATTCCCATGTTTCTGGGGTAGCCTGGATTCCTCTGTTTGGACTGAGCATCTCTGAGCTTTTTAACCATATACACTATATTACCAAAAGTATTGGGAGACCTCTTTTTTTTTTTTTTTTTTTTCTCATTAAAGAGTTTTATTGAAGGTTAATGACGTTTAACAAACAAAGCTATTCATCAATGAGTATCTGCAATACATGCTCATTACAATCGATGAACAATGGGTACAACGGCTCCCATCCAGGTGAAAGTATATTGCATAGAGTATTAGCCATAACAGCCTGTATTTGTACCATAGAGGTATACATGAATAGTTGTGGTTAAGGCAACTGTTTCTATGATTGTATAGTAAATTGTAACAGATAAAACAATTAGAGTTGTAGATCTAGTCATCTGTTAGCTTTGAGTTCTATGTAGATAACGTAATTTTAATGTTCAGTGAAATACAAAGAAGAAAGAAAGAAAGAGAAGTGAAAAAGAACCCAGCCATGGGTAAAGAGGTAATGAAGATGAAGAACTAAAAGAAAGAAGAGAAAGAAAGAAAGAAAGAAAGAAAGAAAGAAAGAAAGAAAGAAAGAAAGAAAGAAAGAAATGGGCCTGCCTGCAACCTGGTGGAGCTCCCCCCCCCCCCCCCGGCCCCTAATGCGCACTGTGGCCCTGTAATAGGGCGATGAGAAGCTCCCATACTCAGAGATGTTTCAAATGTTCATTAGGTGTTCATAAGGAGTTCATGGGCCGAAGAGAACTTGAAGAGGAGCCACGGGGTCCATATTTTGTGAATTTTTCAATGCTATCTGAGGTTTGGGCCAGTAAGTCTTCCATACGACAGATCTCGGAGACTTTCTGAAGCCACTCCTTAACCAAGGGAGCTTGAGTGCTCTTCCAGCGTAGTGGAATTAGTGCTTTAGCTGCATTCAGAAGGTGTTTCGTTAAAGATTTTTTATATCTTTTGTAGGGGAAGTTTGAAATGTGGAGTAGGCAGCATGCTGCGTCCAGAATAATTTTCGTCTCCGTTATCTGTCGTATAATGTCCCTCACCTCTGTCCAATAGTTTTAGAAAACAGGGCACTGCCACCAAATATGTATGAGAGTACCCGACTCTCTGTTACAGCGCCAGCATCTATCTGATGCCTCAGGGAACCATTTATTGAGTTTATGTGGAGTGATATACCAATGGGTCAGAAGTTTGTAAGCCGTCTGTTGTGTTTTGGTGCTAATGGAACATTTATGTGCCAGCGAGCAGGCCGTCAGCCATTGATTATCTGTGATGTCTTTCTGTAAGGCTCTAGACCATTCTGTTCTGAACCTGTCATCAGTGACAGTGCTAGGATTCTGAAGCCATGAGTAGACAACAGAGGTTGTCTTGTTAAAATCCTCTCCCCTATGGCAAACTGTCTCTAGTTGGGTCATAGGTCTTTGGAAGTGGGGTAGTTTGGTCTTATCTGTAATAAAACTACGGATTTGAAAATAAGACCACCTGGATAGGTGTGGGGTATCAATCTCCTCTTTCAACACTAAGTAGTCTTTAATCCTGCCATTGCGAATACAATCTCCTGCAGTCAGTACTTTAGATGTGTCTAAAGCTTGGAACTCTCTACCTGTCAGACCCGGAGCGAAATCTGGGTTATTTTGAAGTGGAGTCACTGGGCACCACTGCGTCGTCAAGTCCAATTTTTTAATTACCGTTTGGAAGGCCTTCAAGGTAACCCTCGTCATTGGGTGTTTCTGTATGGACTTGTGTAGCTTTCCCCATGGAATCCAGGGAGAAAACCTAAGACCACTTGAGGTCAGTGACTCCTCCAGTTGGACCCAGTGCTTTGATTTTCTGTGACAATGCCAGTCAATTACCCTAGTGAGGTGAGAGGCTAAATAGTAATTGTAAAAGTGTGGTAAACCCATGCCTCCTCGCTCCTTGGGTCTGGTCAGGAGAGAGAATTTGACTCTAGGCCTCCTTTGACCCCACAGAAATCCTGCAAGGATGGATTGTAATTGCTTGAAAAAATTCAATGGGATCCCAACAGGCAACGATCTCAGCAGGTATAATAGCCTCGGAAGGATGACCATTTTGAGGATAGCCACCCTTCCGAACCAAGAAAAAAATTTAGAGTTCCAACTCTGTAAGTCCGAGGCAATATTCCTTAGCAAAGGGGGGAAGTTCTTCTCGAAAGTTTTTGTCAGATTCGAGGGTAACCAAACCCCTAGATATTTGAGTTCGCTTGTTACCCAGCGGAACTTACAGTTCCCCTGTGTTCTGGCCAACGTGTTTTCTGTTAGCGTTATGTTCATTGCTTCAGACTTATGCCCCGTACACACGGTCGGATTTTCCGATGGACAATGTCCGATCGGAGCGTGTTGTCGGAAATTCCGACCGTGTGTGGGCGCCATCGGACATTTTCCATCGGATTTTCCGACACACAAAGTTGGACAGCAGGAGATAAAATTTTCCGACAACAAAATCCGATCGCGTCAATTCCCTAGGTGTGGCCTGTTCCGACGCACAAAGTGCCACGCATGCTCAGAAGAAATTCCAACACGGGACAGCTCGTTCTGGTAAACTTAGCGTTCGCAATGGATACAGCACTTTCGTCACGCTGCAATGTTAAAAATGGTTTAATACAGCGCACTCTCTTCTTCTTTATAATATGACAAGAATTAAGTAGTTTTGCTGCTCGTATTCACACACACTTCTCACAAACTTTTATTTGTGTTTTTTTAGTGGGATTCCCTGAATATATTGTTATTAGTTGTCACATCTGACAGTTTGATATTTTTTAATTTTTTTTTATTTTGGATTTTAAGCCTTTTTTTTTTTTAATGTTTGGATTTTTTCCAAGGCTGATCTTTGTTCAATGTTATTTTTATTTTTACTCCAGAATATTTTTGGGTGTGTTTTGTGTGTCAAGTTACCCCAACACCATTGATATCTTTTATTATTTAATCTCAAGGATATTGTTTGTTGTTGGTGTCCCTTGTTCATTTCACATTGTATATTTGAAATGTACCTGAATCCTCACAAACAAACTGTCCTTTTTGAAGTAAAACACATAGGAGAGTATAATTCAAAACAAAAATCCTTTATTAAGGGATCAGAACCAAACAAAGAGGGAGGCAACACTGGATCAACAAGAGAAATTAGCGAAGCCTGGGACCCCCACGGCAGACATCAATTCTTCAACATCAAAATTGGTGGCCTGAGGAGTCCATATGTAAGGGAGGGCAGTCTGGTCCGGGATTCACAGAGACTTGGATAGCAGCAGATGACATGTGTGTCCGCAGGCTGTGGTACCACAAGAGGCTGCATTTTTTTGCCCAACAGACTGGATCCAGGATCCTCACTGTCTGGTCTTCCTTTCACGCTTCATTCCCGGCTGTGGCTGTGCAGTTGGAGATGTGGCAGGAGGAGGAGTAGGACCTGGAGGAGGAGTAGGACCTGCAGGAGGAGGAGGAGGAGGACCATCCCAAAGCTGTGTGTGAGGTGTAATTTGGCCCCTCATACCTTTCTCCAGAGCCTCCGATATGAGGGCCTCACACATGGCTTTTTGGCCCTCCTCCATCCTCTGCATTTTATAGGCTATGAATGCAGCAATGTTCTCCTGCCTGGTGTGTGGTGCTCCCAGGACCTCTGTAGCCCTCCAAAAGAATCTGATAGCCGCCTCCTCTAGGGCACTCGTCCTACTGCCACTTTCTGTTTTCAGGGGGGGTGGAGGGACCTTGATATCAGCCAGCCGGCTTGGCCCGGCCACCTCCTGGCTGAGACTTCCCTGTGTATGAAAAAGGGACATAGTTGTAATGTTTTGCATCATCAATCACAATCCTTAATTAGTACTCCCAACTAACATATAGTTCACATCATTGATTGGACAAGCAGAAATATTTAGAGGAATGCTATACCTGGCTCAATCTGGGCTCCTCCACATGTGGCCTGGAAGGCCCAGGTTGGGCGTCAGAAGCCTCAGCTGGGGGGAAGGAAGCGTGGAAGGAAGACTGGAGAGGGATGGCCTGGGTTCAGTCTGGCCTGCCAGAAAGTGCAGCCTGTCATAGTACAACATCCTGGGGACATAGATGTCACCTGCTGCTCCGGATCTCTGCGAATCAAGGACTTTATTGCGCTCCCTCAGATATGTGCTCCTCAGGCCACCAATGAAAATCTTTAAATAAGTGATGTCTGCCGTGGGGATCACCTGCTTCACAATTTCACACAATTGCTCCAGTGCTGCCTTCCTCTTTGCTTGGTTCTTGTAATGGGGGTGTTTAATCTCCCACAGACAGGGCAGCTCCCTTAGCATCTCTATGAATACTGAAATGAAGTCATTATCTTTCCTTAAGATATCCATGTACACTGCAAGACACAACACAAGACAAAGCCTAATGTCACACAAAACTCTCCTAATCTTGTTACAATATAGGCCTCAATCTAGAAGCAGTATAGGCACAAGTTTGTCTCTTACCTTCGTTCTTACGATCGGTGCGTCCAATGCTCCTTCCTCCGCTCACAGATCAAACGTAATACGCACGCGTGTTACGCTTTATACACACTGCGCATGCGTGTAACTCCGCCCGCCCCTGACGTTCTTTCTAGTGTATTCCCCGCCCCTTTTCGTTCGGCGCAGTGGGGGAAGAGCATGATGGCGGACATACAGCAGGTGCGGGCTAATTGTAGCAACGAGGAGGAGGAGGAGGAAAGGGCGGATCCAGGCACGTCCCGATCCAGAAGGAGACTTTTTAAGGCCACAAATATGTCGTTTGGGGAGATGTTGGAGATAGTCGACATCATGAGGAAGTCCGACTATGACGGAAAATATGGGCCTTACCCCAACCCGAACATCCGAAAGGCCAAGATCATGGTGAAAGTGGTCAGGAGTCTAGAGCGGAATTTCGGGGTACGAAGGTCTAAAGATCAGCTCAGGAAGCGGTGGTCGGACCTGAAGTTGAGAGAGCCAGAGCAGTACCGAAAGATCCGGAGAGTGCTGCAAAAAAGTAAGTAGTTGTGCTGTGTTCCTATTCTTTCTGTCTTTATTACGTTCGTTCTGCTCCATATGCTTTTATTAGTTGTAACGTTTAAAAAGGTCAACTTTAATGTTCATGGGCACATTATTCGTTCGTATCAAACATTTTTCTTTCGGCCTCTAGAACACCATTGTTTAGGCCATATGCATTTTCACACATTTTTGGGGGCCTACTTGGGTGCCAAATATTTGTTTGTGTAGATGGGTTTGTTACTAGAATTAAATGCAAACTAGATTGTGTGTAAGGAGAGGACACTGAGCAGCTGTTTTCACATCTGGACACTGGAGCACTAGTGTGGGACACAAGAACACCATTTTTATTAGGGGGGGCACACAGGTGCTCCAGTGTATACTATAGGGGGGGCTACATCTGTGAAGCTTGTACCAAACAGGTAAAGTATTGCAGCTTGACAAAGGGCAATAAAAAATATACATCTTGGAACTCTGCTAAAATAGACAATTGTACCCCACTTCCGAGCAATGTTTCCTATTTCTAGTTCTGCCATCAAATATCTGTGTGCTAATTATACCATTTTTGTTTTACATAGGGGAGAAAAGACTCGGACACCCCTCATCCCAGGAGACCAGAAACCCCCCCCCCTGGAAGAAGGGGAAATACCAACACAAGAAGAAGAGCAGGAGGAAGAAGAAGACGTGGTGGAGATTGGCACCACAACAGGTGAGTGTCTGCGACCACAGGCTCAGGTAAAAGAGATGGATGGTGGCAGATTTTTGAGACCTTTTTTTTGTTCTTTATCTCTTTTTAGGTGATCGTGATCCAGAACGCTTTACATCTGAAAGTGCCCAGATACTGATCGGGGAGATCATGGGGTGTAATCTCCAATTGCAAAACATCCAGCAACAAATCAGTGATGTTATTAAAAAAAATAATAACATCATTGATGTTTTGGGGCGAATTTAAACCCCACAAAATCACCTGTTTTATCGTACCAAAATTTTTTCAATGTTTAGAAAAGCCAAATTTGGAGGATGCACACAGTGTGCCAACATGTGCTATCTGCCATCACGGGAGATCAATGGATGCGTTTTGGGGGTGCAACCCCTTCCTCAATTATAAAGTAGCGTTGAGGAAGGGCTTGCTCCCCCAAAACACGTCCCTTGATCCCCCCTGATGGCAGATAGCACATGTTGACATTCGTAAATTGGTGTGCATCTTCCAAATTTGGCTTTTCCAGGGGTGATTTCCCCCCATCTGAACGCTATATCAAACACAGTTCATAAATACTCATGTGTGATATAGCCTTCAGGTTTTACCATATGTGAACTTTGTAAGTTCAAGTTTTTTGGCTTTCTTGTTGGTTTTACACAAGCCTGTTTTATCTTAAATGGATATTTCGATTTTTGATAATGCTACTGCAAACATTGTTATACAACAAACATGTTGGTTTGTTTTAAAAACCTTTGGGAAATGCACATGTGATTGTGCAGGTATAAAAAAGTGCCTTACTCAAGAATGTGTGGATTATTGTCTCAACACTACAACACTTTTGGGGTGATGTAATTGCTGTTTTATGCAAAAATGGGGGTTATTTCCTAAGGGCAAATCCTCTTTGCACTACAAGTGCAGGTTCAGTGCAGTTGCAAGTGCACTTATAGTGAAATGTGTTTTTGCATTTAGGAAGTACCAGCCAACACTGTTTTTTATAAGGTTACCCAATCACGACATTTTCTGCACTCAACACATTTCTGTCAGGGTCAGCTAAAACAAACACAAGCAGTAAATGTCCACAAAGAATTTCTTTTGGTTGTTTTTTATTTGAAAAAGGTGTCACAGATTGTCTGGCATATTGATAGCCCCCCTACCCACAAAGAACTCCAGGTAGCGTAACCGGACATCACGGGCATTCAGGGAGGGCAAGCCAGGACAGCCACTTTCAAGCGCCGTCAGTGTTGATGGATTAGGGATTCCGGTCTCAGGCCCAACTGAGCCAGCATAGTTGGCTGAATGTTTTCTTAAAAAATTATGGAGAACACAGCAGGCAAGTATTATATGGTTCAGTTTATACTCCGCCATATGGATGGGTGTCAGAAATAATCGGAACCGGCTGGCCAGGATTCCAAATGTGTTCTCCACCACTCTTCAGGCTCTGGCCAGCCGGTAATTAAAAACCCTCTGTTCCGGGGTGAGGGTCCTCATCGGGAATGGCCGCATCAGGTGGTCCCCCAGCGCAAATGCTTCATCAGCAACAAACACAAATGGGAGACCTTCAACATTGTCCTCTGGAGGGGGCAAGTCCAAGCTGCCATTCTGGAGACGCCTGTAGAACTCCGTCTGGGCGATCACTCCACCATCGGACATCCGGCCATTCTTCCCCACGTCCACATACAAGAACTTGTAATTAGCCGACACCACCGCCAACATCACTATACTATTAAACCCCTTGTAATTATAATAGTACGACCCCGAGTTGGGTGGTGGGACGATGTGGACGTGTTTCCCATCAATTGCCCCTCCGCAGTTAGGAAAGTCCCACCGCTGGGCAAAGTGGGAGGCCACAGTCTGCCATTCCTGTGGCGTTGAAGGAAACTGTTGAGGAAAAAAAAAAAACATTACTATTTTTTCACAGAAACATGGCAAGCAGATTAGACACAAACATTATGGGGCAACCTCCAGATAGCATTTACTAAGGGGAATTTAACAACAACAAAGTATAAGGTACACCTATCATATTCCCCCTCCCCCCCTCTCATGGGCCATTTCTAACATTATGGGGGGGGGAACTCTTGGACAGGTAACCCTCTTCACTTCATTGAGAGATGAATGCCTAAATACAGGGTATTACTTGGAACAGCCCCTCCTTAGTTACACTATTGGCAGACCACTGGACAGGTAAGAAGTGTCTGAATACAAAGATATAAATACACACTGTACACATTTGAGGACATTTGAACATTCTGCTATTACCTATCAAGATAATAATACGATACAAAAACTTTAAACAGTACCATTGGAAAGTATACAGGCAGGCCCTTGCACTACATGCTTTGGGGAATTCATCCATAAATCTGACCAGTAAAGAGATGGGTATAGTGTGTATGGGTTTGGCAAAGTCAGCAGATAGATGATTGAGGATAGAGAATTGGGATCAGCTGACTTAGCAGTTGGGGGGGAGGGTTAAAAAAAATTTGGGGACACCACAAAAAAAAAGCCTCTGGCACTTTGCCTGAATTTAAATCAAAAATAACATCCAAACATTTTAGGGGGTGTTTGGGGTAAAGCACTACTATGGAGCTGATAAAATACATTGTTAAGTGACTACATGAGGTGAATATAGGCCAGGAAAGACCATGCTGGGGAGGTTAGTGAAGGGCAAATATGTATGAAGGACATAAAATAATAATTACCTAAAAATCCAGCATGCATGAGAACAAAGGGGACATTCACAGCATATTACAATCATGGTAATTAGGGAATGAGGGAAGAAATACAATATATTATCAAACATTCAATACAATAAAATGTGATATAAAAGGATAAAAATCTTACCTTCATATACTCCTTCTGCAGGACCTGGATGATGGCAGAACAGGTCTCTGGGATAATGATCCCCAGAGCCTGGGGGGAGATGCCTGTCGAGAACTTCAAGTCCTGCAGACTTCTCCCTGTGGCCAAATACCGCAAGGTAGCGACCAACCTCTGCTCCGGAGTGATGGCTTGCCTCATGCAGGTATCCTGCCTGCTAATATAGGGGGTCAGCGAAGCCAACAAACGGTGAAACACGGGGTCCGTCATCCTGAGAAAGTTCCTGAAATCATCAGGATTATTCTCACGGATCTCACGGAGCAAAGGCATATGAGAGAACTGGTCACGCTGAAGCAACCAATTCTTGGTCCATGAACTCCTCCCCACCCTGTTCATGGACTGGACTTGTGTCAAGGTCAGGACCCCAACACCAAGCCCCCGCACAGCACGAACTCTACGAGGAGTACGCATACGAAACATGGCTAGAAAACGGTCGGTTGCTCAGAACGAAGTAACAGAACGCACTGAAGAACAGCAAGGCCTGTGAAGAGCGACCTGAAAAACAGCAACGAGCGGGCAAGATCGCACAGAAAACTCCGATACGAACTGACTGCACGCACTGAAGAGCAGATACAAACCCACAAGCACAAACTGAACGGCAGAAAACGATCTGAAAGCCACGAGTCTGAAAAAGCGCGAATCGTCTCTCACCAAACTTTTACTAACACGAGATTAGCAAAAGGAGCCCAAAGGGTGCCGCGCTTGGTTCTGAACTGGCCTTTTCTAGTCTCGTCGTACGTGGTGTACGTCACCGCGTTCTTGGCAATCGGAAATTCCGACAACTTTGTGCGACCGTGTGTACGCAAAACAAGTTTGAGCCAACATCCGTCGGAAAAAATCCTAGGATTTTGTTGTCGGAATGTCCGAACAAAGTCCGACCGTGTGTACGGGGCATTAGAGTAATTGATTTTGAGGTTCGATATGTAACCATAATTTGTAAATTCCTCCAATAGGTTTGGAATTGTGGTATGTGGTTTAGTGAGAAAAAACAAAAGGTCATCCGCGTAAGCGGCTGTTTTGTAAGTTTTTTTAGCCACTTTGAAGCCTGAGATGGATTCATTCTTATTAACCTTTCTGATAAAAGGCTCTAATGAGAGGATAAACAACAGCGGCGACAGGGGACAGCCCTGTCTAGTGCCGTTGGAGATCATAACTTTGTCTGACAGTATGCCATTGACCTTTATCCTAGCGGACGGGTTCTGGTAAATAGCTGTAATCCAAGTCAACATGTGTGATCCCAGCCCCACATGGCGACACACCTCTAGCATGTAGTCCCATGAGACCCAATCGAAGGCCTTCTCCACGTCCGTGGACAGGAGAAGACCTTCGATGCCCTGTGAATGTGCCGCATGCATTAGGAGCAGTGCCTTTATAATGTTGTCTCTTGCCTCCCTTCCCGGCATGAAGCCTACTTGGTCTTGGCCTATTAGAGAAGGAAGTAGTGGTTGCAGTCTATTGGCTAGTATCTTAGTTAGTATTTTGAGGTCTAAGTTTAGTAATGAAATGGGCCTATAACTTGGGCACTCTGTGGGGTCTTTCCCGGTCTTATGTATTACCGTTATGTGAGCTGCTAGGAAGTCGGTGGGTATTTGTCTTGGTGAGGAAAGGGAATTCAAGGCTTTCATCAAAGGGTCAGACAGCATATCACTAAAGGTCTTGTAGTAGGCGGATGTGTATCCGTCCGGACCCGGGCTCTTTCCAGGTTTGAGTCCTTTAATGGCCCCTAGGATTTCAGTCAGTGATATCTGTTCCTCTAAAGGAGTCGTCTCTTCGGTCTCCAGTCGTGGTAACCCACTGTCTGTCAGGTAGTCATGTATGGCCTGCGGTCTATCAGTCGGTATCATGGGGGGTCTGTTTTGTCTCGTCAGGTTGTAGAGTTTGGAATAGTATTTATGAAACTGAGAAGCTATGGCTTCTGAGGTTACCTCCAAAGTCCCCTCCTGAGACCTGATCCCAGAAATCGCATTAGTGGAGCAAGTCTCCTTTAAGGCCCTGGCTAGGAACCGTCCAGTCTTGTCCCCTGATTCGTAGTATATCCGTTTTTTTAAAAAAAAGGGATCTCTGTGTTTTAATGTGGAATAAGTCTTGCAACTTTTTCCTGGCTTCTAACAATTCTGTGGCTGTCTGAATCGCCAGAGATTGTTTGTGTGAGGTTTCTAGGGTGTGTATTCTATCAGTTAAGTCCCTTAGTTCTTTTTCTTGCTTTTTCTTGCGTTGTGGCCCTAGTTTGATTAGTTCTCCCTTGATCGTGCATTTATGCGCCTCCCAAATCATCATCGGATCCATGTCCGGTGTGTTATTGTGGGTGAAAAAGTTGGAAATGGCTTCCCGTATACGAGGAAGTAAGTCAGGGTCTGTTAGTAAAGAGGTGTTTAATCTCCATGTATTGGCTCTGGGTGGAGTGTACAATAAGTCTATTCCCAGGGAAATAGGTGCATGGTCAGAAATCGTCTGAATGCCAATGTGTGCCTCCTTCACCTTCAGTAGGTCCCTCTGGGAAATGTATATGTGGTCAAGGCGGGAGTATCGGTCATGGGGGATAGAATGAAATGTGAAGTCCCGGGTGTTTGGGTGGAGGAATCTCCACGAATCTACTAATTGTAAAGAGTTTAAGTATCTTTTGATTGTTTTGAGAGCTCTGTAGGTAATACAAGACTTTCCAGTGGAAGAGTCTATGGTTGGATTTAATGGGACATTAAAGTCTCCTCCCATGATCAACGTTCCTGCTGCGAAGCCCTTCAGTTCATGTGTGACCCTTCGGCAAAAGGTGACCTGGGCAGCATTTGGAAAGTACACATTGGCCAGCGTCACAGTCCTGTTTCCATATGTGCCTTTAATGAAAATAAATCGACCTTCTGGGTCTGATAGTCAGTCGGTGAGGATAAAGGGGTTGTCTTTGCTGAGTAGGATAGTCACCCCTTTGGTTTTTGCTAGGTCATTGGTAGCGTGGTATGCCCTGTTGAAGTATGCATTGGTAAGCCTAGGAATTTGGTTGGTGCGGAAGTGGGTTTCCTGTAGGAAAACAAATTGAGGCCTACCTTTCTTCAGTTCTCTGAGGAGTGAGACCCGTTTCTCCGGGATATTCAATCCCTTAATGTTGTGGGAGATCACCATAGGCCCTTCCCCCAGTGATGAATATGCCATCTCTGTAGATTAAATGTGTGGAAGACTTCTCAATCTATGTCTGCAATGACAAATAGAGGTTATGCAATATTTGCACAGGTGGACAGTAGGCCAGGGAGGGGGAGCCCCAGAGAAGCCCAAGCCCAGAAAAGTAAAGAGGATAGAAGAAAGAATTAAGAGAATTAGATTCAGAGTAGGTAATGAATCCTATAACAGTGGAGAGATTCACAGGTAAATAAACTTTAGATGTTGAACAACGTTTCTAAAGCGGGTAGGTAGTACACCTAGGAAGCAAAACCAACGGCCCAAGTGTACTTTGTGGGTTCGTGGGTGGTTTGCCACCAAAGTGGACAAGTCACACCAAGTAGTGTCGTGAGGAAGAACAAGTCTTGTACACGAGACTCCTATGGTCTGTAAGATCAGTATGTTAGCTCAAAGACTTAACTTGAGTAATATAAATCAAACAATTTGGAACTACATAAAGAGAACGACACAGCCTGTAAACAATAGGCAGATAGAAAAAAAAAAGACATAAAAACTAATGTCTTGAAGGATCAACCCTAGTATAAAAGAGTAGTAAATCCTTTGCGGACCAATATATCTTCCCTGGAGTCTGTAAAAGGTGCTTTCATTTTAGGTTATTTGTCAGCACCCTCAGCACTTCTGTATGGCAGTCTCATGTTAGCTGAAGCCCAGGGTACAGGAACTCTGTTGTTGTCCATCCTCCTAAGCAGAGACCTCCCTTTAAGGTATTTTCCTGTCAGTCACTAGTAACTTGAGGAAGGCTTCGTAATTACTCTATTTCTTTAATTTGGGTAAGTCCTCTGGCTTCTTTAGTTTGGTAGAAGAGGGCCACGATCAGATGTGGTAAATGGCCAACCGGGGACTGACCTATAGTGTGGGTAAATGAAAGTTGATGCACCCGACTTCAGGATTGAACTTCAGTAGCTTTACTCCCCCATTTGAGATCCAGACGGAATCTGTCTCCTATTAGGGGTCCCTGAATGGTGGCCGCCTCCGCGGCCATGTTTCAACCGCTTGGGGAACTGCTTCTCCGGAGTGGAAGATGGTGAGGCGTGGGGACTTCTTGTAGGCGGTGGGAGAATAAACTCCTGGTACCATTCCGGTAAATCCACTCTGTCAAATCCAAGACTTGCGCAGAAGTCTGTTAAATCTGCTGGTGAGCGTAAAGTATGTCGCTTACCGGCCAGCTTCACTACAAGTGCAAAGGGGAAGCGCCATGTGTAGCGCAGGTCAAGTTCCCTGAGTTTGTCCAGGAGGGGGCCCAGAGTTCTGCGATTGCGCAGGGTTATTTGGGAGAAATCTTGGAACAGCATAATGTGCTCACCATTAAAGACAATTTGGTCATTTCTGCGGGCCTTCCACATGATTTCCTCCTTAAGTGGGAAGCTCTGAAGGCAGCAAATAATGTCTCTGGGGGGTGCTGTATCTGGGCCTCTGGCTCTGAGGGCTCTGTGTGCTCTGACGAACTCTATGCCCATGTCTTCCTGTCTCTCCAGGAGAGAGTTAAATACATGCTGCAACGCTGGAATAATTTGGTCAGGGTCTACAGTCTCAGGGATCCCCCTCACCCTAATGTTATTGCTCCTCCCGCGGTTGTCAAGGTCCTCTAAATGCCTATTCATTTCAATTAATTGTTCAGCATGAGAGTCAGCAACCTTTTCTAGCCTGCATATGGCCCTATCCCTGCGCTTGCCCGCTGCCTCCACATTCTCCATCTTGTCAGACAGTGAGAGTAGGTTGGATTTCAAATCCGTGATGGCCGCAGAGAAAGTGGACTTTATGTCTGCGGCAAATCCGGTCATGCCCTCTAATTTGAGGGGGTTTGTTGGAGCGATTACGTCCCCTACCTGAGTCCTCCTGTGTGGATTGGGAGTCCTCACTGAAGTCCTCCTCGTCTTGCGGCGCCCGCGCCATCTTGGAGCCTGTACCGCTGCCTCGTGGAGACGGCTGAGCTTTTAGGAGTTCGGCTATGCTTCTGGCGCCGACAGCTGCAGAGTTGCGGCGTGATCTGGAGTGCGGTGTATGCTGAGTCAGCTTGCCCATCTCCAGGTCTGTGCTCTCGTGTTGTCCAGCTTTAGGCTGTGTCGTTCCGGGAGCTCCTCTAACACACGTCCATCTCGGTCGCTTGCCAAGCCACGCCCCGGGAGACCTCTTTTTACATGCATATGAACTTTAACGGCAACGCAGTCTTATGCCCCGTACACACGGTTGGAGATTGATCGGACATTCCAACAACAAAATCCATGGATTTTTTCCGACGGATGTTGGCTTAAACTTGTCTTGCATACACATGGTCGCACAAAGTTGTCGGAATTTCCGCTCGCCAAGAACGCGGTGACGTACACCACATATGACGAGACTAGAAAAGGCCAGTTCAGAACCAAGCACGGCACCCTTTGGGCTCCTTTTGCTAATCTCGTGTTAGTAAAAGTTTGGTGAGAGACGATTTACGCTTTTTCAGACTCATAGTTTTCAGATCGTTTTCTGCTGTTCAGTTTGTGCTTGTGGGTTTGTATCTGCTCTTCAGTGCGTGCAGCGAGTACCATTGAGTTATCATTGTGTTCTTGTTCGTTCGTTATGGTTTTTCAGTTCGCTCTTCACAGGCCTTGCTGTTCTTCAGTGTGTTCTGTTACTTCGTTCTGAGCAGCCGACCGTTTTCTAGCCATGTTGTGTATACGTACTCCTCGTAGAGTTCGTGCTGTGCGGGGGCTTGGTGTTGGGGTCCTGACCTTGACACAAGTCCAGTCCATGAACAGGGTGGGGAGGAGTTCATGGACCAAGAATTGGTTGCTGCAGCGTGACCGGTTCTGTCATATGCCTTTGCTCTGTGAGATCCGTGAGAATAATCCTGATGATTTCAGGAACTTTCTCCGGATGACGGACCCCGTATTTCACCGTTTCTTGGCTTTGCTGACCCCTTATATTAGCAGGCAGGATACCTGCATGAGGCAAGCCATCACTCCGGAGCAGAGGCTAGTCGCCACCCTGCTGTACTTGGCGACGGGGAGAAGCCTGCAGGACTTCAAGTTCTCGACAGGCATCTCCCCCCCAGGCTCTGGGGATCATTATCCCAGAGACCTGTTCTGCCATCATCCGGGTCCTGCAGAAGGATTAATTTAAGGTAAGATTTATCCTTTAACATCACATTTTATTGTATTTAATGTTTGATAATATATTGTATTTCTTTCCTTATTCCCTAATTACCATGATTGGAATATGCTGTGAATGTCCCCTTTGTCCTCATGCATGCTGGATTTGTATTTAATTATTTTTTTTCTCCTTCATACATATTTGCCTTCACTTACCTCCCCAGCATGGTCTCCTGGCCCTATATTCACCTCATGTAGTCACTTAACAATGTATTTTGTCAGCTCCATAGTAGTTCTTTACCCCAAACACCCCCTAAAATGTGTAAAAATGTGATTTGTGCTTTAAATTCAGGCAGAGTGCCAGAGGCTTTTTTTGGGGGGTCCCCAAATCATTTGGAACCCTCCCTCCCCCCAACTGCTAAGTCAGCTGATACCAATTCTCTGTCTAGCCTCAATCATCTATCCGCTGACTTTGCCAAACCCATACACACTATACCCATCTCTTTTGTGGTCAGATGTATGGATGAATTCCCCAAAGCATGTAGTGCAAGGGCCTGCCTGTATACTTTCAAATGGTACTGTTTAAAGTTTTGGGATCCTATTATTATCTTGATAGGTAATAGCAGAATGTCCAAATGTGCTAAAATGTGTACAATGTGTATTTATATCTTTGTATTATGACACTTCTTACCTGTCCAGTGGGCTGCCAATAGTGTAACTAAGGAGGGGCTGGCCAAAATAATACACATTATTTAGACATTCATCTCTCAATGAAGTGGAGAGGGTTACCTGTCCAAGAGTTCCCCCCCCCCCCATAATGTTAGAAATGGCCCATGAGAGGGGGAATCTGATAGGTGTACCTTATACTTTGGTCTTTAAAAACTCCCTCAAATAAATGTTATCTTGATGTTGGCCAAGAATGTTTGTGTCTAATCTGCTTTCCCTGTTTATGTGCAAAATGACTAATTTTTTTTTCTTGTTTGACTCCACAGTTTCCTTCCAACCCACAGGAATGGCAGACTGTGGCCTCCCACTTTGCCCAGCGGTGGGACTTTCCTAACTGCGGAGGGGCAATTGATGGGAAACACGTCCACATCATCCCACCACCCAACTCGGGGTCATACTATTTCAACTATAAGAGGTTCAATAGTATTGTGATGTTGGCGGTGGTGTCGGCTACTTACGAGTTCCTGTATGTGGACGTGGGGAAGAATGGTCGGATGTCAGATGGTGGAGTCATCGCCCAGACAGAGTTCTACAGGCGTCTCCAAAATGGCAGCTTGGACTTGCCACCTCCAGAAGACAATGTGGAAGGACTCCCATTCGTCTTCATTGCAGATGAAGCGTTTGCGCTGGGGGACCATCTTATGCGGCAATTCCCGATGAGGACCCTCACCCCGGACCAGAGGGTTTTTAATCACTGGCTGGCCAGAGCCAGAAGAGTGGTGGAGAACATGTTTGGAATCATGGCCAGCTGGTTCCGCCTATTTCTTACACCCATACACATGGCGGAGTACAAACTGAATCATATAATCCTGGCGTGCTGTGTTCTACACAACTTTTTATAGCAACATTCTGCTAACTATGCTGGCTCAGTTGGGCCTGAGGCTGGAATTCAAAATGAACTAACCCTGACGGTGCTTGAAAGTGGCCATCCTGGCTTACCCCCCCGAGTGCCCGTGATGTCCGTCTAAGATACCTTGAATACTTTGCGGGTAGGGGGGCTATCAATATGCCAGACAATGTCTGAAACCTTTTTCAAATAAAAAAAAGAATTTAACTACTAGAATCTTTGGTGACATTTACTGCTTGTGTTTCTTTTAGCTGACCCTGACAGAAATGTGGTGAGTCCTGAAAATGGTGTGATTGTGTAACATTACAAAGCATTGTTGGGTGTTATTTACTAAAGGCAAAGACACTTTGCACTACAAGTGCAGTTGAAACTGCACTTGTAGTGCAAAGTGGATTTTCCTATAGGAAATAACCCCTATTGTCACTGAAAACACCAATTAGAGCACAACAAAAGTTTTGGAGTGTTGAAACAATAATCCACACATTCTTGATTAACAATCTTTTTAATACCAGCACAATCACATGTGCATTTAGAAAAGGTTTTTAAAACAAACCAACATGTTTGTTGTATATACATTTTTGCGGTCACATTAGAAAAAGTAGAAATGTCCATTTAAGATAAAACAGGCATGTTTAAAACAAACAAGAAAGACACAAATCTTGAACTTACAAAGTTCACATTTGGTAGTACTTGAAGGCAATATCAGACATGAGTATTTACAAACTCTGTTTGATATTGCATTCAGATGGGGTGAAGTCACCCCTAGAAAAGCCAAATTTTGAAGATGCACACCAATTGCCGAATGTCAACATGTGCTAGCTGCCATCATGGGGGATCAAGGGACGTGTTTTGTGGGTGCAACCCCTTCCTCACAGCTACTTTATTATTGAGGAAGGGGTTGCACCCCCAAAACGCGTCCATTGATCTCCCGTGATGGCAGATAGCACATGTTGACACACTGTGTGCCTCTTCAAAATTTGGCTTTTCACAAATATGTAAAAAAATGGTAAAAATGTTTAGCTCACAAAAAGCGCAAAAAAAATAGGGATTTTGAGGGGTTTTAAACTCTCCCTAAAACATCAATGATGTTCTTCATTTTTTTTTAACATCATTGATGCTTTTCTGGATGTTTTCCAAGTCCCTATTACACCCCATGATCTCCCCGATCAGGATTTGTACACTTTCCGAGGTGAAATGCCCTGGATCCACAACATCACGATCACCTAAAAAGATAGAAACAAAAACACACCATGTATTATAAATATGCCGGCATCCATCTCTTACCTGAGCCTGTGGTCGCAGACACTCACCTGTTGTGGGGTGGATTTCCCCTTCTTCCAGAGGTGGGGGTCTGTGGTCTCCTCGGATGAGGGGTGTCCTCCGAGTCTTTTATCCCCTATGTAAAAAAAAATAGGTATACTTAGCACATATATTTGATGGCAGAAATAGGAATATGAAACATTGCTTGGAAGTGGGGTACAATTGTCTATTTTGGCAGAGTTCCAAGATGTAGAATTTTTAGTGTCCTTTGTCAAGCTTCAATACTTTACCTGTTTTGTACAAGCTTCACAGATGGAGACACCCCTATAGTATACACTGGAGCACCTGTGTGGGCCCCCTAATAAAAGGGTGTTCTTGTGTCCCACACTAGAGCTCCAGCGTCCAGATGTGTAAACAGCTACTGAGTGTCCTCTCCTTACACAGAATCTAGTTTGCATTTCATTCTAGTTACAAACCCATCTACACAAACAAATTATTTGCAGACAAGTAGGCCATCAAAAATGTGGGCAAATGCATATGGCCAAAACAATGGTGTTTTCTAGGCCGAACGAACAATGTTTTATACAAACGAATAATGTGCCCACGAACATGAAAGCTGCCATTTTAAACTGGATAACAGTTAAGAAAAGCACATGGAGCAGCACGAACGTAATAAACATAAAGAATAGGAACACACCACAACTACTTACTTTTTTGCAGCACTCTCCGGATCTTTCTGTACTGCTCGTGCTCTCTTAATTTGAGGTCCGACCACCGCTTCCTGAGCTGATCTTTCGATCGTTGTACCCCGAAATTCCGGTGCAGACTCTTGACCACTTCCGCCATGATCTTGGCCTTTCTGACATTGGGGTTGGGGTAAGGTCCATACTTCCCGTCATAGTCGGCCCTCTTCAGGATGTCGCCATCTCTACCATCTCCACAAAGGACATATTTGAGGCCTTAAATCGTCTCCTTCTGGATCGGGACGTTTCTGCCTCCGGGCTTTCCTCCTCCTCCTCCTTGTTGGTGTAATTATCAGACACCTGCTCTGACTCCGCCATGTGCTCTTCCCCCACTGCGCCGAACGAGAAAGGGCGGGGAATAGACTAGAAAGAACATCAGGGGGCGGAGTTTCACGCATGCGCAGTGTCTATAAAGCGTAACATGCGTGCGTACGATCTGTGAGCGGAGGAAGGAGTAACGGAGGCGTCGATCGTGATTGCGAAGGTAAGATTTAACATTGGGCCTATACTGCTTCTAGATTGAGGCCTGTATTTGCAAAAGATTAGAAGACTTTAGGCTGACATTAGGGTTTGTCTTGTGTTGTGTCTTGCAGTGAAAATGGATATCTTTAAAGATAAGAACTTTATGCCAAGCTTCATTGATATGTTCAGGGAGCTGCCCTGTCTATGGCAGATAAACCACCCGGAATATAAGAACCAAACAAAGAGGAAGGCAGCGCTGGATAATTTGTTGGAATTTGTGAAGACGGTGATCCCCACGGCAGACATCACCTATTTGAAGATCCTAATTGGTGGCCCGAGGAGCACATATCTAAGGGAGCACAAGAAGGTCCAGGATACCCAGAGATCAGGAGCTGCAGATGACATTTATGTCCCCAGACTGTGGTACTATGACAGACTGCATTTTCTGGCAGGTCAGACTGAACCCAGGCAAGCACTCTCCACTCTTCCTTCCACGTTTCCTTCCCCCCCAGCTGAGGCTTCTGACGCCCAACCTGGGCCTTCCAGGCAGCAACATGTGGAGGAGCCCAGTTTGAGCCAGGTATAGCATTCTTCTAAATATTTCTGGTTGTCCAATCAATGATGTTAAATAGATGTTAGTTTGGATTGCTAATTTATGATTGTGATTGATGAAGCAAAAACTAAAACCATGTCCCTTTTTCATACACAGGGAAGTCTCAGGAGGTGGCCGGGCCAAGCAGACTGCCTGATACCCAGGTCCCTACCCTCCGCCTTCAAAGACAAAATGGCAGGAACAGGAGTAACCTGGAGGAGGCTGCCATAGGCCTCTTTTGGAAGGCTACAGAGGCCCTGAGAACCCCCCACAGTGTGGAGGAGAACTTTGCTGGCATAACTGCCTGCAAAATGATGCAGATGGAGGAGGGCCAAGGACTTCTGTGTGAGTTCTTAATTTTGGAAGCTCTCAATAAGGGGTTGAGGGGCCAAATAACATGTGCTACCCACATTTGTGACCTCACACATAGTCCTCCTCCAGGTCCTACTCCTCCTCCTCCTCCTCCAGGTCCTACTCCTCCTCCTGCCACATCTCCAACACCAGAGCCACAGCCGGGAAGGAAGCGTGGAAGGAAGACCAGAGAGTGATGACCCTGGGTTCAGTCTGGTCTGGAAAAAGATGCAGGCTCTTGTATGACCACAGCCTGGGGACACAGATGTCATCTGCTGTTTTCCGGATCTCTGGGACTTCTGGACCAGACTGCACTCCCTTAGATAAGGACTCCTCAGGCCACCAATTTTGCTGGAAAAGAATTGAGGTGTGCCCTGGGGGTCCAAGGCTTTGCCAATTTATGATGTTTATCCAGCGTTGCCTCCCTCTTTGTTTGGTTCTGAGCTCTTAATAAAGGAATTTTTGGTTCAATTATACTCGCCTATGTGTGTTTTCCTTCAAAAAGGACAGTTTGTTTGTGAGGAGGCAGGTACATTTCAAAAATACAATGTGAAATTAACAAGGGACACCAACACCAAGAAATCTCACTGAGATTAAATAATACAAGATACCAATGGTGTTGTGGTAACTTGACACACAAAACACACACAAAAATATTATGGAGTAAAACCAATAAAAAAAAACAAAAACATCAGCCTTGAAAAAAATACAAAACAAAACAAAAAAAAAAAACAGCCTTGAAAAAAATACAAAACAAAAATAAAACAACAAAAAACAAATTTGGTCAGATGTGACAAAACAAAATATATTGAGGGAATCACAATAAATAATAAAGAAAGAAGTTTGTGAGAACACTGTGTGAATATGAGCAGCAAAACTACTTCATTCTTCTCACATTATAAAGACGAATAGAGTGCGCTGTATTAAACAATTTTTTACATTGCAGCGTGACGAAAGTGCTCTATCCATTCCGTACGCTAATTTTACCAGACCGAGCTGTTCCGTCTCGGAATTTCTTCTAAACATGCGTGGCTCTTTGTGCATCGGACTTGTCCAGACACGGCCGGAATTGACGCGATCGGATTTTGTTGTCGGAAAATTTTATAGCCTGCTCTCAAACTTTGTCTGTCGGAAAATGTCCGATGGAGCCCACACACGGTCGGAATTTCCGACAACACGCTCCGATCGCACATTTTCCGTCGGAAAATCCGACCGTGTGTACGGGGCATAAGTCCGTATGGATCAATATTGCGTTGACAGCTATAACAGCTTCAACTCTTCTAGGAAGGCTGTCCACAATGTTTAAAGCCCCATACACACTATCAGATTTTCTGCTGAGTTTTTCTTTCAGATTTACTAAAACCATATAATATGAGGTCAAACCTTAGAAGTTTCAATGTGTATGCAATCAGGCAGGCCCTTGCACTACATGGTTTTGGTAAATCTGAAGGGAAAACTCAGCAGAAAATCTGATAGTGTGTATGGGGCTTTAGAGTGTGTCCATGGGAATGCTTGACCATTCTTCCAAAAGCGCATTTGTGAGGTCAGGCACTGATGTGGATGAGAAGGCCTGGTTCGCAGTATCCACTCAAATTCATCCCAAAGGTATTCTATCGGGTTGATGTCAGGACTGTGCAGGCCAGTCAATTTCTTCCACTCCAAACTCGCTCATCCATGTCTTTATGGTCCTTGCTTTGTGTACTGGTGCACAGTCATGTTGGAACAGGAAGGGGCCATCCCCAAACTGTTCCCACAATGTTGGGAGCATGAAATTGTCCAAAATGTCTTGGCATGCTGACACCTTAAGGGCTCCCTTCACTGGAACTAAGGGGGCAAGCCCAACACCTGAAAAACAACCCTACACCATAATCCCCCCTCCATAAAGACATACAGTGGGGACCCCCTTAAAGTTTTCACTCTTTGTTATATTGTAGCCATTTGCTAAAATCATTTAGGTTCATTTTTTCCTCATTAATGTACACACACAGCACCCCATATTGACAGGAAAACACAGAATTGTTGACATTTTTGCAGATTTATTAAAAAGGAAAAATTGAAATATCACATGGTCCTAAGTATTCAGACCCTTTGCTGTGATGCTCATATATTTAACTCAGGTGCTGTCCATTTCTTCTGATCATCCTTAAGATGGTTCTGCAGCTTCATTTGAGTCCAGCTGTGTTTGATTATCCTGATTGGACTTGATTAGGAAAGCCACACACCTGTCTATATAAGACCTTACAGCTCACAGTGCATGCCATTGCAAATGAGAATCATGAGGTCAAAGTAACTTCCTGAAGAGCTCAGAGACAGAATTGTGGCAAGGCACAGATCTGGCCAAGGTTATAAAAAAAATTCTGCTGCACTTAAGGTTCCTAAGAGCACAGTGGCCTCCATAATCCTTAAATGGAAGATGGTTGGGACTACCAGAACCCTTCCTAGAGATGGCCGTCTGGCCAAACTGAGCTATCGAGGGAGAAGAGCCTTGGTGAGAGAGGTAAAGAAGATAGATAGAGGTAGATCGATAAGTTGTTTTTGTCTCTTACTGATCCTGTAGTTCCGTTGTTTTTCTATACCAACTCACTTACTGTGTATGGAGTGCATATTCTGTAAACGATGTATATCATATTCAGTTTTTATCCAATTTTTGTCTTTCCCCGTTTTTAGTACAATATTTTTGAAATAAAAATAAGACTTTTAATGATATAAGTATCCTTATTGTGCCTATAAAGTCTTGGTGCCTGCCCACACTTTCATGTTCTCCCAAACTACTTTATATTAGACGTGGCACACATAATCTATCCTGTATCCGCATGACCACTGTGCGATGATACATTTCTAATTCATTTAATTTAATATGGGTGGAAGCACCCGGGCATTTTTTAGTGGCTATTGTACCCCTTTTTTTCTATAAACTCGCCTAATGACTACCTAATCTACGGCCAACCTATTTTAAGGTCACAACTTCTGAGTTACCCTTTGCCCCTCCCCCTCTATCTAGCATTTCTCTACGTTCCCCTTTTTTTTTTTTTTTCTTTTTATACGTCTAGTAATAATTTAGTATCAATTGTATGTATATTTGTTTGTATTATGGAATTTATTGGGACTGGCTGGCTGGGCTATATGACAGAGATCCAAACGAATTGCAACACAGACACTGAACAAGAAATTGGTATAAACCAATATATGGCCAAACTTAAACGCGTTCTTAAAAAGAAAGCCAATTTGCACTGGCATATTGAATTCCTCCAGAAATATGTACGGGAAACTATTAACCCTTTAGGCCTCAGGATCCAACTTTACCCCTCTTTTCAAGTAACATCTGCAGAGTTTAGACTCAAATGGGAAAACATACTGACACAATGCAGTATGGAACTAATGAAACTGCTGATACTCCACTACCAGACAGAACTAAATACATTAGATCAGGAGATCCTCCTATTACAAACGTCTAATGAAACCATTAGGGAACACACCCTTTTTTCCAAACGAGTTCAAGAAACGAAAGATTACATAACAAAGATCACTAAAGACATCATCTATAAAAAACAAAATAAACTATCAAAAGACCGACTAGCCTTCTCTGAAGGCTTCGCATATCATTGGCAGAATACCATGCTACGTAAGGGTTCTAGAAACCATCAACGAGTCACGAAAACTAACAACTATGTGACTACCGATGAGGATACTGAATCAGATTCCTCATTCAGATCAACATCTTCTGCCCCGAGACATAACCAACATTATTCCCGAAACAATACTACAGCACAAAAAAGAGATTATGGCGGGGACCCATACACACCTTCTTCTAAACGCCCCCCAAAAGCAGACACGAGATTCCCAACACATTCACAAACCAAAGGACACACATCACAATCTAATGGGAAACCACCAGCACAACCTAAATACTTAGGAGCTACTGCCTTACAAGCAATACAGATATTGAACAATCAACCACAAACACCTAACTTGACACAATCTAGCACTCTAGGACCTATGGATATGGGCATAAACCCTCCCAGTACCCCTCTACCGTTGACACAACGAGCACCCAACACTAGACAGAGCACACTAGATGCACATATCCAAATTCCACAGACACAGTCAAATTTTCAAATACCCACGAACATGACAATGCCGACATGACTCCAGGCTTGGAATTCATTAACCTAACACCCTATCATTTTGAGAGGGAGACACTTGAGGTCCTTAAGCTTGGACTAAGCTTCTGTCCCTCAACGAATATTGACAAATATGAGACAATAAAAGATGTCTATCTTTTTTCACGTAATCTAACATACAAATTTCTCTTCGACAAAGATGTAATACAGTCTAAACAAGATAAGGCGATATCAGAACAAGTCAAACATTTCTCTATGGAAGATTTTCGAGCTCTCCGAGACCTTATACTCTTATTGGAGGAAAACGAACCCTCCAATTCTACACAAGAGACAAAAGCACCTACTGTATATACATCCAATATCAAAAAATTCAAACCTAAATCACAGCGGTTCCCAGAATTAACTACAAATGCACATATCTGGGCCTTCCTTATTGGAACCATTAAAGATATAAAAGAGATGACTATGCCAATAACCCCAGGAAACCTTTCCTATTCACAAAGACAAGCCATCCTAGCTCTAAAAAATCAACCAGATTTAGAAATAAAACCTGCGGACAAAGGAGGGAACATTGTCCTGATGACGAAAACATACTATGAAACTATGGTTACTAAAATTCTAGCGGACAAACACTGCTATCACCTTCTACCTGAGACACAGATTCTAGCATTTAAGCAAGAATACCTGGAGACCATTGGCAAAGCCTTTCAAAAGGGCTTAATTGACCAAGATATCTACAATTATCTCAATGTCAGGAATCCTAAAGAGGCTACTTTTTACGCCCTACCAAAAATACATAAGCATCCTACATTGCCCCCCGGCCGACCAATCGTCTCCGGTATTGGCTCTCTGTCTGAACATGCTAGCCGTTTTATAGATTCTATATTAATGCCACATGTATTGAGCCTTCCGTCTCATACACGTGACACACTGGATCTGCTAAAACAAATAGAGGGTTTGCCTGTCCCTCCCGATGCCCTCCTCGTGACACTGGATGTTGAGTCCTTGTACTCTAGCATCCCGCACGAGCAGGGCATCGGGATGGTACGCACCTTTCTAAGGGAACAAGACCATTATAGTTGGGAATTTTGTGAATTTATACTCGAACTACTCCAATTTGTATTGACCCGTAACTACTTTTGCTTCAAAGATTCCCACTTCCTCCAGGTACAGGGCGTGGCCATGGGCACATGCTGTGCGCCGGCCTACGCCAATCTGTACCTGGGGGGGTGGGAACGTGACATCTTCTCACATGAGGACTTGACTGTATACACCGACCAGATTCTCATATGGCGGAGGTATATAGACGATATTTTCCTAGTATGGACAGGAACCCGTAAGCTGCTGGATGATTTCATCCAGACAATTAATCACAATTTGATGAATCTCAAGTTCACTATTTCAACTCACGTAAACCAAATAACTTTTCTAGATCTAACTATTTTCAAAGACCAAGATAATTGTTTAGCAACCACCCTGTTCAGAAAAGAAACGGCAGGAAACACTTTATTACATGCGGGCAGTGCTCACCCTAGATCGCTTATTAAGAGTATTCCTTATGCACAATATCTCAGATTACGTCGCAACTGTACACATCTGGAGAAATTCAAAGCTCAAGCCCTAGCACTCCGCCAGAGATTATTATTAAGAGGCTATAAGAAAACCATACTACGTAGTGCATACAACAAAGCCATTCGCCAGTCAAGGAATTCTTTACTTTTTAAACAGAAAAATGTTCTGACTAGTGCTCCAGTGAGATTTATCACTAAATTCTCCCAACAACACCACAAACTTAGGGACATATTGAATAAACATTGGCCGATCCTTCAGGAGGACCCTATTTTAAACAAATATATCAGCCCCCTCCCGCAAATCACATTTAAACGAACTAGGTCTCTAGGCGACCAACTAACTTCAAGTCACTTTTCTGCTACACCCAAAATTAAACATTCTAATTTAGGAATGACTCAATGTGGCAAATGTTCCTTCTGCCCATGGATCAAAGAAGGAAATTCCTTTACACTACCAAATGGAGAAAAATTTATACCTAAGTTTCATGCAGACTGTGACACAAAAGGTGTGGTATACTTAATGATGTGCCAATGCGGCGCATTCTATGTAGGGAAGACCATTAGACATCTACGTTGTAGGATTAGGGACCACATCTATTATTCTGGGGAAGGAAAAATGATAACAGCAGTTAGCAGGCACCTTGACCTCTATCACAAATTTAATACCTCCCTTGTCTCATTCATTGCATTAACAGTTATCCCACCGGATCCCAGGGGTGGCGAGTGGGACAAAAAAGTATGCCAACAAGAAACACTATGGATCGAGCGCCTGGGGGCTACCCTCCCCCCTGGGATTAATGAGGCCCAGTCATACAAACCATTTCTTTAAATTCTAGTACACTCAATGTCAATATATAGAAAAGATATATGTATACTAAATTGTCCCCATCTATTTATTGAAATTAGACTGCCCTAGAGCCCGATTTATCGGCTCTGGCTAACCTAGAATTCTCTACATGCCCCTGTATATATATCAGGGTAATACACACCAACTTATACACTGTCCAAAAGAACCAAAGTAAAACATAATGTACTGTTATATACTATATACTCTGTTTCTGCCCTTTATCTTTAGCTCTTTCTAACTCAATTGTTGTTATGATCCTTAGATGCCGGTTTCTACATCCATACCTATGTGAATATAAACCTCTTCTTTTACAGTATTTGTTTATTTGTATATTTTTATTTTTTCTACAGATGTACTATGGAGGCTGTTTTAACATCATGGGCCTATTTCCCTTCTGCATTACTCGGGTGGGGTCTTCAGGGGCAATGTGCGGCCGCCCAGCGCCACATCTGCACTGCTCCTAGCCTGTAGATGTTGGCGCATCTGGTACTCCGTGACTGCCATGATGGCGCGGGCATGCTTGCGCTGTTCTCCTCTCCCCCTCTCCTCCCTGTGGACGGACACTCATCGGCGGTCTTGGAGGGGAGGGGTCTTGGCGTTGGACCTCCCCGCATCCCTAAGTGGCTGGGATGTTCGGGACGTCACCGCCCCTTCTCTCCCCCTTCCCCTCCTTGCACTGCTGGATGTTCTGTCCACTGGGGGATGACGAGTCGGCGCGGCAGGCCCGGCCCCCTCTGGTTGCCTGGATACCTGGACGCGACTGCCGTCTCTCTCCCCGACGCTCTGTCAGTTTGTCTGATTTGCGCCGGGAATTGGGACATGCGCAGTACGCGCCAGCGGCCGGCCTGAATGACGTCACGTCGGCTACGCCGATTGGTGACTACAGGCGGGGCGGGTGTACAAGAGACGCCGTCTTGGCGTCTCTCGCTGTACGCTCTGCACAAACTACTATCCGTGGTGCGATGGCGGTATAACGCTCCACCACCAATTGCTATATCTACCTGTTCTACAATTAGGTAAGTGTATACCGGTAATATCCCCCTCTGACTTTACCCAACTCAGACTTTATCTCATATGATCACTTTTTTTACCTACCTAACAGACTCAGCAAGACTGGGGGCTGAACCGCACAGCGTCCTAAGGAACTATTATGTTCATACACTTTGATGAAACTTATAAGTCAGTCTGTGACCGACAATCTTCTTTTCCCCTGCTCCACTCAATAAAATGCTGGGAAATATCTTTATCTACTAAGGAGACGGCTGAGGTTTTGTTTTCCATCTTCCCCCTTTCTTAAATTATAGTCTCTACATTGACTAGGGTAAGTTTTATTCTACCCCAATAAGTTATCCCCTAATAGATATGTGATTTCCACTATGGTGCACTGGGAATCATTTATATATATTGTTTACTATATATATATATATATATATATATATATATATATATATATATATATATATATATATATTAATTACTATATACACATTTCATAGTCCATCTGTTAATATTATATAAATTAAAATACCTCCCCCCCCTCTCCCCCTCCCCCCCTTCATGTTTGTTCCTCCTCTCCCCTCCCCTGTTCCCTTTCCCCCTCCCCTTCCCCTCCCCCTCCCTCTCCCCCCCCCCTCTTCCCCTCCCTCCCCCCCTTCATGGTTTTTCTTCCTTTCCCCTCCCTTGTTCCTTTTCCCCTCCCCCCCCCCTTTTCCGTTCCCCTTTCTTCCCCCCTTCCCTTTCCCCTCCCTTTCCCTTCCCTTTGTCTTCCCCCCCCCCTCCTCTTCCTCCCCCCCACCCCTCCCCTTTTTTCCCCCACCCCTTCCCTTCTCCCCCCCCTTTCCCCCCCCCTTTTTTTCCACCTCCCCCCCCCCCTCTACTGCTGTTCTTTTCCTTTCTTTTTACTGTCGCTTTCCCTTCTTTATTACCCCCCTTTCCCCTTACCCTCCCCCTCCCCTTCCTTCCCCCTTTCTCCTCCCCCTTTCCCTTTTCTCTTTTTTCCCTTCCCCCTTCCCCCTTTCACCTTACCTAGTATTAGGTTATATCACATTTATCTACCCTCCTTATTTCATACTATATATCTGTACTATGTTACATTCGTCCCCACATTGCCCTTTCTCCGCCTGATGTTTTTGCAGTACGGATGTTCCCCTGGTGTTCCCCCCAAACAGCCTCCATATATTATCTTTTGACTTACATGGAAATGTTTATATTATACACATACAAAAATATTTTGGAAATTCTGATAATAGTGTATTATTCATTACAGTGGTCGTATTGCATGCTCCTGAAGAAGCGCCAAGGCGCGTAACATGTCGAGCTTATGAGCATATACAGAATTTGACTACCACCGTCACATAGCGTTTAACTCAACGATATGTACTGTAACTATATAGATCGATAAGTTGTTTTTGTCTCTTACTGATCCTGTAGTTCCGTTGTTTTTCTATAGCAACACACTTACTGTGTATGGAGTGCATATTCTGTAAAAGATGTATATCATATTCAGTTTTTATCCAATTTTTGTCTTTCCCCGTTTTTAGTACAATATTTTTGAAATAAAAATAAGACTTTTAATGATATAAGTATCCTTATTGTGCCTATAAAGTCTTGGTGCCTGCCCACACTTTCATGTTCTCCCAGAGGTAAAGAAGAACCCAAAGATCACTGTGGCTGAGCTCCAGAGATGCAGTCGGGAGATGGGAGAAAGTTGTAGAAAGTCAATCACTGCAGCCCTCCACCATTCGGGGCCTCATGGCAGAGTGGCCCGACGTAAGCCTCTCCTCAGTGCAAACACATGAAAGCCCACATGCAGTTTGCTAAAAAAAACACCTGAAGGACTCCAAGATGGTGAGAAATAAGATTCTCTGGTCTGATGAGACAAAGATAGAACTTTTTGGCCTTAATTCTAAGCAGTATGTATGGAGAAAACCAGGCACTGCTCATGACCTGTCCAATACAGTCCCAACAGTGAAGCATGGTGGTGGCAGCATCATGCTGTGGGGTGTTTTTCAGCTGCAGGGACAGGACGACTGGTTGCAATCGAGGGAAAGATGAATGTGGCCAAGTACAGGGATATCCTGGATGAAAACCTTCTCCAGAGTGCTCAGGACCTCAGACTGGGCCGAAGGTTTACCTTCCAACAAGACAATGACCCTAAGCACAGAGCTAAAATAACGAAGGAGTGGTTTCACAACAACTCTGTGTCTGTTCTTGAATGGCCCAGCCAGAGCCCTGACTTAAACCCAATTGAGCATCTCTGGAGAGACCTAAAAATGGCTGTCCACCAACGTTTACCATCCAACCTGACAGAACTGGAGAGGATCTGCAAGGAGGAATGGCAGAGGATCCCCAAATCCAGGTGTGAAAAACTTGTTGCATCTTTCCCAAAAAGACTCATGGCTGTATTAGATCAAAACGGTGCTTCTACTAAATACTGAGCAAAGGGTCTGAATACTTAGGACCATGAGATATTTCAGTTTTTCTTTTTTAATAAATCTGCAAAAATGTCAACAATTCTGTGTTTTTTTCTGTCAATATGGGGTGCTGTGTGTACATTAATGAGGAAAAAAATGAACTTAAATGATTTTAGCAAATGGCTGCAATATAACAAAGAGTGAAAAATTTAAGGGGGTCTGAATACTTTCTGTCCCCACTGTAGATGAGTGAGTTTAGGGTAGAGGAACTTGACTGGCCTGCACAGAGTCCTGACCTCAACCCGATAGAACACCTTTGGGAAGAATTAGAGAAAAAAGACGGCGAGCCAGACCATCTCGTCCACATCAGTGCCTGACCTCACAAATGCACTTCTGGAAGAATGGTCAAACGTTCCCATAGACACACTCCTAAACCTTGTGGATAGCATTCCCAGAAGAGTTGAAGCTTTTCTAGCTGCAAAGGGTGGGCCAACTCAATATTGAACCCTAAGAGAAAGACTGGGATGCCATTAAAGTTTATGTGCACGTAAAGGCGGGTGTCCCAATACTTTTGGTAATATAGTGTATATGTGAGCACTTGATATGGCATTTTTAGGTAGGAATTATAATCAAGTTATGTAAGTAATTGTAATCTGTTTTCCATTTTATAAGTAGGAACTCCTGAAGAAGCCATTTTATGGCAAAATAAATCAAGATTGGGATTTGGACTCTCCATACCATTGGGCCCAGTACAATTTTTTGGAAACTTATCACTTATGTTGCATATACATATGTTGTATATACCTTTTTGTGCTAAGTTTGTATGGGTCAAGTGCATTGCTATGCAATTGAGAATGATGCTTGAAGCTTTAAAGTGGATGTAAACCCGAATTTTTTTTGTGTAAGATTTCCTATCATTTGAGCCCAGTCTTGTCACAGAGAGTTAATCCATCTCTGAGCAATCTTCTTTTATTGTTCAGTGAGATAAATCTTGACAAACAGAGAAAAACTTTGTCAAATTCTCCCCCTTGCTGTGAGTGACAGGTGATTTACATATCTCATGCACTAGCCTAAGACATGCATTATTTTTTAATTCCCTCCCCCACTCCTTTCTTCAGCAGCTCTGCAAGGATTGGCTGTTCCACACCTCAGCATGATTTGGCATGCTGAAGTCATGTGGTTACTTTCCTGTCTTTTCACTGGATGTTAGAGATCATAGCAGAAGTTCAGTGTAAGAAATACACAGGAGAAAATGTATATTGACAAGGGGAGTGTAGAGGTGGGCGGGGAGTCTACTGACATCACGACTCCACCCACCGAGCTCCAGACAACAGACCCACCCACAGAATATGCAGTTTTTTGGCTCTCATAACAGACAGAGGGGAGACATTTGACAGGTAAGGATACATGCAGGAGGCATGTATATCCTTATAGATAACTCCTATGACAGTAGTTTAGAAAGGATGACATTGGGTTTACATCCACTTTAATACTGATTTTAATGATTTTTGGATTGTGAATAAACTTTGTATATTCTTATATAAAATTATAGTATTCACCTCTTTCATTTTGGGGTTATATGTGGCAACCTATAAGTCCGTTCTTTTATTCTTGTTTGGTTCTAACTTTATACAATATGTGTCCTAGGGGCATTTGAATTTGAATTGTGGTACTTTCCAGTTCCTTGTGTACTGTGTCAATTTGTCACAGCCAGTTTCCACATTCAGAGTTATGACACAGCCTCTGGTGTGACATAGTCTCAATCCTTTTACTTTTGGACAATGTACTTTGCATATTAATGCTTATCAGTCCATTGATCCCTGAGTCTGTTAGCTGCAGACCACAGTCTAGTTTCAGAACCATAGCACAGCTTCTGTTATGATTTGGTCTCTGTAATCTCACTGTGTATAGAAGTCACTGTTGTAGTTAACGTCTCTTGCTATGTAATCTTCATTTATTGGACTCTGCTGGAGTGCCATCCGTTCCAGCAACAGGGGCTTCCTAACAATTTTAACCCTTCAAGACCATTTTAATTAAAATCCCCACCTTTTTTTTCTCAGGTAAAGGTTCAGACTGAAGAAACCTAGTGCTGATGTCATACACTAGGGAAGGTTTGTGTGCACACACTCTATGATCCTTTCCTCAGCTTTTCAACAAAGGGTGAAGTATCTTCCTACTGCTAATGCTGTATCAAGTGCCTTGTGGATCATCTGGTCTCCTAGTCTTGCTCCATTGCCTGCTCTCTGTGTTGTAGTCACCTCTAGCTTCCTGTGATTCTCAGTCACCAGCAGATTCTCACCCACCATTTTTTTTTCATATTTCTTACCTTTATTTTAACTTGTTAATCCGGCCAACAACACACATCCTATCCTATGGTGACAACCGTATTGAATAGTTCATAGTTGCCAAGTAATTGCCCCAGAAAATCCAGAACACTTAGCAATAATTACAGAAACACACTGATCCTTTTTTATTATAGCTCTATAGCTGCTGCTCCCCCTGCAACTGATTGTTAGAGCACAGATGCTACGGCTATGCAAATGCCATAAATAATCCAGAATTATACTTTAGTAGGCAGCCCTTACTGTGTTTCTGGTTCTGGACATAAACCGTTGCATGCCCCCATTCACTTATTCATTACCTGTACAGGAAACTGTGGCTGCACTGGAAACTTGGCATTTCTTCTTCTGCAGTGAGGAAAAGCTCACAAACAAATTTACGTAGCACCTTATTTCTAAACATGTCTACTGTGCATAAGGCCTCATTCACAGCACAACACAAGCACTAAAATTCACACATAGTTGTGTGTTTTGGTCTCATGCACATGGGTGCTTTCAGAGGTGTTGGCACTTTTTTATGTGTATATACACAATTTATGCTGTATGCATGTAAATATTTGCACAAATGTCTGCATACAGTATGTACAGCTCAAATGTATTCAATTGGCCACACCCACTTCACTTACCCCCTATATGCCCAATAAGCAATGCACTTTACTAGCTCCATTTTCCCTTTTATACATTGGTGTCCCTCAAGTGCATAGCAGGAGATGTACCTTTGTCCATCAGTATTTGATTAGTCTGTAAATATCTTCTAGTTGGTTCACAAGTCTGAGAGCTGTAGAGATAAGGACTGATCACAGATCATGATAGAAGAGGAAGTAGCAAGGAATGGTGTTATGTTTAAGCATGCTGAGCTAGACTGATATGGTGTATGTATGATATGTTTCCTCTACATACATGTGATGAATACCAAAACGTATATCTTATCCCCTGCGCGTAGCAAAATTATAAGCAAACACCCTTAGCTGCTGGTGAAATAATAACGCCCCAGGTGTTAGATAAACTTTGAAGATAAAGAACTAACCATACTAACTAACCACCGGCGCATGCACCTTGAAGGTCCGGTATACCATGCTGGACCTCAAGAGCACCGTGACGGAACCAAGGGCTCCTGCATGCAAGCGTGGGAGTGATGTCATTGTGGCTCCAGCCACTCACACAGCCGGAGTCCACAAACCCAGAAGGAACACCAGGGGAAGATGGAAGCCCTGTCAACGGTGACAGCGTGCCGCTGGAGGGCTTCGTTCGCAAGTAAGTATATCATAATGTGCTAGTATGCAATGCATACTAGCACATTATGCCATTGTTTTACAGGGGAAAGTAGTATATTTTCTGTTGTAGAGTAAAAAATAATAAAATAAAACAGTGGTTATAATATACCACCAATGGAAATCTCTATCTGTCTAAAAGCTATCATTTTTTTGGTGTACAGTGTTACATGACCAAGTAATTGTTAGCCAAACTATCACAGCACTGAAAAGTGAAAAATGGCCTGGAAAGGAAGGAGGTGTAACATTCTGGTACCGAGATGGTTAAAGAACTGACATTTTTTAATTGTTAAACATCTATTCACTTTTTTATCTTTTGTTGAATCTCAGTGCTGATGATCTCCAAAAGCTTCTTTGCAGCCACTTCCAGTCTACATGCACTCCAGCACTGGCTGCATGGTGTTTGTCAAGACAAGTTCACTGATGGCAACAACAATCAATCATGCCTGTGTAATGGACTTCAACAGGGTGGCTTCTAGTCTTCATTGGGATTATGTATGATGAGGTGTTACAGCTTGAGAACTAGGAGACAGGGACAGCATGTTGTCACCCTATATATCAAAGACTTTAAGGACAGGATTACCATGTGATATTTTAATGAAAATAACATTTTAACATGTTTAAAGTGAACCCAGTGAGAAGACAATTTTGCAATGGACTGAAGTGTCTTCTCGCAAGAATTTGATTGCTCTGCATTCCCCAGAAGGATGGTAATGTAATGCCCAATGATGTGAAAGACAGGGGTGAAATTTTACACCTACTAACAGTAGTTGATTTGTAAAGTGGGATGTGGCCCAGGCAATTTTAGCAGCCTTTGAATTTTACTGCAAGGTCCACTTTATGCTTGATGAGATTTTAGCGATTGGGTTTACATACACTTTACTGCCCTTCTTTACACCCTCATATTCTGTGCCTGGAATCACCTACTTCTGCCAGTTCTATAGGAAGCCATAAAATGAATGACAGCTGGTTGAAAACTACTAATGGTGTAATTTATTTATACCACCATATATTAATTATTTGGCAAAGTGTACAAGTATGTGTTCTTCCTGAGCATTAGCTGTGCTGTGACCTACACTGCTACAAAAAATTCAAACAAACTCAGCAGAATAAACGTGCACTGGTCCTTACAGCAGCAATACGTTTGAAGTTGTTTGTGATCTTGGACAAGGTAAGTTTACAAATTATTCAACAATCTGTTATACAGAGAGTTCAAAGAACAATGTCATTATAATCATTCAAACGTTTTTTTTTTTTTTCTCAAAAAACATTTTATTGAAAAATAAAAACGTGAATCAATAAGCAGTACAAGTAAAGTAATTCCAAGACAGCCTCGCAAATACATCAAGCATTCACAAAAACACTACATGCGCCATGGGGTAAGCACAATAATACAAATGTATTACACCTCAGCCATATAAAAGTCAGTACAGTATCCACCTTGATATAAACATTCAGAGATGTATCCCTCACCTTTGGCACCTGCTGTGGATCATACAGTTAAATTCACTAGTCAGAGAGGTCTAACCTAGCCAATGAGTAGACTGTCCATCACCAGTTCCAACAGATCCAAAGCCTGGGGCATCCAGCCATGGACACCATAGGTTGTCAATTTTTGCGGGGACTTCCCCTATGCTGGTAGATGTACTCTCTGATCTAAGGGTTTTCCCCATGCATTGTATCTGTTCTTTGTGTGAAGGAGAGTCAGTAGACTACCAGTATTTGAGTATTACCCTCCGGGCTTAAAAAGCATAAAAGCCTGTCTCATAGGAGCTAGCAATTGAAAGTCATCTAAAATGACCGAGAGGCATGGTTTAGGGTCAAGTGGTATGGAGGTTGAAACACAGTATTTATAGTGTTCATCACTCCCACCCATTAGAGATTGGGGCACCTCCAGGTTAAGTGAATCAGGTCCCTATGATCCCTTGAGCACTTGCCACATATAGGGGAGTCTAGAATGCCCATTTTATGCAACCTGGCTGGGGTGAAATGAGCTCTCAAAAGTACATATAATTGCATAAGTCTCTGTATTACATTAACGGAGCATTGAGGTACTGCCTGTAGAGCTTCCTCCCATTGATCATCTACAAATGGGCCAATATCCCTCACCCATCTCTTGCCTACCTTCAAGGGAAACAAAGTAGAAAGCGATTTAGCATCAATGCATAACATCTGGAGATAAATCTCCTGGTAGAAACTAGACATGTGCGGCATCAATAAATTCGTTTCATTTCACAAATTTTCGGCAGGTTTGTTAACTTTTCGTAACTATTACGAATGTTCGTTATGATGAATTTAAAAAGCAAAAAATACCAAATTCAAAAGCCGCAGAACACCCTTTAAAAGTCTATGAGAAATCAAAAGTGCTCATTTTAAAGGTTAATATATAAGCTATTGTCATAAAAAGTGTTTGGGGACCCGGGTCCTGCCCCAGGGGACATGTATCAATACAAAAAAAAGTTTTACAAACTACCGTTTTTCAGTAGCAGTGATTTTAATAATGCTTAAAGTGAAACAATAAAAGTGAAATATTCCTTTAAATTTCGTACCTGGGGGGTGTCTATAGTATGCCTGTAAAGTGGCATTTTTTTCCCCATGTTTAGAACAGTCCCTGCACAAAATGATTACTAAAGGAAAAAAAAGTCATTTAAAAGTACTAGCGCTAGCAGCTATTAATGAATTGTTGGGTCTCTGCAATACACATAAAAGTCATTGAAAAAAACGGTCTGGGGTTCTCCCACAGTGCATTACCAGGCCCTTTGTGTCTGGTATGAATATTAAGGGAAACCATGAACCAAAATTAAAAAAAAAAAAAAATGCGTGGGGGTCATCCCAAATTCCATACCAGGCCCTTCAGGTCTGGTATGGATATTAAGGGGAACCCTGCGCCAAAATAAAAAAAATGGCGTGGGGGTCCCCCTCAAATACCAGACCCTTATCCGAGCATGCAACCTGGCAAGTCGCAGGAAAAGAGGGGGGGAGCACCCCCCATTCTGAACTGTACCAGGCCACATGCCCTTAACATGGGGAGGATGTCCCCATGTTGATGGGGACAAGGGCCTCATCCCCACAACCCTTGCCCGGTGGTTGTGGGGGTCTGCGGGCAGGGGGTTTATCAGAATCTGGAAGGCCCCTTTAACAAGGGGACCCCCAGATCCCGCCCCCCCCGTGTGAATTGGTAATGGGGTAGACCAGAAGAAGATGGAAGAAGAAGCGGGGAAAGAAGAAGACATTAATAAAGGAATTGTCAAAAACCGTCTCTTGTCTTTTTTAACATTTTTTACCCTTTTTTTGTTAAATGGTAGGGGTACATTTGTACCCCATTACCAATTCACACAGGGGGGGGCGGGATCTGTTGGTCCCCTTGTTAAAGGGGCCTTCCAGATTCTGATAAGCCCCCTGCCCGCAGATCAATGTTGGAGCTGCTTAGCCTTATTCCACACTTTTTGGATAAGGGTATATGTGGGTAAAAGGCGGTTAGATTTAACAAAGGCTGCAGCCTCCAATCCAGTAGGTATATCAGCCATCCAAGTTGTGTAGGGCAAAATACATAAAGAGCAATCTGGGTTAGGCTGGTTTAGACCAGTGATGGGGAACAGGTGTGTTGTACAAGAAGAAGAATAGCTGGGGCATAAAATCATTCTCACTAAATCTACTTTACCAGCCAATGATAGCCAAAGTCTGTTCCAAATTTGAATTTTGTCTCTGAAGCGGCTAAGCAAAGTGTTAATATTCAAGAGACAGAAGTCCAGCAGCTGTGGTGTGATCTGTATACCCAGGTATTTAAAGGAAGATGTAACTGGGACTGGGCAGGAGGGGGTGATGGCTCGTAAAGGGTTATCACCTAGTAGCATCAAAGCTGATTTGTCGTAATTTATAAGGAGACCTGAGAACTTACCAAATCAAGTGACAGTACCCATTGCCGCTTCCAGAGATTGTAAGGTATCTCCTAGTAGTAACATAGTGTCCTCAGCATAGAGCATGACTTTCTCCTGCAGCTCAGCAAATTGAAATCCCACTATATCCAGGTTTTTTCTAATGGAAGCGGCCAGAGGTTCAATCGCTAGCACGAATAATAATGGTGACAGGGTACATTCCTGATGGGTACCCCGTCAAGAGAAACTGTAGGTGAGATCCGGCCAGCCTCCCGAATGGCCGCCACCAGGTGATTATATAGCAACTTGACCAATGTCTTTACAGAGCCAAAGCCAAATCTAACAAGGACAGCCCAAAGAAAGGGCCACCCCACACTGTCAAAGGCCTTGACCGCGTCTAGGGACAGCAGTGCCCTGCTGCCCATGTTATCGGCCCTTGCCTGTATATGTGTAAGGAGGAACCTATGCAAATTGACAGCTGTGGACTTTTGGGGCATAAAGCCAGATTTTTTCTGGGTGGACAATCGTGAAATTAGCTTTATTAAGGTGTAAAGCCAGGACATTTGCTAAGATTTTAAGTAGAGAGATCTGCCTGTAAGATCTTGGGTCTGTGGGATCCTTGCCCAGTTTTAGCAAAAGAATGATATTAGCTTTCGTCATAGAATATTGTAAAGTACCGTGCTGCCTGGCAGCATTCAACACCTTTGACAATATCTTTTCTGCATACTGTTTGTACACCTGTACCAGCAGGCCATCACTGCCCGGTGCCTTGCAGTTAGGGAAGGCAGCGGTTTCCTGTTGCAGTTCCTCTAATGTAATTGGAGAGTCAAGCATTCTCCTATTTTGGGTAAACAGTCCCGTTAAGCGGATACTGTTCAAATAGTTCAAGATATCTTTGGATGTGCATACTTGCTTTGATTGATATAGGGTAGAGTCGAAGGAGACAAGTTCTGTCATTATAGAGTCTGGGGTAGTGGTCAACCTACCATCCCTGGCTCACAAAGCACCAATAGAGCTCCCGGAATTCTGTGCTCTAGCAATCCTGGCTAGCAGCCTCCCCATTTATATACAAAAGATACGCTGCGCTAAGGTGAAAATATCTGGAGATTATTAATGCATATGAGGTATACTGAAAACACCACATAAGCGGCTTATCCAGCCACAGCAAGGCACAAAGGATATATATAAAAAAACAAGTGATTTTAAGGTGCAATGTGTAAATAATATACTAGATGTATACCATTAGAATGAGAGTAGCGATGACTAAACTACTAACTGTATATATAATGAATGAAAAATTATTTATATAATCTGAAATTTACCGTGTAAAAAATATATAAATATATTGCAGTGATAAGTGCAAAAATACAACAAAGTGCCAAGTGCCACACAATGAGTGTGAATATCAAATCCAAAATGTGATACGTGGTTATTAAAGTCCAATTTATGAAAGAAATGCACATAAAGTCCATAAAAACAATTCATAAAAAATCCAACGTGCGTGCATTAATCTTAGTGCTTAGTGCTCAGAATTCCATGCTCAAGTGCCATCCAGTGACCCCCCGGAGAAAGCCGCTCATCTCAGAGCGTGCGACTCAGCTGTGAGACTAAACACGCTTATGAGCCATCCCACAGCTCAGTGATGGAATCCAGATACACAGTTTTCAGCAGCAACTCCACAGTTAGGAATAAAGGAAAAGAAAAACTGGATAGTGTGATATCGTTTATAAATGTTTATTAGCATAAAAGCTCCCCACATTAGGGTACTCACATTTGCAAGGTGTGTGAGTGCACCAATCTGATAACAGTCTCCAAAGTTTGCCTCAACGTTTGCCTGTCAGGAGGGATAAGCTGTGCTTCGCATCTCAGTGGAGTGAAAGGCTCCGTGCTCCGTCCTGGCCTCTCCCCTACGCGTGTTCGACACAGGGTCACGTGTCTTCATCAGGGGATATGCTCTAATTGGCATACCTGTTGCTCAAGCACAACTCGTAAACCATTTGTTTTTCGTTTAACTCCATTAACTTAGTTTATAAGTATACCTTGTAGGAATGCTTTAAAGGCATCCCAGCTTTGTGGTATATCAGCTTGGTCTTGATGGGCCGCCAGAAAATGAGCTATAGAGCGATGTGTAATGGGATGTGAGGGAAAAAGGTTGAGCCAAAAGGCATAAGCTTCCATGGGTCAGGTAGTAAAGAGGTTGTGAGCCTTATTGCCAGGTGAATCACGGGGGGGGGGGGGGGGAATGGTCTGATATTCATCTGGGGAGGTAACTCGAGAGGTAGGGCACGAAGGGAGGGGGTACCCAAACTGAGATCAATGCGAGATAGTAACATATGGGAACATGAAAATTGTTTCTCCTGAGGGTGCTTAGCACGCCATAAGTTAATCCAGCCCACCTCTTCCATGAACTTATACAGGACAGTACCTCTATCAATATTCCCCATGTTAGGAGGGGGGTGTTTATCTAACATGGAGTGGAGGTAACAATTAAAGTCACCCATCAGTAGGAGAGGCAAGTCTGGTTTATCCAACAGGTATGCAATAAGGTTTGCAAAACTTCCCTGGAAAAGGGAGGAGGAATGTAAACCACAGCATAGACCATGCCAGTTGGAAAAATGAGTGTGGGACCTGAATTGGAATTGTTTGGAAGGAGTAAAGAAATCTGGGGAGGATATCTATCTTAAAGAGAGACGACCAGGAGTGTCGCATAGATGACCATCTCTTAAGGCGTTGCTGCATAGTGTACAAAAGCAGGCAATAATTCAACTCGTATAATTTGTGGAGTTGCGAAGGTATTTGTACTACCAGATAATTAATAGAGTGTTGTAAACACTGGAATGGAAATTTGTCAGCGAGGGAGTCCTTAGTACCTACAGGGAGTGAAATATTTAAGCAATATGATTTTGTTGCATTTATTTTGAAGTTGGTCAGGGTACCAAAAAGTTCCAATTCCTATAACAGTGAAAGAAAGGCTATTAGTGGATCATCCGCAAATGGTCTAATTTTGTATTGCTTGCCAGCAATAGATTTATGGTCTTCTCACGTGCTGTGTTGTTAGTGCCACATTGTCTGAATTTATGAGCCATTGACTCGCATTTTTTCTGGGAGCTGCGATGCACTCCCCAGGGTTTCCCCTCCCCCTTTTCGGGCGGGGGTTGCCTCAGCATTGTGCATCGACGTCACGTTCCACACACTTCACATGCGGCGTCGCTCAACGATCGCTGCCGCGCCACCAGTCTTTTCTATCTGCAGTATGTGTGAGGGGACTTGGCCGGTCGGACATTGGCGCCTCCTCCCTTCCTATGCACACATAGTTTTGGGGGTGTGGGCCATGTGCGTCCCTATAGGCTCCATCTGGGGTGGCAGGTCCGTCCTGTTGGCGTTTCCAGATCATTCTCACTACATTTCATCACGATTCTCCAGGTTCCAGCACTAGCTATTTTACCATTCATAGCCTCATATTGCACATTGATATAAGTTCTAAATGGGTTCACATTCACATAGTTCCTGTTGGTGGATTTTTTACCTAATTATTGTCACATTTTTCCACTCCCCAATCCTCCCGGGTTGGGATTCACCAGCACCACCATGGTTACATTCACTTTTCCTGTCCTGAAACAGACAGGGTTTTGTTATACATGTTACTATACCTATTAATATATATGTTTATATATTTTTTGGTAGTCCCTCAAGACAATCAAAAAATCAAAACATTCATGGTCACGCCCAGGAAATTGCTCTGCCGGGATTTCTGCATCCCTGGTTGTCACCTTGCACGGGCACACTGTTCACGCAACCACAGCTCCCGGAAAAGATGCCCCTCTCTAGGGGTTTCTAGCCATTGGTGTTGCACTTTCAATACACAGCGATTTTGTGAGTACTCCATTTCTAATGGGGGTTTTTCTCCCATTTTGATGTTTTTCTTTCAAAAAAGACAATTATTTAAGGGTTTTTATGTTTTTTACAGATGTACACGTTTGCTCCTGAAGAGTGGATAAAATTCCATGAAACGCGTCGAGATGTTGTACTTATGTTTAAAGCGATCGTATGTTTTTATTATTTTATTTTAGAATCATGTACCTGTGTAATTGTATATTAATTTTTTGTAAATGATGGTGTTTATTCCTAATAGTGATGGGAAGTCAAGAGGTGTTATACCGACAATCTTTCCACATGGATATGTGTCATTCATGCTTTTATATGTATGTATCCAGATTAAATATTGCGATAATAATCAGTATAACTTATTATTGTTTATATCTGGCACAATTAAATACCTATATTAGACCTTTTCATATTGACTGCGTGCCTCATTCAAAGACCCATTTTCTTCCTTTTCTCTTTCCCACATATTTAGGGATGGAGGCATGACTAGGTCCCTGCCTCATTTAAAGTCCTAACAAATCTCCTCTTTTTGTACTAAATCAGGGATGGAGGCACACAGTCCATACACTACAGTCAGATTCAATAAATAAATGACCAGTATATTTAATTGTAGCTGGCCCAATTATATCAATCCTTAGCTTGTTGTTGTACTTTGTGCTTGTAAGGGATCAGACACTTATTAGGATGGTCCCTCCCTATATTACATTTTTATTATCTAGATTTATGGTCTTCTCACGCGCTGTGTTGTTAGTGCCGCATTGTCTGGATTTATGAGCCGTTGACTCGCATTTTTCCGGGAGCTGCGATGCACTCCGCGGGGCCTTCCCTTTTGGGGTGGGGGGATGCCTCAGCATTGTGCATCGACGTCACTTTTCACACACTCGACGTGCGGCGTCACTCAATGAGTGCTGCCGTGCCGACAGTGTTTTCTATCTGCAGTATGTGTGAGGGGGTTTGGCGCCAAATGCTGGGCGACGTGGCCACTCAGACACTGGGACCTCCTCCCTTCCTATGCACACTTAGCGTGGCGTTTGATACATGTGCGCCCTTATAGGCTCCATTTGGGATGGCATCCAGATGAAATATTGCAATACTAATCAGTATCATGTATTATTGTTTATATCTGACACATATAAATACCAATTTTTGACCTTTTCATATTGACTGCGTGCCTCATTCAAAGTCCCATTTTCTTCTTCTCTTTCCCACATAAATAGGGATGAAGGCATGACTAGGTCCCTGCCTCATTTAAAGTCCTAACAAATCTCCTCTTTTTGTATTGAATTATTAGCACGTATAGCCATTGCCAAGTGCTCCATTGCGAGTATATAGAGGAGCGGTGAGAGAGGGCATCCTTAGCGGCTCCTGTGAAATATGCAGACAGGGTCCGAACATAAACCATTCACCCTAAAACGAGCTGTTGGACATGAATAAAGGGACATTATTTTATGAATCAGGTCCAGGGGTAGACCAATTTGCTCAAGTGTTGTTTTCAAGAATACCCAATCTAGACGATTAAACGCCTTTTCAACGTGCAATGAAAGGTGGCATAAAGGGACCTTCCGTGACTGGCAGTGAGAAATAAGAGCTAATATTTTAATAGTATTATTCTGTGCTTCGAGCATGGAAACAAAACCAACCTGATCTAGATTAATAAGGCCCCTTTCACACTGGGACGTCAGCGCCGTTGGCTGTAAAGCGGCCCTATTTTTAATGCCGCTTTACCAGCGTTTTTGTGGGGGTTTTCATCCACTAGCAGTGTGGTTTTTACCCCCGCTAGCGGACGAAAAAGGGTTAAAATGACCCGCAAAGCGTCGCTGCAGCGACGCTTTGCTGGCGGTTCGGCAGCGGTGCCCATTCAGTTCAATGGGCAGGAACGGTTTAGGAGCGTTGTCCTTCACCGCTCCAAAGATGCTGCTTGCACTGCTCCAGTGTGAAAGCCCTCGGTCTTTCACACTGGAGAGACAGGAGAGGCTCTTTATAGGCGCTATTTTTAGCACTGTAGCGCCTCAGTGTGAAAGGGGTCTAATTGAAGGGATGACCAACTGGAGTCTCTCTGCTAATAATTTAGCATACATTTTAAGATCAACATTAAAGAAATAGGGAGGTAGCTTGAGCATTCAGTATGATGTTTCTGGTCTTTATGGATAAGAGTGATATGGGCTTCCTGCAATTGTCGAGGGAAGGAGCACATGTCAAAAATTGAGTTGAAAGTAGTATCTGGGGAATGGGGGCTAAAGCATGTTTGGAAATTGTTTATAAAATACACTTGAAAGGCTGTCTGGGCCTGGACTCTTGCCAGACAGAAGTGCCTTAATCGTTTGAAGTATTTCCTCTATAGAGAAGGGAATATTCAATGAGTCAGCAATAGACTGGTCTATCTTGGGAAGAGCCGTTGACAAAATGTATTGAAGAAGCTTTTCACGTCCCTGCATGCTAGCGGGAGCCGTGAAAGAATTGAACATGTTGTAGAGAGTCGTGTAGTAGTCATAGAATGTCTGTGTGATATCTTCAAATGAATGCACCAGTCCCTTCTTAAGACAACGTAGTTTAGGGATATATGTACGTCCCAATTTTGTGCGGATTGACTTAGCTAACGTTCTACTTACCTTATTGCTAAACTCATACATAATTTTACTTGTACAGTCCTTGTGTTGGAAGTAAACTTGATCAAGTAATTGATGGAGATCTTTGCGTTTGCTTTCCAATTGTTGAAAGAGATCAACCTGAAGTGAAAGTTTGAGCAAGCTGTAGTGTGTGAACTTCCTGAAGAAGCTGTATAATATCCTTAGAGTGTTCTTTTTTCAAGCATGCACTCTTTGAAATAAGGGACCTTCTTATAACACATTTCAGAGCCTCCTATTTAAGTGCTTGCACCTTTGTGTCCTGTATATGATCCAATAAGAATTGAGAGATCACGTGTCTTACTGCCTCGCAAGTTGATTCGTCTTTTAGGAGAGTTTCATTCAGCCTCCAAGAGAAGTGTGGTAGGTCGATTAAAAAAAAGAGCAGAGAATGAGCCAACCATAATTGAGATCGCCCAAGGTTTGCCAGCTAAGCATGTTATGTGAAACAAGAAATTAGTCCATCCTACTAGATGTGGCAGGTGTTATATCTGACTGAACGTGATTACATTTGTCACTCTCTAAGCCATGCCACAAGTATACTAGTTGAAATTCGTGCAATCGGCACTTGAGTCATTGAGCTGAGACAAGGAAAAACTAGGAGAGGTAGACGTAGTGTTTAGCAATGGATCAAGAATAATATTTAAATCCCCTCCCAGCACTATTCTTTCTTTAGCTAGAGAATCTAATTTACACAGGTGAGCAAGCAGCATATGGATCTGGCCCTGGTTAGGAGCGTAAACATGAATCAAAGTAAACTGTGCATAACCACTCTGATTGTCAAAACCTCCATACAGTGTGGGATGCCTTTAAGGCTTTACTACGTGGTGTATTTACTTTTGAAAATAGCATTAAACATTAAATAGGCCACTAACTCCCACAAAGAACAGGCTGCACAGCTGGTAAGTCGCTTAGTGGCTGAATTTACTGCTGACCCATCCGACTTTACCAGAGAGGCCTGGACCTCTGCACATGAGGCTCTGGATAGCATTAATGCATCTACAACGTATAGGAAACATTTTTTTTTAACAAATTGGCATTCTATGAGGAGGGAGAGCAGACTGGTTGACTACTAGCCAGGATTGTTCAATCCCATTAAGCCTCCCCATCCATTGGTGCCCTGTGCACACGGAATGGCAATGAGGTAAACTTTCCAGATCAAATCATGGCGGAACTAGTAGAGTTCTATTCTGACTTATACCAGTCTAAACAACAGTACTCTGCAGACTCCCTACAAAAGTTATTGAACGGGATAGAATTACCTTGCTTATCGGAGGATCATAGGCGTTTTCTGGATTCTCTGATAACCCTGAGAGAACTACATCTGTCGGCCAGCCTGTTCCCGAATTTTAGGGCGCCGGGGGATGATGGACTTCCCATGGAGGTGTATAAGCAGTATGGGGAGGTCATACTTCCTCACCTACTTTTTAAGACGGCCAACAGGTATCAGGCCCTTCCTAGATCCGTGACTCAAGTTAACATTATCTTATTGTTAAAACCCGGTAAAGATCCACTAGACCTAGGTTCATATAGGCCCATCTCCCTCTTGCAAACTGATATAAAACATCTGGCAAAAGTGCTATCCCTGCGTTTAAATATAGTCATCACGACTATTATACACTCAGATCAGGCGGGATTTATTCCCCAAAAATCCACTGCGATTAATCTGCAAAGGTTATTTCTCAATCCCCAGTCCAATGCAGATAACTCAGGGGACAGGGCTCTGCTGTCGCTGGACACCCATAAAGCTTTTGATAGCATAGAGTGGAGAAACCTATAGGCGACAATGGAGAAATTTGGGTTCGGACCAACCTTCCTATCGTGGGCTAGATTATTATATAGTTCCCCCCAAGCAGCAATAAGAGAGGCAGGAAGGCTTTCACCCACTTTCCCCCTTCACAGGGGAACCCAACAGTGGTGCCCATTAACCCCTCTCCTTTTCGCCATAGCCATTGAGCTCTTAGTGATTATGATACGCTCCAATATGTATATCCGTGGCTTTCAATACAGGGAAAGGCAAGATAAGATCATGCTGTATGCAGATGATACTATGCTGCTACTGGGAGACACCAACACATCTCTGCGAGAAGCTATGACAGTCATAACTAATTTCGGGAATTTTTCCGGTCTCCTCATAAACTGGACTATGTCCTCTATCATGCTTTTAGACACAGACCTGGAATCCTCAAGTTCAATTCTTCATAACATCTCGCTTTCATCTAATTTCAAATATCTAGGCATATACATTACCCCGAAATTGCTTGATTACATCTTTTAAACTTGTCACCTTTACTTACTCGTATGGGAGACAAGGTTAAAATATGGACTAGATTAAATATATCTGTGGTAGGGAGAATCAATCTTATTAAAATGATTCTCATGCCATAGCTTCTTTATATACTTCACAATTACCCAATGGTTATCCCCAAAAGATATTCCGTGTTATTAGTTGATTTCATTATCCTTGGCCATTCTCCTTGTTTGATTTCTTGAAGCCCTAGGCTCAGGTGTTCACTCAGCAGGTTTCCTACAATACCACATACCATAGACTTGGATACATTATTGGTTTGAAGTGTTTTATTCAGGGTACTCACTGACATTTGAATGCAAATCTGCAGCAATGATGTGAATGTTTCAAATATCTATTTTCATTTCAGCTAGAGTGTTTAAATCCACTCTTCCCCCTTTAAGCAGTATCTGCTGTAATCCACCCACAAAATGTTGTTTTCTTATATTTCGACTGTCTATATCAGGGGTCTCAAACTGGCAAGCCCTCCAGCTGTTGCAAAACTACAAGTCCCATGAGGCATTTAGTGGCTGACAGTTACAAGCATGACTATCACAGGTAGAGGCAGGATGGGACAACAGCAACAGCTGGAAGCCCACCAGTTTGAGACCCCTGCTCTATATTAACCCTATTCCAAATTGAACTACCCAAACTGGGTCCTAATATTATATTAGTACCCAGATCCCTCTTTGAAACTTTCTTAAATTGAGCCATTGTGTAGCATCCCATAAGTTTAGATGTATTTGGAAAACCGTTTTAAACCATATTTTCATTGATTCTGGGCAACTCTCTGGAATGTTAAATGATGTAAAATTCAACAATAATGGTAATGATAAATATGAAACAATTTTTGTATATAGTGATGTAGTAGTTATTCCCGCAGCACTCGGTTCTTTCAGAGAGATTGTGTTTATTGGGTCCCAGCACATAACAAAGTTCACAAGATAATTGCAACAGATGACAAAGTCCAGTATTTCAATGAACAGCAGCCTTCAGAGTCCCATTTGTCCTAGCATATATTAGCAAGAATAGAGACACTACAATCCAGCATATGTCCCATCTATAATATGCATCTATATATCTTCCATGCCTGCAATAAAGTGTGTTATAATCTAGACATGTACTCATCTTAATGGAGAAGAGAATGTGAGAAAGAATGAATGATTAACAGCTAAAACTTCCCCTGAAATACAGCTGCAAGTCTTTTTGTCAGACTAGTAATTGCAGCGAAAGGTGGTTCTACAAAGGGGAGCTGAATACAAATGCACACCACACTTTTCACTTATTTATTTGTAAAAAGTTTTGAAAACCATTTATCATTTTCCTTCCACTTAACAATTATGTGCCACTTTGTGTTGGTCTATCACGTAAAATCCCAATGAAATACATTTACGTTTTTGGTTGTAACATGACAAAATGTGGAAAATTTCAAGGGATGTGAATACTTTTTCAAGGCACTATATATGGAACTGTGCTTTTTTTACGTGTTGGAAGACATGGATTGATGAATCTCATGGTTCTTGGATACAGAGAATGCACTTCATTAGTCTGTTGCTGGAGTGCGAGGGAAGCTCATAATATGCTTGCGGTTATAGACGGAATGGACTTTTGCTCATATATGACTATATCTGATGTTATCCCAAGCTGTTAATGATTGTTTCCTCCTCTGGATCACTATACCCTTGCTGTCCCCTTCACAATCATTCTTAGGGGAGGGGGTTTAACCATTTTATACCTGAGTCTTTTCATTGCATTTCTCTACATTAGGAATGATCTCAAAGGATTTCCATGCTTCCTACATACACCTATTCAGCACAACCACAAGTTTTTCCTCAGTTTGCCATGTTGAAGAAATTAGGTTCTGTGTAATGTACATGTACCAACATATGGACTATCATCCATGATGGGCATAATCACCTCATGATCCCTGGAGGAATGTTTATTGTCTATATCTTGTTTGTGTGTATAAAAACACATTAATTGTGATATCACCTATTATAGACATTATGTAAAAAAGGGGGGGAGTTTTGGGACTTTAAATGAGGCGCACTAGTCGCCTCCATCCCGGTATCAAGTAATATGCAAAAGTTGGGACTTTAGCTGAAGCAGTTGAAATGCGGAGGATGAAGTAAAAAAGTATATTTATTAATCATAGTAGATATAGTAAAGAGAATTTCATATATATACATACACAAAAATTGGCACAAAAATGTAGCCATGATGGATAAAAAAGTAAATGCAATTAAATACATGATCATACTGAGTGTATAGTAATCAAAGTGGTATTAGTACAAGACAGCAATATGGCCTACAGGTGCCAAATGTGGCATGCCCGGTAACTGTATCTATGATCGCATGATATATATATAGATATGATAATATTAAAATAGTAATAACATCATCGAGGTGAAATGGATAAGGCTGTAGCATCAAGTATAGCTCAACGCGTTTCGTGGATGGTTTTCTCCACTCATCAGGAGCAGATGCGACAGATTCCTGTAAGATATATACATATAGTAAACCACACTCTATATAGAGGGGAGTACAGTAAAAAATGCTAAAAGTAGTTGGCCAAAACCACACTTACTAACCCTGGCACTGAGTGCGGCACACGGCAGATGGCATGGAGTGGGCCAGAGGCACAAACCTCGCCGCGGGAGCTGAGGCGGCATGATATGTCTTAACAGCATCAGGTGATGGAATAACAGTGTCTGGGTAGAAGAGTAGTCTCCATGTAACAACAATGATGGTGTATAGCTTGTCAAGACAGGGATATCTGGGGACAAATATTAAATATATATGTATATAGTTTTAAATGAAATTGTTTTATTGAGTAATTTGTAAATAATATACCCAAAGATACCCACATGTGAAGTACTGGTAGATATTATAGTGAGAATAATATAGTGAACTAATTTAATTAAAAAGTGACTGACAATAAATCTAAGTATGTGCAGATGTTTGGACAAAAAAAGAGTGATAGATTAAGTGGAACTAATGAAAAAAGACCAAAATATGCAATGAAGTAAAACAAAAATGACAAAAAAAGTGAGCCTAATCCCCAAGAACCTTACCTAATGCTGCAAGTCATGCAATACCACCGAGGAGAGAACAGCTGGTATGCAGAAACCCCAGGAGGAGACTGGCCATTTGAACAGCCCGCTCCAACTGGGGGACATATAAGTATATGCCGCCAACGCCACATGCGTGAGCCTGCGGGAGGGGGGAAGCGGCGTCCGCACCTGAGCTAAGTCATCGCTCATTGATTGGCGCCATGGAGCCCTCTTCCCGATGGTGAATCACGCAGGTGGTGCTCCAAACGTCAGCGCAGTGACGTCAGAACCGAAGTCCCGCGTGTGACACAGGGACCGTTTGCGCCGATTATTGGGTCACCATGCCTTTGTGTGTGAGTGAGATGGATGTGTGTGGTTTTAAATGTGTGTGGAATTATGTGTTTGGGTACCTTTTTAGTTTAACAGATTTCTAGTATTTGATAACAAAATTCTGGTTTGACTAAGCCCAGTGAGTTGTAGTACTGATTTACCAATTATCACTCATTGAGAGTGGTTGAGTCAAAAAAGGTGGTCTTTTATTCTCAGTTCTGCATGTTTACTTTTTGCCAATCAGCTGGTACCATTCCAGTCAGCAAGCTGTCCTTAAAAATTAGGAGTTATGGTCTATCTATCACGTGGCTAAGTTCTTCGAGACCTCTTGGGTGTAAGCCATCCAGTCCTGGTGTTTTGTTCATATTTTCTTTAGTTTTTATAGTCTTCTTTGAACACTGGTCTCAGTCTGCTACAGGGGTACATTCAATACAATATGATTAACATGAATGTCTTGGTTTATGATACCCCTCCTTTTCATTTGTATAAATTGTGGAGAAGATTGTATTTAATGCAGTTGTCTTCCCCCTGTCACTTGTGACCAACTTTCCCTAATCCCCTGATTTATATCCCCTGATATCATCAACAGGTGAGTCACTGTGGAGAGAAAGGAGCCGACAGCTGAGCAGCCAGCTTTGAGAAGGAAGGGCTAAGGGAGGACAGGGGCATGTACGTCCGAGGATGAGTCCCAAGAGCGTTCCTCCAGACCTTACCCTTTCCAGTGCACCAAGTACTGTATGCGTCCACTGAACCTACGGGAGTCAACAATGGACTGTGCTTCATACTCCTCATGATTCTCAACCTGTACAGGGTGAGGACAAGGAACCAAGGTGGTAAAGCGGTTGCAGACCAAAGGATTTAAAAAGGAGACATGAAATACATTTGAGATACGCATATTAGAAGGAAGGTCTAATGCGTAAGCCACTGGGATAATCCTGTAAAGAATATGGAAAGGCCCAATAAACTGAGGTGCGAACTTCAGAGAGGGAACACGAAGTCGGAAGTTGTGAGATGACAGCCAGACCCTGTCCCCAACCTGGTAGGAAAGCGCAGGCAGGCGTCTGCGGTCAGCATCGAGTCTGTACCTATCATCAGCATGTCGTAAAGCCTCCTGGACTTGTGCCTAAGTGGAACGAAGACCACGGAGATGCTCCTCTAATGCAGGAATAATCTGCGGAACAAACGTGTCAGGCAACATGGAAGGTTGGAAACCATAGTTCGCCATAAACGATGAAGAGGAGCGAAACCAGACATACCTCTTATAGTGGTAATACTCGAGGCGGGTGCCTGCGCAGAGACTGGAGAAGCAGCAGGGATGGCCTGCAACACAGGTTGTACCAGAGCAGCCACAGTGGGAGATTCCAGGTGAGCGGTTTTTATTAGAACATTTTTTCTCATTAACCCCTTGCCCAGTGCTGGGACAAGGTTATCCAGCGCCCAGGGCAAAGATGGCACCCCGCCCCCCGGGTTCGGACTTGGGCCCCTTTCACATAGGCTTTCCGATCAGGTCTGTCAGTTTTTCAAGCTGACCTGATCGGAACCTCAATTCATTCCTCTGGTGCAACAGATGTCAGCGGTGACATGTCCGCTGACACCCACTGCTATCTGATCCTGTCTGTGAAATCTAGACGGATGGAAACCCTATTTTCCATCCGTCTGGCGATCGGATGAAAACAGCCAGGCGGTTTGTTTTCATCCAATCTCCTCATAGAGGAGAGTGGGTCTCTGACAGGTCCATCTCAGCACAGTGAGCAGAGACAGACCTGTCATTCGCCTGCTCAGCGTGGCTCAGTGGAACGATCTGCCGCTGAGCAAAGCGGAGTCCTTCGGGTGGGCCGCCTGTATGAAATTACCCTAATAGTGGTGTAAGGTCTGTAATGTTTGTGACATGCACTATAATGCCCTGTACACACGGTCGGATTTTCCGACGGAAAATGTGTGATAGGACCTTGTTGTCGGAAAATCCGACCGTGTGTGGGCTCCATCACACATTTTCCATCGGGATTTCCGACACATAAAGTTTAAGAGCAGGCTATAAAATTTTCCAACAACAAAATCCGTTGTCGGAAATTCCGATCGTGTGTACACAAATCCGACGCACAAAGTGCCACGCATGCTCAGAATAAATTAAGAGACGAAAGCTATTGGCTACTGCCCTGTTTATAGACCCGACGTATGTGTTTTACGTCACCACGTTCAGAACGATCGGATTTTCCGACAACTTTGTGTGACCATGTGTATGCAAGACAAGTTTGAGCCAACATCCGTCGGAAAAAATCCATGAATTTTGTAGTCGGAATGTCCGATCAATGTCCGACCGTGTGTACGGGGCATTATAGTACTTACAATGTTGCACTGCAGCAACCTGAGAGTAATGGGTGCACAGATATGGGGTAGTGGTTGGTGGTGTCAATGTGGAAATGTGGAAGAGAAGTCCATGACCTTTTTCTAAAAATGTTCTGCACCAAACCACATAGAGCTGCAGCACCATGTGGTTTGGTGGCACTATGTGGTTTGGTGTGTGTGTGAAAATATGTGCGTTAGCAGATGTGTGGGTGTGCCTTTAACTATCTATGGTACTGCTGTGCATCTACTAAAGGACAGTGCGCTTCTGTGTTTGTCAAGAAAACCACAATTTTGTGCATGATCCTAGCCTTATAGCGAGTTCACACTAGTGTGCTGTAGTTTGACCACAATGCGATTGTATGTGTGATTTACCTGCAGTTTTAGGTGTGCCCCTAATGAATTCTATTAGACTGTGTGTTTTCTGATTGCGCATCAAAGATGCAGCATGCAAGACTGTGATTTGCTTTCATGAAAATGGTCTAATAGAATTGAATGGGAGGGCACTTAAAACTGTGGGTAAACTGCATACAATCGTGCTGTGGCTAAACCACAGCACACCAGTGTGAACCTGTTATTAGCCCCTGTTCACATTGACTGTGGCTTTAAAATTGTGCGACTTCACCTGAAATTCAGAGCCGCATCTCAGTGCGACTTTGGGTTGTGACGTTGAAGACATCTGTGTGGCTTCATGCACAGATGTCTATTGAAATCGCACCCTAAATTGCAAAAGTAGTGCATGTACTACTTTTTCAAATTGATGCAGCACCACAAAGTCAGCGTCACATTGGTTTGAACACTGCCATTACATGCAATAGTATGTGACTTGTCAAATCGCATGACAAATTACTCCAATTTAAATGGGGGGGGGGGCTAAGAGATAAGAAAAGAGAGAATCGGTGAGGAGGTTGGGGTGGTAAAAGTATGTGCTATTGAAGAGCAAAGTGATGGCATGCAGAGACTGTGCTAGGCTGCATGGTGGGGACAGGACAATTACAAGAACTAAAAGGAAACTGGGATGGAAAGGGTGTAAGATCTGTGTGTGGAATGCTGAGCTGAGACAGGAGGCTGCATGATATGTGTAGTGGAGATTTATGGAGGGGACAGCAGATAAGAGAAGAAGGTGAAAAAATTAACAAGGCAGAGGAACAGGAGGATCGCTGCTGACTTACTGTGTGATCACGCAGGAAAGGTAGAAAGGGATGTAGACGGTGTGGAGCGGAGATGAGCCGGACCATAGTAAGAGTAACAGGGAAGAAGGTGAAGAGACCCAGGAAGAAAAGTAAGTTGAGGGCGGGAGTGTGGCTTGCTGGAGGAGAGAGTGATTATTAGCAGCAGTAATTAGCAGAGATAAGGCAGAGTTGGATGAGTGGAGGAGTCTGATAATCAGTAGATATGCAGTGAATACACAGTCACTCCTGTCAGTGAGGCAGGAGCAGCTACCGAAGCTCCCAGTGCGCCCCCCCTCCCCTCAGATCAAGAAACCCCCCAGGGCAGTCGCCCCTCCGCCCACCCCTTGTACCGGCCCTGCTCTTGCCGACCAGTCGCCATCATTATACTGTGACAGGTCAGCTCTCCTGCGCAAACCTCCATAGGTGTACATCGGTCTTTGCACAGAAGATAGAGGGCACACACTCGATGCGGTGTACAGAGGCAGAACGGGGAACTGCCTATGTAAACAAGGCAATTCCCCGTTCTGCCAGATGACATGTCAGAGATCTTCTGTTCTCAGTGATCAGGAACAGCGATCTCTGTAATGTCCCTAGTAGTCCATTCCCCTTACAGTTAGAACACACCCAGAGAACACAGTTAACCCCTTGATCGCCCCCTAGTGTTAACCCCTTCCATGCCAGTGTAATTTTTACATTGATCAGTGCATTTTTTTAGCACTGATCAATGTCCTTAAAGTACTTCCAGTTTTCTTCAGTGTTCTTTGTTGCAAGAATTTGATCCCATTTAGTGTCATGTAGTGTGGAGTGCATCTTATTAAAGTTGACTATTTTGAAATTTAGTGTTCTTGTCCTACCCTTGTGTCTTCACAAAGTAATTACATTTGCCATAAATTACAGGGAATGATCACAATTTCCTAAGTTATCCCTTACTCCCACATCTGCATTCAGCTCTGGGTTGTTTGTAATTAGTAGGTCCAGTAAAGCAATATTTCTAGTTGGGGCTTCCACCATTTGACTCATGAAATTGTCATGGATCACATTCAAGAAATGAAAAGCTTTAGTTGAGTGTATAGAGTGTATAGTTCCTTCTGCCCGGTCAATACCAGGATAGTTGAAGTCCCCAATGAGCCCTGCCTGCTCACCATTCCTACCTGAGTAGATTGATCTCTTCATCTTCCTTAACGTTAGGGGACCTATAGCATATACTCACAATTAGTTTTTCATTTGAGTCATCGCTTTAAAGCTCCAGCTACAAAGACTCCACCTCCTCACTAGCCCGGTTAGCAATGTCACATGCATATTAACGAGCAAATCACTCTTGACAGTCACACCCCTCCCCCGCTTCTACCCCTGGAAAGTTACAAGCCAGTCATGTAAGCTGTTAAACCAGGTTTCTTACATTTCCAACAAAGTCAAAATCCTCATGCAGCAGCAGATCTAGATTTCTAGCATTTGTGCACATGCCTTTTAATTTTGTACACATACATAATATTTGATCCTTTCTCGCTCTTAGGCCCCTTTCACTCTGGGGCGTCGGCGCCGTCAGCAGTAAAGCGCCTCTATTTTTAGCGGCGATTTACCGTCATTTTGCAGCGTGGGGTGGTTTTAACCCAAAAAAGGGTTAAAACGACCTGCAAAGGTTCGGCAGCAGTGCCCATTCAGTTCAATGGGCAGGAGCGGTGAAGGAGCGGTGTATACACCGCTCCAAAGATGCTGCTTGCAGGAGTTTTTTTTAACGTCCTGCAAGCACCTGTAAAGCGCCTCAGTGTGAAAGGGGTCTTAGGCTACAGAAAGATTCATCCAGCCTATGAGTTTTAGTCTTAGAGACTTTTGTTGCTCAATTGTCTGGTTTGAGACGTTCTTCCCCACCAACTTTGACTACATCGGCACACTTTGAACCTTGCTCTCTGCACGATATAACTTTACTGATTCCCCCCTCCCCACATTCTAGTTTAAAAATTACTCCAACTTTCTGGCCGTCTTCTCCCTCACAAGAGAGCTGTAAATTTAGGTGCAGTCCGTTTCTGCAATAGAGCTAGTAACCAACTGCAAAGTCAGCCCAGTTCTCCACAAACCCAAAACCCTCCTTCCTGCAACAATTCCTGGACCACTGGTTTACCTCTCTAAGTTCTTTCTGCCTCTCTGGTATGGCTTGAGGTACAGACAGTATTTCAGAAAATACTACCTTGAAGGTCCTTTTAAGAATGTTTCATCTTCCTCTAACTTTGTCATTTGTACCAATATGTACAATGACAGCTCGGTTGACAAAGTAAATTAAAGGCACTTGGCACAATGGCCAAGCGTCACTCTGTACTTTAACCGCTTCCCGGCTGCCTCACACAGATATACCGCGGCAGAAGGGCACGTTCAGGTGAATTAACATACCTGTACGTTGCCCTTTAAGAGGTGAGCCCGCCGGGGAGCTCCGCGAGGGTGATCACGGGTCCCACAGACTCGATGTTTGCGAGGATAACCGTGATCATCTCACGGAGAGGAAGAACGGACAAATACTGATGTAAACAAGCATTTCCCCGTTCTACCTAATGACACTGATCACAGCTCCCTGTAATCGGGCGCGGTGATCAGTGTCGTGTCACACATAGCCTATCTAGGACACGCTTAACCCCTACAGCGCAACCTAGTGGTTAACCCCTTCACTGCCAGTCACATTTACACAGTAATCGATGCATTTTGAATCACACTGATCGCTGTATAAATGTGAATGGTCCCAAAATAGGGCCAAAAGTATCCAATCTGTCTGCAGTCACGATAAAAATCACTGAAAAATTATTACTAAAAATGCCATAAAACTATCCCCTATTTTGTAGACGCTATAGCTTTCGCGCAAACCAATCAATAAACGCTTATTGTGATTTTTTTTACCAAAAATATGTAGAACTGAGGAAAAAAACAGTTTTTTAATATATTTTTGGGGGATTATTTATTATAGCAAAAAGTAAAAAATATTTCTTTTTTGTTCAAAATTGTCGCAGAGGTGAGCAAATACCACCAAAAAAAAGCTCTATTTGTGGGGAAAAAAAAGGAGGTCAATTTTGTTTGGGAACCACATCGCACGACCGTGCAATTGTCAGTTAAAGCGACGCAGTGCCGAATCGCAAAAAGTGCTCTGGTCTTTGGCCAGCCAAATGGTCCGGGGCTTAAGTGGTTAAGTGAAATGAAATGCATGTGAAATTTACACTAAAACCTTTTTATGAACTATAAAAGAAATCTTGAACAGGACAAACTCCAGTCCGCAAATTAAATAACATAATTTTTCACATTTAAAAGGAAAAGCCAAAACAAGTGATTGAGTACAAAATGCTTTATCCAAGTTATTTTGAAATTTTGAGCAACAATGTTTTTTCTCAAAAATAAAATTGTAAAAATATAAAATTTTGAAAACACAGATATACAATATAACAATCTACAGTAAAAAAAAAATTAAGCCATTTTAAAATATCTGGTTTGCTTGGAGAAGGCCCAACCCTATGCTCTTAGCTTAGAAGTTCTGCCACACATCCAGAAGACCAAGTCCTTCTGCTGTTTAATGGAAAAATTGCACTGCACTGTTTAGAAATTGGAAATAAAAAGAGGCTAGAGGCTTAGAGCCGGTTCACACTAGAAGCGGCACGACTTGCAGGTCGCCTCACCGAGTACAGGAACCTTTTTTCTAAGTCGGAGCGACTTGCGTCGCTCCGATTAGAACGGTTCCATTGTACAGAATGGGAGGCGACTTGTCAGGCGGCTAGGTCGCCTGACAAGTCACCCCCGTGTGAACCGGCTCTTAGGGGCTATGCAGTTTACTAAATGCAAATAAGCTGTTCATATTGCAAGGGAAGTTGTACTTTGCAAGGAAATCTGGTGCAATTTCACTAAAAAACTACTTGCATGCAAAGAAAATAAAAAAACAACATTTATGTTTGCAAATAATAAAACCATATAGTAACCAATAAAAACCAATAGTGCTGCGCTTAAATACTAAACAACATATATAAATGAGTAAACACCAATAGTTGATAAAGGTGAAAACTGTATGTAAATAATCAAAAAGACATCAACATATCTAAAAGAAAAAGCCTAAAGTTCCAATAGCAGTAATCCCACAACCGTGGCGGAAAAGGAGTCCTTAGGAAAGCCAGGTGAACACCCTTCACTCTCATGCACTGCTTACTAGATATCGTGTGACCCCCCTAATAAGAGTGGTCAACACATGCTCATCTTACAGAGATAGTCTGACATCCCAGGTAGGCAAGATGATCACTTTAAGATTGATGAACAGCTCCAGCAAACAAACAATGACAACTCAGCAATCGTTCCAGAGCAGCGCCGGGCCAAATAAAAAAGGGAAGCACTCTAATAGTGTGATATTGTAAAAATCAAACTTTCCTTTATTTCTAAAAAGATACACTCACATGTTTGCATGAACCTTAGGCATATATCAGATGCAGCAAATGCTGACAAGCCAGGCTTCCAACAAAACAAGATGGGCGTCCAGCAGCTGAAGATGCTCAGTGGTGTGTATATATGTGGCTCCGCCTCATGCGTTTTGTCACATATGACGTCATCAAGGGCACGCACACCCACCACGCTCCTTATAACAACATTGGCTTGAGGAAGGATCCTCATCATTGGTCAAATATACAGACAGAGCAATCTAGCTCTCCACCCACCTGTTAACAGATTAAGCAGAAGCTATGCAATTAACCCTTCCACCTCATGCTGGAAAGGGAACTACATGCTCGTCCTAAGATGGATCTCATATACAATAGTAATTATATGTTCTCCCCTACCATCTTGTGATGAAATAGGGAATATGCTCATCCCTAGGTTGCACATATAACAACATTCCAAAACACTAGTAGAATTTACCAGGATGGGGGATGAATCCTTCATCGATACCATGTCCTGTATTTTAAATTCATTAAACATACACTTAGTAAGTGATTATATAAAAAAATATCAAATAAAAAATTAACAATTAATGAATACATCAAACATATACTTTTAAAACCTAAAAAAGATTTAATATACCAATATGCCCCTGATGAAAAATTGAATTACGTTAAAAAGACAGATACTGTCCAAAACCCCAAAGTATCCCTATTGGGATATTATCACTAACTAATCCATAAAAATGTATATATTACTGGGACTGAGCCCCCTTAGTTATTATTAATAAAACATTAATGTCCCATTCTATATTGAGGCCCAGGGGCACATATGATTTGAGGTGGTATGTCCAGCTCATCTCTGCTCTGGATATGCTCCTCTTAGCATTGCTACCCCTCTAACTGGGGATATATTTCTCTAGGGCAATAAAGGCTATTCCCTTAGGGTTCTTGCTGTGTTTATCCTCATAATGTTTGGATACGCTGTGACCAGGGAAACCCTTGCAAATATAAACAAAAAATTGCGTTGCGCCTGGGAATATATCTAAGTGTCTATACACCCTGGTGATATCACATGAAAACATCTAAAGTGCAATATGCAGATAATATGGATCTAAAACCAACTCTGCGTATTTAAATAAATAAATATATCAACACGTGCAACAAGGTGCCGTGTGCAATGAATCCCAAAGTGTAATGTGCAAACAATACGTATCTAGATCATGTGATATAACAATATGAATCTAAGAACACATTTAATAAATAAATATATGAAGCAACAAAACATAAATACCTGAATAAATGTGCACAATAAATGATGTACTATGCATATATCACATTAAAAATCCACTGTAATTATAAAAGTGATAGGTGAAAGAAAATAAATAAATAAGTAAATAAACCACTTGTGTGATAGGTAGACTATAATCGTCCTTATTTATAATGTTGCAGACTATAATCGTCCTTATTTGTGAGAAATCTTCCAACACAGCAATGTGAAGTGATAAATTCCAACAGAGATCAATATAATAATAGTGCTTCAGAGAAAAAAAGTTCCAGTGCTAAATCAAAAGTGTCCAAATCATGCCGTGAAGTGCCTCGGTGACCCCCAATGTGGTTGCGCTCACCTTAGAGCGTGTGACACAGTGTTCAGCTGCGTCAATACACGCTGTGGAGCCACCCCTAGGCTCAATGATTGATAACAGCTGATTCTCCAAGCAAATTCTCTATATGGCTCCACAAATACCATACCAAAAAAAAGAGAAAGGCTATATAGTGTGATACCGCTAAATATTTTATTAAAATGACACCCAATCCCCACAGTGGGGTACTCACATTTATAAGGTGCTAGTGTGCACCATACATTTCAAGCCAAAAACGTTATACGGCGTGCTGCGGGGTATGAGAGATCCACAACCCAGCTCTGTGCTGATCGCTCCGTCCTGGCCCCTCCCCTACGCGTCTTCGACACAGGGAGTCACATGTCTTCATCAGGGGGATATGATTGGACGGACGCTCTGCAGTTTAAATACATTGACAGCGGCCATTTTGTGTAAGACCGTAGACATTTGTGTGTTGGGCTCCGCTCCTCTATCCACAGCACAGAGGCATTATACCTATGTGATCTCTCTAATCATGCTAGTCTTAGGGGAAAATGTGTGCTACAACAAATATCCAGGACGGAGCTAGGAAGGGAAATAAGAGACACACCGCACAGCACTCCTATAGCCAGTATTAAAAAAATATATAAAGAAACAATCTTATAGATAGCGATCCTATGTTACACCAATCTAAAAAATGGTTGATAAAATTACAATCCTATATGCAGACATAATAAATCCATAGTAAATGACGGACACAATAACTGCACTCGCTTCACTGTAATTAGAAGCCAGATGTAAGTGCAGCTCTCCATTCAAACATATGCCTCTCCTATAGGTACAGCAAGCAGCACACATAAGTATGTGTGCTGAATACTCATCTATACCTAAACCATATCTTTATATTGAGAAAAAAAAACCTTTATTTAGAAAAAACTTTTTATTAAAAATCTAATTTAAGATTTATAAAAAATCTGTATAAAAAATTATTATGATATGAAAATCTTTAAAAAATCTTTAAAAAATCAGCCATCAATGACTTATATGCCCTCAAAAGAAAAGGGGGAGTGGTTGCCCCTATCTTAAGTAGGAACCTGTATACTTAAAACAGAAGGGGGGGGGATTTTGTATTTATAAAACAATATAAGGATCTCATAGGGCTTATCCAAACCACTATAATGGAATCCACTTTTTAAACATCTGGCAAATCCAAATCTAACAAAACAGGACAAAAAATTGTTATACTGTATTACGGAATTGAATTAAGGGGTAAAAAGGCATCTATCAATATCCCAGCTGATCTAAGCCAGGTAGGTATGCAAACAACAGTCGCATGGCATGCGAATCAAAAATTAATTAATCGCATGGCATACGAAAAAACTAAAAAAACTTTAAAAATTACTTAAAAAACATGCGAGATCAAATTCTTTGTTCAACCCACCAGGTGACAAAGAGCCGAGCTGGTATATCCACCATGATTTGCGTTTACTAATGTCCCTGGTGTAATTAGAGCCTCTCCAGTTGCGCTTTGGGGCCTCTAATCCCCAAAACCTCATGCCCTGCGTACTCTGATTATGTACATTCTTAAAATGCACATAGAGGAAATGACTGTCAGATCCATTACGTATGTTCCTTACGTGTTCCTCCATATGGTCTTTCAAAGCCCTGATAGTGCGACCAATATAAAGTAAGTTGCAAGGACATTGAATCGCATACACCACTCCAATAGTATCGCAAGATATAAAGTCATCTATAATGTATGTCTGTTCTTTACGGGGGTTGTAGAACTCTTTAACTCTCTTAATATTGGATGGTACTCTAACACAGCTATAACATCTCCCACAGCCAAAAAAGCCTTTTAAGTTCCAGAACATCTTGGGTCTCGGTGGGGGGGGGTCCACTACATTATGCACTAATCGATCGCGTAAACAGGGCGCTCTCTTATAAACGATCTTGGGTTTGTCTGGTATTAATTCTCTCAAATGACAATCTTGTTTTAATACGTTCCAATATTTTTTTAAAATTCTCTCTACCTCTTTACGATCAAAAGATCGTCTATAAACCTCTTGTATAATAGTAAATCTCCATATTGCTCAATTCGCACTGACTCTTCTTCCCATTTGGCCATGTAAAGGTTCGCTACACTCGGGGCGAACTTAGCGCCCATGGCGACACCCCTTAACTGCAGGAAAAACCTATTATCATACCAAAAAAGTTGTGGTGCAAACAAAAATCCAAACATTTCAAAATAAATCCACATAAGCCCCTATCAAACCCTTCTTCCTTATCTAAGGCCCATTCCATGGCTATAATGAAGCCACGTCACCCGTAGCCATAATTATATTACTATCCGTGACGTATTCATCCAACAGTTGAAGGGTGTGCTTAGTGTCTTTGAGAAAAGCACGGGTTTGAGAAACAACTCTGTCTTCAACCCTTATGTGGCCAATAATAAATACGTGGACCTCTTCAAAAAATTGGTCAACACAGAACTTGAACAACTACAAAAAGTACATGAGCATAGGGATTTCAAGAAGGGATTGGATTCATTGGAGAAAAGAACAGATATTGTTATAAGGCCGGCGGACAAAGGAGGGGGTATTGTGGTACTTTCATTACAGCAATACAAGGACGAGATGGATAGGATATTAGATGATGGGAGCACATATCAGGTATTGAATACTGATCCTTCTAGGGATTTCAGGAAGGAATTAGATTTGATTATAAAATACGGTGTAGACAATGAATTCCTGAATAAACAAGAAGCCAAATACCTAATTCCCACAGTTAGCAGGATCCCAGTGATATATTATTATTATTCCCAAAATTCATAAAGACAGTGTAAACCCACCTGGACGGCCCATTGTGAGTGGGATTGAGTCCCTAACTTCTAGATTGGGGGAATACATTGACCTCCATCTACAACCTCTGGTAAAGAAAACGCGTGCTTTTCTCAAAGACACTAAGCACACCCTTCAACTGTTGGATGAATACGTCACGGATAGTAATATAATTATGGCTACGGGCGACGTGGCTTCATTATATACCAATATTAACCATGAGGGGGCCTTGGAAGCCGTGGAATGGGCCTTAGATAAGGAAGAAGGGTTTGATAGGGGCTTATGTGGATTTATTTGAAATGTTTGGATTTTTGTTTGCACCACAACTTTTTTTGGTACGATAATAGGTTTTTCCTGCAGTTAAGGGGTGTCGCCATGGGCGCTAAGTTCGCCCCGAGTGTAGCGAACCTTTACATGGCCAAATGGGAAGAAGAGTCAGTGCGAATTGAGCAATATGGAGATTTACTATTATGCAAGAGGTTTATAGACGATCTTTTGATCATATGGAAAGGGAATTTGGAATCATTAATGGAATTATTGGAGTCTATGAATAATAACGATCGAAATATCTCCCTGACTTGGGAGGTCAATAGGGACCGCATACACTTCCTTGATTTGGAAATTCTAGCTACAGCCAATGGTATTATTACCAGGTCCTTTTTTAAAACTACTGATCGTAACTCCTACATTCCTACTACCAGCTGCCATCACAAACCGTGGCTTAGTAATATCCCCAGAGGACAGTTCACAAGAATGAGGAGAAACTGTACACGAGAAGATGACTTTGATTCCCAGGCTGATAGATTAAAGAAAATGTTTTTAGATAAAGGTTACCAGGAGGAGTTTTTAGAAAGAGAAAAAAGTTTGGTGAAGAATTTTAAGAGGGATGATTTACTGAAGGATAAAAATACTACTGTGGGTGATGATGAATATGATGGGACATGTATAGTTCTGGGCTATTGTTTACAAAGTAAAGAGGTAGAGAGAATTTAAAAAAAATATTGGAACGTATTAAAACAAGATTGTCATTTGAGAGAATTAATACCAGACAAACCCAAGATCGTTTATAAGAGAGCGCCCTGTTTACGCGATCGATTAGTGCATAATGTAGTGGAACCCCCCCCACCGAGACCCAAGATGTTCTGGGACTTAAAAGGCTTTTTTGGCTGTGGGAGATGTTATAGCTGTGTTAGAGTACCATCCAATATTAAGAGAGTTAAAGAGTTCTACAACCCCCGTAAAGAACAGACATACATTATAGATGACTTTATATCTTGCGATACTATTGGAGTGGTGTATGCGATTCAATGTCCTTGCAACTTACTTTATATTGGTCGCACTATCAGGGCTTTGAAAGACCGTATGGAGGAACACGTAAGGAACATACGTAATGGATCTGACAGCCATTTCCTCTATGTGCATTTTAAGAATGTACATAATCAGAGTACGCAGGGCATGAGGTTTTGGGGATTAGAGGCCCCAAAGCGCAACTGGAGAGGCTCTAATTACACCAGGGACATTAGTAAATGCGAATCATGGTGGATATACCAGCTCAGCTCTTTGTCACCTGGTGGGTTGAACAAAGAATTCGATCTCGCATGTTTTTTAAGTAATTTTTAAAGTTTTTTTAGTTTTTTCGTATGCCATGCGATTAATTAATTTTTGATTCGCATGCCATGCGACTGTTGTTTGCATACCTACCTGGCTTAGATCAGCTGGGATATTGATAGATGCCTTTTTACCCCTTAATTCAATTCCGTAATACAGTATAACAATTTTTTGTCCTGTTTTGTTAGATTTGGATTTGCCAGATGTTTAAAAAGTGGATTCCATTATAGTGGTTTGGATAAGCCCTATGAGATCCTTATATTGTTTTATAAATACAAAATCCCCCCCCCCTTCTGTTTTAAGTATACAGGTTCCTACTTAAGATAGCGGTAACCACTCCCCCTTTTCTTTTGAGGGCATATAAGTCATTGATGGATGATTTTTTAAAGATTTTTTAAAGATTTTCATATCATAATAATTTTTTATACAGATTTTTTATAAATCTTAAATTAGATTTTTAATAAAAAGTTTTTTCTAAATAAAGGTTTTTTTTCTCAATATAAAGATATGGTTTAGGTATAGATGAGTATTCAGCACACATACTTATGTGTGCTGCTTGCTGTACCTATAGGAGAGGCATATGTTTGAATGGAGAGCTGCACTTACATCTGGCTTCTAATTACAGTGAAGCGAGTGCAGTTATTGTGTCCGTCATTTACCATGGATTTATTATGTCTGCATATAGGATTGTAATTTTATCAACCATTTTTTAGATTGGTGTAACTTAGGATCACTATCTATAAGATTGTTTCTTTATATATTTTTTTAATACTGGCTATAGGAGTGCTGTGCGGTGTGTCTCTTATTTCCCTTCCTAGCTCCGTCCTGGATATTTGTTGTAGCACACATTTTCCCCTAAGACTAGCATGATTAGAGAGATCACATAGGTATAATGTCTCTGTGCTGTGGATAGAGGAGCGGAGCCCAATACACAAATGTCTGCGGTCTTACACAAAATGGCCGCCGTCAATGTATTTAAACTGCAGAGCGTCCGTCCAATCATATCCCCCTGATGAAGACATGTGACTCCCTGTGTCGAAGACGCGTAGGGGAAGGGCCAGGACGGAGCGATCAGCACAGAGCTGGGTTGTGGATCTCTCATACCCCGCAGCACGCCGTATAACGTTTTTGGCTTGAAATGTATGGTGCACATTAGCACCTTATAAATGTGAGTACCCCACTGTGGGGATTGGGTGTCATTTTAATAAAATATTTAGCGGTAACACACTATATAGCCTTTCTCTTTTTTTGGTATGGTATTTGTGGAGCCATATAGAGAATCTGCTTGGAGAATCAGCTGTTATCAATCATTGAGCCCAGGGGTGGCTCCACAGTGTGTATTGACGCAGCTGAACACTGTGTCACACGCTCTAAGGTGAGCGCAACCACATTGGGAGTCACCGAGGCACTTCATGGCATGATTTGGGCACTTTTGATTTAGCACTGGAACTTTTTTTCTCTGAAGCACTATTATTATATTGATCTCTGTTGAATTTATCACTTCACATTGCTGTGTTGGAAGATTTCTCACAAATAAGGACGATTATAGTCTTCAACATTATAAATAAGGACGATTATAGTCTACCTATCACACAAGTGGTTTATTTACTTATTTATTTATTTTCTTTCACCTATCACTTTTATAATTACAGTGGATTTTTTATGTGATATATGCATAGTACATCATTTATTGTGCACATTTATTCAGGTATTTATATTTTGTTGCTTCATATATTTATTTATTTAAATGTGTTCTTAGATTCATATTGTTATATTTTTATATCACATGATCTAGATACGTATTGTTTGCACATTACACTTTGGGATTCATTGCACACGGCACCTTGTTGCACGTGTTGATATATTTATTTATTTAAATACGCAGAGTTGGTTTTAGATCTATATTATCTGCATATTGCACTTTAGATTTTTTCATGTGATATCACCAGGGTGTATAGACACTTAGATATATTCCCAAGCGCAACGCAATTTTTTGTTTATGTTTCACCGCACGGTTATGAGTACGTGATCTGCGTTTGCAGCCGGGTATTTGTTCAGTTGTTTCTCCACTAAGGTACTGGATTATTGTGGCTCGCAAGATCTTTTCCTCTGTTTCAAACCCTTGCAAATATTGGCAATATGTGTTCCCAAATAGACATGTAGGGCCTGCATAGTGCGGCCCACATAATTTAGGCCACAGGGACATCTAATCAGATACACCACATTTTTTGTGTACCATTAAATAAAGGAATTGATGTTATAAGATTTACCTGTTTGTGCTGAGGAGAAACTAGTTCCTTTTCTCCCCTTTATGGTGTTAATTTGCCATGCTCTACACTTCTTACATGGGTAGTAACCTTTCATGTTACCAAAAAAAGGGGGTCTTTCCGAGGGATCAATCGCATTAGGCGTTAACCTATTCCTCATACCTCTGGCACCTCTGTATATAACAGCTGGGTGGTCAGGTAAAACAGGGCCCAAAGTGGGGTCATTTTTTAAAATTGGGCGATATTTTCTCATGATGTTCTTAATGGCGTAGTGCTGATGAGAAAATGTAGTTTAAAAAGCTAAACCAAAAGACTCCCTATATCCTGGGGTTCGGTTATTATTATCATCAAGGAGTAGTTCCCTATCCTTCCTGCTCACATGGCAGATAATTTTGTCCAAAACCTTCTCATTGTATCCTTTCTCTAAGAACCTTGTTTTCAAAATAGCAGACTCTTTTATAAAGTCATCCTTTTGTGTGCAATTCCTCCTCAACCGTAAGAATTGTCCCTTAGGGACTGCTGCCAACAAGGCTGGATGGTGGCATGAATCCAATGGAATATATCCATTTCTGTCAGTGTTCTTGAAATATGTGGACATTATTATGGTCCCCTCTACAATGGAAATTTTCAGATCTAGAAAGTGGATTTCACTGGAACTACTCTCATGACTCAAGACTATCCCTCTGGCATTGTTATTCAAACCTTGGAAGAAGGATTGTGCAGTCATTGTCACCATCCCAAATAAAGAGGATATCGTCTATAAAGCGTCTCCAGAAAATCAATTATGGTCACCTGTTGTTGAAAATCTCACCCTCCTCCCACTGGGCCATGAAGAGGTTGGCCATACTGGAACCAAATTTGTCTCCCATCGCCACTGCCTTCTTTTGCAAGTAGTAAGACCCCTGACACCAAACATAATTATGGGTCATAGAGAACTGGAGTAGTTCCATAATAAACTATCCTTTGGATATCAGCTATAGAAACATCCTGAGTAAGGAAATACTGGATGGCCTCAAAGCCTAATTCATGAGAAATCGCTGTGTAGAACGATGCCACATCAGCTGTTACCAGTAAATAGCTTGATCTCCACTGAACATCTCTTAAAGCATTAATGAAATGCTTGGTGTTTCTCAGAAAGGATGGAGTGCCCATCATCAGTGGTTGGAGGAAAAAGTCCATATATTTTCCTGCTCTTGCCATAATTGAGTAAATCCCACTGATGATGGGCTGCCCTGGAGGGGCCTCCAAATGTTTATGAATTTTTGGCAGACTATACATGACTGGTAGTCTGGGGGCCAATGGAACGAGAAAATCCCTTTTTTTTGTGAAAATACCAGATTCAAAACCCCTTCCAACAAGGGTCCTGAGCTCCTTCTTATACTTTAACACAGGATTAAACACAATCTGATAACAACCTACTCATTTCCTGACTATATGCCTCCCGATCCAAAGTAACTATAGCACCCCCTTATCTGCGGGGCGGATGACTAGGTGCTTCCTTGCACATAATCTTTTCATACCCATTTTAATGTCCCTTTGTGGTTCCATCCTTTTTATTCTTAATGCCTCCAGGTTCTTCAGAACCAGTTCTCGAAAAAACAGATAGGTTAGGGGGCATATTTCCTGCGGGGTTGAACAATGAAGCATTACTCAAATTAAAATGTACAATATCCAGTGACACCATTGACTGGCTTCTTACTGGATTAGATATTAAATATCTTTTAGCATTGAGTTTTCTTACATATTTTTGCACGTCAATGAAAGTTTGAAATTTACTCAGATTACGAGGAAGCATATTTAAAGTGTTTGTAACCCTAAAAAAAAAATGATACCCTGTTCCTTTGAAGCATGTTATACAGCACCGTGTTTGTGCTGTGTAATTTGGCTCTCTGTATCACCTGAAATACCTGATCCTGCCTGGCTCTGCCCTCTCCCCTGTAAACTGATGATGGTTTGTCATGGCTCCTGAGCCCCTGACACCGTGGTCAGTTAATCCTAAATTCCTTATCTCACAGTGGTCACGTGACATTCCTCTGCTGGCCGTCTGATGTCAAAGGGTTATTTCAGCCCCTCTCTCTGCATTTCTTTCATCAGGGAAACAGAGCAGAGGAATGTCCTGTGACTGCACATCAATGCTGTGAGATAAGGTATTTAGGATTAAAAAAAAAAAAGGCACATAGTACTTTAGATCTTGCTAAAACAGAGGGGATGCAAGTTATTTATTATACTGACATCACAACCACTTTAAGACCCCTATTTAAAATAGTCTCCTCCTCCTTAGTTGGTGCTTTTCCACTGAGATTAATTATGCCACTTTCCTTCAGACCCGTCTTCTTTTTGGAGTGAATACGCCTCCCCCCTCTGGACCCTCTCTTACATCCATGTTTTTTTTGTAGCCTCCTTTCTTTGCCCTGTGAAAATCCTTATAATCATGGTTATTCCTGTAATCAGGATTTCTACCCTGATCATATATGTGGTCACCATTCCTGCCACGGCCATGTACATAGGTAGGGGTGGTGGGGGGATGATCCACAATTACTGATTCCATCCCGTCTCTATCACCCTTCCCTCAGTGATGCAAACCTATTATGGGTCTCCACATTGTATCTCCCAGGAGATTGGGGTCGCTCATAATGGACATCATATCTACCGCCATTACCATATGTAGTTGGTGTTCCCTTTTATTAAATACAAGGACTTCTGCGCTTATTAAATAAAAGTGAAACGGAGTTGCTGCAAAATCTCTTGGTGACCACAAATCAACCAATAAACATAACGGTGAATATATATAAATATAATGATCCTGCGCAAAACCTTAATGAATAATGTGAAACAGTGCTTGATACAATAAAAAACAATAAAGTGTGATAAGACCCATGCACCTGCTAAATGGTCTAGAAACTGAACAAAATATAAAAAATAGGCGAGTATGTAGGTAGTACACTCTACAATGCAGATATTACCATAATGAGTGCCAAATGAAATAATATCACAATGAAGAAAATGTGATCATAGTAAAAAAGTATATATATATATATATATATATATATATATATATATATATATATATATATAAACCAATCCATAGGTGTGCGCAGCCTATTGCATTAGGGTGTGCACCCCAAAGCTCCAACACATATGCATTTGATATATTTACCGGCCTCTTCCCCGCTCTCCAGCCTGAAACAATGGGAGGAAGGGGGAGCATGGGAGCACATGGGGGACCCGGGCAACAGAAGGAAGAGGAACAGGAAAAGGAGGGGTGGCATATATTAGTATATTAGATCCCCTATATATTCCTCCTGTGGCAACTGAATGTTGACAAAAGGGAGAGGAGGAGAAGCCTAGCTTCAGATGCTGCAGGAGGAAAATACAGATCGGTTTCACTAAATTCCACCCCAGCCACCTCTCCAGTCCAGGTTCTGAGAGTTGGCAAGGAAGGATTGCGGTTTACCTGTCACCTGTAAAAGAAGCAGCCGGCAACACCATAACATCAATCGTATTTATTTTCAAGCCTTCACAGTGAGTACAGTCAGCAGCAGACTAGTTTCGGCGATAAGCCTTGTTCACAGCACAGCCCAGCTCACCATTGACAGGTTGCCAACCCAAGGATTAGGGTGTGCCCAGGCAAACCTGGCACACCCCTTGCGCATGCCTATGAACCAATTCCAGTAATAATGAATCATGTGAAATTATTCATTTATTTTTTCATTTTTTCACGATTCAATATTATTACTGGGATTGGTTTATTTATATATATATATATATATATATATATATATATATATATATATATATATATATATATATATATATATATATATACTTTACTATGATCACATTTTCTTCATTATGATATTATTTCATTTGGCACTCATTATGGTAATATCTGCATTGTAGAGTGTACTACCTACATACTCACCTATTTTTTCACATATTTTGTTCAGTTTCTAGACCATTTAGCAGGTGCACGGGTCTTATCACACGTTATTGTTTTTTATTGTATTAAGCACTGTTTCACATTATTCATTAAGGTTTTGCGCAGGATCATTATATTTATATATATTCACCATTATAGTGTTCCCTATTACCTCCCTGGTTTGATACCTGAGCTCCTCGGTCTCAATGGGGGCCATCAAAATCATTTTGCACTGGCTAGTGTTATATATGAGCTCTCTGAGGTGGTTTCCCTCTAAAATCATTATTACCATATAAAAATTGTTGGTGGGGTCTACCTGCACCATTATAGTTACCTGGATTTGAGTGATAAATTACAAGTAAATACAACCATTGGGTTGATTTGCGGTACCAATAAACATCAACAATTGTGTACAAAATTACAAAGATTTTATTAGAACATGATTAGAAACATCAGTGAAAATAAGACACAACAGATCCAATGTGAAGAAACGATATAACATATGTTACTCTAATGCCCCGTACACACGGTCGGACTTTGTTCGGACATTCCGACAACAAAATCCTCGGATTTTTTCCGACGGATGTTGGCTCAAACTTGTTTTGCCTACACACGGTCGCACAAAGTTTTCGGAATTTCCGATCGCCAAGAACGCGGTGACGTCAAGCACGTACGACGAGACTAGAAAAGGCCAGTTCAGAACCAAGCGCGGCACCCTTTGGGCTCCTTTTGCTAATCTCGTGTTAGTAAAAGTTTGGTGAGAGACGATTCGCGCTTTTTCAGACTCATGGCTTTCAGATCGTTTTCTGACGTTCAGTTTGTGCTTGTGGGTTTGTATCTGCTCTTCAGTGCGTGCAGTCAGTTCGTATTGGAGTTTTCTGTGCGATCTTGTCCGCTCGTTGCTGTTTTTCAGGTCGCTCTTCACAGGCCTTGCTGTTCTTCAGTGCGTTCTGTTACTTCGTTCTGAGCAGCCGACCGTTTTGTAGCCATGTTTCGTATGCGTACTCCTCATAGAGTTCGTGCTGTGCGGGGGCTTGGTGTTGGGGTCCTGACCTTGACACAAGTCCAGTCCATGAACAGGGTGGGGAGGAATTCATGGACCAAGAATTGGTTGCTTCAGCGTGACCAGTTCTGTCATATGCCTTTGCTCCGTGAGATCCGTGAGAATAATCCTGATGATTTCAGGAACTTTCTCAGGATGACGGACCCCGTATTTCACCGTTTGTTGGCTTCGCTGACCCCCTATATCAGCAGGCAGGATACCTGCATGAGGCAAGCCATCACTCCGGAGCAGAGGCTGGTCGCTACCTTGCGGTATTTGGCCACAGGGAGAAGTCTGCAGGACTTGAAGTTCTCGACAGGCATCTCCCCCCAGGCTCTGGGGATCATTATCCCAGAGACCTGTTCTGCCATCATACAGGTCCTACAGAAGGAGTATATGAAGGTAAGATTTTTATCCTTTTATATCATATTTTATTGTATTGAATGTTTAATAATATATTGTATTTCTTCCCTCATTCCATAATTACCATGATTGTAATATGCTGTGAATGTCCCCTTTGTTCTCATGCATGCTGGATTTTTATGTAATTATTATTTTAGGTCCTTCATACATATTTGCCCTTCAATAACCTCCCCAGCATGGTGTCTCCTGCCCTATATTCACCTCATGTAGTCACTTAACAATGTATTTTAGCAGCTCCATAGTAGTGCTTTACCCCAAACACCCCCTAAAATGTTTTGAAATGTTATTTTTGATTTAAATTCAGGCAGAGTGGCAGAGGCTTTTTTTTGTGGTGTCCCCAAATTTTTTGTAACCCTCCCTCCCCCAACTGCTAAGTCAGCTGATCCCAATTCTCTATCTTCAATCATCTATCTGCTGACTTTGCCAAACCCATACACACTATACCCATCTCTTTAGTGCTCAGATTTATGGATTAATTCCCCAAAGCATGTAGTGCAAGGGCCTGCCTGTATACTTTCCAATGGTACTGTTTAAAGTTCTTGTATCCTATTATGATCTTGATAGGTCATAGCAGAATGTCCAAATGTCCTCAAATGTGTACAGTGTGTATTTATCTCTTTGTATTATGACACTTCTTACCTGTCCAGTGGGCTGCCAATAGTGTAACTAAGGAGGGGCTGTTCCAAGTAATACCCTGTATTTAGGCATTCATCTCTCAATGAAGTGAAGAGGGTTACCTGTCCAAGAGTTCCCCCCCCTATAATGTTAGAAATGGCCCATGAGGGGGGGAGGGGGAATATGATAGGTGTACCTTATACTTTGTTGTTGTTAAATTCCCCTTAATAAATGCTATCTGGAGGTTGACCCATAATGTTTGTGTCTAATCTGCTTGCCAGGTTTCTGTGAAAAAATAGTAATGTTTATTGTTTTTTCCTCAACAGTTTCCTTCCACGCCACAGGAATGGCAGACTGTGGCCTCCCACTTTGCCCAGCGGTGGGACTTTCCTAACTGCGGAGGGGCAATTGATGGGAAACACGTCCACATCGTCCCACCACCCAACTCGGGGTCGTACTATTATAATTACAAGGGGTTTAATAGTATAGTGATGTTGGCGGTGGTGTCGGCTAATTACGACTTCTTGTATGTGGACGTGGGGAAGAATGGCTGGATGTCCGATGGTGGAGTCATCGCCCAGACGGAGTTCTACAGGCGTCTCCAGAATGGCAGCTTGGACTTGCCACCTCCAGAGGACAATGTTGAAGGTCTCCCATTTGTGTTCGTTGCTGATGAAGCATTTGCGCTGGGGGACCACCTGATGCGGCCATTCCCGATGAGGACCCTCATCCCGGAACAGAGGGTTTTTAATTACCGGCTGGCCAGAGCCCGAAGAGTGGTGGAGAACACATTTGGAATCCTGGCCAGCCGGTTCCGATTATTTATGACACCCATCCATATGGCGGAGTATAAACTGAACCATATAATACTTGCCTGCTGTGTTCTCCATAATTTTCTACAAAAACATTCAGCCAACTATGCTGGCTCAGTTGGGCCTGAGGCCAGAATCCCAAATACATCAACAATGACGGCACTTGAAAGCGGCCGTCCTGGCTTGCCCTCCCTGAATGCCCGTGATGTCCGGTTACGATACCTGGAGTTCTTTGCGGGTAGGGGGGCTATCAATATGCCAGACAATCTGTGACACCTTTTTCAAATAAAAAACAACCAAAAGAAATTCTTGGTGGACATTTACTGCTTGTGTTTGTTTTAGCTGACCCTGACAGAAATGTGTTGAGTGCAGAAAATGTCGTGATTGGGTAACCTTATAAAAAACAGTGTTGGCTGGTACAGGTACTTCCTAAATGCAAAAACACATTTCACTACAAGTGCACTTGCAACTGCACTGAACCTGCACTTGTAGTGCAAAGAGGATTTGCCCTTAGGAAATAACCCCCATTTGTGCATAAAACAACAATTACATCACCCCAAAAGTGTTGTAGTGTTGAGACAATAATCCACACATTCTTGAGTAAGGCACTTTTTTATAGCTGCACAATCACATGCGCATTTACCAAAGGTTTTTAAAACAAACCAACATGTTTGTTGTATAACAATGTTTGCAGTAGCATTATGAAAAATCAAAATATCCATTTCAGATAAAACAGGCCTGTGTAAAACCAACAAGAAAGCCAAAAAACTTGAACTTACAAAGTTCACATTAGGTAAAACCTGAAGGCTAGATCAGACATCAGTATTTAGGAACTGGGTTTGATCTAGCGTTCAGATGGGGGGAAATCACCCCTGGAAAAGCCAAATTTGGAAGATGCACACCAATTTACGAATGGCAACATGTGCTATCTGCCATCAGGGGGGATCAAGGGACGTGTTTTGGGGGAGAAAGCCCTTCCTCAATGCGACTTTATAATTGAGGAAGGTGTTGCACCCCCAAAACGCGTCCATTGATCTCCCGTGATGGCAGATAGCACATGTTGGCACACTGTGTGCATCCTCCAAATTTGGCTTTTCTAAACATTTTAAAAATTTTTTGAAGATTGGACCACATTAATAAAACAGGTGATTTTGTGGGGTTTAAATTCGCCCCAAAACATCAATGATGTTATTATTTTTTTTAATAACATCACTGATTTGGTTCTGGATGATTTGCAATTGGAGATTACACCCCATGATCTCCCCGATAAGTATCTGGGCACTTTCTGAAGTAAAGCTTTCAGGATCCCTCACATCACGATCACCTAAAAAGAGAAAAAGAACAAAAAAAAGGTCTCAAAAATCTGCCACCATCCATCTCTTTTACCTGAGCCTGTGGTCGCCGACACTCACCTGTTGTGGTGCCAATCTCCACCACGTCTTCTTCTTCCTCCTGCTCTTCTTCTTCGTTTGGGGGTATTTCACCTTCTTCCATAGGTGGGGGGTCTGTGGTCTCCTCGGATGAGGGGTGTCCTCCGAGTCTTTTCTCCCCTATGTAAAACAAAAATGGTATAATTAGCACACAGATATTTGAGGTCAGAACTATAAAGATGAAACATTGCTTGGAAGTGGGGTACAATTGTCTATTTTAGCAGAGTTCCAAGATGTATATTTTTTTTATTGCCCTTTGTCAAGCTGCAATACTTTACCTGTTTGGTACAAGCTTCACAGATGTAGCCCCCCCTATAGTATACACTGGAGCACCTGTGTGCCCCCCCTAATAAAAATGGTGTTCTTGTGTCCCACACTAGTGCTCCAGTGTCCAGATGTGAAAACAGCTGCTCAGTGTCCTCTCTTTACACACAATCTAGTTGTCATTTCATTCTAGTAACAAACCCATCTACACAAACAAATCTTTGTCATCCAAGTAGGCCCCAAAAAATGTGTGAAAATGCATATGGCCTAAACAATGGTGTTCTAGAGGCCGAAATAAAAATGTTTGATACGAACGAATAATGGGCCCATGAACATTAAAGTTGCCCTTTTAAACGTTACAATTAATAAAAGCATATGGAGCAGAACGAACGTAATAAAGACAGAAAGAATAGGAACACAGCACAACTACTTACTTTTTTGCAGCACTCTCCGGATCTTTCGGTACTGCTCTGGCTCTCTCAACTTCAGGTCCGACCACCGCTTCCTGAGCTGATCTTTAGACCTTCGTACCCCGAAATTCCGCTCTAGACTCCTGACCACTTTACCAATGATTTTTGCCTTTCGGATGTTGGGGTTGGGGTAAGGCCCATATTTTCCGTCATAGTCGGACTTCCTCATGATGTGTACCATCTCCAACATCTCCCCAAACAACATATTTGTGGCCTTAAAACGTCTCCTTCTGGATCGGGACGTGCCTGGATCCGGCCTTTCCTCCTCCTCCTCCTCGTTGCTATAATTAGCCCGCACCTGCTGTAACTCTGCCATCATGCTCTTCACCCACTGCGCCGAACGAAAAGGGGCGGGGAATACACTAGAAAGAACGTCAGGGGCGGGCGGAGTTACACGCATGCGCAGTGTGTATAAAGCGTAACACGCGTGCGTATTACGTACGATCTGTGAGCGGAGGAAGGAGCATTGGACGCGCCGATCGTAAGAACGAAGGTAAGAGACAAACTTGTGCCTATACTGCTTCTAGATTGAGGCCTATATTGTAACAAGATTAGGAGAGTTTTGTCTGACATTAGGCTTTGTCTTGTGTTGTGTCTTGCAGTGAACATGGATATCTTAATGAGAGATACTGACTTCATGTCACTATTCATTGATATGCTAAGTGAGCTGCCCTGTCTGTGGGAGATTACCCACCCCCATTTCAAGAACCAAGCAAAGAGGAAGGCAGCACTGGAGCAATTGTGTGAAATTGTGAAGCAGGTGATCCCCACGGCAGACATCACTTATTTAAAGATTTTCATTGGTGGCCTGAGGAGCACATATCTGAGGGAGCGCAATAAAGTCCTGGATTCACAGAGATCCGGAGCAGCAGGTGACATCTATGTCCCCAGGATGTTGTACTATGACAGGCTGCACTTTCTGGCAGGCCAGACTGAACCCAGGTCATCCCTCTCCAGTCTTCCTTCCACGCTTCCTTCCCCCCTGGCTGAGGCTTCTGACGCCCAACCTGGGCCTTCCAGGCCGCATGTGGAGGAGCCCAGATTGAGCCAGGTATAGCATTCCTCTAAATATTTCTGCTTGTCCAATCAATGATGTTAACTAGATGTTAGTTGGGAGTACTAATTTAGGATTGTGATTGATGATGCAAAACATTACAACTATGTCCCTTTTTCATACACAGGGAAGTCTCAGCCAGGAGGTGGCCGGGCCGAGCCGGCTGGCTGATCTGCAGGTCCCTCCACCCCCCCTGAAAAGAGAAAGTGGCAGTAGGACGAGTGCCCTAGAGAAGGCGGCTATCAGATTCTTTTGGAGGGCTACAGAGGTCCTGGGAGCACCCCACACCAGGCAGGAGAATATTGCTGCCTTCATAGCATATAAAATGCAGAGGATGGAGGAGGGCCAAAAAGCCATGTGTGAGGCCCTCATATCAGAGGCTCTGGAGAAAGGTATGAGGGGCCAAATTACACCTCACACACAGCTTTGGGATGGTCCTCCTCCTCCTCCCTCTCCTCCAGGTCCTCCCAGTCCTCCTCCAGGTCCTCCCAGTCCTCCTCCAGGTCCCCCCAGTCCTCCTCCTCCTCCAGGTCCTACTCCTCCTCCTGCCACATCTCCAACTGCACAGCCACAGCCCGGAAGGAAGTGTGAAAGGAAGACCAGACAGTGAGGACCCTGGATCCAGTCTGGTCGGCCAAAAAATGCAGCCTCTTGTGGTACCACAGCCTTGGGACACAGATGTCATCTGCTGCTATCCAAGTCTCTGTGAATCCCGGACCAGACTGCCCTCCCTTAGATATGGACTCCTCAGGCCACCAGTTTTGATGTTTAAGAATTGATGTCTGCCGTGGGGGTCCCAGGCTTCGCTAATTTCTCCTGTTGATCCAGTGTTGCCTTCCTCTTTGTTTGGTTCTGATCCCTTAATAAAGGATTTTTGTTTTGAATTATACTCTCCTATGTGTTTTACTTCAAAAAGGACAGTTTGTTTGTGAGGATTCAGGTACATTTCTAATATACAATGTGAAATGAACAAGGGACACCAACAACAAACAATCTCCTTGAGATTAAATAATAAAAGATATCAATGGTGTTGGGGTAACTTGCCACACAAAACACACACAAAAATATTCTGGAGTAAAAATAAAAATAACATTGAACAAAGATCAGCCTTGGAAAAAATCCAAACATTAAAGAAAAAAAAAGGCTTAAAAACAAAATAAAAAAAACATAAAAAATATAAAACTGTCAGATGTGACAACTAATAACAATATATTGAGGGAATCCCACTAAAAAAACACAAATAAAAGTTTGTGAGAAGTGTGTGTGAATATGAGCAGCAAAACTACTTAATTCTTGTCACATTATAAAGAAGAAGAGAGTGCGCTGTATTAAACCATTTTTTATATTGCAGCGTGACGAAAGTGCTGTATCCATTGCGAACGCTAAGTTTACCAGAACGAGCTGTCCCGTCTTGGAATTTCTTCTGAGCATGCGTGGCACTTTGTGCGTCGGAACAGGCCACACACGGTCGGAATTGACGCGATCGGATTTTGTTGTCGGAAAATTTTATCTCCTGCTGTCCAACTTTGTGTGTCGGAAAATCCGATGGAAAATGTCCGATGGCGCCCACACACGGTCGGAATTTCCGACAACACGCTCCGATCGGACATTGTCCATCGGAAAATCCGACCGTGTGTACGGGGCATAAGTCTGCCACAGGGGCTGCGAAGCCCAGTGGTGACCCCTATGCATTTCAACTCGTAGAATCTTCTAAATAAATAAAATAGATAATTAAGGTAAGATGCAAACCAAACCAAATACTGTATAGACCAGAGCACCATTGGTACTTACTTAATCAGAGATCAAATTAGGGCCAAAAAGTGTAACCAGCAGATATAGGAGCAATTTGATTGCATACAGCTCAGCAGAGGTAAGTAAAATTCAGGAAGAGATCATATAAATCATGAAAAATTAAACGTGGGTATCTAGAAAATGTATAATACATAATGAAGTTTGGTACATAGGTGGCTCAGTCTCATAAAGTAACCATAGGCAAGTATGGTGTGGTTGATACTTACTAAATCAGAGATCAAAATGGGGCAAGAAAGGTGTGACCAGCAAATATAGGAGCAATTTGGTTGTATACAGCTCAGCAGAAGTAAGCATACTTCAGAAGGAGATATTATAAATCATCTGGTCCAAACCCTGAATATCTGCAAAAATATATAATAGATACAGTTTGGGACAGACATAGGTAGCTTGGTCTTATAGAATAACCATAGACCAAATTCTATGAGTATGTATAATTACCAAGGGAATATCCACGAAAAAGACATATGGAGAAAGATAAAAAGATCTTTCCCCAAACAGACAAAGGAGCTTCTTAAAACAGACAATTGCTCCACAACACAGTCTATGGTTACTACTGTGGGATCTGCCAGACCCCACTATTAAAGCCAGTGAGCAAGGGGTGGAGATAAATTTGCACCGATGGTGACCTGGTATCTTGGAGTTATTCATGCTGTGTTGAAAAAGAGCCAATAAATATATTATACTGGGGGGAGGAGTATACGCCAAAAATCCAGCTGATCCCAATAGGTCACTAGCAGGCTCCATTAGATAATGGCTGTGGTGATGGTAGAACTTACCTAAAACCGCATGGGGCCAACCGCTATATCGTCTCCCACCCTGAAGCCAGCAGGTGAGATCACTTCTGGCGCGCCACCACCGTCAGCATCCACTGTAAATTGGGGTGCCAGCACGCGTGCATGCATCGACGCACAGCAACACACAAAAGGTGTGTATGTGCGCATCGGCGCACGCATATACGGGAACAAGAAAGTGTGCCTAATCTCCATGGGACAAAATAGTCCCAGCCCGTATAGTGTAGAAGGAATAAAAACTCCCACAGTGGGGGTATACCAATGGGAAAGGGAGTTACGCCCCCTGCTCCTTGGAAAACCAAGTGTGAGGGCTACACGTGCTGGGAGCCATCGTGGATAAGTGCATGGTAATGCCAGCGGCGACGTACAGATGCCCAATCTGTACATACAGTATCTCACAAAAGTGAGAACACCCCTCACATTTTTGTAAATATTTTATTATATCTTTTCATGTAACAACACTAAAGAAATTACACTTTGCTACAATGTAAGGTAGTGAGTGTATAACTTGTATAATAGTGTAAATTTGCGGTCCCCTCAAAATAACTCAACACACAGCCATTAATGTCTAACCGCTGGCAACAAAAGTACAATTAAAAGTAAGCAAATTGGGTCCAATTAGCCATGTTCCCTCCCCAGTGTCATGCGACTCATTAGTGTTACAAGGTCTCAGGTGTGAATGGGGAGCAGGTGTGTTAAATATGGTGTTATCACTCTCACTCTCTTATACTGGTCACTGCAAGTTCAACATGGCACCTCATGACAAAGAACTCTCTCAGGATCTGAAAAAAAGAATTGTTGCTCTACATAAAGATGGCCTAGGCTATAAGAAGATTGCCAAGACCCTGAAACTGAGCTGCAGCACGGTGGCCAAGACAATACAGCGGTTTTACAGGACAGGTTTCATTCAGAACAGGCCACACCATGGTCGGCCAAAGTTGAGTGTACGTGCTCAGCGTCATATCCAGAGGTTATCTTTGGGAAATAGACGTATGAGTGCTGCCAGCATTGCTGCAGAGGTTGAAGGGGTGGGGGGACAGCTTGTCAGTGCTCAGACCATACGCCGCACCCTGCATCAAATTGGTCTGCATTGCTGTTGTCCCAGAAGGAAACCTCATTTAAGGATGATGTACAAGGAAACCCGTAAACAGTTTGCTGAAGACAAGCAGGCTAAGGACATGGATTACTGCAACCATATTCTGTGGTCAGATGAGACCAAGATAAACTTATTTGGTTCAGATGGTGTCAAGTGTGTGTGGCAGCAACCAGGTGAGGAGTACAAAGACAAGTGTGTATTGCCTACAGTCAAGCATGGTGGTGGGAGTGTCATGTTCTGGGGCTGCATGAGTGCTACCGGAACTGAGGAGCTACAGTTCATTGAGGGAACCATGAATGCCAACATGTACTGTGACATACTGAAGCAGAGCATGATCCCTTCACTTCGGAGACTCAGCCACAGGGCAGTATTCCAACACGATAACGACCCCAAACATACTTCCAAGATGACCACTGCCTTGCTAAAGAAGCTGAGGGTAGAGGTGATGGACTGATCAAGCATGTCTCCAGACCTAAACCCTATTGAATATCTGTAGGGCATCCTCAAACGGAAGGTGGAGGAGCGCAAGGTCTCTAACATCCACCAGCTCCATGATGTCGCCATGGAGGAGTGGAAAAGGACTACAATGGCAACCTGTGAAGCTCTGGTAAACTCCATGCCCAAGAGGGTTAAGGCAGTGCTGGAAAATAATGGTGGCCACACAAAACATTGACACTTTGGGTCCAATTTGGACATTTTCACTTAGGGGCGTACTCATCTTTGTTGCCAGCAGTTTAGACATTAATGGCTGTGTGTTGAGTTAATCTGAGGGGACAGAAAATGTATACTGTTATACAAGCTGTACACTCACTACTTTACATTGTAGCAAAGTGCTGGAAAATAATGGTGGCCACACAAAATATTGACACTTTGGGAACAATTTGGACATTTTCACTTAGGAGGGTACTCACTTTTGTTGCCAGCTGTTTAGACATTAATAGCTGTCTGAGTTATTTTGAGGGGACAGCAAATTTACACTGTTATACAAGCTGTACAATCACAACTTTACATTGTAGCAAAGTGTAATTTCTTCAGTGTTGTCACATGAAAAGATATTATAAAATATTTACAAAAATGTGAGGGGTGTATTCACATTTGTGAGATACTGTACATTGAAAAAAAAAATTGAAAAAAACATTTAAACGTATATACCCTCATATTACAAATGTATAGTGCAATAGTATCTCATTAAAGAGACAAATTACTGTATTGAATAAAACTAAATCACAGAAAGGTCTGGCTGATCCCACAGTAGTAACCAAAACTCTGTTTTAGAGCAATTGTCTACAGCATATGCAGATTGTGGTAAGCTAATGTTTCCTTCTTGTATCTCTATAGGAATACTTGAGCATTGCCATTACCCCCATGGGCTGAGGGTTTTCACCCAGCAAATATTTTTATACTGTTCTTTATAGGTGGTGCAACATGCTTTAAGAAGCTCTTTTGTCTATCTACTGTTTGGGGAAAGATCTTTTTACCTTCCTCCACGTCTTTCCCTTGGCAATTATACCTACTCTTAAAGATTTTTTCTATGGTTATTCTATAAGACCAAGCTACCTATGTCCCAAACTGTATCTATTATATATTTTTGCAGATATTCAAGTTTTGGACCAGATGATTTATAATATCTTCTTCTGAATTATACTTACTTCTGCTCAGCTGTATGCAACCACATTGCTCCTATATTTGTTGGTCACACCTTTCTTGCCCAATTTTGATCTCTGATTTAGTAAGTATCAACCACACCATACTTGTTTATGGTTACTTTATGAGACTAAGTCACCTATGTCCCAAACTTCATTATGTATTATACATTCTCTAGATACCCAAGTTTCGGATTACATGATTTATATGATCTCTTCCTGAGTTATACTTACCTCTGCTGAACTGTATGCAATCAAATTGCTCCTATACCTGCTGGTTACACTTTTTGGCCCTAATTTGATTTCTGATTAAGTACTAATGGTGCTCTGGTCTATATTTGGTTTGGTTTGCAACTTACCTTAATTATCTATTTTATTTACGATACATCTTATATTATTTGGCTCCTGTCCCTTGAGCTATCTATTGATGTATGGGCATTTGGATACTCTCGGGTGGTGTTAAAAGATGCTCAATCCTCTGCTGATTTTTTGTAGGCTGAAATTGTAAATAACAATTTAAAGCTATATGCAATTATTTATGGCTTTGTATGCCTCTGAACAATTCTGTTTCTTAGATATGGATACTTTATTATAGAACCCACTACTACCTCTGTCCACCAGAACCCCCTGAAGAAGACTCTATGAGTTGAAACGCGTATGGGTCACCACTGGGCTTTGCAGCCTCTGTGGCAGACTTAGAGTAACATATGTTATATCTTTTCTTCACATTGGACCCATTGTGTCTTATTCTCAGTGATGTTTTTAATCATGTTCTAATAAAATCTTTGTAATTTTTTACACAATTGTTGATGGTTCTTGGCGCCTCAAAGTCCCTGGTTGTATTTACTTGTAATTTATCACTAGGGATTGGCACCTCTACCTGAGAGATGCTTTAAGCACACACAAGCGGTATATTTTGTTTGAGTGATAAACACCTCTATCTTAACCTCTAACCCTAGGGGTAGGGATAGCACCTGCCCCTCGATTGTTAACTATAGGGGCCATCATAGGTGTCCTTGGGGGTTGATTTTCATTATTTTTTGTTGTTCCTTTTGCCACTTAAAAACGACTTTGTCCTTATAATCCTTGGTGTCTCTATTAAACTTTTTCTTTGCCTTTTGTTCTGCCTCTTTCAATAGGGTGGTCTCTAGGGATTCTGATTTGGCCAAATAATTGGGATAAACCTTAAAAGGAATCAACTTGTTTTTAACCACATTGATCTCCTCGTCTAGTTTAAGCAACTTACGTTGTTTCTAGGCCACTAGAAATACCAAAAAAATCACCCCAGCCTTTTTGAAATATTTATACCAGTCTTTCAGCTCGCCATCCTCTTTTTGGGGGTTTACCTCCGATCTGATGCTTCTGGGAACCATATTCTCAATGTATTTTTCAAGAAAGGCTATATCTCATCTAGTGTGGACCTCTGTTATCATGAGATTTTTAATTCTCAGAAAATATCCAACCATGTCCTCACTGTGTTCATTATTACCATCAAATAGACCCTCAATGTTGATCCTATACTGTGCCCGATAATCAAAAATATCCGTCATGATAAAAATGTTTAGTCAAACAAAAAATAAAAAAATACTAATAAATGTCCAGCTGCAGCTGTGTTGTATCATAAACAGTAAATCAAAATTGGTGAAAATGTGCGCTTAGAGTAAAAATAAAAAGCTGCTGTGCACCATGTTCTGACACAAAAAACACTCAAGACATAATAAAATAGGGTTGAGTGCATAGCTGCTTCTTAATCTGTTAGCAGGTGGGTGGAGAGATAGATTACTCTGTCTGTATTTTTGACCAATGATGAGGATCCTTCCTCGAGCCGATGTTATAAGGAGCGCAGTGTGGTGTGTATGTGTGCCACATACACACACACCACTGCATGTGCAGCCACTGGACGCACATTTTTGTTGTGGGAAGCCTGGTTTTTCAGCATTTGCCTCATCTGATATATGCATAAGATTCCTGCAAACATGTGAGTGTATCTTTTTAGTAATAAAGGAAAGTTTGGATTTTAGAATATCACACTATTGGAGTGCTTCTTTTATATTCGGCCCGGCGCCGCTCTGAAATGATTGCTGAGTTGCCGTTGTTTGCTTGCTGGAGCTGTTTGTTCATCAATCTTAAAGTGACCCTCTTGCCTACCTGGGATGTCGAATTATCTCTGTAAGATGAGCGTGCGTTGACCACTCTTATTAGGGGGTCACAGGATATCTGGTAAGCAGTGGATGAGAGTGAAGGGTGTCACCTGGCTTTCCTAAGGACTCCTTTTCCACCACGGTTGTGGGATTACTGCTATATTGGAACTTTCAGCTTTTTCTTTTGGATATTTTGGACTTTATTTTTTGATTATTTACACACAGTTTTCACCTTCATCAACTATTGGTGTTTACTCATTTATATATGTTGTTTAGTATTTAAGTGCAGCACTATTGGTTTTGGTGTCAGAACACGGTGCACAGCAGCTTTTTATATTTTCTAAGTGCAGATTTTGACCAATTTTGATATGCTGGCCCATAATTTGATGATGGAAGTCAGCAGAGTTTAATCTCACTCACTAAGCTCTGGAGAAAAGTCCTTTGCAAAGTAAAATTTTCCTGGCAAAGTGAACAGTCTATTTGATGGTGGTAAATCAATCCCCAATTTAAGACCCTGACGCTCATAAACAAATCAATTGTAACATTTAACAATGCTAGCGTGACTGTAATACTGCCTAAACTTGTTGTTGGTCAACCTCTTCCCGCCGACAGTACACATATATGCGGCCTCACTGGACTGGGCTTTTTTCCATGGGGCCGCATATGTGCATATCTGTCTTTGTGCTGGGAGTGTGCAACACAGAGACCAGGGTCTCACCGGGAGCCCTGGGTCCCTTACTAACGACTGGGACCCGAAACTCCCGATTCCGGGTCACCTGATTTCAGTGATAGCCTCTGATTGTCTATCACTGTCATCAGTCACTGTGAAGCCCGCGACTGTGTTTTCTCTGTCTCTGCATAGAGGGAAGAGATACATTGTATTTCTCTCTTTCTCCCTCCTTGAAGAGAGAAAAATAAACATAACTGTGTAAAATAAAATAAAAAATAAAGAAAAAATACCTAGATCAAAGTTTGATCTATGTCAGTGCTAGGGTTAGTATTTGAATCAAGTAAGGGTAAAAGGTCATGGTCTGTATATTTTGGGCAGGATTTTTTAAAAAGCATTTTTAAATTAGTATCAATCAGTGTCAGTTAGTATCAGTGTGTTTTAGGTAGGATAAAAAAAAAAAGCCCAAAATTTGCACTATTGTTTCTGGGCTGTACTACGGGTACAAACAACTAACATACACATATGTGGTATCACTGTGATCGTCAGGAGCAGGAGAATTAATTTTGAGTTATTTGGTGGCAAGCTATGGCAGCAGCAAGAAATATACAGCTAAATTCTACTATTTTTTACCATTTTGGGACAGTTTTTCTTTGATACATACAAATCAGGAGATATCCATTACCATTTACCACCAAAAGAAAGCCCAATTTGTCCTGAAAAAAAAAAGTATAATCCATCTGGATGCACAAAGTAGTTGTGATTATACGTATGGTTTTACTAACACATGTCAAAGTTACAAAATTGTGCTTGGGCATTAACATTTGTTTTAGGCGGGAAGGGGATTAAAGAAAGGGGTCTGTGTTATAAGCATAGCCACCCGAATTTACACATAGCTTGACGCCATCCATTTATCTAATCATAGCTCCCAACTGTCCCTGATTTCGAGGGACTGTCCCCAATATAAAGGAATAGTAGTGGTAAAAAAAGCACTTGTGTGTTAAACCAATCTTACTTTTATGTAAAATTCTCTTTTAAGGGGCGTGGCAGGGTGTGTGTCCTATGCCTGCATACTTTTGCTGATAGGTGTCCTTCATTTCCATCTCAAAAAGTTGGGAGGTATGTCTAATTGGTAATTTATTTGTTTCCACTACTCCTTATAGACAATTATAAGGCAGAAAATGTATACTCCACATGCAATTGTAAGACACAGTTGAAGACGTCAGATTTTTATTTTGTTTCCAGCTTGACTTTAACATCTGCTTTTCCCCAAAAAGCTGAAAGTTTGGGAAATTTTAAACAAACAAGAGGCTGCTGTCCCTGTCAGCACCATCAGGCTCCAAAAAAGTCTAAAGCAAAAGATAATGATCCATGTTTAAGAATCTTTGACAAACATTTACTTTAGCCTCTCAGCTGCAGTTTTTGCATTGAGAGTTGTCAAGGCTGTCAGAAAGCTATTAGCTTTCAAGATTCATCCCTCCACACTGTTTAGCATGTATGGCATCATTTTAGCCCACAGGGTGATGATCTGCAATCTAGCCATGTATGGGTAGCTGAAACCAAATACATTTACCAGCAAGATCTCCAACCACATACTCCAGGATGTTCCTCCTGCCACTGCCCTCAGGGTATGCTATGAGAAAATAAAAAAACATGATAGGAAAGCAAGCATTCAGCTGCAAACACCCTAACACAGTATTTCAGTGCTTCATCATTGTAAATTGAAAGTTGCTAGACACTTTTGTTTAAAGTGCACGTTAAAGCAAACCAAGCAAAAAAAAAAAAAAAAAAAGCGAAAATTACAACTAATAAAGCTTTCCAAATCATAGTTTAATAATTATGCTCTTAGGCTCTATGTACACGGGACGCTGAGGCAAAGTCCTCTGAACGTTTTTTTTTAAAGCTTGAGACCGGCATTTAGCCACGTTTGGCGTCTGAAACGTAGAAATCTTCGGCATCTGAACTCATTTTTTTGCCCTCAAAGAAAGGCTGTTAAACGCAACTGCCTAAAAACGACTGTAAACTAAACTGAGTACATGGTCACATAAGATAACATTGAATGAGTTCAGGGGCAGTTGAAAAAAGCGTCCAACTGCCTCTGAACGTGCGTTTAGCAGCAACAATGTACATGGGGCCTAACACCCCTATTTGCTTAAAGTGATACTAAAGTCTCTGTTATTTTAAAACAAAATAGCCTAACATGTTATACGTACCTGCTCTGTGTAGTGGTTTTGCACAGAGCAGCCCTAAGTGTCAGTATGCGAAGATTGCATTGCATTATGTGGAGATTAAAATTTTTTTTTTGTGACTGAGTATAGTCATTCAAATGGGGGGTGTGGTATCTGGGGCCCACTTATTGTTAAAAGGTGTTCCAGACTCCAATAAGCCCTATGCCCACAGACAGCCACAACCACTGGGCCAGAGTTGTGAGGAGGAAGCCCTTGTCCTCATCAACATAGGGACAGGAGTTCCCCCTGGCAAGGTACCCATACTCTACTTGTCAGAGGGGGGTCTGTGCTGATAATCAGCACATTATCAGCGCAGCCCCATCAGATGTGCCACCAACAATGCCAATCAATGCCCACCAGCTGCCAGTCAGTGCCCCATCAGAAACCCCTGTCAGTTCCCATCAAAGTGCCAATCAGTGCCCACAACAGTGCCAATCAGTGCCCACAATAAAACCTGTCAGTAGCTCATCATCAGCGTTGCCCATCAGTGTCATCTATTAGTGTCCATTAGTGCCGCCTGTCAGTGCCCATCAGTGCCCAGTTACGCCTGTCAGTGCCCATCAATTCTGCCTGTCAGTGCCCATCAGTGCTGCATATCAGTGCCCATCGATTCTACATATCAATGCCTCCCCAACAGTGCCACCTTATCAGTGCCAACTCATCAGTGCCACCTCATCAGTGTCTGTCAGTGAAGGAGAAAACTAAATTTTATGACAGAAACAAAGAAAAACTTTTTTTTTTTTCAAAAATGTTGGTCTTTTTTAGTTTGTTTAGCAAAAAATAAAAACCCCAGTGGTGATCAAATACCACCAAAAGAAAGCTCTATTTGTGGGAAGAAAATGATAAAAATTTAGTTTGGGTACAGTGTTGCATGACCACGCAATTGTCATTCAAAGTGCGACAGCGCCGAAAGCTGAAAATTGTCCTGGGCAGGAAGGGGGGAAAGTGGCCAGTATTGAATTGGTTAAATCACTGCTCCCCGTCAAACAAATTTTTATCTTTTATTTTTTTTTGCTTTGGCATGTGTCCCCTAGGGCAGTGCATGGAGCAATTGGGCAATGCGAAGGACCAGCTGTTGCAAGAAAGGAAAAAAAAATAATGGAAAATAGGTAATAGAGAGTGTCAAGCAGATACACTAAGGGGCATGGCTTAGCTAAGCATGAAGTAGGACGTGTGAGAACTAAGCTCCTACCATTACTCCTGTTTCCACCAGATCCTTCACTTCGGCATCATCCTGACCCAGCCTGACGGCTCCCCCTAGGGAACCTCCACACTGTACTACCTGGCTCCACAAGCTCTCGACCGGGCGAAGGCCCGAACGGACTGGCACTCTCCCGACCGGCGGCAGCCTCCAGGAAAGACAGCGGCTTCGGCCTAGTCTCCGGAGCCGGTGGCCATCTTGGTCCACCTGGGCCCTCTCGGCTCTGCGCACCTGCCTTCCTGACTCTCTGCTAGCCCCCCACACTGCTCCGACGGTGGGCCCCTTTGTCTGCCGCTGCCCGCAGCCCTCCTGGGGACATCTCTGTGTACCGGCCTGCGGGCAATTCCCGGATCCACTGGGTAAGTGGCTGCCATTTTGCTACACCCCAGTGGCCACCCCCAGCCTCTCTTCTTCTTGTTCTGGGCCCCACTCAACCACCACAGGACCCTGGCCTACCTGACAACTCCCCCCATCTGAGGTTATAGAGGGTATACAGGGACGTGGACAACGACCGGGATATGAGGGGTGCCTGAGCTCCGTCCACGCCGCACACATCCTTTAGTGATCCTACACACCCGATCCAGCTCCGGGGGTCCCATCTGCTTAATTAGATCCTCCGGACCCCGCAGCACGTCAGGGGATGGTAAAATATAGCCCTGTGATGGAGGAAGTGCCGGGATTCATGCCGCCACCTCCCCAGCAGCAAGATGGCGCCAGCCAGCCTCACAGTCAGAAGCATGGACAGCCCTCCTCTTCTTCCTCCTCAGTGCGGCGACGTCCAGGGAAGGCTGAGTCACAGCAAACCCAGGCTTCCAGCCCTGCTGACCCCCTCCTATTCTCCCCTCCTGATGACACTGACACTGACTCCCCTGTAGCTCCACTCCATGATGCAGAGCACACAGAGCCCATCCTGGCACAGATCATGGAGGCTATACAGCACAGTCATGCTTCTCTCACTACACAGATGGACTCCTTTAAAACGGATCTCTCTTTCCTGAAACATGATGTTCATACCCTCCATCATAGAGTGATGAACACAGAACAACGCGTAGGGGAATTGGAAGATGAAAGGCGTCCCTTGCAGGGCTCTGTTAGGGAACTGCGTCAGGCCCAAACCTATACTGCTGACAAGCTCACGGACATGAAAGATCGCTTGAGGCGCAATAATTTACGCTTCTTGGGGTTCCCGGAGGGCTCAGTGGGCAGAGACCCAGAGGCCTTTATGGAGCGCTGGCTGACCACCATGTTTGGCGCCTCCACCTTCTCATGGCTGTTCGCCATTGAAAGGGCACATAGAGTTCCCCTTCGCCCCCTGCCCTCTGGAGCCCTGCCACGTGCCATCCTCATTAAATTACTACACTTCAGAGACAGGGAAGCTGTTCTCAGAGCTGGCCGAGAAAAAGGTAGAGTATCCTTTAATGGCAATCGAATCACTATCTTTCCTGACTTCTCAGCAGCCACTCAGAAGCAAAGGGCTACCTTTCTGGCCATCAAACGGAGGCTAAGAGAGCTTCATTTGGTGGCATATGGTATGCTTTATCCTGCAAGATTGAGGATCATTTATCAGGGCAAGGCCTACTTCTTCACGGGTCCTAAGGAGGTGTCGCATTGGGTGGATACCCTGGGACACCCGGATCACAGGAATCAAAACTGGAGACCTCCTCATTGAAGCTGTTTGGTGCAGAACACATTTGACTACCCCTGGCCTGCACCCCCCTATTGATTGAGGTAGATTGGGGGAGGGAGTGGGACAGGTTCTCACATTTGTTATGGCCCTCTCACTTTTTTGTTACCCACTGGATGCTGGGGATCATCCTCAATTTTATATCATGGGCCACGTGCATGTCAGCCATGCGGGATGACGGTTGATGATGACTTTATGTTTCTCCTTAATCGTTTGCTCCTACTAACTCAGGAACTGTAGAACTCTAGAATTCGGGTTACTACATATTTTTGTTTTGTGCGGACGTGGATGGAAGACCACGGCTACAGACTTTTCTTCACATTGCAGGGTTTGTTGGTTGAGGGACTGTGCCATGACCCCTTGCTTTGCAGTTTTAGTTTTGGGAACATAGCTCTCATGTGTTTGGGTTTGGGAGCCGGGAGGGTTAGGGTGGTTTTGAATGTTCTGGGACTGTTTTTTGTTTTTTTCTCTTTTTTGTTATGCTTTTATTCACTAATCCATGATTATTTGGTTACTGGTTTGGGTGGCCCTTCTGGCCTGCAACTGATCCCTTTAAGGGACACTATGCTTCCTCCCATGCATATGCTTGATTTATCCATGTTCCCATATAGGGATGAGCTTCGTGTTCGAGTCGAACCCATGTTCGACTCGAACATCGGCTGTTCGCCCGTTCGCTGAATTGCGAACGATATGGGCCGTTCGCGCCAAATTCATGTGGCGCGTCACGGCCCATAATTCACTGCGGCATGGCAGTGCATTGCTTGCTGATGATTGGCCAAGCATGCACTATGACCCGCATGCTTGGCCAATCACAGCGCCGCCTGAACAAAGAGCCATAATTGGCCAAAGCCAAGGAGGCTTTGGCCAATTATGGCTCAGGGGATTTAGTACACGCCCCACACTATATAAGGCCGCCTGCACGGTGGCCCTGTGTAGTGTGTGTTCCGGCGTTCATTGAGAGAGAGAGAGAGACACAGACAGTGTCATTTGATTTGAGTTAGATAGATTAAGCAGAACAGTCAGTCAGTTAGCTGCACTTACAGTGTATTGTGTATATATATGCATCCCAGGTGTTGCATATATATATATACACTGTATTCAGTTTAGCTAGATCCGTTCCTGTTATCTTCTAGACTATTTACATTTAGTGCAGTGCGTCCTGCTCACAGTGTTCAGCTAGATCTGTTCCTGTTATCTTCCTACTGACAGGCAGGCTTGTCTGGTTACAGTATATAAAGCTACCTGAAGAAAATTACTGGTGTTCTATTTGATCCTATTAGTACCACGGTCAGGCAGCTAGACTATTTACATTTAGTACAGTGCGTCCTGCTCACAGTGTTCAGCTAGATCCGTTCCTGTTATCTTCCTACTGACAGGCAGGCTTGTCTGGTTACAGTATATAAAGCTACCTGAAGAAAATTACTGGTGTTCTATTTGATCCTATTAGTACCATGGTCAGGCAGCTAGACTATTTACATTTAGTACAGTGCATCCTGCTCACAGTGTTCAGCTAGATCCGTTCCTGTTATCTTCCTACTGACAGGCAGGCTTGTCTGGTTACAGTATATAAAGCTACCTGAAGAAAATTACTGGTGTTCTATTTGATCCTATTAGTACCACGGTCAGGCAGCTAGACTATTTACATTTAGTACAGTGCGTCCTGCTCACAGTGTTCAGCTAGATCCGTTCCTGTTATCTTCCTACTGACAGGCAGGCTTGTCTGGTTACAGTATATAAAGCTACCTGAAGAAAATTACTGGTGTTCTATTTGATCCTATTAGTACCACGGTCAGGCAGCTAGACTATTTACATTTAGTACAGTGCGTCCTGCTCACAGTGTTCAGCTAGATCCGTTCCTGTTATCTTCCTACTGACAGGCAGGCTTGTCTGGTTACAGTATATAAAGCTACCTGAAGAAAATTACTGGTGTTCTATTTGATCCTATTAGTACCACGGTCAGGCAGCTAGACTATTTACATTTAGTACAGTGCGTCCTGCTCACAGTGTTCAGCTAGATCCGTTCCTGTTATCTTCCTACTGACAGGCAGGCTTGTCTGGTTACAGTATATAAAGCTACCTGAAGAAAATTACTGGTGTTCTATTTGATCCTATTAGTACCACGGTCAGGCAGCTAGACTATTTACATTTAGTACAGTGCGTCCTGCTCACAGTGTTCAGCTAGATCCGTTCCTGTTATCTTCCTACTGACAGGCAGGCTTGTCTGGTTACAGTATATAAAGCTACCTGAAGAAAATTACTGGTGTTCTATTTGATCCTATTAGTACCACGGTCAGGCAGCTAGACTATTTACATTTAGTACAGTGCGTCCTGCTCACAGTGTTCAGCTAGATCCGTTCCTGTTATCTTCCTACTGACAGGCAGGCTTGTCTGGTTACAGTATATAAAGCTACCTGAAGAAAATTACTGGTGTTCTATTTGATCCTATTAGTACCACGGTCAGGCAGCTAGACTATTTACATTTAGTACAGTGCGTCCTGCTCACAGTGTTCAGCTAGATCCGTTCCTGTTATCTTCCTACTGACAGGCAGGCTTGTCTGGTTACAGTATATAAAGCTACCTGAAGAAAATTACTGGTGTTCTATTTGATCCTATTAGTACCACGGTCAGGCAGCTAGACTATTTACATTTAGTACAGTGCGTCCTGCTCACAGTGTTCAGCTAGATCCGTTCCTGTTATCTTCCTACTGACAGGCAGGCTTGTCTGGTTACAGTATATAAAGCTACCTGAAGAAAATTACTGGTGTTCTATTTGATCCTATTAGTACCACGGTCAGGCAGCTAGACTATTTACATTTAGTACAGTGCGTCCTGCTCACAGTGTTCAGCTAGATCCGTTCCTGTTATCTTCCTACTGACAGGCAGGCTTGTCTGGTTACAGTATATAAAGCTACCTGAAGAAAATTATTGGTGTTCTATTTGATCCTATTAGTACCACGGTCAGGCAGCTAGACTATTTACATTTAGTACAGTGCGTCCTGCTCACAGTGTTCAGCTAGATCCGTTCCTGTTATCTTCCTACTGACAGGCAGGCTTGTCTGGTTACAGTATATAAAGCTACCTGAAGAAAATTACTGGTGTTCTATCCCAGCTTAGTGCAGCTACAGGCCATTAGTATGTCTGGAAGGCCAAGAAGGAGAGGCAGACAGTCACAAGCCAATAAGAGAGGGCAAGCAGGCTCTGTGTCTAGTGCTGGTCGTGGAGACGGTGCATCCTCATCAGCACGTGGCCATGGGACACGCTGGGCCTTTTTTTCGGCAGCTGGCCGTGTTGAGCCGCAACATGCGGAAGACTTGGTCGAGTGGATGACCAAGCCGTCCTCATCCTCCTCATCCTCTCTCACCCATGCCCAGGGTGCTTTGTCTGGCAAAGCAGCGGCCTCTTCCCTCAGCTCAATGTCATCAGTGACTCCTTCCCTAGCTCCACCATGTCCTCATGAGGATTCCCTCGAACTGTTTGACCACAGTGTTGGGTACATGCTCCAGGAGGATGCCCAGCGTTTGGAAGGCTCTGATGATGATACTGAGCTCGATGAAGGCAGTAACATGAGCACGGACAGAGGGGGTGCCCAAGAAGGACAGCAATCTGGCAGTCATGCTCCCCCTGCTGCAGCATACTGCCAGGTTTGCTCCAGTGATGAGGAGGGAGGGGATGATGAGGTCACTGACTCAACGTGGGTGCCTGATAGGAGAGGGGAGGAGGAGGAGGAGGAGGAGGCGGCACATCACCAACGAGGCAGGATGCCCTCCAGGGGCCAGCCTAAGGGCAGCACATTGACTGCATCACACCCCAAAGCTCCACATGTGCAGGGCGCTGCAGTCTCTGCGCGTTATTCAAAAAGTTCTTTGGTGTGGGCCTTTTTTGAGACGAGTGCATCAGATCGCACCGCTGCTATTTGCAACATATGTCTCAAGCGTATCTCACGTGGCCAAAACATCTCCCGCTTGGGTACCACATGCTTGACCAGACATATGTTGACCTGCCATGCAGTTCGTTGGCAAGCGTATCTAAAAGACCCACACCAAAGAACAAAGAGGATCTCTCCTTGCTCCTCATCAGCTGAGATTTCCAACCCCACTAGACCTCCAGTCCTCTCTGAGACCTGCAGTGAGAGGAATGAAGGTGTAGAATTAGGTGTGTCACAGCCAAGTACTTGTGGGCAATCTGCTTTTGGTACACCGACGTCAGATTGTACCAGGCAAATTTCCCTGCCCCAGCTGCTGCACCGCCGAAAGAAGTTTGCTCCCAGCCATCCACATGCCCAGCGGTTGAATGCTAGCTTGGCAAAATTGCTAGCACTTCAACTGCTGCCTTTTCAGTTGGTAGACTCTGCCCCCTTCCGTGAGTTTGTGGAATGTGCGGTTCCTCAGTGGCAGGTACCCAAACGCCACTTTTTCTCACGGAAGGCGATTCCGGCTCTCTACCGGCATGTGGAAGGCAATGTCCATGCCTCGCTGGACAGGGCGGTCAGCAGTAAGGTGCATATTACCGCTGACTCATGGTCCAGCAGGCATGGACAGGGACGTTACCTAAGTTTCACGGCACATTGGGTGACTCTGCTGGCAGCTGGGAAGGATGCAGGACAAGGTGCAGTAGTGTTGGAGGTTGTTCCGCCACCACGCCTCCAAAATGCTGATTGTGACACCTCTCTCCTCCACCCCCTCCTCTTCTTCTTCCTCCATGGCCTCTTCCTCGGAACCAGCGGTGCTCCGTAGTCGTTCAAGGGGCTACGCAAGTACGCAGGCCAAAAGATGCCATGCGGTGCTTGAGCTGGTGTGCTTGGGGGACAGGAGCCACACTGGGGCAGAGGTTCTGTCAGCTCTGCAGGGGCAGGTTCAGAGGTGGTTGACGCCACGCCAACTTAAGGCAGGAATGGTGGTTTGCGACAATGGCACCAACCTCCTCTCTGCCCTCCGACAGGGACAAATGACCCATGTGCCCTGTTTGGCTCACGTCCTTAACTTGGTGGTGCAGCGGTTCTTGGGCAGGTACCCGGGCTTACAGGATGTCCTGAGGCAGGCCAGGAAAGTCTGTGTGCATTTCCGTCGGTCATATAATGCCAGTGCTCGGCTGACGGACCTCCAAAAGGAGTTTAACCTGCCCAAGAACCGCCTAATCTGTGACATGCCCACCAGGTGGTACTTAACGTTGGCCATGCTGCAGCGGCTGCACACGCAGCAGAGGGCCATCAATGAGTACCTGTGCGACTATGGCACCAGGACAGGGTCAGGGGAGCTTGGTTTTTTTTCCCCACGCCAGTGGGCCATGATCAGGGATGCATGCACTGTCCTGTCACCATTCGAGGAGGCCACAAGGATGGTGAGCAGTGACAGTGCATGCATCAGTGACACTGTCCCCCTTGTCCACCTGTTGGAGCACACGCTGCGTGGAATAATGGACAGGGCACTTGAGGCAGAACAGAGGCAGGAAGAGGAGGACTTCCTTAGCTCTCAAGGCCCCCTTTATCCAGACAGTGTTCCTGCGTGCCCGCCGATCACACAGGAAGAGGAGGAGGAGGAGGAGGAGGAGGAGGAGGAGGAGGAAGATTGTGTCAGTATGGAGGTGGAGCCTGGCACTCAGCATCAGCAGCAGTCTTTAAGGGATCAGTCCCAAGAAACACATGGACTTGTACGTGGCTGGGAGGAGGTGGCTGCGGACGTTGTCGTCCTTAGTGACCCAGAGGACTCCGGACCGAATGCCTCAGCAAACCTACGCTGCATGGCCTCCCTGATCCTGCAAAGCCTGCGTAAGGATCCTCGTATTCGTGGTATCAAGGAGAAGGACCAATACTGGCTGGCAACCCTCCTTGATCCACGTTACAAGGGTAAGGTTGCGGACCTTATCTTGCCATCGCAGAGGGAGCAGAGGATGAAACATCTTCGGGAGGCCTTGCAGAAAGGTCTGTGCAATGCGTTCCCAGAGACTGGGAGGTTACAAACTCCTGTTTCTGGACAACGTGTTGCTGAGGCTTCGGTCAGTCAAAGAAGGAGCGGTGGAGAAGGTGGCCGTCTGACCGATGCGTTCAGACAATTTTTTGGTCCGCAGCCCCAAGGTATGATCGGTTCCAGCAACCATCGCCAGCGTCTGTTTTACATGGTGCAGGAATACCTAGGGGCAAGATCAGACTTGGACACCTTTCCCACCGAAAATCCTCTGGGTTACTGGGTCTTGAGGATGGATCACTGGCCAGAGCTTGCACAGTATGCAATTGAGCTACTGGCCTGTCCTGCATCCAGCGTTCTTTCGGAACGCACATTCAGTGCTGCTGGAGGCGTGGTAACTGATCACAGGGTGCGTCTGTCCACCGACTCGGTCGATCGGCTGACCTTCATAAAAATGAATGAGTCTTGGATCACCACCAGCTACCAAGCACCTGATGCTGATGTAACCGAATAATTTTTTTGGAAATCTCAGATCCCTTCAAAGACTGCCTATGCTGATGCTGAGTGACTATCCCTGAGTAATTATCCTCTTCCTCCTCAATCATCACGCTGATAGCTTGTAAGAACATTTTTGGTTCTGGGCGCCACCACCAGTGCCTAAGGCCCAATTTTTCAGCCCCTGTTTAACAGGGGCGTGTTAATTACAATTTTTGATGTAATACTTTGCAGCAGGGCTCGTTCCTGCATTCCAACTAGAGTGTCTGTGAGGGGTTGCAGTGTTGTGGCACCAGCACCAGTGCCTAAGGCCCAATTTTTCTGCCCCTGTCTAACAGGGGCGTGTAATTACAATTTTTGATGCAATACTTTGCAGCAGGGCTCGTTCCTGCGTTCCAACTAGAGTGTCTGTGAGGGGTTGCAGTGTTGTGGCACCAGCACCAGTGCCTAAGGCCCAATTTTTCTGCCCCTGTCTAACAGGGGCGTGTAATTACAATTTTTGATGCAATACTTTGCAGCAGGGCTCGTTCCTGCGTTCCAACTAGAGTGTCTGTGAGGGGTTGCAGTGTTGTGGCACCAGCACCAGTGCCTAAGGCCCAATTTTTCTGCCCCTGTCTAACAGGGGCGTGTAATTACAATTTTTGATGCAATACTTTGCAGCAGGGCTCGTTCCTGCGTTCCAACTAGAGTGTCTGTGAGGGGTTGCAGTGTTGTGGCACCAGCACCAGTGCCTAAGGCCCAATTTTTCTGCCCCTGTCTAACAGGGGCGTGTAATTACAATTTTTGATGCAATACTTTGCAGCAGGGCTCGTTCCTGCGTTCCAACTAGAGTGTCTGTAAGGGGTTGCAGAGTTGTGGCACCAGCACCAGTGCCTAAGGCCTAATTTTTCAGCTCCTGTTCAACAGGGGCATGTAATTACAATTCTTGATCTAATATTTCACAGCAGGGCCCTGTGAGGGCTTACAGTGTTGTGGCCACAGCAACACCTAAGGCCCAAATTTCTGCTGAGTATATAGGGCAGGACCCTACTTTCAAACATCTAACTTACAAACGACTCCTACTTGCAAACGGAAGGAGACAACAGGAAGTGAGATGAAATCTACCCCTAGGAAGGGAAATTCTCTCCTGTAAGAGTTAATATGGGAAAACAATTTCTCCTTTCCACTGATGCTTTCCAATCCTTGTTCCACAAAAAACCCAAATTTTCAAAAAACATTTTTCATTGGGACAAAAAGTGAGGTGAAATCTTCTGAAGAGGAGGAAAGACAGCAAAACAAATGTCACAGGGGTGATAACCCTTCCCTATGTTTTCCAAAAAGCTTAAAAAAGATTTTTTGGCTGGAGCTAAACGCTTTAAAAATTTACCCGTTCAAAATTACAAAGAGATTCTACTTAACAACAAACCTACAGTCCCTGTCTTGTTTGCACCGCCTGTATACTGCTGTTCAGAGTATATAGGGCCTTTCCTTATTTTAATTTGGGTGCGGGGTTCCCCTTAATATCCATATAAGACCCAAAGGGCCTGGTAATGGACTGGGGGGTACCCATGCCGTTTGTCTCACTGATTTTCATTCATATTGCCATGACCCGACATGACATTAAACCCGCAAGCAGTTTTAAATGAGATTTTTTCCTTTAAAAATGACATTTGGTGCAGGGACTGTTCTAAACACGGGAAACACGAGCCACTTTACAGGCCTACTATAGACACACCCCAGGTACGATATTTAAAGGAATATTTCACTTTTTTTTTTTTACTTTAAGCATCATTAAAATCACTGCTCCCGAAAAAACGGCCGTTTTTAAAAGTTTTTTTTGCATTGATACATGTCCCCTGGGGTAGGACCCGGGTCCCCAAAACCTTTTTAGGACAATACCATGCAAATTAGCCTTTAAAATGAGCACTTTTGATTTCGAACGTTCGAGTCCCATAGACGTCAATGGGGTTCTAACGTTCGTGCGAACTTTCGGTCCGTTCGCAGGTTCTGGTGCGAACCGAATCGGGGGGTGTTCGGCTCATCCCTATTCCCGTATACTTCTCGGGGCGCACTGGGCTATAAGATATAGATATTTTCTCATGCTTACTCATGCCTAGATTACGCATAATCTCATGGAATGTTCGGGGCTTAATTCCAAGGTGAAAAGGTCATTAATGTTTGCATATTTGGTGCAACATAACCCGCATGTGATCCTTCTCCAGGAAACCCATCTGCAAGGCTCCAGGGTCATGGCCCTGAAGAGAGCAAAAATTGCATATGCCATTCACTCCACTTACTCCACATACGCCAGGAGCAAGTCTATCTTCATTGCCACCATCAAACTAGATCCAAATGGCTGTTTTGTAATTGTTGTACTTGAGCTCCTTCATAAACCATACACGGTGACTAGCCTCTACATACCGCCACCATTCACTAAACAAATCTTTGAGTGGGGATGGGCTCGATATTGGTGATTGCGGAGGGCCCCCTTTTGATAGCTGGTGATTACAACATGGTACTTGATAACTCCATTGATTGATTTATGTTTGGTTTCACCTGATTTGCTCGCACTGATAACTGGGGTCAAGTACCTTCCTAGGGCAGTGTCTGACCATTCTCCCTTGATGGTGGATCTCGCTCTGGGCACCCCCTCCTCCTACAGGGTTTGGCAGCTGAGTCCATTGTGGTTGGCTGACCAAGCTGTTGTCGATCAAAGTACAGCTGAAATGAAGTCGTACTGAATGGACAACAGAGTACCTCCCTCCCGATTTTTATGGGGCGCCTTTAAGGCCACCACACGTGGCTCATTTGCTGCCGCGATAGGGCAGGCCCGCAAGGCATCTCAGTCCAGATTGGTGGATGCTGAGGGAGATCTTAGGAATGCGGAAGCGGCTTATTCTGCATCTCCTACTCCTGAGACACACACACTGTCTGGCGGCATAAAGCCAGGGACTTGGTACTCTTGGAGCGTACCCAAAAGAAGCTGTTGTATCAAAACCAACATCTCTTTGAGTTTGGTGACAAAAACAGTCGCTTGCTGGCCAATCTCTCCAGGCCAGACTATTAGCCATGCAGCATCCCAAGAATTAAGAACTCTGAGGGTAAAATAGTGGAACAAAACAATTTTGGAAGCATTTGTCACACTCTACTCCTCACTGTATGCTACTAGAGCTCACCACACCATTGTTGAATTAGATGATTACCTATCTGATATCACTCTACCAAAGCTTCAGGATCACCAGGCTTCATTGCTTGATGCTTCCCTAACAGCTGAGGAAATAGGGGAGGCAATACAGTCCTTTGCCAGGAATAAAACACCAGGACTAGATGGATTTCCCATAGAATGGTACATTTTGAGACTTATTAATCCTCACCTGCTTAAGGTATACAATTTTGCTCTGAGGACAGGACAGTTACTTCCCTCTATGTCTGAAGCGCTGATTGTCCTCATTCCTAAACCCCATAAAGACCACCTACTCTGCGAGTCGTATAGGCCGATTTCACTCATCAACACAGGTGTTAAGATTCTGGCCAAGGTGCTCGCCTGGCAATTGAACACAGTCATTACCACTATTATTGGAGCAGACCAGACTGGGTTTATCTCTGGGCGATCAACCTCCATCAACTTACATAGACTTTTCACCAATATGCAAGCTACTCATGATAGAGTGGGTTCTCGGGCAGTGCTGGCCTTGGACGTCCACAAGGCCTTTGACTCAGTGGAATGGCCATACCTCCTAGAAGTCTTCGCAAAGTTTGGTTTTGGTGACACTTTTATTAGGTGGGTACAGTTGCGAGTGAACGCCTCTGTGTCCGATTCCTTTCCGATAAAGAGGGGAACCAGACAGGGGTGTCCCCTGTCGCCATTGCTGTTTGCATTGGCGATAGAGCCTCTGACTGTGCTGATAAGGTCCCGTAGGGAGGTTGTGGGATTGATGATTGGGGGTCTGGAAAAAAAGTTTCTCTCTATGCCGATGACATGTTAATCTACTTGTCGGACCCTCAGTCATCTCTCCCGGCCCTTCTGGATATTATTTGGGGGTTTGGGCACTTCTCAGGGTTCCAGGTCAACTGGGACAAATCTATCTTATTTATGATAGATCAGACGGCATTGATAGTATTGCCCCCCTCCTGTCCACTGCAGTCAGCTCTTTCCGATATCTAGGGGTTGTGGCACAACACCCCATCTCCTCTTATATTAAGATCAACCTAGACCCCCTTATTGGTAGAATTAGAAACACCTTAAAGACATGGAATGCTCTTCCCTGACATTACTAGGTAGGATAAGCATTTTAAAATGATTTTGCTGCCGCGCTTCTTATATATTCTAATGCCGCGTACACACGGTCGGAATTTCAGACAGAAAAAGTCTGATGGGAGCTTTTCATCGTATATTCTGACCGTGTGTATGCCCCATCGGACTTTTTATGTCGAAAGACGGACTTGGATAGAGAACATGTTCTATATTTTTCCGACTGAACAAATTCATATTGGGAAAACCGCTCGTCTGCATACTGTTCCGACGTACCAAAAATGACTCGGAATTTGGTGTAACCGTGTGTATGCAAGACAGCTTGAGCAGAATTCCGTCGGAAAAACCTTCAGAGTTTATTCCGACGGCAAAACCGGTCGTATGTACAGGGCATAAGAAACTCACCATGCTATGTTACTAAGGCCAAATTTAGGGAGATAGACTCAATCCTCACCACTTTTATTTGGACGGCATGGGCAGTTCGGATTACTAGAAATACCCTGCAGCTACCGCTTGTGGAGGGAGGTCTTTCTTTACTGTGCCTACAGACCTATTACATTGCTTCACAATTGGCACATGTGCATTGGTGGTTTTACCCTGAAGCCAACAATGCGGCCAGTGCTCTGGAGGCAGCAATCCTTACCTCTTATGAGTCCCTCCAGAACCTGATACACAGAATGTCCCTATGGGAGAGGGAGGGTACTAGCATCCTAGCGATGACCCTACGGATCTTCAGGCTCTCTAGGATGCTACCGTTCACCACGCTTAATACATATTCACCGATTACTGCACTGTGGGGGAACCCAAATCTACATGAATTTTTCTGTAGAACTGATGGGGGATCATGGTCTAATAGGCGAGTAAAAATGATTATGCATCTATTTTCAGACATGTTCCGCCCTTCGCTGAATTCCTGTAGAGTTTACAACCTCCCACATGGCCCATTTCTTATACTTGAAAAAAAAAAGGGGGAAAAATAAAGGGGAGGAGGGGCAATTGGGACTTTATATGAAACACACACTAGGGCAGGCTGAGTCATTAAGTGTAGAAAAATTATTGGATTTATTGATACCTCATGAAGGCAAAGCCCAATAAATGACATTCACATAAAATCAATGGATGTGGTACAGAGCCAATAAAATATGATAATAAAACATATAATAATAACATGGTAATATGTTAGACACTGTAGCACAAGGTAAATGGCAATATCGTCAACATTACACCCAACATGTGCATACATAATCAATATAGTATTAACATCAAGTTGATGACTACAACACTAAAATGCCCATGGTAGATGCATCATTGCTGTGACATGTCATCTGTTGTAAATGCTCAATTGTAAATGCTCGACGCGTTTCGTGGAAGTGTGTCCACTCATCAGGAGCAGCTAACTGGAAGTATCTGGAGTATAATATAAAGTAGTAATTAATGGTAATTAATTACAACAGGAAGAGGGGGAGCAAAAATGCTGGTCCTAACACTCTTACCTGTGGGTGTATGGTATAATGAAGGTAGAACGTATATGTTGATGTTAATGGTGGTAGGAGGTCATCAGGGGTGAATATAGCATCCCCACGGGAGCTGAGGAGGTAACCAAGCGGCGGCAAGGCGGGGCAATACAGGACACACATGGAGGAATAATTTGCAAGAAGATCCCCCTAGGTTTCCAAATTAGTGGTATAGAATGGAACATAGACCCGAAGGTAACTGTAATATAATATAGTAAAATTAAGTGTATAGTAGTAAACCGAAACGGGTAGTGTATCAGATAAACATAAGGAGGATATGGTGTATGATGTGGGTGAAGTAACGGTGTTGGATGGGCCTAAGGAGACCAGACAATGATGGCAGGGGAGCAGTGACAAGAGAAGAAAAGGAAGAAGGGAGGGTGCTCGCCAAGAACACAAAGTAAACAGGGGTGATAAAGGAGTGCCTGATAGTGAAAGTGAAGGAAAATAAAATGGGGATATAGATAGCATGGTGCATGAAGTAAGAGGTCCATGGTTACCTGAGATGGCAAATTGCCCACTGGCCAGCCAGTGAGGTACCACCAACGTCACGCTGGGTCGTGCTGTGAGGGAGGAGGGGGAAAAGCCTCATACAGGCGACTAGAGCCTATATAGGTAACCTCCGCCTCCGTCAATTTGCACGCCAGGTGGAACCAGCGTCACGTCAGCATGTGACGCAGCTCCCGGGGATGGATAAAATCCACCCCCCGGGTACAAGCCTAACAAATTATACTAGGATAAAACGTGGATATTCCAAAATAGCAAGTAACATATAATGGCACTAGATGCAGGACAGCAGCAATAATATAGTAGGAAAAAATATCTAGTGTGTGTTTCTATCCCTAAATCATTTGAAACACGAGAATTGTGTTGGGACTTTATATGAGACCATGACCATCCAGTACACAGGTCTCCATCCCTAATTATATGAGAAAAAAAAGGGGGAAACATAAAGGGGAGGAGGGAGAGGGAGGGTACTAGCGTCCTAGCGATGACCCTACGGATCTTCAGGCTCTCTAGGATGTTACCGTCCACCACGCTTAATACATATTCACCGATTACTGCACGGTGGGGGAACCCAAATCTACATGAATTTTTCTGTAGAACTGATGGGGGATCATGGTCTAATAGGGGAGTAAAAATGATTATGCATCTATTTTCAGACATGTTCCGCCCTTTCGCTGAATTCCTGTAGAGTTTACAACCTCCCACACACAGCCTATTTCTTATACTTGCAGATTTGACACACCACTGCAATGCAGTTCGGTCTCCGTAAAATAGTGGCTCAGCTGTCTTCGCTAGAATGACTATTGACCGATTATTTTCATTCCAAGCTTGTTTCTACTTACTACAGGACTCTCCTACACTCCACAACAAATAGGCTTACCAACACGGCCAACAGATGGCGTGCTGACATACCTGAACTGACAGAGATTATTTGGCTGGAAGCTCTTCTTCTCCAGGGCCCTGCTGTCATCTCCTCACGTGACAAGGTAATCCAGACTAAATTGTTGTATAGATCCTACTTCGCCCCATGCTTGCTATACAGATTAGGTAGATTGCCTTCTGCAGTGTGCACTCAATGCGGCATGGCTGATGGTACCTTCTTTCATCTAATGTGGGAGTGTACTCCGATTAGAAAGTTCTGGTCGGAGATCACGGCCTTTATCAGCTCTGTAGCTCAGATACCTAATATTTGCAACCCCCTGCGATGCTTGTTGGGGTATATCGACGATGAAGGAATATCCAAAAATGTACAAACCTTTACACGTATTGTGCTGTTCTATGCAAAAAAAGCAATAACTATGCACTGGAAATCTCAATCCTCACCCACTATTGCTTTTTGTCTCACCCTTATTAATCACGTTATACCATTATACAAGTTGACACATGAAGCCAGAGGGTGCCCGAAAAAGTTCTCTTAGATTTGGAACTCTTGGGTCAGTTCTGACCGTACCGTACCACCTGCTCCCTAGTATCTTGACTGAAACTAGATTCCTTAATACAGATTGTACAGGAATATGCTCCTAAACTCTGATTGATATAACTTATGAGGAATGGAATAATAATGACTTCTGCATTGCTCCGTTTATATTGAATGTATACCAGACCTATGTATTCTGTTCAGGATTGAGCGCTGTTCACTCCACATGTGTATTTGTATGTTGTTTTGTTTGTTTTTTTTTTTTCTGTTGTGTGTGAAAAAAATAAATAAAAAAATGTACATTTAAAAAAAAAAAAAAAAAGCAGATACAGCAAGACGTAACTAAGGCTAAAGGGTGTTACCCCTTTCCCTACTCAATTCCAACGTGCTAATTTGCTAATGGGGTATAACATGTTGACTTTTTCCAAGATTTATAATAAAATCTTAAAGCGGTATTGAACCCAAAGCCAAAAATGCAATATATTGCAGCTTACCAATCCTTAGATGTAGGGATGCGTTTATTTTGATTTTTTTTAGGCTTTTTCCCTCTATTTTCACCTGGTGATCTGGCCAGTAACATGCCTCCTGTATAAGAGTGCTTACACTCAGGAAAGAGCACAAAGGGCACCTTGGACAGCAGCATTGTCAGTCTGGGAGAGGGGAAGGTTGGCTGTAGTAGCAGATTTAGTTCAAATTGAAGCCAAACTCCAGCTCACACTGCAGTTACAACAACCGTTTTTTTTCTTTTGGGATAAAGGTTTTACTTGAATAAAAAAACGCTGATCATTCTAAGCACCCCTGTCTGTGGTAACCAGATAAAATAATATTTTATATACAAATAAATCACATAGGTAATTGATCCAGTGCTCAATGTATTAGCCCAACATTCATGTACTGTATAGACCTTTAAATTGTAGTTCATAGGACAGTTCTATGAGAGAGAGAAAACACATTCCCACAGCTACTCAGTACAGTGGGTTATCCAGCCGACATGTATTTCTTTACGGGTATCTTTTACACATGTTTACATTCTGTAAATGTAGTCCGCCACTGTCATCACTAAGCTGTGAACTGCAGCGCTATCAATTCCCCAAACCTAGGCTTTAAAGCCGACTGTCTCTTTCCCTTGGGCAGACTTGACAAAGGGGAAGAGCCCTTGAAACATGTTGCCGGCTATCTTTTTCTCTTACCTTGTGCTGTATTTTGCCTGTGTGGGTGTGCAGTGAGAGTGGCCGTACAGCATACATTCTTGGCGGGTTCTGCGCTTCGTCCTTGTTTATCAATCTGTTTCCATCTGGCCACTTTGACACCCTGCCTCTCACCCTGTGAACCTCACACAGCTATCCTCCATGTCAGTGATACTATTGTTTGTTAATAAACTTGCTACAACATTTATAATCCCTGCAACTTTGTTTCCTTTACATACCCCTGTCAGTAGTAAATGGTTTGTCTTAAACACTCTAACTGCTACATTTGCCAGGGAGCTTGATCTATTGAATACAGCAGGCTTACTGCCTGAATCACTAGATGAAAAAGAAAAAGGTGGTTGCAAAGTTCACCTGACTTGCAATGATTGATGGGCGGCAAGCCCGCCGAACACTACATGCTCAAATAAATGTGGATCAGGCTTCAGAGGCAAGGGAGATTTAAACACATGTCAAAATCTACCCTTACACTTTATTTCCATCATGTAAAACCATGTCAAAACTTCATAGTATAGGCTAATAGTTCAATTGCATGTCCACAGTTTTTTTTTTTAAAAAGGTGTCCCTTAAAGACGTACTGTATCCTAGTCTAAATGTCTATATACATTATCTCACAAAAGTGAGTACACCCCTCACATTTTTGTAAATATTTATATATTATATTTATTATATATATATATATATATATATATATATATATATATATATAAAATACATGTTGATGTTTCACAATGATTGACATAATCCAGAGACTTGGGATGTCTTGCTCAATTTCATGAGCAACATTTACTTCCTCAAGATGATGTTATTAGTGGGTACAGATTTAGAACTACATCCAGCCAATTTAAAACCAAAGTGCCATACTGCTGCGCAGAAGTCTGGTCAGTCTTGTCTGGCCAGGAAGAGAGAAGACCCCGCAGAGGACATTTTTAAAGGGACAGACCTATGTTTGATACTTAAAGGGCTATTATAGTCCAGACCATGTCTTTTCGCTAGTATACTGTATGTATGTAAAAAATTTCAATGTTTTCCCTTGCAATCAGGTGTAATCAATTCCTCCAAATTGCCACTAAGCACCCCCAGACATCCAATTGCTCCTCCACTGTGAGCTTGCACAGAAAATAGTTTTATACATGGTATTTTGTAATGTAAATAAAACTTTTATAAGACGCAATATATTTGTTGTATTTTCCTATGGTTCATGACTTTAAGGAAGTACTTTACATCTAGATTGAGCTCACATTTAGTAGCATAAAGTAAATACATACATACTTTATATACATACATATCTATAAAGCAGAGGGCAAACTTGTAAAGTTTGACCAAAGGCAACAAACAACTGCAGACCCCATATACAGCATAGCTGTGAGCATGCTGCTTGAGTCGGCCTGAAATTGCCTGATGAAAGGCGTATTGATGTAAATGTGCCGCTGACACAACATAGTAAGGCACATATTTGTGTTTTACAAATAAACCTTCTTTTATTTTTTTTTTAACTTCCATTAGTTTTCATTTTTTGCAAGGTAAATATACGAACACAACAATATCCTGGCAACGTGTTCCAGGAGTGAGAGAGACACTTTTATACTGAATCTGCATCTCAAACAAATAAGACGGGGAAGATGGTTTATTTCCCTATTTGGGAGAATAATCCCATTTAATAAGAATGTAGACGTCTATTTTGTCCTTAGCTATCAAATCAGATCATTGTGGATATCAGAATACAGTAAAGTAGTAAAGTTATGTACATAACTTCTACAAAAATTTAACAACACTGCACCTAAGATGAGGTTTATTTGCGTAACAAGTAAAACATTTAGAAATTATGCAAAATGTTTCCAAAAAATAAGCAATGTTCATTAAATAAAAATAAAAACTTCTGTATTTATAAGATATAGCTTATCTAAACTTATTTGAGTGTAGGAACAAATAAATAATTAACATTCAATCTTGTTCTCCCAAGTTAATAAAGTTGTGTTCAAAATAATAGCAGCCCAACATCACTAACCAGATCAGTCACTGTTTTTGGTATAAATCATATTCCTACATGGCAAATAATTTACTAGTATGTGTAGTAGAGTAATAGAAAACCAACATGACATGCATGCTGCTGATTCTGTGTAATTGAATCATTAATTGAAAGGGGCGTATTTAAAATAATAACAGTGTGGAGTTTAATAAGTGAGATCATTCAGTCTGGAAAAAACAGGTGTCAAACAGGTGGTCTTCATTTAAGGACGAAGGCAGCAAATGTTGTGCACATGCTGGGTATAGTGCATTTCTCTCTGAAAATCTAAGTAAAATGGGTAATTCCAGACATTGTTCAGAAGAACAGAGTACTTTGATGAAAAAGTTGATTGAAGAAGGGAAAACATGTAAAGAAGTGCAGAAACTGATAGGTTGCTCAGCTAAAATGATCTCAAATACTTTAAAATGGCAACCAAAACCAGAAAAACGTGGAAGAAAACAGAAAACTACCATTTGAATGGATCGAAAAATAACCAAAGGTAAAACCAAGAAATGCAGAGGAATTGTGGAATATAGTGTGATCATCCTGGGCTGGAATACCTGTTCACAGGTGCCAAAAGTTCCATGCAACACAGATGTGAAGCAAGTCTCAGAAACAGTGGTTATACAACTAAATATTGGTTCAGTGATTCACAGGAAAGCTAAATCTTCAAGCATTTTTCAGTTTATACAGTAAATGTTTGAGTTTGTAAAGAAAAAAGCAGACACTGCTATTTTGTGGAAAAGGCTAATATTACTTTACAGAAAGTGAAGAAAAAGGAATAACAAATTTGAAAAAATGTCCTTCATGTTTTCATATGGAATAGAACTGTGCAATGATCCCAATGCATTTGCGTGTATGGAAATAAAAGCTATTATAAGGACTTTTTTTAATCACACTGCTATTATTTTTAACACAACTCTATTGATCATTGAGAGTTTTACTTTAGTATGAATAATGCATCGTGTGTATAAGAACTGTAAAAAAACTGCCGATTACCGGATTGTGTAAATGGGACATCGGTCCCGCACTCCACACTGATTGCTGCTAAGCAGTGCCCACCGGTGCCACCTATCAGTGCCCATCAGTGCTGCCAATCAGTGCCCATCAGTGCTGCCAGTCAGTGCCACCTATCAGTGTCACCTACCAGTGCCTATTAGTGCCCATCAGTGCCACCTCATCACTGCCATATCAGTGCCTATTAGTACAGCCTCATCAGTGCACCTCAATGAAGGAGAAAAATTACCTGTTTGCAAAATTTTATAGCAAACTATGAAAACTCTTATTTTTTTTTCAAAGTTTTCAGACTTTTTTGTCTGTTTAGCAAAAAATAAAAACTCCAGTAGTGATTAAATACCACCAAAAGAAAGCTCTATTTGTGTGAAAAAAAATGATAAAAATTTAATTTGGGTACAGTGTAGCACAACCGCGCAATTATCATTTAAAGAGTGACAGCGCTGAAAGCTGAAAATTGGTCTGGGCAGGAAGGGGGTTTAAGTGTCCAGTAAGCAAGTAGGTAATCTCAGTATAAATACAGCTGTTCTGTGAAGCCCTCAGAGGTTTGTTAGGGAACCTTAGTTCTCTAACAAACCAGAGAACTGATAGGTGGACACCTTAGTTAACAAACAGCATCATTAAGGCCAAGAAACACACAAGTCAGGGATAACATTGTGGGAAAGTTTAAAAGCAGGGTTAGGTTATAAAAAAAATATCCCAAGCTGTGAACATTTCACGGAGCACTGTTCAATCCATCATCTGAAAATGGAAAGAGTATAGCACAACTGCAAACCTACCAATACATGACTGTCCACCTAAACTGACATGTCAGGCAAGGAGAGGATTAATTAGAGAAGCAGCCAAGAGGCCCATGGTAACTCTGGAGGCGCTGCAGAGATTCACAGTTCAGGTGGGAGAATCTGTCCACAGGACAACTATTAGTCATGCACTCCACAAATCTGGCCTTTATGGAAGATTGGCAAGAAGAAAGCCATTGTTGAAAGAAAGCCATAAGATGTCCCGTTTGCAGTTTGCGAGAAGCCGTGTGGGGGACACCGCAAACCGCTATGTGTGGCAGAAAACGAACACTGCACATCACCCTGAACACATCATCCCCACTGTGAAACATGGTGGTATCAGCATCATGTTGTGGGGATGCTTTTCAAGGAGAGGGAATTTGAGGAGCAAAACGCATTGTCATGGTGATGAAGTAATGCCCTGGTGTGTTCCCCATCTCCTCCACTCCATGTGGCTTGTCCGCTTCAGCGAGTGACTTCATCCAGACCCGCCTGTCCTGACGGCTGTGTTCCTTTCCAGCCTCTTGTGGTGGCTCCCCTCAGGTGCTGGTTGGACATGTCATCTGGAGCTGCCGGCCCTGGTGGGCCGATTCAGCTCTATTACAGCCTTCCTGGTACCCCTGGATAGGTGCCACGGACGGACCTGGCATCGTCAGCTGAGGGCCATCCTTCCAAGCATCCAGTGCGGGATTAAATGTACTTCATACGGTGGGATTGACTGTCACATCTCCTGTCTGGCAAGTAGGCTGACACAGCCACTGGTGGCAATTTTTAGAACATAGAGTTGGTTCTCTTACATGATGTAGATTACGGAACTTACCAGGGTTAATTTTAAAATTACAATTGTTGATCTTTTATAAGACCCTGCAGGTCAAATAATCTATTGTTATAATTCCATCAGTGACACATCATTGTCTACTCATAGAAATTGTTTTTTATTGTTTTTTTATCATTTTGATACTGTGGGCAAAGTTCACACCCCAAGCGCCTTCAGGAGAATTTTGTGTGTTGTCCATTTCTCTCCCCACCCAAGGGTGATCTCCAGCAGTGGATTGTCCTTAACCTCTTCTCAAGAGAGTAGACACTTCCATTTGCGCCTGACCTTCTTTGATGTGTTTTTGTGATGTGTGAGCTTTTTTCCTAAATTCCAGGGAACGCACCAGGGCTGCCCCCTTTCCCTGGCCTTGGAGCCTCTGGCGAAGGCCCTCCTTGTTGACCCCCAACATCATGGGATCTCCTATAGTGGTGAGTCCTACAAAATAAACGTATTTGCAGACAATGCTTTACAACCCCATCACAACACTCCCTAACTTGCACGCACTGTTGCCCCACTTTGTGACCATCTCTGGCTTACAGGTCAATACCCATAAAACAACCTTAATTGTTTCTCTCCTTGACTCCATTGTTTCTCACCTTCAGACGTCCTTCTCCTACCGTTGGGCTAGCTCATCCCTGGAATACCTAGGAGTCCGCCTAACCCCCTCTTATTCTTCTCTTTTTGCCACTAACTAGTATCTCTCCTCTGCACTATCACTACTCATATGGACTCCTGGGGGATTCCCCTCCCTGTCATAGATAGGCCGCACCAATGCGATCAAAATGACTGCTTCCCAAGATCCTATAGTTCTTTCGGACTCTACCGATCCGAGTACCCGTTTTTTTTTTACGTTCTCTACAGAATAAAATTCTATCTTTCATCTGGGCCCACAAACGCCCTAGAGTAGCCCATACTACCCTTTTTGCTCACAGGTTGAGAGGCGGTCTCGGTGTCCCAAATGAATCTATGTATTACTTGCCTGCGCAACTTTCACAACTTGCGATGACACGCGCTATTTTGGATGTTCCTTTATGGGTAATTCTGGAAATTCCTTATTGCGATCCTGCCCCAGTTTTGGTCTTTTTGTGGCTTCCCCCAGCCTTGTGCTCCCCTCCCTTAGCCCTCCTATGGCCCATAGCTTGTACCTTTGGGACTCAGTTCCGCTGTTCGGGTAGCTTAATTCCCCCGTTCTTCCCGCTCCTCCTTCTCCTGAACAACCCTGTCTTCCTGCCGGGGCTGGATCAACCCCAGGCTTTTGCCTGGTGGCCGTTATGGCTACCCTCAGGTCCCCCACTTCCTGGGGTCCCATAATTTTTCATCCTGGGTTTCTAACTGCAAGACTCCTGACGCACCCCCTACAGAATACAGAATTGTTCTGTTACCTACAACCCCAAAACTGGATTTCTACCCTTTGCCGCAACTCTTCTCTCCCGTTCCAGACAACAATCTTCGAACATATCTGTCTTCACTCATCTGGAGCCCATGGCATGATCTCCTCTATTTACTCCTCCCTGACTATGGGTGGGTCCATCTTGCTCTCACCTCTATAGATTTAGAAAATTGGAGCAGGGCCTGGTCCTCTGTAGCCAAATTATCTTTTAACATGGTCACCATGGAGGAGGCCTATAAGGTTCTCCTCCGTTGGTACTGGGTCCAGGTTTGCATAGTTCACTCAAACCTGCCATATAGTGATAGATGCTTCAGTGCGTGCTGCCAGTGCGGAGATGAGATCCATATCTGATGGTCCTGTCCCTTTTTGGTGGGCTTCTGGTTAAGGGTCTACGGCCTCCCAACACTTTTCCACGTAGTCTTCCACAAGGATGCCCAGCATGTACTTCTCCACTGCCCTCTCTCAGGCCTATTTCTTTTCCGGCAGAAGCTGGATCGTGGGTTGGGTTTGCAGAGTAATGAGCATTCTGACTAACCTCATACTTCATGAGAAAATGACCAGTATATTTCATGACTCCCACGCCAAGTTCCCCAAAGTGTGGAACCTATGGTGTTCTTATGCTCTCCCCACTCTGCCCCCGGCCAGTTTGGGTATTCCAGGCCATCCTGAAAAAACGTATCCGCTCTGTTTCCCATCTTTTCTCTTCCCACTTCCTTCTCCCCTTCCTTCCTTCCCCTTGGATTTTGTGGATTTGGATTTTCCCTTCACTATGGGATGACAATCCCACCCCCTTTGCCTCATTAGGTCCTGGACCTCTGAGCCCTGTTACTTATAGCCACTCCAGACACTAGATACTGGATACGTCTACTTTTCGCTTTGGAAAATTTCGGAAATTATGCTTCTTCTATATTTACATGTGTTTTACTGTTTCACTCTTTTGTGCTCAAGCTTTTATCTATTGTTTTTCTTAATAAAAAAATATTATAACAGATAATACATTTTGTAGTAAAGATTGTTTGTGTATTAGTTTTAGTGGCATTGTTCAGCGTAATTCATATGTGGTTTGACAAGGGTTTTGGGGTATATTTCCTTTGTCTGAATATGGTTTTAGTTTAGCTGTATTACAAGTGGACTAAATACAAGGAGAAGGAAGCATACATTGCTCCTGCTTAAGTCCATGTTACGTAAGAACAGAGTTCAGTCTCCAATCCAACCCTCACTTCTGATATCAAATTTTCCCGAAGTCGTGCTTTGGATGAAATTTAGTATAGTCTCTATTTCAACAATAATAAAACTCTGGTGAATGCTGTTTTACCATAATATTCAGAGTTCTAGAGACAGATTCTCTCCTTAATATTGTTATAACATATGTGTTACAGAAGCACACAGACCAATTACATTTTGCCATCCATTTGAAAAGGCACCATATTGAACCTGTGGTTAAGCACATCACACTGCACAGATGTAAAGCATCTGTGGTGGGCATTGTTGGAAAAAAAAAGGTATAGGCCCATTAAAACCTGTGCAGTAATACAATGCAAAAGTGTGAATCAAACCAATTACTGAATGATACATGGACACCAGAGAGGAAAAAAAAAACACATCTATCGTAAGTATGCAATGACCGATAACAGGAAATGCATAATAAATACAAAGCTCAGACGTAGTTTAATGAAAAAGCAGGTTTTTATTATGTGATTTCAATGTCTCTTTTCATTTAGAGAAGCAGCAGATGTCTGACATCTACCACAACATCTGTACAAATGTGACTTGGTTTTACCCGAACAGCAAATTAAGAGAACATAAATGCAAAACAGTTCCACACAAAAGACCCTACAGTCCAACATTTCACAAAATAAAGATAAAAGACATTACAAGTGAATTTTAATTCAGCATGTATAAAAAACCCTACCTTTTTAAACAGAGAGTTACTGTTTTAATTCATATACAGGGTTTACAATTAATGTGATGATAAAAAAAATAATATATATATATATATATATATATTTATATAATATGCTTTTTTCCATTATTTTCTATTAAGGCCTTACACCATTATATAATCAGATCTATCCCCGTTATAATGTATTCTTGTATTTCTATAAAAAATAGAATATTGACATACTTTCAATCTGTTCATATATGCAGGGTTACTTTGTAGGAGAAGGGGTATTTTAAAATACGCATTTCCTTAAAATCGGGAGGAAATAATCTCCATTTACTTTTGTTAAGCTATAACAATCCAAAAGTCACATTAGTAAGCAACACAAAGAAAAAAAAAAACCCTAAATAAAACAAAGTAAGAAAAGGGATAGCATGTTGCTTTTGTAATTAGGTGACCAAAACCAGGGGGACTTGGTAAAGAATACAGTTAACCTGTTTTAAAGCCCGTCATTGACCTTAAACTTTCCACCATCTATATCGTAATAAAACTCTTCCATTCCATCATCAAAAAAAACCCCAAAAACTTTTGAAAGAGCCTTGTTAGAATTCTACACGTGTAACATAGACCAACACACTATAGAAAAATAACAGGTTTGAATTACTACAATTGACAGACATATGAAACTTTTCTCACCAGCAGTCATTAGACATATTAAGACACACAAGCCTCTCCTTATGCACAGGTATCATGTATTTTATGGCAGCTTTCTCCAAGCCAGATCCCTAGGATGGCTAAGAGATTATGATTTTCAACTCTCCTAACAGAACTACAGATGAAATATTCGGTATGCCTATTTTAAACAATGCTACTAATTAGTAGAGCTGCAGTCCTATTAAGAAGCATGGAAAATATGATGCATTTGTGTTCCTCGAGTGTTGGAAATACAAAGGGTTATAATTTAGAGAATCTAAACATAGAACAGCATTGCTTCTACCAACCAACTAACCAACCAGTGAGGCTGGTTTAATGTGGTTAAAGGAGGCTGTTCACCTAGCAAGGTCAAGTTTAGAGAAGAAGGTAAGGCTATATTTACTTTGCATACCCAAACAGGTTCTAGTAAAAATCCTTTTTTATTATTTTTTTTAAATTTATTTTATTTGCCTTATATGTGATTGTAAAAAGGATGAACCCAGGTTAATTTTAAATACCCAAACATTCACTTCACTAGTTATACTAACCTTTATTATATTAACCCCAGTATCCCTTTCATATTTCTAGGACAAGAGAACATTCCTATCATGCAGCAAGGCTCATATTTTATAGCAATGTACTGAACAAAGGAAAGCATTTTATAATATGCCAATCTTTGAAAATAATATCGATGTGTAAAAAAAGTTGACAGCTAGATCAACAATTTAGAATTAGAATATCTTTGATTAATAGTACACTCATATGTTATAACAGGATGCTAAATATCACTTTGGACTAGTGTACCATGGATTAAAGCACTTGGTACTGTTATATGGCTTCTTAGATATATTCTTATAACCCATAAGGGGGTGCAATGAGATTCCCAGCATTTTTACACTTCAAAACAGGACACTATTGTATTACAACACTTGCTTTCTATGTAAAAGCCACACTGTGCTTTGGGACTTAACTGCATAGGTCAGTAATGGTAAAGACTTACAAGAATTTACCTTGAATAACGTGTATTTCAGTAATGGCTATTTTACACAGCCTGGTAAACATTCAGCTTTGTGATCTTTATAGACACATGAAAACAATAGGTTGGGACTGTGCTTAACAAAGACACTGAGAAAAGAATCTCTATTTAAAAGAAAAATATATTTTATATCCTTTCAGGCAGCATCTAGGAGTATGAATTGTGACTGCCCAGATTCAATTTTTGGTATTCGGGTCACTGTGAATCATGTTAACCTGACTGGTAGATGATCAGATACTGCAGTTAATGTAACAAATTTATGGAGACAAGTGACGTTAAAGCATAGCAGTGACAAAGTATATGGCTGTTCTAGTAAAGCTGGCCATTCACTTAGTTTTTGTTAAGCAAGCAAGTAAGCTAAAAGATTCTCCCATTCACACAAAGTGGATGGAGGAACCCCCCCCCCACTACAACCAGTACATATTCTGACAGCGGGACCTGCCGCTGTCAGAATACACTGATCAGCAATTAAAGTTGCTGACTGAAAAAAGCCTTCCAGCATGTCCCTTCGACAGAAGTTGATCAAACAATTGACTTCTGTCAAGCAGGGATGTCAGACACTGATTGAAATTCTACAGGTTAAGCAGGGACCATCTGAATTTCAATGAGTGTATGGCCAGCTTTAGATGGGTCAATTCACAAAAGTGTGTTATCACAAGTGTTATGTGCTTCATTTTCATAATCTGTTTATAATGCAATGGCTGGTTCACAAAAAGGATTATTTCACATTATCAATGTAACAATGACATATAGTATTCTTTGCAGTATTTTAACACCCATCACCATAAAACAAAGTTTAAAAGTTGATTATTCTGCCTGACAACAATTGGGAGCTCTTTTGAGTTTAGCAGGAAAATAAACTATTTGCGACTGAGATATAACATTGATATATCAAAAATAAAGGATTTCTAGCTATATTTTCATTTCATGTGAAAAAACTACTAACTTCATTCCTAAACAATATTAGGGCCTGTGTTAATAGGTGAAATATAGGTCAAAAGAAAGCCAACTGTGGGTCAAATGAACCTGTCAATGAATTCTGAATGATCTCAGATGCATCTCAAACCATCGTTATTGACGTAAGCTCAAAGCCTGTTGACACAGGCTCTTAACCTTTGTGAATTGAACATTTTCCTCACTAAATAATAGTTTGTAAAAATAACAACTAAATTTACTTGTGCATCTTAGTAAACTGATCCTACAGACACCAGGCTGCTCTAAACCCCTTTCACACTGGGACGGGGGCGTCGTCGTCGGTAAAACGCTGCTATTTTTAGCGGCGCTTTACCGCCAATTTCGCGGCGCTATTTGGTCAACTTTTTTTTAGCGTCCTGCCAGCGCACTGCTCCAGTGTGAAAGCCCTCGGGGCTTTCACATTGGAGACACAGCAGTGGCTCTTTCAGGGCGCTTTGCAGGTGCTATTTTTAGCGATGCAGCGCCTGCAAAGTGCCTCTGTGTGAAAGGGGTCTAAAACAAACTGACCTGGTGAGTTGGCCAAATGCTTAATAAATGGATTGTTATACAAAAAAATACAAAAAAAAAAAAAAAAAGGATTCTATGTGCCTCTATCTATTCCAGAATACATTTATTTTCAATCACAAACATCCATTTGTATTACTGAGCTGCAACGTAATATTAAGTACAATGAAATGGATAGTAACAAGCAAATAATTGTGATTGATGACAAAATGACGAATGTACATGATACTTTAAACTCGCAATGCATAAATGCGATATGTGACAAGTTATATATTACTGAAAAGCTGAAAGGCAAAGGTTACACTCAACAAGGGAAAAATTAATGTAAGGGTAAATGATGAAAATAATCTTGCAATAATATACTGCAAAGTAATGTTAAAAATGTAAGGCACAATGCCAGAATCATATTCTCAAATTATCTACATTATACCAATATGCACTTTATAGCTACTGTATATGCACAATTAGTAACACAATTACAGCCCACCTATGGTCATATTTCAATTAAAGCGATGTCAAAAGTCTTGTTGGGCTGAAAAAAAACAAACAATATGACTAGACAGCAATCTATTTTTTTTTCTTCTTTTTAAATACTACTCTGGGCTCTCTACAGTGTCAGCAACATGGCTGAAAATCCTAGTCATTTGGCTGAGAGGTCTCTACAAGGGAGGATCAGCCAGTCAAAACTGTGATCCTCCAACAAAGATCATGTGGCTGAATGCCAAGGCTTTAACATTGTCGGTAGAGGAGGGAGAATGGGGCAGCACTGTCCCCAAGAAAGGTTCAAAATTCCAGCCCTCTACCCCAAAGAGACTGTTAAAAAAATTTTATATTCACATTCCCCATAAGAGTTTAATGCGTTAACTGGCATGAGGGAGGTATTAGGCCATACACTAAGATAAGATATCATCATTTTTATTCAGAGAATAGAAACACAATAATTAAGCAGGCTACCTTATTAGGCCATTAGGTTTCACTGGCATAATGTAGGTGTTTGCACATTAAGTAGTACACCAGCTGGTGTACTGGTCTAAAGGTCTTACATTAGCTATGACCATTCAGGAAGGTGGGGTTGCATGTACCGGGATGTTTAAATTGTCTAAGGGTCCTTTCACACGGGCTCGTCCATGTACGGACTCCTCTTTGCTCAGCAGGGATTGCTCTGCTGATCCCCGCTGAGCAGGCGGATGACAGGTCCATCTACGCTCACTGTGCGAAGATGGACCTGTCAAAGCCCCGCTGTCCTCTATGGAGATCGGATGGAAAATAGGGTTTCCATCTGTCTGGATTTCACGGAAAGGATTGGATATCGGCGGATGTCAGCAGACATGTAGCAACGGACATCCGCCGCTCCATAGGGCTGAATGGAGCGTCAGATCAGGTCCACCTGAAAAAACGACAGGCGGACCTGATCAGAAAGCCTGTGTGAAAGGGACCTAAAGGTCTTTTTCTCCACTTTGTCCTGTATGTGTTAACTTGTAATCAAGGTCCACATTTATACAGGACTATCATAAACCTATTTTGTTATCAGAACAATCCAGAAGTTCAACATGACCACAGAAATATATTTTTATGTTTGATTCTATCAAATGAAGCTGGTCATACACCAGTAGAATTTTGTGTGAACACACTTGTTTTAAGAACATTCATTTAATTTTCTAACTAATAGTGGGGTCAAATCGGTGTTCAAGGAGCAAAATGGCAAAACTGAATGAACAAAATTTCTAAGAGTTAATGTAGTTTTCATTCAGGAAAGTACACTCCAACATCAAATGTTAAAAGCATACGTTTTTTGAAGTACTTTTGAACTACATTCATCATGTCATTAAATGTATTGTTAAGACTTTTCGCACAAATGTTCATATGAACTTTCGTTTGACAATCTATTAGGTAAATGACCAGATTTACATTACATTGGTTTGTTTCATGGATCATAAAAGTAAGGCAAAAAGGCCAATAGTGATGAAATGTATCTTCCAATCATATATGACTGGAAAGATGAACATTTGCATGGAAAATCGCTCAATTCTCACACAGCAATGGTATTTTTCCATGGGATATCAAGATAAATGGCATGTTTAACTTTAAGAAATGTATGATTATGTATGTCTTGGTTGTACTGTCAAGTTTTCATTTTATCATACAGAAAATTATGTTGTTTAACACCAGCCATAAAGTCAAGATTTTTCAGAGATTGACTCTGCATGCATGGCTAACTTTGTTTGTAATGTGACTCAATCTCCTTGTATAGTGATGTATAAGAAAATTACCATACCAAATTGCCAGAATATCTAATGTAAAGTTAACATGGGAGAGCAGAAATATTTGGGCTGCAATTGTTTTTAAGCTGCTAGGTCCCTGTCATGCTCACCCTGTGTATTCACTATCTTGGGATTTAGTGACCTGGAGCATACTTGTTTAAGTGGCTTCTTTCACTAATTGCATGCTTTTTCCAGGAGAAGACATATGAAGATATATGTAAATATTTTAGGCAGGTAAGCAACAGCTTAAAAAGGCAGCAATGTCAGCCCCCATGTTTGTCACTACAAATTACAAAATTAAAAATTATACTAAACACCTAGGAATACAGTTCACGGTGGAATAAATTCAGAAACGGGAACTAAAGCAACATATTATTATTTGAATTTGAAAGCCCAATGTAAAAAAAGACACAATTATCTGAATACCGATGGAGCAGTGGAGGTCATAAAGTTATTTCTCTCTCTCTTAGGTCTCATTCACACAGGTATTAAAGGTGTGCTCCTTAATTATTCCTGACACCATGCTGAGTGCCCTCATGACTTTGGGGCAAAACAGCACTGCATAGAAAAAGTCTGCTTCTTGCTGCCCACACTTCTCTCAATGTAGCCTGCAACATCTGACGTGCACCATGGATTCTGAGCCCATAGCAACAAGAACTTTTATTTTTTATTTTTATTTATTTATTTCAGGTACTTATATAGCGCCGTCAATTTACGCAGCGCTTTACATATACATTCATATCAGTCCCTACACCCTCAAGGGGCTTACAATCTAAGGTCCCTAACTCACATTCATACATACTAGGGACAATTTAGACAGGATCCAATTAACCTACCAGCATGTCTTTGGAGTGTGGGAGGAAACCGGAGTACCCGGAGGAAACCCACGCAGACACAGGGAGAACATGCAAACTCCAGGCAGGTAGTGTCGTGGTCGGGATATAACTTGAATGCACTTAGTGAATCTGGACCACACAGTATTTGTTTCTCAATTCTGAAAATGACCTGACCTCCAGGTGTTGAACCCTGAAAAATAAGACTACAAAATGGAGGCATCCTTATAGTTCTAGTAGGATTTACAAGTAGTCTCTTTATATATGTACAAGCCCTATAAAAAACAAACTAGAGAAATTACAATAGGCAGATCTGCCAATTGCTACTTGTGGTATACCTGGCTTTCATTCAAATCCCCTGGCAATAGTTTATATCTTTACAATATCTGTTTGCTGCATATTTTGCAATTTCTATTTCAGAACCTGATTTTAGGGCAGCTGGGCTTTGAAATTTAATTTATTTTTTGAATGTAAACTCATGATTGGATTGCTCCAAGTATTTTTGTATTCATTCAAATCTTCCCCTTGCCTAATAGATGATATAAATAGTTTGTACATTTCTTGTTACTCAGAATCTGTCTTTTTTCCTTTAAGATGGCTACACAAATAAGGGATTCAAATTAACCACCGTTTCTCTGAACAGTGATAAATGTAGGGGATTTGATTCATGGGGATTCGATTCATGGGGAATGTTACTTTTAAAAATAGCAGAATTGTAATCTGAGTAAATGCTGGCCTTTTCTTGAAAATGAATAGATTAAAATGCTATTTACATGTATTTCATTCTTAATGCTGCTTAGATTCGTGGGTAAAACCTTTTTGACCACAATGCTAAAGTGAACATGTATACAGCTATATAAGCCAGAATGATGGCGTTCATTCAAGAAAGTAATCTCTCTATCAATGTCTAAAATAACCCCCATAAAAGAAAAAAAAATGCAAAACTATATTATAAAAGCTCTTATTTTACACTGTACAAAAATCTATTATACAATATTTGATTACATTGCATGATTTATGCAGCTGCAGTAGCCCTTCCATCTCTCTATATTTGTGTTTATGGTCATTCTATCTGAGGAAAAATTTATGAAAACATTCACATTTTGAATTTCAGGACTTTGAGTCAACTGGTTTATTTTCTATTTAAAATCTTCCAAAAATAGGTTTCTTTTTAGAATAATTTCTGCAAAATAATGTTATGTTTGAATATATAGATTGTAAGCTCTAATGAGCAGGGCCCTCTGATTCTTCCTGTATAGAATTGTATTGTAATTGTACTGTCTGCCCTAATGTTGTAAAGTGCTGCTCAAACTGTCAGCGCTATATAAATCCTGTATAATAATAATAATGATAATCAATTTAAAGGATATCTTACGTCTGCAGATTTGAAAATATTTTATTTATCAAATGCTTAAAATGGTATACTATAATATCCGTAATATGGCAGACAAAGCAATTAAGTCTAGTAGTTATACTTGCCAAGGATTACTGCTGCTTTTCAAAGGGTGCAATGTGAAATATTTAGCAATCTATGGAACTTGTTATTGCATCTCACAGGAGACAGTGTTCAAAGACTACTTACATTACTTTAACTCATGTATTCTTTTGTTCATAATAAACTGAATTAATCAATTTGGGAACTATCCCTTAATTACACAGTTCAGCTTTTTTAAAAAAAATCTTGTTTGCAAAAGTAAGCAGTCCCTGCCAGGAGAACACAATGGCTCCATGGGAGAGACTCCCCCATCAACACTGACTGTGTTGATGGGGGAATCAAGTGATTTTCTTTTTTGCAACCTGTGGTTGCAGGAAAGAAAATCGCTCCGTCTATGGCCGGCTTTACTCAGTGTGATGTCACTGCCAAGAAATCTGTATAACGAATATTTGGTCTTTCTTTTACAGACCCTGCAAAGAAAGACATGGCAAGATTGTCAAATTCTCTCCTTTAGAAGAAATTAAATAAAACTGTCATAACAACAGAAACTAAAGACATCATTGACATTACTGATAAGTGGGTAAGCCAATACAAGAGACCATTACATCTCTGGTATGTACAATAAAACTCTGCTTATCTAGATACAGAACCACCTTGGGCTGAAAATTCAGTGAGAAAAAAATGACAGTTAGCCCAAGCAATGCACTAATAATCTAACCATGTGTAAGGCCATGTTTACACTGTGCTAAAAATTATAAGGCTAAACTGACCTGCAGTTTTCATAGCACGATGAAACAAACCTTTTAGGATGCTTTCCACAGCTTGCTATGGGGATGACACAAACTTGCTACATTAACTTATTTTCTACAGGCCTCTGCCTGTAGACATATGAGGTTATGTGCAGTCAATGTTAATGTGGTTCCCTTGAGAAAACTCAAAAAATATAGACACGCTTAAACTCTACTAGAACATCACAAAAAAGGAGAGATATCATCTAGTTGTATAAATTATTTTGGTTACAATGCTATCAGAGAAAATACATTTTTTTGTTAAATTAAAACGATATGCTATCAGTTTTATTTTCTTTGCTTTATATTGAATGGGGAAAGATTACATTTTCAGGTTTTTGTTACTGTTTGTGTGCTCTTTGGGGGGGGGGGGGTTCCCCTCTCTTCCTTGTCTTTGTGAAACAAAGGCATTGCTATGGGTTGAACATCCTGATGTCATTTGGGATACTGGCACTGCTACTGACTCCCTGTCGAGTGGATTACCCCTAGGTATACATAAGGAATGCACTCTAGAGAGGGGAAACAGGAAGTTAAACGGTTGGCTATACCATGGGGGTATCAGTAGGACAGAAGGTGAAGAGAAAAATTTACGAAAGAACACAAATATCTACACGAATATGACAAAAACAAATTGTTCACTGCTATACTTCAAAACTAAAGACAATACAAATGTTAAATGGTGTTTCAAATACATGTCCATTTTTAGGTAAGAGCAATCTTAAAAGGCACTAATTACCTATTTTTATTTTCTGTTATATTCAACTGACTGCAGAAACCACCATAGTTACTTTTTCATAATCATACCTAGCCATGTCTAATGACCAAACAAACTGTTTAACACCATTAACCCACAGATCAACAATATGCTATTTGATTATAGATAGCCAGATGGTGTTACCACTATCTGAACTGAAACAAATATTTAATAGCTTTTAAAGAATGCATTAATAATGTAAAGTGAACTGATTATATGGGTGTAGGTAGAGTGGGGATTTCAAAAATCATTTCAGTTGTATTGCAGGAGAAAATTCATTATCTTGCTGCCAAGCCAATCACCATGTTTCAATAACATGCCCAAAGCAAGAAAACAATGGGCATTAAACATATAGCTTTTAAGCCACTTTATCAATATATCATTGGATATATGCATACTATTCATGCATTCACAGCTTAGCTAGTAATGCGTGAATAAACCTTTTTAAGATTTTGATGTATAGGACTAGCAACTTTCCTGATCCCATAGACTTCTCCTTTGACTGAAATAATATAAAAAAAATGGTTTTATATCAAGGGCTGTGGGTTACTTTTATACTATTATATATTATTAAGGCTGGGTTCACACTAGCTGTGCTGGGCTCTCAGCAGGGGGTCCGGTGCGTCCCTGTTTTCCATTTCAGGGGCGAATTAGGTCTGTGGAAGCCAGGTGCAGGCTCAGCACGAGTAATATTGAAGAAATGGATTCTGGACAGCCGCACTCTGATAAAAGCCTTTATTGTAATGAATAGTCAATGTTCATGTGACAACAGAAGCAGGAAAAACCTCTGACGCGTTTCATAGCTATGACTAAGCAACAATGATGTTGTGAAACACGTCAGCTGTTTGTCCTGCTTCTGTTTTCACATGAACGTTGACTATTCATTACAATAAAGGCTTTTATCGGAGTGTGGCTGTCCAGAATCAATTTCTTCAATATGTTGATGACCTAGTAACATAAATGGAGTAATTGAACAGATTGAAAATATATTATATAGGGATGGGTTCTCTGTCATAGTAGAACAAAGTATATCTTATCAGCATGTTCAGCATTGTTTTTTCCTCCTATTAAACAAGGGGTGACCTCTGAATTTTACAGAGACAGCATATTCAATTTTATAGCAGAGTGGCTGGCTTACATTATAATCACTGAATGTGCTCTAAGGAAAAAATATAAACCCTGAACTATGCAAACTGTTTTTGTGCGCAGTGCATTTGGTATTTTAAAGTACCCTTTATAAAATAAGGAAGGGCCTCCTAGGTAGACATATGTTTAATTAAATTTACCATGTTTAGACATTGTACAATAGGGTTATTGTCTATATAAGAGTCACGTGTGCAGCAGGCTTTTTTAAAAGCATTTACAAAGCTTTAATTAAGTTTCTAATAGCTTTTTTTGAAGCCTTTAAACCATTCTTCAGTTCTAGTGAGATGTTAGTGGGGGGTGTAGGCTGTCCCTTTGAACACACTACTGCCAGTCTTCAGAACACTTTTTGCAAGTTTCAGCACTACTGGAAACGTGTTGAAAGCCGGTTGAAGACTATTAGGGGCTTGTTTAAAGTGAACTGCCAGTCCATCTCTGTTTAGCATTCCCAAACTGTAGCTCAAAGTTGCTTTAAGGCTAGGCTCACATATGTGCAGATTGGGATGGGAACACTTGCATAAACATGCCCGTTCCGGACCCACAAGCAAAATGTGCTGATTTTTTAGCAGAAGCACTGGGATATCATTAATTCTTAAAGGCACCCCATGGATCAGAAAAAAATGTGGGGGGGACTTTTTTCCCTGTGTTTCTCATGTGTACAGTAGCCAATTTGAATGAACAGGCAACTGTGAACGCACATGAACAGGCAGCTGTGAACCTAGACTCAAGGCTTCAACAATGATCTTGGCAGCTTGCTATACACATTGATCTTTTACAGGTTGAAGGTGTTAAGGTAACAAAGATTCCAGAGTCCTACACATTTCTAAAAGCTGGCGATTTTAAAGAAAATAAATTATTTTGGTTGTAAGTTAATTCAAAGAAAAATATGGGTAAGTTTATATTCATCCCAAGCCCCACTGTGAAGATTATCTGAGTTAATTTCAATTTACATGCTGCCTCTGCTATTCAAAGAGATCTGAACCATCTTCTGACACACTAATAAGCACAAAAGAAAAACTAAGAAAAGGAGGAGATGCCCAAAGAACTTCACAGCGAGGCTCAGGAAAAAAGGTAGAACTTTAGCTACAAAGTTCAATAATAACCCTCTACTTAGAATTGCCATACTAGATTTGTGTGGCCATATTCAATTAGCTGACATTTCACAATATACAACACTCTGGAACAAGATGTGTTATTAACATGATACCCTACCTTTAAGGCATTAAAGATTCTCAAAGAAAAGACATAACCTTAAGAAAAAAAAAAACTTGCAACTTTAACACTAATAAATCTAAATTATGCACTACAGAGATATGGACATTACGAAACAGCAGGCCATTTACATCACATAAAGCAAAAAAGGGTATCAAAATACTTAAAAATACAACAGCAAAATGTACTTGGTAACAAAGTTGGCCAGGGCACATTAAAGAAAAAAAATATATAAAGCAGGCGATGTGAAAAAAAAAAATGTTTTTTTTAAGTGACATATTTTTACCCAGTTCTTTAACTTAATACTGCCTTCAAAAATAAGTGTGGGTCAGTAAAAAATGTAAAAGAAAAAAAAACTAAGTGCTTTGAATACTGTCCACGGGACTAGCAATAGACAATTTATAGTTTACAGTTTTTGTTATACGGAACATTATTTCCAAAGTTGCAAGACACATTTCAACTAGAGACCCAGGAGGTAGAGCAGTGGGGAGGAGTTGACACTACGCCATGTAAATCCTGAGAAATTTCATTGAGTTACTGAGCATATACATTGCACTTGTACTTAAAAATGTGTTCTTGTTTCTTGACAAAAAATATTAGGAATATTTTATTTTTTCCCACAGACAGCAATTATTCTGTGAAACCTGTAAAAAGTTGAAAAGTTTGCTTCTAAAAACAAATATGAAAACTTTCCATGTAATAAAACTGTAAAAAGTTGAAAAATGTGAGGGTTTTAACCATGCAAGTATTTGTGTCCCTGGAATTTCATTAAAACTTGCGTAGACAAAAAGAAACAAGTTTCTCCCCTCAATACTTCTACAGGGAGAGAGTATAGAGTCTATGATGGAGATCCTGTGGCAGCCCGGGCCTAAGTGGAATGAGCCCTGAAATCTAACTAGGACAACATCCTATTTTAAGAACTAGAAAAAGGAGATACCAACACATATACTAAAAATACCTAAGTGCTTATAGTCCAGTTATTCTTTGAGAAACATCACCATAAAACATCAGATTAATGCATTAAACATAGTCTACAAAGAGAATTTACTCAACACCAACTTTAAAAATTCAATTAAATTTGACAATCTGTGACACACACTTTCTGAACTGTTGTCATATGAAGCCTTACCACAATAACTATTCTCATATATTATATAAAGCATTTAATGATATTACAGATTGTTCTTTCAAGCTGCAGTAGCCCTTTCATGTTTATGTCCAAATGTCTGAATATACCAATATGGCATACAATTTTCAAAAGTATAAATATAAAGTAGCTTAAACTATTTATACACAGTAATGAAGCTTGACACTTTTTTTTTCCTTTTACCAAGTCAAAACTTTTTTTTTTGTGGTTTATTTTTCATGACCCTGCGGTAAAGTGGTTTTGTAGTGACCCTGATAAAGTAAAAAATATTTATTTTATCTGAAAAAAAAATATCTTAAAATGAATGGCTATTAAATATATTACATTTTACTAATAAATGCATACACATAGGCAAGCTATGAAATGGCTACAGCAGCTTTGAACTATGCATTTCTGAGCAAATTATGGCACATGTGAACAAAGTATAGGGAAACCTTTGTTGGCAAACAACATCTCTTCTATTTAAAAATCTCCTACATGCTGATTTTACAGTAGCAGGGCTCAAACCTGCAATGGGCCATTTTATAAAATCATTAACACATTATAAATATTTTTAAACCAGAAGGCAGGAGAGATTCTCCCTGTAGCATGACAGCAGCTGGTATGCATTTCAAAATCAGACAGGGAGTTTGGCCATATAGCTTTATCATACATGTGGACAAGTACATAAAAAATGTTAGGTAGCTAGTTTAGCAATATGGTTAGAGCACTTACGAAAACAGACATTGTAAGAATTACGGTTTCTTAATTTGCGTTAAGAAAGCTGCAAGCTGCCCCAGTCTTAAAAAAGGACCAGATCTGTACAATAAGAAAAAAATCTGATGTAAGCAAAAGAAAATAGAAAGTCCATTTGTAAAAACTGAGAGGGACTGCTAGATTCAAACAGTAGCTTAAAAAAAATCACAACTTCCCTTTTCTGTATACACTTGTAAACTTTCAACATATTCCATGCATCAATCAAATTCTTGCTTTTCCTAACAAGATAGGAAAAAACCCAAAACACCTGACAGGAAAATGAAAAAAAAAAGCAAAAAAAAAAAGCAAAACAAATCTATCCAAAGCAAACATTGCTACCAGGTTATTCACAATGCAGACTGGTTTAGTTATCTCTTATTCTTCCCATTTCAGTCATAGGAGTGAAATGATGAGTTTTCAATAGTCCAAATCTTGGCCCTCTGTAAACCACATAAACTGTAGTGCATAATTACATTAGGTACACCGTTGCAAGGACAATTACCACGTCTGATTTTTTCTGTTTCAATACAGTAAAAGCTATAATTTGACTTATTCTTTCCTTAAGGCAACTTTTTATGCTTATATATTTATATATAATTTTAGTAAGGCAGTCACTTCTGATGAAATAAAAGTTTTCTGATATTTCCAGATGAGTATTTTGGTATTTGATTGCTGATAATTTCCGATAACATCTCTGGAAATTCAACACTCAATGATTTGTCCGTGAAGGAATAGAAGCAAAAGGCTAGGAGATTTTCAACCACCTAGAAAAAAGAAAAGACATACCGTAAATATTTTCACAATGTGGAACTTTCTTCCTCTTGTACATTCTACGCTAATGCAGCTGTAAGTTAGACCACAGAATCTCAAATCAATTTTTAGCCCCTACATTATTTAATAGTATACTGTATTGTAAACACATTTTGTTTTGGACAAGCCATATTACTAGATACAACATTTATTTTATTGGAGTAGTAATGTGCATTTTACATTATCCCAGAATAACTGCATACAAGTGCTTTTTTAGTGGTTTGCTGTAAACTGAACATTGACCAGTTAACAAGAACGACTCACCAGCAGGTAAAAAATGTGCATGTAATATTTTTTTTTTTAACCACTTAAGGTCCGCCCCATAGCAGTGTTGCTGCTACAGGGCGGCACCTGTGCGCTGGATCACGTATATATATGTGAGCTGGCTCTTCCAGGTAGGGCAGGCGCATGTGCGCCGCCGATGTTTAGCTCCCACTGTGATCACACACATCGGGAGCCCAGCTGTGGGTACCGTGGACTCGATGTCTGCCAGTACCCGCCAATTGTTCAGTACACATGTAGACCGGTGATCTGCCTTGTTTTCTGTCAGTAGAGAAGGCATAGATTCAGTGTTTGCAGGGTCATGGATCCATGCCTTTCCCTAGTAAAAGCACCTCCCACAGTACACAAAATCACTAGCTAGGCACACAGTTTAGCCTTATATAAGCTAATAAAAACAAAAATGTACCCCCTGCCTGTTCAGGAAGGGGGTAAATCTTTTGGAGGTCAAGTGGTTAAAAACAGCCAACATGTTTTGGGGGCAACACCAATCCCCCATAATCAGGGATTAACAAAGGATAAAACAGTGACTTTACCGATCTATATTAGGACCAATATTGAACTCTCCTCATGGAGGAACAATCTGACAACAGTTGCTAAGCAGCTATAAAGCTTGTTCACCATATTGACAGTTAGGCCCCATTCACACCTGAGCGTTTTGTAGCTTGAAGCTACAAAACACTGGAGGGTAAAAAAATCAATTATTCTCTATGGAGATTCTTCACATCTCCACTCCAAAACGCCTGAAGCCAGATGCCCCAAAACGCCTGAAGCTCAAACAAGTTCTGGAACTTTTTTTTAGGGAGACTTTGGCATTTTTCAGCTTTTGACATTGGTGACCTTTTGAGCTGTACAAAATCGCGGCAAAAATGCGCCAAAATCATGGCAAAAACACGTCAAAATTGTGGCAAAAACAGGTCAAAATCGCGCGACTTTCTGCCTGAAAACGCTACGCTCAGGTGTGAATGGGGCCTTATTTTCAGCAACGATAATCAATAGCTATATGACTGAAGCTGCTATACTGCAGAAAAGGGGAGCTGTAAATTAAGAAGAAATTCTTATACTAATAGGAAAATCAAATTTGAAGTTGAACTCCAGCCAAAATGTATTTTAGCTATGGACAGTATGGATATGGGGTTAAAACATCCGTTAGTTTTTTTTTTAAATTGCCGTGAGATTTTCTCTTACTTGAGAGTGCCTAATTGGAACACAAACAGCAATTAAACTGTTGCATGTAGGATGTCGCCCTAAAACAATACAGGAGCTGGATCCTTTCATTGCTTTAGTTTTGTCTGTCACTACTTGAGGAGATTCTGCTCACCTCCCATATCAGTGACCATATATAAAATAGGACAAAAACTTTGAACTGGGGACAGCAATAAAATTCAGAGGTTTTTAATCAGTTTATCAGTTAGCACTTGCCTCAAGTCTCTCAAACTTAATTTTAAGGCCTCCTTCACACAGACATTTAGCCACATACACTGGATTCGAGCAGCAAGAATCAGCAAATTTTTGCAGCTGGAATGACAGGTGCATGCGAATAGCGGCATGTTCGCATGTAGCCGCAAACCACTGGGTTATCTGTTGTTAGGGATGTATGCCGAGTCTGAAAGCATAGTACATAATTACATAGTAGGTGAGGTTGAAAAAAGACACACGTCCATCAAGTCCAACCTATGTGTGTGATTATGTGTCAGTATTACATTACATATCCCTGTATGTTGCGGTCATTCAGGTGATTATCTAATAGTTTCTTGAAGCTATCAATGCCCCCCGCTGAGACCACCGCCTGTGGAAGGGAATTCCACATCCTTGCCGCTCTTACAGTAAAGAACCCTCTACGTAGTTTAAGGTTAAACCTCTTTTCTTCTAATTGTAATGAGTGGCCACGAGTCTTATTAAACTCTCTTTGCGAAAAAGTTTTATCCCTATTGTGGGGTCACCAGTACAGTATTTGTAAATTGAAATCATATCCCCTCTCAAGCGTCTCTTCTCCAGAGAGAATAAGTTCAGCGCTCGCAACCTTTCCTCATAACTAAGATCCTCCAGACCCTTTATTAGCTTTGTTGCCCTTCTTTGTACTCGCTCCATTTCCAGTACATCCTTCCTGAGGACTGGTGCCCAGAACTGGACAGCATACTCCAGGTGCGGCCGGACCAGAGTCTTGTAGAGCGGGAGCATTATCGTTTTACCTCTGGAGTTGACCCCCCTTTTAATGCATGCCAATATTCTGTTTGCTTTATTAGCAGCAGCTTTGCATGCCATTGCTGAGCCTATCATCTACTAGGACCCCCAGGTCCTTTTCCATCCTAGATTCCCCCAGAGGTTCTCCCCCCAGTGTATAGATTGCATTCATATTTTTGCCACCCAAATGCATTATTTTACATTTTTCTATATTGCAGTTAGCTGCATCCAGGCACGGACATCTGTCCCTAACTGCAGGTAAATGCTTGGTGTGCAGCTGATTCTTGCCTCTGGAATCAGTGTATGCGCCTGGACAGCTATGTGAAGGAGGCCTAACAGAGATTTAAAAAAAAAAAAAATGCCTTTACTTTCTCCTGCATATTAAAAAAGAAGTATGGGTTTTTGTTTTTTTTTGCGAATCATTATTACCTAGGTGAATGCAGCATAAGACCGATGCTGCAGCTGTCCCCCGGCATCTCTGCACTGAGAACCGCGCCACCGAACATCGCCAATGGCTCGGTTCTCACTTTTTTCCTGAGCAGAGTGATGCTGACTGTCAGTCAGCATCGCTCCTGGTCTGGCTTCTCCACATTCATTGGAGCACTGAGCTGTGGAAGGGCAGGGAAAGGCCATCTCAGCGGCTCGCTGAGACTGCCATCAATCAAGGCAGCTAGTGGATCCAGACTTAGGAAGTCGGGATGACGCGCTGCCTCCACTGATGGCAGTGACGTCAGCGGAGAGTGGACTTCAGACCACTCTCCACTGAAAACGGGTCACAGGAGTGTGAAACTAATTGCACTCCCGTGATCCTTAGGAGAAGCCCAGCCTAAAAAGCTTAGGCTGGACTTCTCCTTTAAGATGTTTCACCAAAGCAGCTAGGTAAGCTTTTTTCCACGTCAGCAGGGCCGGTGCTAGACTATTTTGCACCCTAGGCAAGACCAGCAACTTGCGCCCCCCCCCCCCCCCCCCAAAAAAAAAAAAAACAACAACAAAAAAAAACACACTGAATGGCTTTGTACAGTGTCATTAAATAATAGCACAACACACTCTTTGATCACAGATCCCAGTGTGTATTGTGTGACAATCTGACAGTGCACTTTCTAATTATTTCACTGTGAACACCAGGGCCTGATTGCAAGTGCGACCTTTGCGACCCTGGCCGTTTGGCCTGGATTAAGAGCATCATGGGCCTGGTGCTGAGGATTTTGGTGGGCTCTGGATCATGAAGCCCCTTGCCCTGTATGATACATTAAAATTTTCTCTACAGCCCCGCCTTAACCATCACTTGTGCCTAGGCATTCTTTCCATCATCACCCATTGCACCTGGGACCCCTTTCCTCATCATCTACTGTGCCTGCAGCCTCCCTTGCCTTACCACCCACTGCACCTGCAGCCCTCTTCCCTCACCACCTACCATGCCTGTAGCCCTCCTTTTTTGCAGAAATACTACAGGAGATGATCAGAGACTGCAGACTTAGTACAGAAGATGATCAGAGACTGCAGACTTAGTACAGGAGATGATCAGAGACTGCAGCCATAATACACAAGATGATCAGAGACTGCAGATATAATACAAGAGATGATCAGAGACTGCAGACTTAGTACAGGAGATGATCAGATACTGCAGCCATAATACAGGAGATGATCAGAGACTGCAGCCATAATACAGGAGATGATCAGAGACTGCAGCCATAATACAGGAGATGATCAGAGACTGCAGACATGCTACAGGAGATGATCAGAGACTGCAGCCATAATACAGGAGATGATCAGAGACTGCAGACTTAGTACAGGAGATGATCAGAGACTGAAGCCATAATACAGGAGATGATCAGAGATTGCAGACTTAGTACAGGAGATGATCAGAGACTGCAAACTTAGTACAGGAGATGATCAGAGACTGCAGACTTAGTACAAGTGTGTCCTAGGCTAGCAGTGACCAGTGTGGAAATACATTGATCACTGCACTATGTGTAAACAGGAGTTTACTAGATATAACAATGTGCCAAAAAATAAAAGTCATTTCTCAAGCACAGGAGGACAGTAAATGGTTAACAGGTCTGAGAAGCTCCCAGCCAGACCAGATAATGCCTTCAAAGATAACAAATAAAAGGTCAAACAAAACCTAGATGGACTATATAGCTATAGAAAGAGCTGAAGTTGCAGAGTCTTGCAGAAGTCTAATCAACATTCTCCTGTCCTGTGTTCAGTGTAAATAAAAACACAGATAAGAAGCAGTGTGAGAAGACAGAGAGGAGATCAGTGTGATCACTGCATATTCTACACACAGGACAGGAGAAGGAGAACACACTGATCAATTTCTGCAGCCAGCAATGCATTGTGATCTCATGTTTGATCTCATACCTTCTTCATCATACTCAGGTATGTCGGATCCTCTCCATCCCGCCCTGCTCTGGCCACTAACATCTTCTAGTCAAATGTGGCGGGCTGGGCAATCTGATTGGTTAAGGAGGTAGTGGGAGGCGGAGCAACTTAGCTGTCACGCCCTCCCACTCAGAAGAGCAGCGCTATTGGCTGCCTGCCCTGTTACACAGACGTCCCTCTCCCTCCAGCATGTGTGAAAGCCGATGGGAGGGAGAGGGGAGAAGCTGCACGCTGCACTGCAAGGCTACCACCCGCACGCCTGCCGCACCGAACTCCTTGCTGTCTGGGTCCCCTATCAGCGGCTCTGCCGGGAGCTTGGGGGGGGGGCGACAAAAAGGGGGAGGCAAGGGTCAGATGCGCCCCTAGGCGGCAGTGCGCCCTAGGCGGCTGCCTAATTCGCCTAGTGGGTGCACCGGCCCTGCACGTCAGCCCTTTCTGTTTCAATCATTTATTACCAGAGTTCATAAAATAAGAAAATCCAATAAAAACTAAGTAAATGGGATCTTAGGACAGGAAATTGTGATGATAAAAAGAGATGTATAGCTACTGAATGTTGTCACAGCTCTGGCTGGCGCCACAATACCAACGTATGCAGAAGTGCGTTGAAAAAAAATGCCCTGTACTTGTAGTAGTTACATTATGATTGCTGGTAATAAATGATTGAGGCAGAATTGACTCATACAAAAGGCATGGAGTGAAGCTTACGCAGCTTGATTTGTGAAACATCTTAATTATCAGAAGAAGGTAAAGGCATTTTTTTGTGAAATCTCTCTGTTATGCAGGCCATACATGGGTCAAATTCTGAACAAATCTTTCGAAAATCAGAAATTTTGGGTTTTGCAATCCGACAGTGCCACCATTGATTTCGAAATTCGACCAACCAAGCCTTCAATTTCACCTCATGTTTTGTGGCCAGGAGTGTTTTTCTTTCCAGGTCACAGATCATGTGCATTTATTTTTTGATTATATTTCTCACACAATTCTCCCATCACTGATTAGAAATTTGTTTGTTTTTAAAAATTTTCCAACATGCCCGATAACTCAAATTCATTGGCCACACGAAAATCAGCTGTTCCTGCAGCCCACTAATGGTGCGAAATTCGAACGAAAATTCTTAGCTACGATTTTTGAATAAAAATGATCTTGGAACTTGACCCGTGTATGGCCAGGCTTTACTCAGATTGAAAATTGAGTTAAGGAGACTTGAGGTGAACACTAATATATTGTTTTAAAGCTGGCCCATAAATGGGTCCAATTCCAAAATTCGTTCAGAATTTGACCCATGTATGGCCTGTATAGGTTTGCACTTTAAAGAAAATTTGAAAAACTTTAAAAAAAGAAGGCAAGCATGCAAAAAACAAAAATAGCAAAATAAGAGCAATAGCATAAACGTTTGGAAAACAGAGAGATATTTTGCCTTCACAAAATACATGCCTTCACATTTAAACAGATCCCAATAAATTTATGGATAAAACAATCTCGGTAATACATCAGCAGGCCAAGCTTATTTGCCTATGAAGTAATGTAAAAATCTCCAGCATGACTTACCTCATGCATTGTATCCATTAACTTTGTCAGTTGGTAAAATCGCTGCCAGTTTTGACTGGAATTTCCTTCCCTCTTTACTATGGCTTTTCCAAGTTCCTTAATATAGGTCATTCGAATTTCCTCAAATAGTGAGTGGCTTTTCAGGCCATCCTTGGGAACTATAAATGAACAAACCAGACATTTAGCTACCTTGAAGCAGCAAAGACATATCTTAAAGGTTATATTTAGTGTTCGTATATATTTTTGTAGAATAAGAAATACCTTTTTTTTTTCATATTTTTATTTAGGTACCGTAACTATGAAATAATTTATTGTTGTTTTCTAGACAACTAATGGAGCTCTAACTCATTTTCAAATGTTTGCCTATCTATTCTTAGCTGCCCTATTGAAAAAGAGCCGTTTACAGAGCTCAAGCTTAAATTCACATACATAACTGAATAAAGTTAGGAGTCACCAATATCACCTCCTCTCCTTCACTGCTGTTTTCAGACACTCTTTAGAGTTTCAACCAGAACAAGAGTATTTGAAGGCAAGTAAATACATTAATTCAAAACATAATTCTCAGTGACATCAATGTCAAGTATTTATTTGTAAAATAATAGTTTCATGATTTTTTTTAATAAAAAAAACCTAAAATCATTAGTACACACAAATGCAACATAACGATCAAAATTCTTATTAAATTTAATAGAGCAAGCTCTATTTTATAAATAAGAAATATTTGTGAACTTGCGCTTTTTTGTGAAAAGGTGAAATGAAAACAGTCTTAGTAAGCAACTTAAAGCAGAAGTAAACACATTGATTTAACAGTTTGAAAAAAATAAGTTTTTCCTGTACTCACATTTTAGTGCAACCATCTGCCTGTTGTGGTGCACTGCTTTGAAAAAAAAAAAAGGTCCATATCTGATTTTATGTGCATTGTGTGACAGTAAAGTGATAGCAAAATGAGAGTATCTGTAAAAAAAAAAAAAAAAGTGCACCCCCTACTGCTTTTCACCTTTCCACTGCTCCTTCATTACTTGTGAGTTGAATTAATTGGTAGTAAAACACGTGTTTTAGTACACATTACTGCAATGCATAGCAACACAGGTACTGCACTATGTATTGTAGTGTGCAGCATTGTAAAAAAAAAAAAAAAAAAAAAAAAAGGCTTGTGTGGGCCCATTCACATTTATATGTTGTGCTAAATGTGTGTGTTACATTTTGAGTTGCACCCTAGCGTACTATGGCAATGCACCTGCATTGTAGTGCACTGTAACACCAGGTCATTTTGCACTGCCTTAGAAAAAAAGAGGGTCATATGCATTGTAGGCATGTTAACATGTGACATAATAATGCACCACAAAGATGCAAGTAGCCCCTGGAATTTTCTTTGAGCCTCAGGGTGCAATGCAATGTGCCTTGTAACGCATGCACATAATCATACCACAACACAACAAAAAAAGTGAACCCAACCTAAAACTTGTATGTGTACAGGGGGTGTATTTTTTTAAATTTGTTTACCTTTTTACTGTAAAAGCTTTTAACAAAGTGATTGTAAAGGCTCGTTTTTATTTTTTTTAAACTAACAAACATGTTTTTCTTACCTCCTCTGTGCAGTTGGTTTTGCACAGAGCAGCCCGGATCCTCTTCTTCTCGGGTCCCTCTTTGCTGCTCCTAGCCCCCTCTCTCCTTTGAGTGCCCCTTTGCCAGCAGCTTACTACAGGGGGCACCCAAGCCGAATCAGAGCTCCATGTATCCATTCAGACATGGAGAGCCCCCCCTCTTCCCTGATTGGCTGACCGACTTTGATTGACAGCAGCGGGAGCCAATGGTGCCGCTGCTCTCTCAGCCAATCAGGAGGAGTGTCCTGGATGGCTGCAGGGATCGTGGACACCGCTGGAGAGAGAAGGGGTTCAGGTAGGTAATTAGGGGGGTGCTGGGGGGCTGCTATACACAGAAGGTTTTTTATCTTAATGCATAGAATGCATTAAGATAAAAAAAAACCTTCTGCCTTTAGAACTCCTTTAAGTACTGTCACCTGGAGTTTTAGTCCCCTAGTGACAATACACATGCCATGTTTTCTTTAGTGATGGCTCTCCTTTGTGCTACAGAAAAACTAAGGATACAAGAGTGCTCGGCCTCCTTCCCTGGAACCCAGGACTGCACTGAACACAGAAGTGCTCGTGAATGTTAGCTGCAAACCACATTCATTCATAACTCCAGAGAATCCTGGGCACGAAATGGACGGCTGTACGTTATGAAGTGACCATAAACTTACAGTGTAGAAAACTTCAGTGGGCATAAGGGCTACTGAGCCAACCTGCTCCAGGCAGTTTTGTTTTAGCATAAATGTTCCATCCAAGAAGAGCCTTGGTGAGAGAGGTAAAGAAGAACCCAAAGATCACTGTGGCTGAGCTCCAGAGATGCAGTTGGGAGAAGGTTGTAGAAAGTCAACCATCACTGCAGCCCTCCACCAGTCGGGGCTTTATGGCAGAGTGGCCCAACGGAAGCCTCTCCTTAGTGCAAGACACATGAAAGTCTGCATGGAGTTTGCTAAAAAAATACCCGAAGGACTCCAAGATGGTGAGAAATAAGATTCTTTGGTCTGATGAGACCAAGATAGAACTTTTTGGCCTTAACTGTAAGCGGTATGTGTGGAGAAAACCAGGCACTGCTCATCACCTGTCCAATACAGTCCCAACAGTGAAGCATGGTGGTGGCAGCATCATGCTGTGGGGATGTTTTTCAGCTGCAAGGACAGGACGACTGGTTGCAATTGAGGGAAAGATGAATGCGGCCAAGTACAGGGATATCCTGGACAAAAACCTTCTCCAGAGTGCTCAGGACCTCAGACTGGGCCGAAGGTTTACCTTCCAACAAGACAATGACCCTAAGCACACAGCTAAAATAACAAAGGAGTGGCTTCACAACAACTCTGTGACTGTTCTTGAATGGCCCAGCCAAAGCCCTGACTTAGACCCAATTGAGCATCTCTGGAGAGACCTAAAAATGGCTGTCCACCAACATTTACCATCCAACCTGACAGAACTGGAGAAGATCTGCAAGGAGGAATGGCAGAGGATCCCCAAATCCAGATGTGAAAAACTTGTTGCATCTTTCCCAAAAAGACTCATGTTTGTATTAGATCAAAAGGGTAATAAATCTGCTAAAATGTCAACAATTCAGTGTTTTTCTGTCAATATGGGGTGCTGTGTGTACATTAATGAGGAAAAAAAATGAACTTACATGATTTTAGCAAATGGCTGCAATATAACAAAGAGTGAAAAATTTAAGGGGGTCTGAATACTTTCCGTCCCCACTGTATCTATGGTTTCCTAGAATGTCATGAAAAGGAGAGTTATCTTTCTGCTGCCTTCTTAGTTCCTGCTCCTAATTCTTGTCTCTTGCAGCATGTGCTCCTCAGCCACTGTCAGCTGCGAACCATGTGAAAGGGGAGCAGAAAAGGCTCTAAAATGAGGGGGAGGACCATTTTCCAAAGCCAGTAGAGAGCAGCACAGGGAGATATAAAGGTACAGTATCTCACAAAAGTGATACACCCCTCACATTTTTGTAAACATTTTATTACACCTTTTCATGTGACAAGACTGAAGAAATTACACTTTGCTACAATGTAAAGTAGTGAGTGTACAGCTTGTATAACAGTGTAAATTTGCTGTCCCTCAAAATAACTCAACACACAGCCATTAATGTCTAAACCGCTGGCAACAAAAGTGATTACTCCCCTATGTGAAAATTTCCAAATTGGGACCAAAGTGTCAATATTTTGAGTGGCCACCATTTTCAGCACTGCCTTAACTCTCTTGGGCATGGAGTTCACCAGAGCTTCACAAGTTGCTACTGGAGTCCTCTTCCACTCCTCCATGACAACATCACAGAGCTGGTGGATGTTAGAGACCTTGCGCTCTTCCACCTTCCATTTGAGGATGCCCCACAGATGCTCAATAGGGTTTACGTTTAGAGACATGCTTAGCCAGTCCATCACCTTTACCCTCAGCTTCTTTAGCAAGACAGTGGTTGTCTTGGAGGTGTGTTTGGGGTTGTTATCATGTTGGAATACTGCCTTGTGGCCCAGTCTCCGTAGGGAGGGGATCGTGCTCGGCTTCAGTCACACGCTTGACACCATCTGAACAAAATAAGTTTATCTTGGTCTCCTCAGACCACAGGACATGGTTCCAGTAATCCATGTCCTTAGTCTACTTTTCTTCAGCAAACTGTTTGCGGGCTTTCTTGTGCATCATCTTTAGAAGAGGCTTCCTTCTGGGATGACAACCATGCAGACCAATTTGATGCAGTGTGCGGCGTATGGTCTGAGTACTGACAGGCTTACCGCACACCCCTTCAGCCTCTGCAGCAATGCTGGCAGAACTCATACATCTATTTACCAAAGACAACTTCTGGATATGATGCTGAGCACATGCACACAACTTCTTTGGTCGACCAAGACGAGGCCTGTTCTGAGTGGAACCTATTCTGTTAAACCGCTGTATGGTCTTGGCCACCGTGCTGCAGCTCAGTTTCAGGCAATCTTCTTATAGCCTGGGCCATCTTTATGTAGAGCAACAATTCTTTTCAGATTCTCAGAGAGTTCTTTGCCATGAGGTACAATGTTGAACTTCCAGTGACCAGTATGAGAAAGTGAGAGCGATAACACCAAATTTAACACACCTCCTCCCCATTCACACCTGAGACCTTGTAACACTAACGAGTCACATGACACTGGGGAGGGAAAATGGCTAATTGGGCACAATTTGGACATTTTCACATAGACCGCTTTCACACTGAGGCAGTTTTCAGGCAATTTAGCGCTAAAAATAGCACCTGTAAAGCACCTAAAAAGTGCCTCTCATGCCCAGTGTGAAAGCCCGAGTGCTTTCACACTGTATCGGTGCACTTGCGGGATGGGAACGAAGTCCTGCAAGCAGCATCTCTGGGCGGTTTGGAAGCGCCGTATACATCGCTCATACACTGCATCTGCCCATTGGAATGAATGGGCAGCGCTTTGGAAGCGCCGCAAGACGGGCGCTTTTAACCCCTTCTTTGGCCACTAGTGGGGGTTAAAAGCGTCCTGCTAGCAACCGAAAAGCGCCGCTAAGACTAGCGGTGCTTTACCGCTAACGGACCTGCCACCCCAGTGTGAAAGCAGCTTTAGGGGTGTACTCATTTTTGTTGCCAGCGGTTTAGACATTAACCGCTTCCAGACCAGCTGCTGCAGTTATACTGCAGCAGGTTGGCTCCCCTGCACGAGCCGTCGTAGCTCCGGCGGCGCGCGTGTCTGAATCGTGTCCCCTAAGTCGATGCTAGTGCACCCGCGATTGCTCGTTACAGAACGAGAACAGGGTTGTGTGTAAACACACACATCCCGGTTCTCTCAGAGAGGAGACTGAGTATGAACACCAATCTCTCTCTTCCCCTAGTCAGTCCTATCCCCCCTACAGTCAGAACACACCTAGGGAACACAGTTAACCCCTTGATCGCCCCCTATTGTTAACCCCTTCCCTGCCTGTGTCCTTCATACAGTAATCAGTGCATTTTTATAGCACTGATCACTGTATAAATGTCACTGGACCCCAGATCTCTTCTCTACCCTATAAAGCATGAGTTAAAAAAAACACTGATCTCTGCTTTCCAGAAAAAAATAAATTGCAGTGTTTACATCTGCCAGAATCAGAAGTGACTTCATGACGTCGCTTCTGGCCTCCCAGGGCCATACTGATGGGCAAGTAAAGATGACTAGCACTATAGTTACCCGGCAGCATCGCCGGCTCTGATACCGGGTTCCCCGATCACACGGGAGAGCCCAGAGAGATGCTGGTGGGTGGGGGACATCCCCTCCCGCTGTCTGTATAAGCAATCCAGGGGCTAATCAGCCACTAGGATGGCTTTTACAACAGTATTTTTGTCCAATGTAGACCTCTGGTAATATAAGTATTGCTTATACTGTACAGTTTTCCTCTTTGGGGATGGGATTGCTTTGCGTAAACAAAGTCTATACCTTAGTAACAACCAGGCAGTGGGCTTTCAGGGAGAAATAAGGGAACAGTGGTGTTATATGCTGTTGGGCAGGATAGGCTTGTACATGAAAGAAAGCTCCTACTACTATATGATTGCCAGTTTATTTTTGCATGACACCATCCTTCCAGCCATGACATTCCTTGCAGGAGGTGCTGGCTCTGAATTTTAAGTGACTTTTAACTGAGTCTTCTTCTTTAGACCCCTTTCACACTCAGGTGGTTTTCAGACGTTTTAGCGCTAGAAATAGCCTCTAAATAGCGCTTGAAAACCACCTCCCGTTCATTTCAGTGTGTCTTTTCACACTGGGGCGGTGCGCTTGCGGAACGTTAGGAAAAGTCCTGCAAGCAGCATCTTTGGGTTGGTTTGGGAGTGCTATACATAGCGCTCCCAAACCAACCCAAAGATGCTGCTTGCAGGACTCTTCTTGTCTTCACCATCCAGAGCAGCAAAGTGAAGGTAAGTATAAGCAACTGTTAATATTCAGTTTTTTTATTAGTCTCTACATTCTATTTCTCCTCTCTCTCTCTCTCTCTATATATATATATATATATATATATATATATATACACACACACACACACAGTATTTCACAAAAGTGAGTACACCCCCTCACATTTATGTAAGTGTTTTATTATATCCTTTCATGTGAAAACACTGAAGAAATGACACTTTGCTACAATATAAAGTAGTGAGTGTACAGCTTGTTTAACAGTGTAAATTTGCTGTCCCCTCAAAATAACTCAACAGACGGCCATTAATGTCTAAACCGCTGGCAACAAAAGTGAGTACACCCCTAAGTGAAATGTCCAAATCGGGCCCAATTGGTAACTCGTTAGTGTTACAAGGTCTCAGGTGTGAATGGGGAGCAGGTGTGTTACATTTTCGTGTTATTGCTCTCACGCTCTTATACTGGTCACCTGAAGTTCAACATGGCACCTCATGGCAAAGAACTCTTGGAGGATCTGAAAAAAAGAATTGCTCTACATAAAGATGGCATAGGCTATAAGATGACTGCCAAGACCCTGAAACTGAGCTGCAGCACGGTGGCCAAGACCATACAGCGGTTTAACAGGACAGGTTCCACTCAGAACAGGCCTCGCCATGGTTGACCAAAGAAGTTGAGTGCACGTGCCCAGCGTCATATCCAGAGGTTGTCTTTGGGAAATAGACGTATGAGTGCTGCCAGCATTGCTGCAGAGGTTGAAGGGTTGGGGGGTGGGCCTATCAGTGCTCAGACCATACACCACCCACTGCATCAAATTGGTCTGTATGGCTGTCATCCCAGAAAGAAGCCTCTTCTAAAGATGATGCACAAGAAAGCCCGCAAACAGTTTGCTGAAGACAAGCAGACTAAGGACATGGATTACTGGAAGCATGTCCTGTGGTCTGATGAGACCAAGATAAACTTATTTGGTTCAGATGGTGTCAAGCGTGTGTGGCGGCAACGAGGTGAGGAGTACAAAGACGAGTGTGTCTTGCCTACAGTCAAGCATGGTGGTGGGAGTGCTATGGTCTGGGGCTACATGAGTGCTGCCAGCACTGGGGAACTACAGTTCATTGAGGGAACCATGAATGCCAACATGTACTGTGATATACTGAAGCAGAGTATGATCCCTTCCCTTCGGAGACTGGGCCGCAGAGCAGTATTCCAACATGATAGCGATCCCAAACACACCTCCAAGGCGACCGCTGCCTTGCTAAAGAAGCTGAGGGTAAAGGTGATGGACTGATCAAGCAGGTTTCCAGACCTGGGGCACCCTCAAACGGAAGGTGTCTCTAACATCCCCCAGCCGCGTGATGTCGTCATGGAGGAGTGGAAGAGCACTCCAGTGGCAACCTGTAAAGCTCTGGTGAACTCCATGCCCAAGAGGGTTAAGGCAATGCTGGAAAATAATGGTGGCCACACAAAATATTGACACTTTGTGCCCAATTTGGAAATTTTCACTTAGGGGTGTACTCTTTTTTGTTGCCAGTGGTTTAGACATTAATGGCTGTGTGTTAAGTTATTTTGAGGGGACAGCAAATTTACACTGTTACACAAGCTGTACACTCACTACCTTACATTGTAGCAAAGTGTAATTTCTTCAGTGTTGTCACGTGAAAAGATATAATAAAATATTTACAAAAATGTGAGGGGTTTACTCAGTTTTGTGAGATACTGTGTGTGTGTATGTATATATATATATATATATATATATATATATATATATATATACTGGTATATATATATATATATATATATATATATATATATATATATATATATATATATATATACACACACACACGCATACTAATGTTTTTTTTTTCTTCAATACTCAAAAATACCTGTACAAAGGAGTAACAGAGTCTTCATGCAGAGGTATTCATCATATGAAATCTGGAGACGAGTCATCTCCTTGACAATCCGGAACATGTCCTGAAATCGCTCCTGCATGTATGGTAAATTCATCCTCTCCCTTTGAAAAAAAGAACAAAAATATAACTGCTGCCATCTTTGAAGATGTGCTGTTTTGCGATAGCTGCAAGTCAAAAGTAAAACTGACACATACTGTACATACTTAGAGAGGCTGTGGAATTGTCCTTAAGAAATGTTACACCCATAGTATCATTTAGGTTTTCCTTAGTTACTGGTATTAAACTACATTAATAGATTACTTCAGTAGGGTACTTAGACCATATCTACTGTATGTTTTCAGAAAGTTAGGCTTCTATGGGCTTCTTTGTATGCCAACAATCCCTAAATTTGTCCAATTGCTTTCAAACATCTCCTCCATGAAGATAACAGGTTAAGAAAATTATAGCAAATGGTTTTCCGTTTGAAAGAAGGCTTGCATTGTTCTTAGCTTTTACAGTGACCTCAAATTACTGAAAAGAAATACCAATAACATTTTTATAAAATTTTATGAAGACGGGGAAATAAATCATGGTGCATGATGAGTCTAAGGTTACATGCTTCAGGGAAGTTTAAAGCCTGAGCTTAGCCTATATTACAAATATAACACAGCACAGGGGACATAACTTACATTTATTATGATGCATCCTTTGTGCTGATTCTGGTGCAGTAGGGGTTAATATAACTGAGGGGCTGTCAGGAGCTCCCATCCAGAGAACTCTACTATGCTGGCCCTTTTCCGCTCCACTGTGCCATACTCAGAAGTCATACTACAGCTTCTATGAGTGACATAGGATCTCCGAATAGGGGATAGGCGGGTGATTGATACCTCTACAACACCGGAAATCGTGACAGGAGGATCTCCTGATCAGGATTCAGTTAGGCAATGCCATGCAGTGGCATACATCAACCATCAACGAGGAACATGAAGTCTTGCCACTGCAAGTGAAGTAGAAAGGTTCTGTCCTGATCAGAATTTTATATTATTACAACCTTGTCCAAAGCTCAAGGGGGATTGAACAAGGGGGATTGGTGCCTACCCCTGATGTGTTCCAGCAGCATTCACAGCTTCTGTTGGGTTCTGGCAGACCAAAACCAAAGGAATGAGCAGAGGAGAAGCCACAAAACCTGTAGGGAATCTAGGAAGTTGTTGGAGATGGCCAACAGGAAGGCAGCACTAACAACATAAAAAGGAGATTTTTTTGAGTAAGCTTTTTATTGGATTGTCAGAAATTACGATTTTTGACAATCCATGCAATTGGATTGTATACATGCAAGTGTATGGATGGTGTACATATTACTTGTGGAATTTTGTGCCACTGTTTCATGGGTTCTATCTATTTACCTTAACCAGGACTCCCTTCTCTCTGTCTATCCCTTGTACATCAGACAGATATTTTCTTCATTGCCTGAACGTAGTTTGAGCTGTGTGCATCTTCCTCACAGTCACTGCCTCCATTAAAATGACTGACTTTCTCTTTTTCATCCCAGCAACTGCCTCCATTAAAAAGCCTCTTTTTCAACCCTGATGGTCCCTGTAAAGTGGAACCATTTCTTGGTGGATCAGACAAATAATCACTCAAGCTTATGGTCTTAAAGGGGATCTTTACCCACCCCTTAATTTTTTTTTAACCCCTGCCTACCGGGGGGTCGTCTTTTGCATGGGTCAGATACTCACCCACCCAGCAGATCCAGCATTGTCTCGCTGATATCCTCTTCTGTTTTGCCACCTCTTGGTCCCGCGCTGCCATGTTTTCTGTGACGTCATCGGTAAGCGTCAGCTTTTCCAGGTTTAGCCGATGGCTCTATCGATGACACACTGCTAGTGACGTGCATATCCCAGGAGGTTAAGGGTGCACAGTGCATGTCATTCCCCAAGTCGAATGACATGCACCTGGGGACAGCCTAAACAATAAATAAAAGATAATTAAAAAAAGGGATAAAATAAATAAATCAGTGCTATTTCGAGAGAAAAGGGGAGTGGAGTGAAAATTTCCTGGAGGGTAAAGATCCGCTTTAAAGATACGTTCCACCATTTCCTTATAAGGCACACCACTAGATTTGTGAGTGCTTTATATTTTATTTCTTTTGACATCAAGCAATTGTTTCCCAGATTTGCAATCCACCTGTCCTGTTCACATGTTTCCCTGTTCATCTTATATAAAGGGACAGGAAAAAGGAGGTGAACCCTTTGGGATTAACTGGTTTTCTGTAGTATTTTGCCATAAAATGTGATCTGATCCTCATCTAAATCACAACAATAGACAAACACAATGTGCTTAAGCTGTTAACACTCAAACAATTTTAATTTCTCATGCCTTTATTAAACCCATTAAACATTCATAGCGCTGGAGGAAAAAGTAAGTAAACCCAAAGACTAATTACTTTAACAAAAGTTAATTGGAGTCAGTAGTTTGCACACCTGGAGTCCAATTAATGAAATGAGTTTGAAGGTGTGGTTTAGAACTACTCAGCTGATGTGAACTATGCCTCGCAAAAAGAAGCTCTCTGAAAACATATGGTCATAAGTAGTTTACTTATGGCTGGAAATGGATATAAAGCAATCTCAAAGCGTTTAGGCATCCATCAGTCGACAGCTTTGTCTTTAAGTGGAAACAGTTTAATACTGTGGGTAATCTTCCATGAAGTGGGCAACTAACCAAGATGCCACCTGAAGCATGATGCAGAATCCTCAGTGAGGTAAGGAATAACCGAAACAAGAGCTAAAGGCATGAAGACATTACTGTAACTGGCAAACATCCCTGTTCATGAGTCCATCATACATAAGTCTTTGAACAGGCAGGGAGTCCATGGCAGAACACCATTAAAGAAGCGCTGTTCTCCAAAAAAACATTGCTGTGTGCCTGAAGTTTGCCAAAGAGCACCTTGGCAAACCACAATGCTACTGGGAAAATGTTTTGTGGACTGATGCAACAAAAGTTGAATTGTTCAGGAAGAATATTCAGCACTGTAAGGCGCCGAAAGGGCACAGCTTACCAACATCAAACATCATCCCAATTGTGAAGTAAGATGGAGAGAACATCATGATTTTAGCCTGCTTTTCTGCCTCAAGGCCTGGACCACTTCATCAAGGGGAAAATGAATTACCAAAATATCCCACAGGATAACATCAGGGTGGCTGTCCTACAGCTGAAGCTTAATAGAAGTCGAGTGATGCAGCAGGACAATTACCCTAAGCACTGAAGTAAATCCACCACAGACTGGCTTCAGAAAAAGAAAATGCACCTTTTGGAGTGGACCATTCAGAGTTTAGACTTTTACCCTATTGAGATGCTGTTAAATTACCTCAAGAGAGCTGTTCACACTAGACATTCTACAAATGTGTCTCAAGGAATTAGAATTGTTCGTGTGTTATTTATTTTTATTATTTATTTATTTCAGGTATTTATATAGCGCTGTCAATTTACGCAGCGCTTTACATATACATTGTACATTCACATCAGTCCCTACCCTCAAGGAGCTTACAATCTAAGGTCCCTAACTCACATTCATACATACTAGGGACAATTTAGACAGGTTCCAATTAACCTACCAGCATGTCTTTGGATTGTGGGAGGAAACCGGAGTACCCGGAGGAAACCCACGCAGGCACAGGGAGAACATGCAAACTCCAGGCAGGTAGCGTCGTGGTTGGGATTCGAACCAGCGACCCTTCTTACTGCTAGGCGAGAGTGCTACCCACTAGACCACTGTGCCGCCATCTTAAAAGAACATGCTTAGATGAGGATTAGATTATATTTTATGGCAAATTACTGCAGAAAACCAGTTAATTCCAAGGGGTCCACATGCTTTTTTTTGTTACTGTATGCTTTTTAACACATTGTCTCCATATCCGTAGCCAGGTTAGGTGCAGTAAAAAAAAAAAAAAAGAAGAAAGAGTTGATCCTGGCAGAAGGGTGCCAAGCATGTGTCTACAGATTCCAATGACAGAAATCCAGCCCTGATATGGCTTTAACACTATTTTCATTACTGTCAGCACAAAGAAAGGTGTTCTAATTGAAAGTGATTACAGTTTCTTTTTACAGAATATCAAAATGCTACATTTGTTTACAGCACTCTGCTTTGGTTATGCAATATGAGCCCAGAGAGAAGCCATAAAAGGGATACAGTTGGAGGAAGGAATGTTTGATTCCAAGTCATAGCTCTGAATACGTGTTAACAGACGTAATTCTTTTCAGCTGCATGCTTACTAAGGAGATTAAAATCTCAAAATGCTACACTATTTTCAAAATGTGACAAATAAAAACTATTAGACTCTGTCAAAAGGGCAGTTTCAGTAGCCCATACAGCAGTGTATAGTGCTTACACATGATGAGCATGGGCAAGCTATTAACTAAACGTAATGATGTACAATTTATTACAGCAACCTATCGGTTTTAACATGTTTCTGCCTTGAAATTTTAAGGACTGTAAAGTATGGATTATTTCATATTAATGATAACAAATGAATTACTTTTTTTTCCAGTTAATACAAGTTTGAAATTCTAATCTGAGTGAGTTTTGAAGTGTTCCATTTAAAAAATAAGAATGCTCCTATTGGAGTGTTCACATATACAGGATATTAGGGTATGCAAAGAGCAAAGAGTCTTACAAAAAAAAACAGTACAAACTTGAGTGGATTATTTTATCACAGGTCTCAAGATGTTAAAAAACACCTTCTAGCACTGTAGAGACTATGAGCAATGCCCAAACATACCTTTAAGGTCCGTACATACGATCAGAAAATCTGAAGAAAAATACCGCCTTTGAAGCGATCATACGATAATCTGATTGTTAGTACACAGCTTTCGAGAGCCGCTCACAATTTATGCAAAATTTTCCGATGGGACAAGCACGAAAATTTTTCTTGCACGATTGTCATTTAATCAGTACAGTTGTCCTTTGAAAATTCATTACAAATAAACTAAAATAAACTACAACATATTACATCACTTCTGAATTTTTATTCTGTCGTACGAGAATTTTTGCAACTTTAGTAAATTCTTGATTTTTGATCTGAGACCAGCATGCAATAAAAAACGGGCAATCATTTGTCCGATAACCTCCTTGTGAGTACCAGGCATTAGATGTAAGTTTCAGTTTCAGTACCCATGTATTCTGTATGTCAAGCTTTCATGATTAGCAAGTTTTGACTTCGACAGTGGTTAGTAATGCCCCCCCCCCTACAGGTTTTGATGGTCACATCACAGTGGTGGGCTAATAGAAATGTGATGGGTGCATTAACCACTTAAGGACCGGATCATTATGCTGCTTAAGGACCAGAGGACTTTTTCCAATTTGGCACTGCGTCGCTTTAACTGCTAATTGCGCGGTCATGCAATGCTGTACCCAAACGAAATGTGCGTCCTTTTCTTCCTACAAATAGAGCTTTCTTTTGATGGTATTTGATCACCTCTGCCGTTTTTATTTTTTGTGCTATAAACGGAAAAAGACCGAAAATTTTGAAAAAAAATGATATTTTATACTGTTTGTTATAAAAAAAATCCAATAAACTCAATTTTAGTCATACATTTAGGCCAAAATGTATTCGGCCACATGTCTTTGGTAAAAAAAATGTCAATAAGCGTATATTTATTGGTTTGCGCAAAAGTTATAGCGTCTACAAACTAGGGTACATTTTCTGGAATTTACACAGCTTTTAGTTTATGACTGCCTATGTCATTTCTTGAGGTGCTAAAATGGCAGGGCAGTACAAACCCCCCCCAAATGACCCCATTTTGGAAAGTAGACACCCCAAGGAAATTGCCGAGAGGCATGTTGAACCCATTGAATATTTATTTTTTTGTCCCAAGTGATTGAATAATGACAAAAAAAAAAAAATATTTACAAAAAGTTGTCACTAAATGATATATTGCTCACACAGGCCATGGGCCTATGTGGAATTGCACCCCAAAATACATTCAGCTGCTTCTCCTGAGTAAGGGGATACCACATGTGTGGGACTTTTTGGGAGCCTAGCCGCGTACGGGGCCCCGAAAACCAATCACCGCCTTCAGGATTTCTAAGGGCGTAAATTTTTTATTTCACTCCTCACTACCTATCACAGTTTTGAAGGCCATAAAATGCCCAGATGGCACAAACCCCCCCCCCAAATGACCCCATTTTGGAAAGTAGACACCCCAAGCTATTTGCTGAGAGGCATGGTGAGTATTTTGCAGCTCTCATTTGTTTTTGAAAATGAAGAAAAACATTTTTTTTTTCTTTTTTCAATTTTTAAAACTTTGTGACAAAAAGTGAGGTCTGCAAAATACTCACTATACCTCTCAGCAAATAGCTTGGGGTGTCTACTTTCCAAAATGGGGTCATTTGGGGGGGGTTTGTGCCACCTGGGCATTCCATGGCCTCCGAAACTGTGATAGGCAGTGAAGAGTGAAATCAAAATTTTACGCCCTTAGAAAGCCTGAAGGCAGTGCTTGGTTTTCGGGGTCCCGTACGCGGCTAGGCTCCCAAAAAGTCTCACACATGTGGTATCCCCATACTCAGGAGAAGCAACAGAATGTATTTTGAGGTGTAATGTCACATATTCCCATGGCATGTTTGAGCAATATATCATTTAGTGACAACTTTGTGCAAAAAAAAAAAAAAAAAAAAATTTGTCTCTTTCCCGCAACTTGTGTCACAATATAAAATATTCCATGGACTCGACATGACTCTCAGCAAATAGCTTGGGGTGTCTACTTTCCAAAATGGGGTCATTTGGGGGGGGGGGGGGGTTTGAACTGTCCTGGCATTTTATGCACAACATTTAGAAGCTTATGTTACACATCACCCACTCTTCTAACCACTTGAAGACAAAGCCCTTTCTGACACTTTTTGTTTACATGAAAAACATTTTTTTTTTTTTTTGCAAGAAAATTACTTTGAACCCCCAAACATTATATATTTTTTTAAAGCAAATGCCCTACAGATTAAAATGCTGGGTGGGTGTTTCATTTTTTTTTTCACACAGTATTTGCGCAGCGATTTTTCAAATGCATTTTTTGGGGAAAAAACACACTTTTTAAAATTTTAATGCACTAAAACACACTATATTGCCCAAATGTTTGATGAAATAAAAAAGATGATCTTAGGCCGAGTACATGGATACAAAACATGACATGCTTTAAAATTGCGCACAAACGTGCAGTGGCGACAAACTAAATACATTTTTAAAAGCCTTTAAAAGCCTTTACAGGTTACCACTTTAGATTTACAGAGGAGGTCTACTGCTAAAATTACTGCCCTCGATCTGACGTTCGCGGTGACACCTCACATGCATGGTGCAATTGCTGTTTACATTTGACTCCAGACCGACGCTTGCGTTCGCCTTTGCGCGAGAGCAGGGGGGGACAGGGGTGCTTTTTTTTTTTCTTTATTATTTCTTTGCTTTTTTATCTTATTTTTAAACTGTTCTTTTCATTTTTTTTTTTTTTTTTAATCATTTTTATTGTTATCTCAGGGAATGTAAATATCCCCTATGATAGCAATAGGTAGTGACAGGTACTCTTTTTTGAAAAAATTGGGGTCTATTAGACCCTAGATCTCTCCTCTGCCCTCAAAGCATCTGACCACACCAAGATCGGTGTGATAAAATGCTTTCCCAATTTCCCAATGGCGCTGTTTACATCCGGCGAAATCTAAGTCATGAAATGCTCGTAGCTTCCGGTTTCTTAGGCCATAGAGATGCTTGGAGCCATTCTGGTCTCTGATCAGCTCTATGGTCAGCTGACTGAATCACCGGCTGCATTCTCAGGTTCCCTGTTGAGACAGGAGAGCCAGAGAAAAACACGGAAGATGGTGGGGGGGGGCATTCCCTCCCACTGCTTGTAAAAGCAGTCTAGAGGCTAATTAGCCGCTAGGATTGCTTTTACATGAAAGTCGACCGCTGGCTGAAAAGAATGATACCAAGATGATACCTAAACCTGCAGGCATCATTCTGGTATAACCACTCAAAGTCGTGAATGGCGTACCTGAAGACAAAAAAATGGTTAACAATAAAACACAGTAAAACGGTAAAGTATAAAAAATTGCATACCTGAAAAGCAAACATGATAAAACATAATAACAATAAAACATTGCAGAATAGAATACAGTAAAAAAGAGCAGAACAATAGAGAGAGAATAGAGAGAGAGAGAACAATAAAACAACAACTATTTTTTTTATTATATATATATATATATATATATATATATATATATATATATATATATATATATATATATATATATATATATATATATTTTTTTTTACACTTTTTTTTGTAACTAACTTTTATAACTGTAACCGGTTCCAGGTTCGGGTCTCTCAAAATGCGATGGCATCTTGGGAGACCCTGTGAAAGTGTGCCTAGTCTGTGCAATGCTGTACCCTACGCTAATACTCAACTAGTGAATGGTAGCGTTCAAAACATTCACCAATGCAAAGACCAGGATTGTCAGGACAGGAGGGACAATAATAGCGGGTGTCACAGTTGATCCAGAGGAAGGCAAGGGGAAAAAAACAAAACAATAAAGCATGGTCCAATTCACTCCAATGGAGGAAAAAATATCCCTCGTGATCCCCCATGAGGTAATCAGATTTTCCCTGGATCAATTACCCCTGTCATTAATACATCTAAATATTAATATTTAGTTATATTTTGTGCATTTAGGAATGCAGTCAGCTCTTTTTTTAAAACAATCTACTGAGATGGCCAAAACCATTTCTTGAGGGAGTCTATTCCACATTTTCACAGCTCTTACTGTGAAGAAGCCTTTCCATATGTGAAGGTTAAATTTCTTTTTCTCCAGTAGTAAAAAGTGCCCCCTTGTCCTTTGTAATGACCTGAAAGTGAATAACTCCACACCAAGTTCACTATATGAACCACTTATGTATTTATGTATGTTGATCATATCCCCCTTATTTTCATATTCTCGAAAGAGAATAAATTCTTGTCTTGTAAGGATGTAATTCCACTGCATAGCTTGGTGTCATCTGTAAACAATTAAATGGTACACTTTAATCCCAGACCCTATATCATTTATAAATATTTAAAAAAAGGGTACTAACACTAAACCTTGGGTTTCACCACTAATAACCTTAGACCATTCAGAATATGAATCATTGACTACTCTTTAAATACAGTCTTGTAGGCAATTTTCTATCTATTTACAAAATACATTTTCCAAGGCTGTAGAATTTACACATAAGCTGCATGTGGGAAACTTTTAAATGCCCTGGCAAAATCCAAGTATAGCACGTCCACAGCCACTCCTTTGTCTATGTTTTTGCTTACCTTAACTCACCTTCCATAACAATAAAGCCTCTATACAGCTGGCTGAGAAGCACAGCCATAACTGGGTAATACGTTAAAGCCCCTTTACTCAGCTGGGTATACTCATCAAAACTGCAGTGCTCTGGTGAAATTCACAGTGTAACTTTCCTGACACCATAGAGCCATTTCAAAATCTTACCATGCAATCACTGCACCTCTCAAGCATGTGCACAACGGATAATTTTCATTCAGGTGGAAGGGCTATCCACATTTGTGAAGGAGCTTCACTCCCTTATCCTGAAAACCTCCCCCCCTCCCAGATGACCTTCACTCCAGCAATGGCACACACACACACGTGTCTCACAAATTATGAAAAAATATTTTTGTCGCAATGCCTTTCTAAAATGTTGTTGACTATTTCTGAATATAGTACTCAACTATTTTGAACTGTATAATATCTACATCTTTAGCAAAACACACTCTATGTGTTCCTTTGAAACGTATTTTTTTCCAAATATCTGTAAACTCACATACAATGAGAAAAAGGTTTTGCAGTGCTCACTCTGTGTAGAGGGGCATGAAGGAGAAGGGCAATAAAAGTACACTTATTCTAAACTTAGAGTGTATATCGCCAAAACCTTTTTTTTTATTTTTTTTTTTATCTTTGTACCATTGGGGAAATAAACTTCCTGTCGCAGAGACACAGCCAGAATGCAAGTGTGTCAAATTCACCTCTTAGGTCTAGTTCACATGGGCCTACCTGCTGACCCACAATCTAGGGTGGGTCATGTTGTCAGTAGCCACTGACCTGTGGTTAGCAGGCGATATGAGGCCTGCTGCACACCCGTTTGAAGATGGATTTTACAGTAAAATCCCTCTTTGTTGCACCAAACAGGTTACTATGCATAACTGCAGCAGATTTTGTGTGCACCAGTTTTAGTAGACCTCCCCCATAGTTTCATGAATTGGATGCTCACTTCCTCTAATCCTCTCCAATTATCTCTTACTGCCAAGGCCTCTTCTTCTTCTCCACCTGTTCTACTGATAAGAGGTAAATTTACTATTTAATTACCCTTAGGCTACCTAATCTTGTAGTTTGCAGGGTCTATTGAAGTCTATGCTACCTGTGTTGGTGCACTGCAGTGCCATTCAGTTTGAATGGCAACCCAGCACACAAATTTTGCACTGCGATGTTTTACAGTGCATTGTGTGGCCAAAAATGCAAAGGTACTATTACAAAGCTTCTATTTTAGATCCATTGTGATGTGTTTTGGCAGCTCATTCAAATCACTAAGCTTCCTTAACTCAGCTTGCATTAATGTGCTTGTACTAACTACATGCTTCCAGGTGTTTTCAAACAGTGCTGGGAGGGAAGTTATTTCTTCCAGCTCAGTTTTATAAACCAAGACTTTAAACTTAAAGATATGCTTTAGTAGAGAACCCCCCAAATATATGCAATAAAAGCCTGTGCTTATAAAAATAAATAGTGCAAGCACCACAATATCATCTCCTAATATCAGGTCACATGATCCTGCTGTCCTATGTTCCATTACCAAAGATGTAACCTAGAAGGAGAGATTGCTACAGGGGCTTAAGCTAGTAATGTATGATTTAGTCACATAAACACTTATTAGACATTACAAATGGAATTATTTTACTGTCAATCAGTGTAGGTGTAGGCCAAGGTGGCATTTCTTGTCTGGTGGGGATGGATACATCTCACTTGAGTTCCGACTTGAAAGATACCTTGAAATTGAGTTACCAGATACAGTACCCAACCCACTTTAGGATCAGTTTACACGTATTCATGATGCTGGTATGTTCTAGGCAGAGATAGATATTCATAAGATTGTAATTAACTCCTTTACCATTAACTGTTCTTCCAAGAACAGTAACAGGTTTTTACGAATTCAAACATATATTGCTCCCTCCTGACCAGCTCTGAATGGTAACACATGGGAAAATGTTCTAATTCATGTCCTGGTAATTGTAAATATGAGAGGATGGGAGACAATTTTATAGATATAACTTATTTAAAGACTGATGTAATGGGATACTTCCTATATATGAGCAGATCAGGCTCCTTGACATTCCACCTACTTGCCAGTCTGCAATATATTTGGCCACAAGCTTTGGAGCTGAAATCTGGTAACATAAGAGGGACAACAGATAATACTTGCAAGAGAACTGTATATAGTTGTGTTTTCATAGAGCAGCAACTTCCACTTAAGCTTCTCCATACCCTGGTATCATATGCCAGCTGCAGTCCATACATTATGCTTGATTCCTAAAGTTTTCAAAAAGTGAGTTATTTTTTAGTAAAAGCGGGAGTAAACCCACCGTCAGATCCCTACCCCCTGCTTTCCAAGCCTTTAAATTGTGTATTTTAGAATGATCCACTGGACAAATGGCTGCAGATAAACAGTTACAACCTACAGTATTGTATGAGGATTTTTTTCATCTCTGTGTATTACCTGAGGCTAGCCACCTTACGGGGTATATGTAAGGGTTTACAACCACTTTAACAGTTTTCCAAAACCATTAAATTCAAGGCATGACTCTGGTGATAACTGTCACCTTTACTAGTTTGCTTATGTTACATTTCAACCAAACTTTCAAGCCCTTAAATGGATGTTGTCATAGCTGGTCACACGTGCAGTGCCATGACAACAGCAGATTAAACAGATGCTAAGATGGTAGCTTTCTTGGCTTATAAAGAATAGTTTCACTTTCGGTCCAATGAAATTTGAAATTACAGTCACATAGCTGAAAGTAACTTGCCTTAGGCTGGCGTTAAAGCTTAAGTGCAGCCAAAATTAAAAACAAAAATTTAGCACAAGGAACACAATTTACAGACAGTAGGATGCGTCCCTTGTATTGATGCCTCTTCTTTTAGTTAAAGTGGATGTAAACACTCCCATATACCCAGTGAAGCGAACAGCCTCAGATGTTACACAGAGATTAAACAAATCTCCCAACATAAGTTTTACATGCATATCTGCTGTCTTCAGCTTGTACGTCGTGTTAGAGATTTTCTCTTCCTATTCAGCAGACCAGACCCGCTCTCTGCTAATCTATATCTAGCACCTACCCGACACAAATTTCAGGCTGGTTTTATTTCTGTTGTCGGAGAACTTGTCAGAAGTTATCATGTTGATAACAGAAGAAGGAAGCAGCAGAAACACACAGGACTTAGGGCTTTGGAGAGTGATAAGAAAACACTGCAGATATATGTGCCTAGGTAAAATTTCATGAATCAGGTTTATATCCACGTTAAAATTCTCCTCCATCCTTCCCCCACCCCAGCCACTGTAATCTTCTGGCGTTATGAGGGTTAATACAACTATGGGGCTGTCACAGTCTCTCACCAAGACTATCAGACTTTGCCCTCCCTTTCCGCTCAGCTCTGCCATTCACAGAAGCCATACTACAGGTTCTATGAATGAAACATGATCTAAGAACGGAGGACGGGTAGATGATTGATAGATCAGATTTCGTTTATAGACAAAGAGCATGGACGGAGGTGGATTTCAATTAAAAGAAGATGCAATAGCACAAGGGACAAATCCTACTGATAGCAGTTATGTCCCTTGTGCCGATTTTTCTTTTTTTTTTTCATTTTGGCTGCACTTAGGTTTTAAAGCTTTGTGAATTGAGCCAATTGTACAATCATTAGAGATAGTCTAAAATTACCTTTCTCTCTAGATATTCCTATTCCCACTAGGGATACCTGTGACACACATACCTGAACAATGTATTTCAAAATACTGAGGTGGACGTTTTAATGACACACTTTAGAAACATACATTGGAGGTTGATTTACTAAAAGCAAATAGCCTGTGCATTGCAAGTGCAGTTATGCTTGATCTGAGGGGAAGCTTTGAAATGAGGGAAAGCTCTGCTGATTTTTATCATACAATCGTGTGCAAGTAAAAATGCTCTTTTTAATTTTAATTTTTTTATTTTCCTTGCATGTTCCCCTCAGATCTAGAGCAACTGTACTTGCAGTGCACAGACTATTTTCCTTTAGTAAATCAACCTCATTGCATATCCAAGGTGCAGGAGTTGTGTTTAACTTACATTTACTGGAAGCATTGTGAAAACTTTCCAACTGCTTTACATGGAAACAGCATGGAATGCTCATTAGCACAATAGCAAGATAGAACCATTAAATAATTATCAGCAGGAAAAAAGTCTACTGAGTCATGCTGCATTTGTGCCAAAAATAGTTACGGCCTTGACCTTGAAATACTGACCTTAAAGCAGAGAGTATCAGATTCACGTTACTGTACAGATATGTGCCAAGCAAGAAGTGCAGGCATGGTTTTCCATAATATATAGAGCTTCTAAAATGTAATATAAGGATTGTAGGGAAACAAGTAAACCATCATGCGAAAATCACACACACTCATCATTCAGAACAGTAAATATCAGCGCAAAGAGACTTTTGGCATGTGTCATTATTCTGTTGACTACATACTGCATATTACACTGGGAACTGCAGTTAAAATATCTAAAGATGGCAATCACACCATTCGATTAATGCCAGGGGCATACCTGTCCCTATAGCACTAGTTCCAAAAACGTGCTTTATCTGGACTACAAGAGTGGAACTGAAATTATCAGGTAAAGCGTTTCTAAAGGCATTTTTAATTACAATAGTAAGCATCTTATACTTATCTGCTCTGTGCAATGGTATTGCACAGAACAGCCTCAAATATCCTCCTCTGGGGTCTCCCACCTGCACTGTCCACTCCTCCTCTTCTATGTCTGTCCCCGTAGCAAACTGCTTTCTATGGGGGCAGATGTGCGGGCTTGATCCAGAGCTGGGCTGTGTGCATCCATTGACGTGTGCCCCTGCACCCTGCTCCCTCCTCACAGCATTTGATTGACAGCAGCAGGAGCCAATGACTCCCACTGCTGCCTCAGTCCTGGAGAGAAGAGATGCAGCCGTGCACAGCGCTGGATCAACTGAGGACTCAGGTAAGTATATAGGTAAGTGGGGGAGCACAGTAAATGCATTAAAGGGGTTGTAAAGGTACGTGTTTTTTTCACCTTAATGCATCCTATACATTAAGATGAAAAACCACCAAGCAGTCACTGGCCCCCTAGCACCCCCGTTTTACTTACCTGAACCCCTTCATTCAGTTGGCGGGGACACGCTGGCTCCTGGCTCTTGATTGGATAGACTGATGGCAGCGCAGCCATTGGCTCCCGCTGCTGTCAATCAAATCCAATGATGCGGGGCCGGGGGCAGGGATGAGTCCGACATTCTGTGTCTATGGACGCAAATGCTGGACTCGGGAGCACGCCCGCAAGGTAACCCCCTCGGGGAAGCGCTTCTCCGAGGGGGTTATCAGATGTGGGGAGGAGCCGCGGGAGCCGCCGGGGGGACCCCAGAATTGCAGGTTCGGGGCCACACTGTGCAAAACGAGCTGCACAGTAGAGGTAAGTATGACATGTTTGTTATTTAAAAAAATAAATAAATTACCCTTACAATCACTTTAAGGTGAAAAAGGTTTTAGCTTTAGAGCCACTTTAAATCCCAATTAAATTCCATATCTTGGAGTACAGTGAAGGACACAGGCATGGTTTTCTTAGACTAGGGGTTATGGCAGGGGTGGGAAATTAGTTTTCTCATGAGGCCACGTGAGCAACTGGGACTGCTGTTGAGGGTCGAGACAAACTTTAGGGTATAGCAAAAAATATTTTGATTAAATCAGCATCCTTAGCTGAACAACCCTGGACTGGGAAGGTCTGTAAGCCAAAGGGCTGGATGCACCTCAAGGCCCAAAATTTGCCCAGGTCACCCCTCCGGGGGGGGGGGGGGGGTGCTTTCCCTATGACCGCCCCCTTACTTTGTGAGCCCTCAGTTTTGTAGCAAGCATTGCAGAATAACCAACAAATAGAGGGGAGGGTATATTATACTGTACTCCAAGATATGGATTTTCCTCTTATCCTAATCATATCTATCAAGCAATGAATATGAGGGGTGGATAAATACAAAAAATAGGGATGTGCAACTGTTCCCCACATGTGTTGACTAAGCAAACCTCCGAATGCTGAGTAGGAATGAAATATTCATTCCTTAGTTCCAAAACAGTGGCTCCCAAGGGTGCATCTGTATATACCCTATATTAGTGTTAAAAGTATTGGGCCTTCCTTTACACGCATATGAACTTTAATGGCATTCCAGTCTTAGTCCGTAGGGTTCAATATTGAGTTGGCCCACCCTTTGCAGCTATAACAGCTTCAACTCTTCTGGGAAAGCTGTCCACAAGGACACCTTTGGGATGAATTAGAGTGGAGACTGCAAGCTAGGCCTCCTTGTCCACATCAGTGCTTGACCTCACAAATGTGCTTCTAGAAGAATGGTCAAAAATTCCCATAGACAAACTTCTAAACTCAATATTGAACCCTACGGACTAAGATTGGGATGCGATTATGTTAAGTTCATGTGCATGTAAAGGCAGGAGTCCCAATACTTTTGGTAATATAGTGTATCTCAAGTTCATCCTGTCCTTGCAGTAACCTGTGTGTTATCCCCTTCACCTCCAATATCCTGCACATCTGTACATTAACTCCATTTACCCACTGTTTGTGACTTGTACATTAACCCCTTCACCTCCTTCACCCTCTGTATTTAACAAGTACATTTAATGTGTCAAGTACACCATTACCGAGCTCCATGTCTTAACCCAGTCAATACTAGTATTTTATTTTTTTTTTTAAATGAAGAAACAAAGAAAAGCGGCATAAAAATTGATCATCTCCGGGTCTGCACTTTTCCAAAGGGCTCATTTTGGGGGTATTCATACTGCCCTGGCATTTTTATTTGATATGTTTTATAACAGAAAGCAAGGGAACATTTATTTTTCAAAAAATAAATTTACCTCATATAGTTAAAAAAAAAAAAGAAAAAAAGAATGGGTTTTTAATGCCACCAAAAAATGTATTTGGGCACAAACTTTAAAATGTAACTCAATTTCAATTTTTTTTTTGAGATTTAGAAACTCTGCTAGTTTTTTCCCTACTTACACCCACAATGGAAACTTCACATCAATTCCTGCCCTGGGGAACACAAAGGTGGGGAGGGGAATCAGGAAAAAGTGACAGAGGTTCAGATCCTTCCTCGTTCTATCCAAAATTAACAAATACATTTTGGCTGCAGTTGAGCTCTGAAGGGCATACAATATATCTTATAACAAACAAAAAAAAAAAAAAAAAAAAAAAAGATAACATTTTAAAGACACAAAAAGGTAAGATTGTAAGCTCAAACGAGCAGAGCCCACTGACTCCTCCAGTATAGAATAGTATTGCAACTGTACTGTCTGCCTTCATGTTGTAAAGCACTGCTCAAACTGTTGGTGCTATACAAATCCTGTATAATTATAATAATAATAAAAAAAAAAAACCTCAAGGTATACCTATGAAAACAAAAGTTCACCCAAGATGATGCTTTAGGTGAAGGAATATATAGATACATCTTAAAATGTAGATATGTATATAAACTTACTCATACAAAACATATTAAACATTAACAAGGATGTAATAAGCACATAAAAAGAGTGGCGGTACCCTCAAAATAAAACAAAAGTCCCTTAAATGCTTTCAAAAGCAGGATGATGAATACATAAGTGAATACAACTGTAGAACAATTACTCAAAGGTATACTAGGTCAGAGTGTGACAGTGTCTGCAGAAGTTGGGATATCAATGAAAGCAGTTAGACGTCAGTCTTGTCCCATTAGATTGTGTGGTGATGCTTTCTATACTCTTCCATAATGGATGGACTCATGCCTCATGCCTCTACATGAATGGAATTAAACATTTACTATTTTAAACCTTATTAGTGTGAGTGGACTTTGATATGTTTTTTTATCTATGACCATCTGTTTAATGGGCTCCTAGCAATATGGGTGACATACAATCCATGCATATAGGGTCTCGTGGTTCCTGTAGACATCTAAGCCATGCATATGTGTTCTTCATGGTTCCTGTAGAAAACAGTGTGCAGACACTCAACCACAGGCTAAATCCACCTGGAGACCTGAAGATCCTGTGAAACCACATATATGTTGTCCCTGTAGAAATCATGTGATTTTTTTTCTGCACTATCTATCACAGGTTAAACCTGGAGACCTGAAGATGCTGTTAGCCACACACAGTGTGGACACTTCCTTCTTTCACAGGATAAGATCTATACAGTGCCTACAGATCTGCTATGCTGATTTCTATCCATGGATACAAATGCTTGAAAGATTCTGCTACTTAAGAGCCCTCTTGTGATCTTTGTCCTCCTTGATTTTTATCTGGATGATCTATAATAATATTGTCCTTAGGGATGAAGCAGATGGTGTATCTTAATTCTTTTTGTCTTTATAATCTTGTAATAAAAAAGTTTTGTTTGTTAAAAAGTTGGTTGCATGAGAATTATATATATATGTTTTTTGTTTCCTTTTCCATAAATTTGAAGCATGGTTTTCAGTAGTAATTTTCTGCTCTGGGCACCGGGAGTGTTTGTAACGTTCTTCATAATCTATCCTTTAGAGGTGTGTGCTTTGAGGTCTGTTCACAATTTTGGTTGCTCACATAAAACTATATTTTTTATCAGCATAGGCTATGTGTGATAACATGTTACTTTACCACACTTTATTCTTAAGACTTGTATGAGAAAGTATATGTGATTAAAAAAATAACGGGGTATTCTCCTGCTCCTTCTGCAGAAACATGCCACAATACTATCTTTTTAGCTAGATAGTCTAGAAAACTGGATACAAAAAAGCTGCCAATTGTCCTAAAGCACAATCTACAAATATTATTTGTAAGTCTGCTCTGCAAAACTATATTTTCAACTATTTTGCAACTGCATTAAAAAAAAAAAAATGAATCAATGTTTTATTGATGCAAAACTTAGAATACGAACGTCAGAATGAGTTTGGAAAAAGAGCTCCTTTCCTATTGCACATCTTGGGTTTGTTCTTAGATAGCTCTTTCATGTAAATAATGTTAACCATGCACATTTATTGAAGGCCAAATACTTTATTACTTACTCATCAATGATAAGATCTGGAGCAAAATACAACACAGTCCCATTGGATTGTTTATAAGACCTCCATCCAAGGGCAAACACCATCAGAAACATCCATGAGTACTGCAGAAGGGTCATTTGGTCATCCAGGTGCAGATTTCTAAAGCCTGAAAATAATTAAATAGTAGTAAAAATGTGCTCCCAATGACAAAGCATAACAACAAATTTAGCAAAACAATAACAAATGTGTACATACACAGGAGAATAAGGAATTTTATAAGAGGCATACTGTCACAGATAGTGCTCTCTTGTATTGCATGGCCTATAATCACTGTTTTCTGAGTACCCATTCATGTAACATAACTTTCCAATCTAAACTAGGCTTTCAGAGTCACCAAATGTTGCATATGTATAAATAAACCTTGCCATTGCTGCTGCAGTAGTGATGTGAACAATCCCACTAATAACATAAAAAAATTGGATTTTCGACTTACCATTAAAATCTGTTGTCTGGGCTATAGGCTACAGCTTCCTTAAAAGGGATTGTAAAGGTAAATTTTTTTGTAAATCACAAACATATCTATACTTACCTGCTCTGGAATTGCACAGAGCGGCCACAAACCTCCCCTTTCAGGTCCCCTGCTGGCACTCTTGGCCCCTCCCCTCTGTCCAGTGCCCCATGGGAAGCTGCTTCCCATGGGGGCACTCGTGCATGCTCACACCTGAGCCCCGCTGCTGTGTGCATTGACACAGACAGAGGGACTTGGCTCCACCCCCTGCTCCCTTGCCACTGGCTTTGATTGACGGCACTGGAAGCCAATGACTCCCAGTGCCCCAGCAAAGCCAGCGAGACCTGTAAGTGAGGGGAGAGAAGAGCTGCAAGGAATGCATTAAGGTAAAAAAAAGTTTAGGCTTTACAACCACTTTAAATCATTATGACTGGGTTATATGCAGCTACCTTCAGGTTAGTGGACACTGGTGAAAAGAAATCCCTTTCCACTCCCAGATAGCTACGTTTTTTAAAAAGCAATTGGGAGATAAGAAGAACAGAGGGGTGGATCTGTGTCCTGTACTGTATTCCAGAAAACTGGTCGTAATTATTATTGCAAAGTACAGGACCCAGGCTTCTTAAATTATTATGACTGGGAGATTCAAAAACAGTCCAACAGAAAACCATGCCAACAGGCCCATATAACAAACAGGTCAGGAAGGGCTCGACAGATTTAAAGAGCAGCTTGTAACATCTTACGCCTGAAACTGGCATCAGCGGCGGCTTGAACATTCACCTGATAGATCTTAAAGTAGATGGCCTCTTTCATGTTGTTCCTCGATTTACAGTTTACAGAACCCGTTGTCCTATTTGTCCAAAATGTGCACTTCACTGTCCTCCAAAGAATGTCCCTTTTCCTTAACCAGAGTCTTGGTCTGTAAGAGTTGCCCTCCTATGCTGGCCAATTAACTTGTTAAGAGGTTGTTTTATCGCCTCAATGCGCAGGTCGTAGCATTCCTCACTACACTGCATATACCAAGTTACTTTGCTTATGTTCGAGTGTTGGATCTTTAGGATGAGCAAGCATCTGTCTCCGTGTATTGCAGGGCTTGGAAGAGCACAGGAATGCAATGATTGTTAAAGATCACATGGAACAATATAGCCATTCTGTATGTAGCTGGAGCGCCAGAACAACTCAGAATGATCTTTAACAAACATTGCATTCCTGCACCCTTTAAGACAAGCAATACACAGACAGAAGCTAAATTCCCAAACACCAAAACACAAGCATAGTAATTTGGTAAATGCAACGCAGTTTAGTGAGGAATGCAAAGACTGATACATTGAGGAGACAAAACAACTTCCCAACATACAATTGGCCCAACATAGAAGGCAGATTCTAAAGGCCAAGACTCAGCAGTCTTTCCACACTTTAAGGAAAAGGGACAATTTTTCAAGGATGGTGAAGTGCACATTTTGGACAGAGAGAACAATTGGTTCGCAAGAGGGTTGTATGTCAAAATGGAAAAAATATTACCAAACAGGGATGGGGGCCTTTGTTACCATCTTTCTTCCACAAAGAATGCCGTTTTAACCTCCCTACTAGAGAGATGCTTGTGCGAGACCCCAGGAAAGGCAACAAGGGAATCGAATTTCCGAAAGGAAGCAGTACCTGAGAGGTTAACTTGCAAAGTGCAAGGAAATTCTCTTATATAATACTCTGGAGCAAGACATAAGAAAGGGTTAACTAGAAGAACTTGTGTCTTTTTTCAACCAGTCTATGTAACAATGTCCTGACTAAGGTTGAATGAAGAGACCTCCTTTGGGAGGAAGGAGGCCTCATGATTAGCTTGTCCTTGTGCAACATGAAGAAAGGCTCTTTAAAGAATAAGGCCACCAACTCTTTTCGCAAAGGTGAGAGCTAAAAATAGCCACCTTCCAGGTAAGGTCAGTCAAGAAAAACCCCTTATAGGTTCAAATGGTGGCTTCTGAAGAGGCAAGACTGAGATCCCAGGGGGAAACAGGAACATACAGGTGAGCTACTCGCTGAAAAAAAGGCTTAACTAGAAAGTGAGTGGTCAAAGATCTTTAAAAACTGAACATCCAAAGCTAAGATTTGTCCCTTAATGGTACTGAATGCCATATTTTTGGTTCAGACCAGACTGGAAGGAGGACAGAATATGTTCCACAGAGTCCTTTCTAGAATCAAAGTTTTTCAACTCCCTCCAAGCAAAGTAGGCCTTCCAGGTGTAGTGGCTGACTTAACGAGAAGTGAACATCCTAGCCTTCCAATGGGTAGGAATGACAAAGTGTGAAAGGCCCGTGTCCCTCAGGATCATGGCTTTTACAACCTTGCTGTTCATGACAGCAATTGAGAAGCAGGATGAAACACCGACCCTTGGGACAGGAGGGCCAAGAAGAACCTGCCAGGAGATTAAGTATGTCAGAGTACCGTATCCTCCTGGGCCAATTCGGTGCAATGAGGATCACCAGAATACCCTCATTCTCAATCCTGCAAAGTAGGCTAGGGAGAATCTAAAGGAGCAGAAAGGCATAGACCAGGCTGAAATGATCCCATGGTGCCACCAGAGCTGTGAAGGCCTAAGGGTCCCTGGACCTGGAGACAAACTAGTTTGTTGTTCAATATTGTTGTTCAAGGAGGTCCACATCTAACATTCCTCACCCATGGCAATGGGCTTGAAAGGTCTTTGGATGGAGAGCCCATTATTCCGGATCAAAATGTTGAAGCCTGCCTGCCAAATTTCCACACCTGTAGAGATGTGAAGGCCCGGAAAAAAATCTGAAAAATTCGGAAAAAAAACATTTTTTTTTCCTGAAGGCTTTTTTTGTTTTTTCCCCAAAAATTGGAAAAATTGAAAAAAGAAAAAAAAAATTGTGGAATATTTTATTTTAACATGGTGAATAAAATATTTTAAGACGGGGTGTTCAAATATTTTCCAAATCATTTCTAAAAAAAATGTATGATATCAGATTATTCTCATTTCTGTGCACTGAGTGAGGACAAGCAAGTCCTAGGTAACAAACTGAACCCTCCAATGCAAGAACAGTAAGCATTTCTTCCTTTAGGAGGTGCTGTGCTGCTATTGTAACAAGAAAAGGGTTTCAGTTTTGCTTTTGCATGTTAGTGGGTGTGTTTGGTTTGTTCTGTCCTTTTCACTAGGCCTCAAAAGCATTGGAAGAAAATACAGAGCAACAAAAAGGACCTGAAAGTATATACTTAATTAAAAAAGGTAAAGTAAAAGTTTACATTTATCTGATTCTGAATCCAGAAAACTGAATCATTTAGCTACATTAGTTTATCTTTATAAACTTTTGTGTAAATAATAATTTAAATTACCTCCTTAGGGCTCCCCCCCCCAAGCAATTTTGAACAACCTCTCACCACCTTAGAGGAAATATTCTCAATGGAAGGAGCACTTCCACACGCTCTCGAGCATGTACAACCTTCTGATCACTCACCCGGACTCCCACTTACTAAGTTGCTTAACTGACTGGGAACGTGACTTGAACCGTACATTTAGTCCACAACAAAAACAATGCATCCTCCATTTCACATTAAAATTGTCAATCTGTACAAAAACGCAGGAAACCAATTTTAAAATTTTAACCAGATGGTATAGAACACCAGCGAGATTAAACAAAATTTTCCCAGCAACTTCGGATAGATGCTGGAGGAATGGGGTACACTACTACACGTCTTTTGGACAACAACTATCATAGCACAATTTTGGTCAGAGGTCAAAAAGATTACTCAGAAATTTTATCGGCAAATTCCAGATGACCCTGCCTTCTTCCTCCTCCACATCTCGGCCGCCCCGGCGAGATCCTACAAAAAATCAATTATTCGTCACCTCCTTGACGCGGGCAAATCATGCATTCCACTAAAATGCAAAACCCCACAATCTCCGACTATCGGGATGTGGCTCAGGAAAGTAGAACAAATCAAAAAATGTGAAGACCTAATCCTAACAGCACGGTACCAACAAGAACGATATTCCAAGACGTGGTCACTTTGGAACATGTTTGTCTATTCTGAGGAGGGTCGCAATTTATTTGGAAGCTTGATCACAGACTAAAAAGTAATAGTCCGACAATAAGGCTCTAGAGATCTGAACCCCCTTCCCCACAGCTTTTGCCTTCCCTTCCCCCTCCCTCCCCCCCCTTCCCCTTCCCCTTCATCCTAACTGCCGCTTTCCTTCTACCTACTCTAATTCCTACTTTTCTAGTTCCTTTATTCTGCTTCTCCTCTCTTCTCTCGTGCTCTGTGATTTCACAGTTGCACTTGCTTATTGTTAGTAAATAAAAATGAGAGGAGACGGTCGCATGGGAGTACTGTACTGAACAATGTCGTTCATGTTAAGAGTTAGACAAATTGATGTCTTACCACCTATTTTCTTTCTTTTTCCCTGTATTGCTTCTTGTAAGTTCTGTACACATTGATACAATGTTTATTTTATGTCAAGGGTCCATGGACCGCTCCCTTTGATTAAATAAAAGATTTGTAAAAAAAAAATAATTTAATTACCAGTAATCTGGTTCTTCCCCACCCCCACACACAACCATAGATTAGTGTCTTCTTGCAAAGTAGTCATTTTTTCTTGTTTTTATTCCCTACCAGAGACCAACATCTAGCATATGGAGGCATTTTCACATTACAAGTTCTTCTGAAAAGAATAATGTGATTCTGTAACAGAATGACTTTCAATCTTAAAAAGACAAAAAAGTGCTAATGTAGCATTTTTTTCAATTTTTCCAAAAATTCCCCCCCCCCCCCAAAAAAAAACGGAACAAAAACGGGTTTTTTCCGAGCTACAACATTTCCGGAAATTTTACATCTCTACACACCTGGGATGTGGACAGTGGACAGGGCTGGAAAATGAAGTTCTGTCCATAAGAATATTGAGTCTCCTTCTCTTAGAGGGGCATGACCCCTGGTGCCTCCTCTGTAAACGATCTAGGCCACGGCAACATCTGACTGGATTCTAGTCAGGTGTCCTCATAATACAAGAGTCCAGGATTGTAGGGAAAACCCAATCACCATGACTTCCAGATTATTATTTGAAAATTGATCTTCTGATGACCAAATCCCCTGCACCAACAAGATTTTCAGCACTGCTTCCCAGCCCAACAGATTGACCTCTGCTGCTGTGAGTACATTCCGTGACTGTGAAGGAAAGAGCTGCCCTAACTCCAGCCGGGTTGTAAATACACCACGCTAGGAAAAGTCTAGCCCTCTGGATCAAATGAATATGATGGTACAAGTGTTGAGTCTGATTGTACCATAAGGCCAGAATGTTGAATTTTACTGGGGTTATGACACTGCCTTAAAGGATAAGTTCACCTTTTTTATCATGTTTTATCCATATTCAGGGTATAACATGTAACATGTTACAAATGTACCACTCCCCGCACCCCCTTAATGCCCCATTTTAACAGCCAGAGTGGGATCTTCCCTAAAGAAAATGCAGCTGTGTGGGGCTCTGCCCGCCCGCGTCATTCATTCCCAGTGTTCTGGGAATGAATGGACTGCAACAGCCTTTGTGACTTAAGATGTATGGGCAGACAGCTTACACCGACAGTCTGCAGGAGGCCTGCACAGCATCAGCGATTTGCTGATCACTGGTGCAATGCATTCCAGGATTCCTAAAACAAAAAAATAGTAACTGCACATTTTTTTAGCTGCAAAAAATTGTGCATTTATTATTTTTTGTTAAAAGGTGAACTTATCCTTTAAAGGAGGCCACCATAAGACTCAAAACCCCAGAGGGACATGGAATGAGACAGAAGTTTGTCCTGAGGCAGAAAAATTCTGGAAAAGGATGGGTCCAGTATCAAATCCAAATATTTCAATCTGTAAGATGGGTCCTGTGATAACTTCTGGAGGTACAGCTCTACAGAGCCTGCTGTACCATCTGATAACCAGCAGGGACAGGGAGGGCTGGTACTTTAACAGGGGATCATCCAGGTACCCCAGAATATGAATATTTTGAAAATTCAGTAGTCAGAACCTGGGAAAGCATCCTTGTGAAAACCCAGGTGGGCATGGACAGGACAAAGGGAAGGGGGACAAATTGGTAATGTTTATTCCCACTGCAAAATGTAGATGAGCCGAAAAAATGGGAACATGTAGAAAACTGAGAGGGACGGAAGGAACCATTCCTAAATCCAGAAGTTGAAGACCTAAGGCAACAAGCGAAAAACTAGGCTGGCTGGGAGTAAAAGGGGTTATATAGGGAATGTCCCTGCAGCCTCCTTTTGCCAGTGTCAAATCACCTGAAGATAGCTGAATATAACCTATTAAAGAAGCCTGTGTATTGTAACGTATTGTTATTTTTATTTTGGGATTGCCAAAAGTCTTCCTTTAAAATAAGACACCAGACAGACAGACAAATCAGTAATAACTGATCTGATACCAGTTGTGAGGTGGGGCCTCCATGGATCAGACTTGTTTTTCCAGCACATCCCACAGACGATCAACTAGATTGAGATCTGAAGACTGTGGAGGCCAAGTCAAAACCTAAAACTAATTTTTGTGTTCCTTAAACCATTCTTGAATTCATCAGACCAGGCTACCTTCTTCCACTGTTCGTGTAATACAGGTCTGATACTTACCTGTCCACTGTAGAGGCTTTTGGCTGTGGACACGGGTCAGCATGGGCACCCTGACCTGTCTGCGGTTATGCTTCCCCATGCGCAACAAATGCACTATGTGTTCTGACACCTTTTTATCTGAACCAGCATGAACTTTTTAGCAATTTGAGCTACAGTAGCTCTTTTCATTGAGTGGACTACAGGAGTCAGCATTTGCTCCCCATGTGCATCAATGAGCAATGGCCACCTATGAACCTGTCACCGGTTCAACAGTTTTCCTTCCTTGGACCATTTTTGGTAGGTCCTGATCACTGCAGACCGGGAACATCCCACCAGCACTGAAGTTTCAGAGATCTCTCTGACTCAGTCCTCTAGCCATTACAATTTGGCCCTTGTCCAAGTTGCTCAAATCCTTAAGCTGGGTTCAAACTATTGGGAATTGGATGCAGCTTTCCCTGCATCCAATTCGCATAGCAGAAGATTGTGAGCGTCTCTCTATGGAGCCAGTCCACACATCACTGGAGCAGCTCCGGTGCAATTTGCACAGGAGTCCTGTGCGTCTTTTGGTCCGTTTCAAGTCTGAATTCAGCCATAAATTTGGGCTGTAATCCGACCTGAACTGATGAATGGAGATGCACCGGATGCCCTGCTGTGAGCCGCTATGTGCTCTAGTGTGGACTCAGCCTCAAACTTGTCCATTTTTTCTGCTTTCAACACATCAGCTTCAGGAACAAGATATTTATTTGATGCCTAATATATCCCTCCCACTTTCAGATGCCATTGGAATGAGATAATCATGTTATTCACGCTATCAGTCAATGGTCATAATGTTATATATCGGTGTATAAGGTGTATTGTTTGCCCATAAACAAAGCAGTTACATACTGTACATACTACAGATGCTGATCAGGACTTCCATTGTGCATCTAGATACCACAGTAGTAACAAGGTTGCCCTGATGGAAAAAAACCTCTTGTCAGTAGTCTGGTGCTTTTGAACACCAACTGTCCCTTTTTGAATAAATAAGTCAGAAATTACTGAGGCTGCCCACTATGGCACAGAAGATCAACAACCTCATACATCATCAATAATTGTGGATTGATAAAATCATTAAAGCATTTTTAAAGTTTAAGTCAATACAAACGCAATTTTTTTGAAAAAACTACAATTTTTGAATTAAAAAAATAATAAAACAGTAAAGTTAGCCCAAGTTTTTTCTATATTGTGAAAGATAATGTTACGCCGAGTAAATTGATACCCAACATGTCATGCTTCAAAATTGCGCCCACTCGTGGAATAGGGACAAACTTTGGCACTTAAAAATCTCCATCTGAGACGTTTAAAGATTTCTACAGGTTACCAGTTTTAAGTTACAGAGGAGGCCTAGTGCTAGATATTATTGCACGATCGCGGCAATACGTCACATTTGTGGTTTGAACACCGCTTTAATATGTGGGTGCGCCTTACGTATGCGTTCGCTTCTGCGCGCAAGCTCGGCGGGACGGGGCGCTTTAATTTTTTTTCTTATTTATTTTACTTATTTTTTATTTTTACGCTGTCCATTTTAGAAAAAAATGCTGGGTCACTTTTATTCCTATTACAAGGAATGTAAACATCCCTTGTAATAGAAAAAAAGCATGACAGAGGACAGGACCTCTTTAATGTGAGGTCTGGGGTCAAAAAGACCTCAGATCTAACATTTACACTTAAATGCAATAAAATGTTTCAATAAAAAAAAATTTCCCCTTTAAGACCATTGGGCGGAAGTGTCATCCATCCGTCATCGAGTGGGGGCCATCATTCCCTCACTCGACTACATGCTTCGCAGAGGAAAGGACCTGATTGTCTCCGCCACTAACGACTGTTCCGGTAAGCAGTGGAGACCACCGGGGAGTGGCGGGAGGGGGCGGGCACCACTCCCGCTACCGATAACAGTGACCACTTTTATCCGAAAGTGAACCGCCCACCGTTTAAAAAAATACTGGGGTTATGGCAGCTATCTGCTGCAATAACAACAGTATTCAACGTCAAAGGATCGATGTATATATCGACAGCGGGCAGTCCGTAAGTGGTTAAACTCATTGCAAGTGCAGAAAAATAACGATTACTAATGATGTGCCAGAAATATAGTATGTTCTTTCCTTCCTCTTTGACATGACACTAAAAATCTCATGCACACACAGCCACAGCCCTCTGCTTGTGCTTCACTTCCTCATCTCCATAACCCCTCCTTGTGCACAGGTAGAAAGCACAGGATCAACTCACAAGATTCTTGGCAAAATCAACAGGTATTTTTTGGGCTTATCAAATAAATATAACAAAAACACTTTAGCAGATCAAAATGAAAAAAATAAGAGAAGTTTATGGTAAGGCCTTATCTACACTAGTGTTGGGGGGAAGAACACATGGCTGAGCTGCGTTATTACAGCCATCCTCCGCTCCTCCTTATGCCGCAGCATAAATTATTCCAGCTGTCATGATCCATTCAACTGAAAGGGGGCACCCCGTAGCCAAGTGCAGTACACAAAGTTACTGCACTCTAGTGCAGGTTTAAGGTTTTAACACAAGCGATGTGGAGGCATTACAACGATCAAATGCTTTTGAAGAGAAATCCAAAAGCAGATTGCTGATCAGAGAGTAACGCTAGTGTAAACTAGCCCTTAAAGTTTGTGTACGCTTTAAATACAACACATGCCTGAATTCCATCTTTATGCGATTTTCCTTTAATACTTTTGTAAAGCAGCATGCAGACTGGGAAACAGAGTGTCAGCACTGGGAGTCTATAAGGCCTCGTTCACACAAGTGGCCAGGAGGAGGTAAAACAAGCCGGTTGAGCAGTGATTTTACTACCCTCGGTTTGTCTGCCTGAACATGGACATCCAGCTGCTTACGGCTGCACACACACTACAGCTGCAATGCTAAGCTTCCTGGTCGTGAGAAAAGCCTATGTGACTTTCAGTGGGCATTACCACTGCTGAATGTGACCAATTTAAGTCTATGGGACCATGCCACAACTGCCTTGTGACTGAATGCAATTTTGGTGAAGTAGTGTGGCATTTACACGGTTAAATCATGTGGTGAAGATGCAACATCACACCTCCTAGCCACCTGTCAATTGTCCCCTGAAAAGTGATACAAACGTGGATCACTGTTCAGAGGGCAGCACAAATATGAATGAGCCTTGAGCGTTCTACTGCTTGGACACATAATATTGTGTGAGAGCACAGGGATAATCTCACCAGTGTGTAGTTGCTATTACTCCTTCTCTGTCCAATCAGAAGGCTGCTGGTGTGTCCTTGACCAAGCTGTACTACCGTAAAGCAAACATGTCCCACATTCAGCAAACATGTCCCACATTCTCACAATGTGAATGTGCTGATCAAAAAACAAAAACAATCAAAAATCAAAATATAGACAATGATTCTCAGTGCCTCATCGAAGCTTACTTTCACTTGGCTATAGAGCCCTCAGTTTGGAGCATGAGTCTCACTTACTTGTGGTGCTAGGACCTGTCCAATGAAAGAGCCCAACTAAACTGCAAATCAGGGCCCTGGCTGCGCTGTTTGCCAGGGGCTACCTGGATCAAAAAATTGGTGAACAGAATTAGAAACGTTTTCCAACTGTGCATTGAGCTGCTAGAGTACATTTTTATTTCCAAGGTAAACTCAATAACTGTACAGAGGTGAAGAGGCCCATCGTTCAATAAAGAAACCATGCCTTATTTATGCAGATGACATATTATTATGCAGTTTTAGAAGATTTTCATAGTTCTACCAAAGCTTATGTGAAAGGTAAAACAAGTTATTAATTTGTATGCTTTTGTGTGATAACCAAAGCTACCATTCAATTTAGTTTTATAATATACCAAAATTTACAAACAATTTGAAAGACAACATTTTAAGTTATAAAAAAAGGGTTACCTGGAATTGCCTTTGCCCATTTTACCGCAGATACCACCTGGCGGCCCCCGAGCATGTTCAGAGAAGACATAACACGCCATGCAGTCTCTGGCAACGTGCCGTCGTACCCTGAGTACAATACTTCTGGCTCAATGGCCTCCAATAAGGAGATCAGGGTAGGTGTAAGTTGTGCTACAGAGGCAGGGACAATGCTCTTTACTGAACTTTCAGGTAGCTCACGAACTGCTGTTGTGTTAGACTGCTGTATACCTTTTATCTTCTTCTTTGTTTTGCGTGCTGTAGGAAAAGAATATAAAAAAATATTTTAGTAAACATTTTCCTTATCTTTTATACTACTGTCAAAACTCACCCCCCCCCCATTTTTGACAAAGTGTGAAATGTTTAGAACCTACGTCAGCATTTTCATTTTACTGCTGTTTGGGTCCCAATTGGGCAAATTTCCAACATTTCCTGTTCTGGTAACAGGGAGTCAATGGAACAGGAAGTTCAACAAAAACACTATTTTAGTAGAGTTCTAAAATCTGTCAGGTCTTTATTTTTGTATGTATGTCCTGGTGCTGGTAACTCCAGTTTCCTATCCTTTTGTTCTGATATCAGGAAGGAAGGAAGGAAGGAAGGAAGGAAGGAAGGAAGGAAGGAAGGAAGGAAAGAAGGAAGGAAGGAATGTCACTAGTGGAGTTACAGCCTGCATAAAAATTAGATTTTTTTTTTAACTTGCCATAAAATCCCTTCCTTTAAGTTCATTGAAAGACATTTTAACTTGAGAACATCTGAGAGATCCCATGACATGTCTGCTCATAGTTTAAAAATCACAGTACCACAGTTACCTGCACCAAGCTGGACCCAAGAGGCTCACCAGAATGCACTCTTGAGCTCATGGAACAAAAAAAAAAAGGATTGCAAAGAGAAAAGACATTTCTCCAGGTACTGATCCCAAGAAGCTACTAAGGCAACCGCTACTCCAACAGGGGATCTTGTGCCTGTAGACAAAACTGTCCAGTGCATCATGGAAATTGGAGACCAGAATGTTCACACAAAACAGAGGTGGCATTGAAGTGAAGGTAACAAAAGAACATATAAATATGCCAATATGTTGACCACATAACCCAGAAGATCCCCCTGAGGAGGGAAAGGAATGGATCACACACAGAATTTTTGGGCTTGATGTAGAAAATTAGAGCCTACAGAACAATGATGAGGAGGATACCCCCTTTGGTATAAGGACAGGAAAAAGCTGTAACAAGGCCCAAAAACCTTACGCCATATGGACAGGGAAAGCAGGAGGGGGCAGGTAGCAGAAAAATAAGAGTAGCAAACAAAAAAACTGCACTGGAAGTGTACCTCAGGCTAAATGTGATCAAAGAGAATGAAAAATAGGAGGCAGTCATCCCAGCTAGAGGCCCAGGCTTCTTTAGCAGGGGTCCTAACCCCAGAGTCACTGTTCAGGGCAAGTGTCTGAGGCAGCTCTGAGGAGACATCGTCATTGCATTCCACCCCTCACACTCATCATCTCTTGCTGGCAAATGGGAACACGGTTCTATCACCTAGGTAACTAACACTCGTGGGAGGACAAGGTAAGGAGGAGGAGGAGGAGGAGGAGAACTACAAAACAAACCGATCACCATGTAAAAAAAATGGTGGTCACAAAGTTGCAGCCTCAATTGCCATTCACTATAGTGTGCACACCCCGCAGGTGGGTCCGTAGTGTGATGTAGACTCCAGCCACCCAGGAAAAGAGCTGGATAGGGTTTCATAATAAGGCACATTGGCCAAGGTAATGAGGCCTGAATCGCGAGGGTAAGAGGGGAGGGAGGCAAACAGGAATCTTTAGTGCTAAAAACATGCTAGCAACAAGAAGAGAGACTCCCGAGTAGTGAGCTCCAAAAGTCCCAGTGTCAATAAGATGCTACTACAATCCAGTGGTCAGATATTAAGATCTACACTGTGTCCTTCAATGTAGTTAATAGAAAAACTTGATGTCTTCTGTTCTGTATTCAAAACATAAAAAAAAGCTCCAATGAGCATACTTTATGTGGACATTAACACTATAGATGATTTTACGATCATTAACTGTAAAAACGATTGTTACTAATTGAGCTGACAAGACCTCCAACTGGGCAAGATGATTCTTGTTTGTAAGCAGAGCTCATTAAGCAGATATTTCAATAAACACGTACAACAGGGCTTACAGAGAGAAAATAATGTCTCACGATCCCCTTTTTGCTAGGCAGGATTCACATCACTTGTATGTTGCTTTTATTGTACACTGACATGCTATCTGAGTTACTAGCTATGGGACCCATAAAATAAGTATTTTATGGTATTTTAAGTATTTTTAGCACCATGGCTTGATGCCACATCCATCAGTTAGTAACAAGAAATCGGAAGGTATAGGAAAGTATCCTGCTCCCCAGAGGGAAAACTTTAATGCAACATACACACTTATACTAGTGGTTGTACACCCTGTACAACCACTTTTACCTACAGGTAAGCCTATATATTAAGGCTTACCTGTAGGTGCTTGAAATATCTCCTAAACCTCCACGGTTTAGGAGATATTTCCGAAAAAGCCGAGCGCTGTCATTGGCGCATGTGGCCTTTAGAAAGGGTACATTGTGCCGTTTCTAATAGGGGTCATGCCATGACTGTCAGCTTCCACGCGCATTCGCGGGAGTGACGTCATGCAACTCCGGCCAGTCACAGAGCCGGAGTTCGTGGCCCTGAAAGGAAGAGGGGTGAAGATGGAAGCTCGCTGGTAATGGGGACAACGGAGACATTGCAGGCTTCGGTTTCAGGTAAGTGACACATAATGGGCTAGTATGCAATGCATACTAGCCCATTATGCTTTACCTTTGCAGGGAAATAAAGTGGAAGTAAAACCCGCCAGGGTTTATGTCCTCTTTAACCGAAGTTGAGATCACTCATTAGGACACACGTTAAATAGAGGTTCAATGTCTCTCTGAAGAGTTACTTATCCTATGATGCAACATGCCACATAATCTGAAATTAGTATTTTCTAAACATTTGAGCTGACAGTATTAAAGCAGAACTCTAGACAAAACATTGTTATCGTCTGGAGAAGAATGAGAACAAGTTGAAACCACAGCCAGGTTTTACTGCCATCAGTCTTCCCGTTGGGGAGATTTCCCCTTATTTCCCATTGTGTGACCAGGACAAAAAGCAAGGGAAATCTCCCCCAAACACCAACTGCAATAAAACACTTTTGATATTAGAATGGAGAAGAGCTGTCTATTTTTTGTATGTCCTCACTGGCAAGATTTAGTTATAACATTTCCCAAGGGGGACATATACAGTGATAAAAAACCCGTCAGAGGTTTCAACCATTTCTCATGCTATCCAAACAAATAACTGATTTTCAGAAATACACTAGAATTGGTGACTATTAAACCAATTTATCCTACAAAATAAACTTTTAAATATGAACCTAATTAAGGCCTTATACACACTGGTTTATTTCAGATGCTGTTTCTCCTGACAGGAGAAAATCAGAGTTATAAACATATCTAAGCTGCATTTTTTCAAACCAGTTTAGGCGAGTTTAGCAGTATTTGGGCATTTAGTTATTTCATTGGCCAGAATTTTCATTCATTGCGTCTAGTGTTTAGGGACGTTTTTGCTGCGTTTGACGTGTTTCTGTAACAACACTCCTCTCCTAAATGCGATTCTTTTGCATTCATGAGTAGAGCACTTTACTGCCTCTAAATTTTGCTGCCCCTAATCTCTGGTAAAAGCCTATGTGTGCATGGCACATAGGGGTTGATTGACTACCATATGGAGCTGCACCAGATTTTGCACTCTCCAGTTTTAGTAAATCAGGTTCTAACTTCAGCTTGTTCAATTAAGCGTTGACAAAAAAAAAACAAAAAAACTGGAAGCTTATTGGTTTCTATACATAGGTGCACCTGAATTTGCACTCTCCAGTTTTAGTAAATCGACCCCATAGGCTTTTATTGAGTTGAGTTCAGGAACTTTGGCAAAAAAAAAAAAAAAACACCAAAAACTGCTAAACGTAAGTTTATGAACAGCAGTGTGTATGCATTAAATATTAAATTAAGTGCATTACAAAATGATATATTGGTGATGAAATCTTCAGACCAAGACAAGCACATAGTGGGGTTGATTTACTAAAGGCAAATCCACTTTGTACTACAAATGCACTTGGAAGTGCAGTCACTGTAGATCTGAGGGGAAGATCTGAAATGAGGGGAAACTCTGCTGATTTCTATCATCTAATCATGTACAAACAAAAATGTTGTTTTTAATTTTCCTTGCGTGTCCCACTCAGATCTACAGCAACTGTACTTCCAAGTGGATTTGCCTTTAGTAAATAAACCCCAATAAGTCTAACAAACGAGAATACACTGCAGAACATTTAAGCATGTCAAATAATATGCATCAACACATAAAAACAACAAACAGCAGTTACTAAAATAAAGATGTTCATTTTGGTGTAAAGCACCTGCTTCCGAACTAAGTCACTCCTTACTGAAGCAGAAGTTCTCGGTTATATTAATGCTGTAGGTCGCAAAATTTTCTGCAGCCTGGGGATGGATAGCAATGCAGTTGCTGCTCTGGTTAAATTTATCCCTAAGGATCAGCAATTCTGTACAGTGTCCTGTCAATCGATGCTTCTAATTTACCAGTAATCTATAGTGAATTAATTTGTTTTTCAAAGTAATGTAGGTACACAGCTCTTAAAGAGTCCATCTATTACCTCACCATTCTATGTGTTAAAAAAAGGCAAAGAAAAAGAACTGGTGCAATTATCCTAACTATGCTGTTTATATAACTTACAACACTCCATATATAAGATGCATTACCAAAATCTACTACAGGCAGCAACCAGGTGATTGTGGGTCTCAGTAACACCCAAGAGCTGCAGGAGGTCAGATGTGCAGGCTGTCTAGAAATTTTGATATTTAACCATTTTCCGCCGTAGGTCATATATATACAACATCAGGTTGAAGAGGGTCTACCAGGATCACGACTGCAGTTACAGTCATGATCCCGGTATATAAAATTTTTTAGCCGCCAATTATTTTTCTAGTAAAAGTGACCTGAGCGACTATACAGCTACTGGATAACTTTTACAGGTGGCAGAATGGGTCCTCTTCCTGTCGTCACCTTTACTGGGCTCTCCTGTCTCATCGAGGAGCCCCGTAAAGATGTGACCGACTGTATCTGATGCTGTACACACAGTGAAAGGAACTTATGTTGTTCCTTTCCCTTTGTGATCTCAGAAACCATAAGAGATGAGGATTTCAAAGTGTTGCCTATGAATATTTTTGAGTACTGTAGTTTGTTGCTGTTCCACAGGTGTGCACACTTTAAAAGCGTAACACCCTTGGTACCTATTTACTCGGCATCTCATCTTTTATATTTTACCAGAAAATTGAGTATTAGATGGTGTTTGTGTTCACTAATATCAATTTAAGGTGCACTTTTTCCCAAAAATCTGTGTTTGAAAAACTGCTGAGCAAATATCGTGTGACATTAAAATCGCTAATTCTTTAGGGCCTCAGCTTAAAAAAAAACCACATATTTGTTTGAAAGTTCTAAGTAATTTCCTACCAAAAAAAAAGCAGACTTTTACATGTATGGCAGAAATGTCAGAATTAGCCCAGGGCTCAAGCAGTTAAAAAAAAAGTCCACCCATTCCTAGGTTCAGCAAATTTTGTATAACGGACTTTCGGTATAGCAAAGAATAACAGCTAAGCATTTTTTAATGTCATGTATTTTTCCACACTTTTTTTTTAGGTTTTATGTGTTTCTTCTTTAGGTTTTGTCTATTCTTCTCTTCTTTTTTTTGGTAAGGCTTTCAGCTAAGCACAAGCCATGCTCAAGGTGTCTGCTTTTACCTAAATTACCCATGAAAGCTCCTTTAAACTCTATTAAAATATAAAAAAGTGCAGAAACTTTTTGAAGACCCCTTTGTATAAGGTGACTGTGGGTTGTTTTTAAATAGCATTTGTAAACCTCGCAATCTTTGAAATAAAGTCCCCTGCTCACACCTGGCAGTCACGCACATTCCCACAGTGCTTGATAATGTGTCTTTCTTGCAGGCATGCTACAGTGCCATTCATTCCTAATAGCACCCAAACGTACCTTGCTATCACACGTCCGTTGCAGTGGGCAAAAAAGCAAGGTAATAAAGCACTATAGGTTTTGGTGAGATGCGTTTTAGATTGAAAGGTGCACATGCATGCAACTGCCACTCATTAGGCAGCCCATTGAAATAGATTGGCTGTCCAAAACCACTGTACAAACACAAGTGTGGACCCAGGACAAAAATCATACCATAATTGAAAATGTTCTCAAAGGAAGGCAAAGCATGGGACATATATAGATATATATATCTATATATGTTTGTGTTAGAGGAGGATATTTGCAAAGCTCAGTATTTTGCAGCTTACAGCTGAAGGATTTTGCAAGGTGCAATTTTTCTTGTTTTTTCTTGTTAATGCACAGTGACAACTGCAGAATCCAAAAAAAATTAAAGGTATAAACAAAAAAGATACTCTCCTGCACTTGTGCGGTGGGGCCTTAGTGAAGGTGGTAGTATTTCCTGGTGATGTAAATGTAAAATGATCATGCATACCCTGCTGCCTAAGCCGATTAGGGGAAGTCCAAAGTACTACGCAAGGAAAAGAAAAGAAAAGGAAGGTGCGTGGCCTGATGCATGAGTCCTTGAAAGAAAGATTATTTTAAACAAAATGTTATATACAAAAAGAAATACTACGTATTCATGAATGTGGATACATAACAATAGTAATGATAAGGGCAGCACAGTGGTGTAGTGGGTAGCACCCTCGCCTAGCAGTAAAAAGGGTCGCTGGTTCGAATCCCAACCACAACACTACCTGCCTGGAGTTTGCATGTTCTCCCTGTGCCTGCGTGGGTTTCCTCCGGGTACTCCAGTTTCCTCCCACACTCCAAATTTGCTTCTTTTCAAAATTGGCCCTAGTATATGAATGCGAGTTGGAGACCTTGGATTGTGGGCTCCTTGAGGGTTGGGACCAATGTGAGTGTGCAATGTATGTGTGGAGTGCTGCGTAAATTGACAGCGCTATATGGGTACCTTAAATGAATAGGGATAATTGTAGACATGCACCCACACTCACTCAGGTTGAACTGGATGGACTGGTGTCTTTATTCAACCTTACTAACTATGTAACTATGATAACACTTGATAGAATAGTATAAAATGATGCCCATACAAGGGGTAAAAATTAAGTGATCGGCTAATGCGTTTCAAGGGTTTTCCTCTTCCTCAGAGCCTTAGAAGACCAAGTCTGCTTCCTGGATCCAGCTCGCACATCACACAGCTGCATTGCCCCTCCGAGCATCCATACTATGAGCAGTAACACCGCTAAGTGCTGCATCATAGCAAAGGATCCTGCACATAGGTGGACCGTCGGGAGAGCCCAGTCATGGACCATAATAAAGAGAGAAGCTGCACACCAGGATTAACTATTGGGTCTTCAAGACCAACAACAAACAACAGACGACTTGATCTTTATAACCCCATCTACGGTGTTGAGAGCGCTGTGATGTAGAAGGAAAATTGCTCCAGCAAAGGAGAATTCTCTCGTAAGGTCATACCACCCATCCAAAGCTATACCACTCATCCAGTCTTCTCTCTCTCTCTCTATATATCTATATTAGGGCTGGGAAAATTAAAGATTAATTCCTCAATTAATCGTTAATTTTTTTGGATTGATCAAAATTCTTTTGATCGGTACTCACCTCTCCACCTGCTTCCAGGTCTTCAGGGAGTTCTGTCGGAGAGTCGGTGAAGTCACGGACATCGGCGTCACCGGACTCCTCCCCCTTCCCCAAGTGCCTCCGTCTGCTAACAAAAGAAAGGGAGGAGGAGTCCGATGACGTTGATGTCCGTGAAATCATAAATTGAGGAAGACAGATCCTAATGATTTGATTGATCTCACTGGTCAAAGTATTCATATAAACATCTATGTAAATCCTGGACTTGGTTATGAAAATCAATATAACTGTGGGCTTTCCTGGCTGTAAGTCAGTTTGACAATGAACTGAAATTGATTGGTTATCCAGCAATCAAGAACCATTTATGATGAGGGCACTTTTTTCCAAAGAGCTGACACTTTGCTGTCTCAGCAGGTGATTGATGCATCTGGCTCTCCATCGGTCCCCCTGATGCACAACTGTGCTATTTAAATAGACTGTAGGGTGACGCGTAGCCCCGCCCCGCTGAGGAAGTTCTGATTGAACGTAACGCGTATGGGGGAAGAGCTACGCATGACGTCAGCTAAAAGTAGTTGGATCTGTATGTGCATTATAATTAATCAAAATTAGTCGATTAAAAAAAATTGATTAATCGAACACGAAAATTTGAATCAGTAACAGCCCTAATATATATAGATAGATATATCTAGATATATCTATATAGATATATATATAATACACTCAAAGGAAGAGGAAAACCCTTGAAACGCGTTAGCCAATCATTAAATTTTTATCCCTTGTAGGGGCATCATTTTATACTATTCCATCAAGTGTTATTATCATTACTAGTCTTATGTATCCCCATTCATGAATATGTAGTATTTCTTTTTGTATATACCATTTTGTTTAAAATAAACTTTCTTTCAAGGACTCAAGCATCAGGCCACACGCCTTCCTTTTCTTTTACTTACAGAATCCAAAAAATGTAGCAAGATCTAGTGCATATATTCTAGCTGTAAATGCGTGAACACAGTTATCTAAATGACTTGTAATGCAAATAACTGGTATACCCTAGTATCCAGTTCTGATCTGTCAACAACTGGGTTGGGAATGTTCTTGCAGCAAAATGACATGGTAATCAGAATTCTTTCCTTCAAATTCCATTGAAAGCTTCTTACCCTTCTGTTATGTAAGGCGAAATAAAAAAAAAAAAAAAACCACGAGCAGAACCGAAAAGTGGCAAGAGATATGCACACAAAAGTATCACACTGTCCAACAGCTGATATCATGGCTCCAATGGAATGTGGCACATAACACCAAACAGCCCAGTGTAAACACTTTCATAATGCTGTGACATATTCTACTACAACACTAGCAATGAACATTTACTATACTTTTGGTATTTCCAGAATACTAAAATGAAATTCATTTAATTTTACTATTGCAAGAGTTTTGATAAATATAATAGCACAATTTATCTACTGTGCTTTTGGAGAACTTTTTAAGGAAATGTAAATCATAAAGTGACATTTAGTTTTCTAAAGCACTGCACCTTATCAACAGTTACCATTTGTTTATCCTGTTCCCGAAAACGTGCAGCCACTGAGTGGGTGGCTGCATATATGGGTCCAAAGGGAACGGTTTTCTGTGCTGACACTGCGCTCCCAGCACAGTACATTAAAATGTCACTGGAAGCTCCTGGTCCATATTTGTGATTAGAAGCTTCCGATCATATGAATGCTGTGACAGCCAAAGTGGTCACATAATTGGAACGCCTGCCTTCAAAGGGGGGGGAGAAGCGGTGGGAAGGGGTTAAACAAAATACTTATGTTCTCCTTTCTCTTTGGTTGCATCTCAGTGGTGCTAAACTCCTGCAGCTATTCCCTGTCTACATAAATGCAATCTGGTGATGGCAGCATGGCATTTTTCAGGTGAGAAATGTGGACCATGTCTATGTAATATTTATTGAAATGGCCTCTTGCAGTCTCCATCAGAAGCTCGTGTGACAGGGTGACTGCACAGAACAAACTGCAGAGCACAAATGGGAGACAGCATTATCTCCCCCAATAAGAGCAAGTGCCAGAACAAGGTCCTTTACGACAATCATCAACTATTTATAGTTATTATTTATTAAGCTGCAGATTAAATATAATATTTTTAAGTATATACACGAGTATAAGCCAACCCGAATATAAGCCGAGGCACCTACTTTTACCACAAAAAACTGAGAAAACTTATTGACTCGAGTATAAGCCTAGGGTAAGAATGCAGCAGCTACTGTAGGTGGAAAAAGAGGGTCCAAAATGCCCATTTGCAGCCTCACTGTGTCCATCTGCATGCCTCAGCCTCCCTCACTGTGTCCAGCTACATGCCTCAGCCTCCCTCACTGTGTCCATCGGCATGCCTCAGCCTCCCTCACTGTGTCCATCTACATGCCTCAGCCTCCCTCACTGTGTCCATCTACATGCCTCAGCCTCCCTCACTGTGTCCATCGGCATGCCTCAGCCTCCCTCACTGTGTCCATCGGCATGCCTCAGCCTCCCTCACTGTGTCCATCGGCATGCCTCAGCCTCCCTCACTGTGTCCATCGGCATGCCTCAGCCTCCCTCACTGTGTCCATCGGCATGCCTCAGCCTCCCTCACTGTGTCCATCTACATGCCTCAGCCTCCCTCACTGTGTCCATCTACATGCCTCAGCCTCCCTCACTGTGTCCATCGGCATGCCTCAGCCTCCCTCACTGTGTTCATCGGCATGCCTCAGCCTCCCTCACTGTGTTCATTGGCATGCCTCAGCCTCCCTCACTGTGTTCATCGGCATGCCTCAGCCTCCCTCACTGTGTTCATCGGCATGCCTCAGCCTACCTCACTGTGTTCTTTGGCATGCCTCAGCCTACCTCACTGTGTCCATCGGCATGCCGAGTAGCCTGAATATATCACAGCGCCGGAAGATAATACTGCTGCAGATGGGGACAGCGCCGGGAGGACTCGAGTATAAGCCGAGGGGGGCATTTTCAGCACAAAAAAATGTGCTGAAAACTCGGCTTATGCTCGAGTATATACGGTAGTTTTATATCTAAAAACAGAATTATAAGTCCCATGGTTCATTGGTGATCACAGGGCATCGGAAATATGCTTGTTGCAAGCTAAAAGAGAATTAAGTATGTACTATGTGTATTATAGGTCAGTACAATGAACTGAACAAGGAACTTCGGCTTCCTACGTTTAGTTTAATCTAACTTGGTTCTCAGACCAGGCAAGGTAAAGAGAAGAAGAGACTTAAATGAAGAGATGCTTTCTTATGTAGCAACAAGCTTCTTTTTTTGCTCTTGTAAATATAGTATAATAGTTTAAATGTTAAATACTATTTTTATGATAACCATAAAGCGAAGCACCACCCAAAAAGGTAAGTTCTGCTTTAAGGCCCCCTCCCCAGCTCCTGTTTATGAAATGGAGCTTTTGGGGGGGGGGGACGGGTACCCAATTTTGACAGGAAACCGCTCCCACTTCTGCTTTGATCGCCTTAGGCGATCAGAAGTGGAAGTTCTCCTTCCTTCCTCCCGAAGCAAAGTCTTCTGGGACACATGACAGGTTACAGAAGACTTCGGGGAAATGACTAGTCAATTTTCAAAGGCACATTTCAAATGTAAAAAAAGAAGAAAAAAAACACTGAAAAAAATATATGTATACAGTAGTATGTGGTTACCTTTTATTTATTATAATAGGCAGCAGGGTACATACAAATAAAGTAAGAGATTAGGGATAAGACACCGGTCTATAGCAATGTGGCAAATAAGTTTTCCTGGTTTACCAGGCAACATACAAAGACTAACCACTTCTTTAAATGGAACAAATCAACATATATCCACTTCTTGTTATTCTGGACTTAACTGTGGTAGAGTGCTTAACCCAAGTTTGATGGAGGTTCAGAACTGATCAATCAATAGCTAAAGTAAGGGGGCTCTCTTGCCAGGTGGAGCCCCGACAGAGTCCCTGGAAAAGTCAGCTAATATGGAGTTAAAGGATGAGTGTACCAAGTCAGAGGGATCTATCCAGATATAATGTTTATTGGTGACAATAGAATAGGCTATCAAGGGTTGACAGCCAATGTGTTGCTGTACAAATATCCCATTATCAGGACTTTTAGGAAGTTATAACACTACACACAGAAGATGAAAACGGTGTCTCAGGCTGTGTACAAGGTAGTAGATTAAGACAAGAAGAAGCCAGAAAGTGGGCAGATGAAAAAACGGGTTCTCTGCTCGACTGCCAAAGTAACTTACTACTAGTTGCACTTTAACATAACTTTGCTGCTGTACACTACATATTATGTTTTTCATTGATCACAGTATGAATATACACAATGTATTAATTCTAAATTATAGTATATAAAAAGTATATAGCACAATAAAAAAATGAGCGTCATGATAATCCCCCATTGCCAGGGAACATCAGACAGATTCTGCTTGTGCAATACTGAGAAGAAACAGACTCTGGATTTCTGAATTCTGCCATATATCAGTGACTGTTGGGGTGTGCTGGTAGCATAAACAGTGCTTTTTTTTCCATACATGGGATAATTTTTTTTCACTGAAAAGAGTGGAGGTACAGTATAGATTCATACTTGAAGGAGTTCTTCCTTCAAGTGTAATGTATTTAAACCCATGAACAACCATTTCATATAATGTAGCTTAGATTTTTTTTTGTCAGTTTTTTCACTTTTTATTTTTCAGTTTTTTTTCTCCCTATTTTTACTTGGTGATCCTGCCAGTAACACACTTTCTATTCTACGCTTACTCACTGTATTCTTTCAATGGAGAAGCAGCATTGTCACAATAAAATGGGACTACAAAACATTTCCTCTCTATTCTTCTTCATAATAAAGGTACAAGGTATTTTGTAGTCCAAAGAGAAATTTAGACTTGTCTGATAATGTTTGAGATTTCAGTGCAGCTCTGTCAGCTCACTACTTGAAGTTATAAGCTCACAGGATTTCTAGAAGGAAAAGCAGTTGTTTTTGCAATTAATAAACAGATATAATAAAGCACTCTTTATTGTAGGTAGGTACCGTGAATTTCTCCTATACGTGCACAGTTTAGGAGATATTCACTGTATCCACATGTGCCAACATCATCGACGTTACCAGGACGACATTTCGTCACAGTGGTGTGCCGGGACCGCTGCAACAGCATTGTTCTAAGTTAAGCATTCCATAATGAGCTAGTATGCGATGCTCAAAATTCGGGCTGAAATCGGACCTGAAACGGTGAACAGGGACGCACCAGATCCCTGCTGTGAGCCAATGCGTTCTCCAATGTGAACCCAGCCTTAGACTTGGTAGCTTTAATAAATGCAATTACTCAATTGCTTAATAAAGAAAAAGTCATCATTGACAGGACTGTTTTTTTCTCATACTTTGGAAGGGAAGTGGATGGGTTAGAGCCTTGCTTTTGTGGTCCTTAACCACTTGCTGCCCGTATGACGACGGGACGGTGCAGCTGTTGTTCTGGGCCGCCGTCATATGACGGCGCAGCCTTCCAGGCAGCCCAGGGGGCGCGCGCGCGCCGCATCGATCCGTTCCCGGTGCGCGTGCCCGTCGGCCGCGATGTCCACCGGGCACCCGCGATTGCCCGGTAAACGAGCAGGACCATGGATCTGTGTATGTAAACACACAGATCCACATCCTGTCAGATGGGAGGAGACCGATGGTGTGTTCCTTGTACAGAGGAACACCGATCGGTCCCTCCCCTTGTGAATCCCCTCCCCCTACAGTTAGAATCACTCCCTAGCAACACGAGTAACCCTATAGCGCCCCCTCCTGGTTAACCCCTTCATTGCCAGTCACATTTATACAGTAATCAATGCATTTTTATAGCACGGATCGCTGTATAAATGTGAATGGTCCCAAAAATGTGTCAAAATTGTCTGATATGTCCGCCACAATATCGCAGTCACGATAAAAATCGCTGCCATTACTAGTAAAAAAAAATAATATAAAAATGCTATAAATCTATCTCCTTATTTTGTAGACCCTATAACTTTTGCGCAAACCAATAAATATACGCTTATTGCAATATTTTTTACCAAAAATATGTAGAAGAATACGTATCGGCCTAAACTGAGGAAAACATTTGTTTAAAAAAAAAAAAATTTGGATATTTATTATAGCAAAAAGTAAAAAATATTGTGTTTTTTTTCAAACTTGTCACTCTTGTTTTGTTTATAGCACAAGAAATAAAAACCGCAGAGGTGATCAAATACCACCAAAAGAAAGCTCTATTAGTGGGGAAAAAAATTATAAAAATTTCATTTGGGTACAGTGTTGTATGACCGCGCAATTGTTATTCAAAGTGCGACAGCGCTGAAAGCTGAAAATTGACTTGGGCAGGAAGGGGGTGAAAATGACCTGTATGGAAGTGGTTAATGGGGTGATATCATAATGACACAGCAGAAAAAATTGAAAAAACCTCCCCAAAGTGAGGGGTTTTGCTATTGGAATATTTCCTCTCAGCTTATCTCATAGTGACACCTGTCACATTTTTATTTTAAATCACTTACTGGCCTGCAACAGTGACCAACAGGGCAGACACTAAGGGGCGGGTTTACTAAAGGCAAATGGACTGTGCACTTAGGAAGTGCAATTGCACTCATTTTCCTTAGTAAATGGGATAAAGCTTCACCTTGCAAAGAATACCTAATCAGGTGCAAGAAAAAAAAAAAAAAAAAAAAGCATTTTTGCTTGCACATGATTGGATGAGGGAAATCAGCAGAGCTTTGTCACATTTACTGGGCTCTGGGGAAAATTAGTGCAACTGTGCAGTGCACTCTATTTACTCTATATACTTACAGTGCAGTCTATTTAACTTTAGTAAATCAACCCATAAGCTTGAATCTCCCCACCGGCGACACATACAGTGTCTTGCAAAAAGTATTCACCCCCCTTGGCTTTTTACCTATTTTGTTACATTACAGCCTTTAGTTCAATGTTTTTTTAATCTGAATTATATGTGATGGATCAGAACACAATAGTCTAAGTTGGTGAAGTAAAATTAGAAAAATATATACATAAAACTATTTTTCAGAAAGAAAAAACTGATAATTGGCATGTGCGTATGTATTCACCCCCTTTGTTATGAAGCCCATAAAAAGCTCTGGTGCAACCAATTACCTTCAGAAGTCACATAATTAGTGAAATGATGTCCACCTGTGTGCAATCGTGTCACATGAGCTGTCATTACATATACACACACACCTTTTTGAAAGGCCCCAGAGGCTGCAACACCTAAGCAAGAGGCACCACTAACCAAACACTGCCATGAAGACCAAGGAACTCTCCAAACAAGTAAGGGACAATGTTGTTGAAAAGTACAAGTCAGGGTTAGGTTATAAAAAAATATCCAAATTTTATAGGAGCACCATCAAATCTATCATAACCAAATGGAAAGAACATGGCACTACAGCAAACCTGCCAGGAGACGGCCACACACCAAAACTCACGGACCGGGCAAGGATGTCATTAATCAGAAAGGCAGCACAGAGACCTAAGGCAACCCTGGAGGAGCTGCAGGTTGCAATGGCACGTTTTGAGTTTGCGAAATGTGGAAGACTCCCGAAATGCATGGAGGAAGGTGCTCTGGTCTGATGAGAAAATTTAACTTTTTGGCCATCAAAAAAACACTATGTCTGGCGCAAACCCAACACATCACATGACCCAAAGAACACCATCCCCACAGTGAAACATGGTGGTGGCAGAATCATGCTGTGGGGATGTTTTTCAGCAGTCGGGACTGGAAAACTGGTCAGAGTTGAGGGAAAGATGGATGGCGTTAATTACAGGGATTTTCTTGAGCAAAACCTGTACTACTCTGTGTGTGATTTGAGGCTAGGATGGAGGTTCACCTTCCAGCAGGACAATTACCCCAAACACACTGCTAAAGCAACACTTGAGGGGTTTAAGGAGAAACATGTAAATGTGTTGGAATGGCCTAATCGAAGCCCAGACCTCAATCCAATAGAAAATCTTTGGTCAGACTTAAAGATTGCTGTACACAAGCACAAACCATCCAACTTGAAGGAGCTGGAGCAGTTTTGCAAGGAGGAATGGGCAAAAATCCCAGTGGTAAGATGTGGCAAGCTCATAGAGACTTATCCAAAGTGACTTGGAGCTGTGATAGCTGCAAAAGGTGGCTCTACAAAGTATTGACTTTAGGGGGGTGAATAGTTATGCACATTGACTTTTTCTGTTGTTTTGTCCTATTTGTTGTTTGCTTCACAATAAAAAAAAAAAAAAAAAAAACACCTTCAAAGTTGTGGGTATTTTCTGTAAATTAAATGATGCCCTCAAACAATCCATGTTAATTCCAGGATGTGAGGCAACGAAACACAAAAAAGGGGGGTGAATACTTTTGCAAGGCACTTTATGGCATTTAAAATCGGAAAGATGTTCTAATCCTCCCCCACTCAAAATAGAAAAAAATGCATTAGCTGGTAATCCACTTTAAATAAAATCAGTTTTTATATAGCACAAGTACTGACACAGCATTTAATATGCAACCTGCAAAAAAAAAAAAAATCTATATACATAAAGTAGCTTTCTGAAAAACCTATCATTCCCTCAGCCATAATTAATCACAACCAGTGAAACAAATGTTGGCTTCTTTGCCTTCCTAGAAACAGTCAATAACATAACCAAAACCAAATGTCTGCAGAAATCTACATTTTATTGCAAAAAGAAGATTAAAGAGCCTTATCTGATTTAATCTTCTCTGCTGCAAATGTTCCATACAATCCATGAAAAGGGAGGAATGCCGGCGCATACAGTATATTCGTCTCTACCTTCTGGATCTGGAAATACTGTACATATTTAATTTGGAAAACAGAACTGCCTTTCATCAGTGCCAGAGGGGGATGATACAGTAAGGCTGATATTTACTTTGGAAGAGATATGGAGAAGCAGTTTCCATGCACAGGCTTTACCCTAAAATCCTCACACCAGATACAGCACATATACTGCTGTGGGGATCTTGTTGATGCCAACTTTAGGCCAATCCAACACATTTCAAGGGGAAAAAAATAACGTAATCCTTTTCCATAAATTCTACTTCTCCCTCTCGGATTATAAGAAACGCGACACAGTGAAAAAGAGAACACTTGCAACCGGGATTGTGACAGCGTTACAATATGCAACCTGCATTTCGCTGTTAAAAAAAAAAAAATGTTCTTAAGGCTAGGAAGTTGCCTCAAGATGATCACACATTAAAATCTGATTGTACAGTCTTTTTCAGATTAACAAGAAGTATGTAGTGCAAGGTCCTCCCTATACAACTCATTCAATGTATGTGTTCAGACAGCTGTGGCAAATCCAAGGAGATTGTAAAATCAGTGCTATTTGGGGGAAGGAAGGGGGCTATGTGTTTATTACATTTCTGGGATTGATCACATGATTATAACAATCTTATGAAAGACACAAATCTCAGAATAGAGCTTATTAAAGCAACAGGGCAATGTAAGCCATTAATAACACTAATAGGTTTGCCAGAAGAGTAATTTGAATTACTGCACTTTTAGAAAATAACAGCTGGTTGAAGGATAAAATGAATTCCCAAAACACTTTCTTGATAGCATGAGGAAGAGATGGAACTTCTGTCAAGTTTTTATTGGTGACTGTGTCCATTCGAGGGAAATTTCCCTTCATTTCCTGTCCACGTGATGATGAAAAGGAAGTGAAGTAATCCCCCTACGGTGATTGGACAGCATTAGAAAAGTTACCCTTCCTTAAATTTTCACTTGAAATGGTTCAAAAGGTTCAAGGCTTTTTACCTTAACGCATAGAATGCATTAAGGTAAAAATCCTTCTGGGTGCGGATCCCCCCAAGTCCCCCCTTATACATACCTGAGCCCATCTTGATCCAGCGATGTGCATGAGAGCAGCGGCTCCTCCAGGTCTCTCTCTCTCCTCATTGGCTCACACAGCAGTGGGAGCCAGTGGCTCCCGCTGCTGTCATTCACAGCCAGTGAGCCAATGAGAACAGAGTGGGCCAATCTGCGCTCTGACCTGAATGGAGAAGAGGCTTGCCTATTGCTACATTGTAGGAGCCAGGACCACTGGCGGGGATCCCAAAAAGAAGAGGATCGGAGCTGATCTGTGCAAAATCATTACACAGAGCAGATAGGTATGACAAGTTTATTATTTGAAAAAAGAAGAAAAATATTTCCTTTAGAATTACTTTAAGTTGGGCTTAAAGTAAAGAGGAGAGGATCAGCAATACTTTTTTAAATACTGAGATGATGACAGCAGTACATAGGTACATTTTTGGCAGCAGTGCATACATACCTTTTTGTTTGTTTCAATTTACCGTTAATTAGCATAACTGCTATTGAGTCATGCAGAGTTGTTAAAAAAAAAAATTATAGTGAAACAAGGTTAAAACAGAAAAAACAACAAAGAATTCTAGGCATATTTAGCGCTGTAATTCTATTATTTTATTCTCATATGCTTTTATTTTCTGTTAAAGATTTGGTTTAAAGAGGTGCAATGTAACCTTGCTGTCATTAAGCCAACTACTTAGCACGTAAAGTCTTCTGTTTTATTCAGATAAATGTTCATGCATTATCTCTCCATGCATCAAAACACTTACAGATACCAGGATTTTTGTACTTGCTGTAAAATATTTTTCTTGAAGTCCACTGAGGTACACAGGCATTTAGAAATTCTTAAACAGTTATACTGCCACCTACAGGAGGTTGGGACACTGGGAAACAAAAAAAATGTTAAGCCAGCCCCAGTATAACCCCACCTATAAAGCAAGGTATATACATGCAGTTTCGTTCAACCAGCGGGTTGAATAAAGAAAAAAAACTGTCAGATTCCTGCATTAACACAAGCAATGTTGATACAGGGATTTCCCCTGCTGTGCTTACGTATTTTGACAGGGATGGAACCCCCCCCCCCACTTTTCACCACCACCACTTGACTCTGTGTACACAAGTACAGGGACACTTGGCTGTAGCCCCCCAGGAGCGTACACACTTGGGTCACACATAGGACAAATAGGAAAGAAAAGCACATAGCAAACATGGTAAATGCAGAGGTCCTCAGCATTAAAAACTTTTTATATTTCTGGGATTATTAACACTTTTTTTGGTTTACCAGTGTCTAACCTCCTGGTGGAGGCAGTATAACCTGACTGTTTAAGAATATCTAATTTTCGTGTCCTTCATGGTCGATAAAGAAAAGACCTTTATCACATCCATCTGGTTATGTTTGGCTGAGAGAATGATCATATGCTTATAACTCACTTACATTTCTGCACTTAATAAGTCATGTATTAGAAGAAACATTTAAAACTGCACTTCTAACACACTCTTGGAAGCATTTTGCATGCATATTTTAAGAGAAAGGAAATCTTTGTTTAGCTCTATGCATGAAAACGTGTGTTTTCTGAAAACTCCAGGTAAACCTAAACTGCGGTAGGCAGGATCTAATAAAAAAACAGATCACATAAAAATGCATATAGTATGTGTAAACAAAACCTTTGATAATAAGGGCACAGAAATCTCCATGCACTTAAGATGTAGTTTGTGCTTGTAAAGGTAAAAGTTTTTTTTTTTTTTTTATCTTACAGGAGAAGTCCAGCCTGAGCTCATTCGGCTTGGCTTCTCCTATGGGTCACAGGAGTGCCATTTGTTTTGCACTCCTGTGACCCATTTTTAGCAGAGAGCGGACTGAAGTCCACTCTCTGCTCACGTCACCAAGATCAGCCCAGTCATCCCGACTCTGGAAGGTGCCTGGACTGATAGGCGTCTCAGCCGATGAGACGGCCGCTCCCAGCCACTCCACAGCTTAGAGCTCCAGTGAGTGTGTTGGAGCAGAGCAGGAGAGCTGCTGATTGACAGGCAGCAGCTCTCCGCTCAGGGAGGTGAGAGAACCGAGCCATAGGCGGTGTTCGGTGGCTCGGTTCTCAGTGAAGAGGCGGCGGGGGACCGATGCTGCATCCACCTAGGTAAGTATGATTATGGGATAAAAAAACCCCATACTTCTCTTTTAATGCATTCTCTGTATTAAGGTAAAAAAAAAACTCACTGTCCTCTCCCAATCAGCCCCCCTAAATACTTACCTGAGCCTTATCTCGATCCAGCACTGTGCATGTCTTCGATGCTCTTCCCTCCCCTCTCTCACAGGAGACGCGGCAGCAGCAGGAGCCATTGGCTCCTGTTGCTGTCAATCAGATTATGTGAGCAGAGAGGTGGGGCTGAGCTGCACTGTATGTGTAAATAGATGCACACAGTGTGGCAAGGAATTGAACCCACATGAGTGCTCCGATAGCAAGCTGCTTGCTATGGAGGTACTAGGAGAAGAGGATGAGCCATAACCACAAGTTGGGGACCCCAAAAGAGGATGATCAGGGCTGCTCTGTGCAAAACCATTGCACAGAGCAGGTAAGTATGACATGTTTGTTATTTTAGAAAAAAAAATTGAAATCTTTACAATTGCTTTAAAGTACAACAGAGTGCAGGGGTGTACTAAGGACAGTACTTGACCAACCTATTTCATTGGCAAAGTCATTTTGCTGTGGTAAAATTTCTTTGGCCATTGATTGTTTTTGTATCAATAATTGATACTCCTGATACTCTTCCTGACATTCTTCTGCATAGCCAAAAACATGCATATTTTGGCAAGTAGGCCGTTCCTACATAATCTGCTCTGTGATTTATGCTACTGTACCATTTTTGTATCCAAATAAAGTATACGATTTTACGACCTCAACAGTTCTGGCATTCAACATCAGAGTTGAACTTCAATCTGCTTTGAATGAAGTCTTCAAAAGGATCTGGCAGCTTATACAATCACAGATTTGCAGCTGATAGCCAGGTCACTTATAGGTATGAATTTGTCAAGACTGCTTTAAGAAAAAAAACAAGCTGGTATTGCCAAAGCTGATGTAATAAAGATATATACAAAAAAGGAAGGAAGGAGAACAAATTCCCCAGTGAACTGATAAAAGGTAACGTAAGGACATAGGCGTACAGAGCCAGAGTCTCTGTGCTATGTAAAATATGTCTATAAATACTGTGGTGAGCCAGTAAATGATGTTCTTTCATCTTGTGATGTGTTTCTTCCCTCTTTTGTCATAAACCTGCATCAACTTCTTCACGTCTGGCCACTGGCTTGTACTCCGAAATTCAATTCCTCAGTGGAATCTGTTGTACGTCAATCATTAAAATGCATTATGGTTAATGCTCATTTATATGCAAAAAACATATTCTTCCTGTTCAAAGTAGTACATGCTGCTCGTTGCAAATCAGGCCACTTAATTTTCTGTACATAATCAGAAACAATATGTGAACAAGGAATCTGCCACTGCAAAGATGAGAGCAGGCAAAGTGAACGACTGCTCCTTAACCTTGCTCCTTGTTGTGATGATGACAGCGCATTAATGATTCTGAAAATAGCACAGGCCACTTCCATTTAGCGATCAGTATAATTCCTTTAATGCTACCTCTTATATTATATGCACAGGTGTTCAGTCTATGGGAAGTTTTTACCTGCTGCTCTGGCCACTAAATCACTAAATGAAAAAATAAAAAAAAACTGGCATATACAATATAGCTATTAGTACAAACAGCACACCTTTGTATAGGATGCACACATTTACTACTTTTTGTGTGCAATTTAATGTATGGTCAAAACATTTCTCTAGCGGTGAACAATAAAATATATTGACACTTCAAAGACTAGAATGCTACTCATACCCCAAAATAGCTTCACAATGCTCATTTACTAGGGACATATAATGAACAGAACAGTGTTAAGGCCGTAAGACAGAAAATGTCTATGTTGCATTTTTTTTTTTTTTTTAGAAAAACATTTCACATTTTTGTGATATAATCACGACCTTTTAAAGTGTTAATAAACCCAGGACCCTGAGGCAGTTAGAGAAGTCTTATGACTTCTATGAGTGTCTGGTTAAAGCTTGTAGGAGGAGTTTTCATTCTCCCACGATTATCCTATCAGGTTGCAGGACCCCTGACCCTCTGTCTGGACAGTGCTGATTGGCCCTGTGCTGATCACCTGCAATCTCCCAAGAAAAAAAAAACTCTCTAGCAATACACACCAAACTGAGCATATGCAGCCTGTCCCCAAGGCTCTGTAGCTAATAGTATTTATATTGGAGTCAGTGGAAGAAGGCAGACATCGAAAGTCTCCCGCAAAGTGCGGGAGTCTCCAGCATTTCTGCTGTGGCTTCCAGACAACCGCAAGCTCCTCCTGATATCCCGGGAATGATCGTTTCGGGGGGAGGGACAGCTGTGAACACCGATTTCCCTGTATAGCTTTTCTTTCAGCTGACAGCCACTTCTCCTCTCCCTCGGCCGTTGGCTAAAAAGCTATGCAGGGAGATCGGTGTTCACAGCTGTCCCTTCTGCCGCACCAATCATTCCCAGCTGCTCCCTGTGTGCTCCTCCTCTGGCCACTCCTCTGGTCCCCTGTCCTTCTCTGGCCCCCCCCCCATCCATGTCCTCCTCCACCCCCCCTCTTGACCCGCAGCCGACTCCCCTCCTCTCCCGCCGGCTGCTGAGGGAGATCTGTCAGGATGGAGAGCGGAGGAAGGGACCGGGAAATATGCAATTTACCGGTCCCTTCCTTTTCTGAATGGGACATAGAGAGTGTTCGCTACCAATCGCTCCTGTGACCTGTGACAACTGAGCATAATAAACTGTGTGTTACTCTGCTTCAGTTTATGAATGGACAGGAGCCTCTGTCTCCTGTCCATTCATCTTCAATGCTGAGAAAGGGAGTAGGGAATCTATGTCCTAAGTCCCTTTCTCTGTCTCAAAGGGGAAGATATCAGGAATCTGTTTAGACCCCCGATATCTCACCAAAGCCCCCCAACAGGGCTGATAAAAAAAAATATATAGAAAAAATTAAATTATAAAAAAACACTGTCCACTGCTCCAACCCCCCCCCCCCCCCATAAAGCATTGTGAAAAAAAAATTAAATTGTAAAAAAATCAATACGTAAAAATATGAAACTGCGGACACCATCTACTGCCACATACACCCCTCCTCCGAAGCACTGTGAAAAAATATTAAAAAATTTATTTTCAAAAACTTTTCCTGCAGGGGGTGTGGTGGGCGGGTGCGGAGCGCCACCTCCCTGAAATTAGTGGGGATGATCAGAGGCGACAGGATCAAACAGCCTTTTTACACAATACAGAGGATTAACCCTTTAGGTTCCACAGTGAGTATAACAAGCATACTTTACTGCATATACACACTGATTTTACTGTTGTGGGTTTAGTATCACTTTAACACTGTGCCTCCCAACCATGTGAACTTTGTCTGCCTTTCCCCCAACTTATTCCTCCACGAAAAAAATCTGATATTAGAGGAAGAACTACTCCTCCTGATAATGTATGAGGAACCTATTAGGAACACCTGGCAAAATTTTAATTTACTAGAGAAGAAGGGCAGATGTGTTGTTTCCAAGGTCAGTGTGGAGCCAGAAAACAATATTAGAGGTCTTTATAGTTGTCATAAGATTATAACAATGGAATATGGAAATAAACCCCATGTATATCCTGTCGGTGGTCTTCCCCATGTAGCCCACTACACATGAAAGATCTTTTTCTGACTTCTGAACGTGGTTCACATTTATGCCTCAGTTCACAGTCCATCCCACAGCTGAAATACATATGCACAAACCGTTACATATCCAATTGTAGTATTACTTTTTATGGAAGAACGGTTTGAAAAAAAAAAATTAATACATAGCCTGACAGCTCTGTGCAGTGCAATTGCAATAGAGCTTGACCACAATATTGGCACTCCAGTTTTAGCATTTTGGCATACATTATAAAGTTAACATATCCTGCAACACTCTGGAACAGGCGTATGCGGCTCAAAGGCTGCTCTACATGGAAAACACCACAGTAAATTTGTAGGTCAGCATGCCAGAGTTATTTGTAGTTCTTCACATAAAGTGGTATTTTTAATTCTTGCAGCCATTAGGGACTTTGATAAAAGAAAGGCTTAACAGTTTTTATACCTTCTAGATTCATTCCCGCTTGAAGACATTTCCGATAGCGACACGCTGGGCAATTTTTCCTCCTAATTTTGTCAATAATACAATCATTTCTTCCTGCACAAAGGTAATTGTGCTGACCTGACAGAAGAGAAGACAAAAAATGAAATCAGAAAGATATTTTTTTTTCAATGATTGTGTATATATTACAAATCATCCAAAGTGCATATTACATTAGGAATTCCCGAAAACAAATAATTGCTGCAAATGATAGATGTGAAAAAGGGTGCTTAAAATTTGAATACATTTTATTCTGTTTGGTATACAGCATCTTCCTTTTATATTAAATAATGAATTCAATATTTTTAAAATTTAAAAAAAATGTTTTTTTTTTTTAAAGAGTGGGAAAAGGTTTATTTTTATCTTTTAAGGCCATTAAGAAGACTTGATCTCACTTCCTGTACTGTCAATGAGACATGAAATGAAGGAAATATGTCCTAAAGGGGCACAGATAGCAATAAAACACTTTTTACTACACTGGGAAAGGACCAGTACATCTGTCAGGTTTTATTATTGTCAGTGCCATGCTGATTTCCAATTAGATTTCCCTTTATTTCTTGAGTGTAACTGAAATAGGAAGAGAGATTTCCTTCCAGAAAGGATATCAAAAACATCAAAAATGTTTGTTTCCAAAGTTTTCACACCCTATCCAAAATGAAAAAAAAAATGTCAGAAGCACCTTTTTAATTTGTGTAATCCACACCAAATAAGTAAATCTCATATATTGGTCTTATCAAGTTTGTGCGATATCAACTTCTCCTTTATTAACCTGTTTTTCTAAAACTCTGGAGCCAACAATGTAGAGGTTACAGTCTTTGGACCAAATATTAACATACTGTAGGCATTCGTATTTCTCAGTGTGATTCATAAAGAAAAAGAAAAAAAATGTTAAAAACCAGAGGAAAGAATTCTGAATATGAGTGTATTCACTCTAGGCACAGTTACCATGCACCGTGCCCAAAGATATTTGTCCCCCCTCTCCACTCCTTCGCTGGCCTGTGCTCACAATGTCCCAGGGCCCAGCAGACTTATGTCATCACCTCTGCAAGGCAGACCAGTGATCCCTGTTTCTGTGCTCGGTGAATGCCAAGTTATCTGTGAGAGTTCCGTGCTCGGGCATGGTTAGTGGATACACAGATGCGTACAGTGCCTAAGTCCAGTGGAGTGATCAAATAATGAACCGAACTGGACTTTGAGGGTAAAAAATGCTTAGGTATGGTATTGATAGCCTAGAGTGAGTACGTCATAAGAGTCATGTACACAACGGTTTTGGCCAGATAGAATTATGCAAGAAAAAATCTTTACTAAGTGGTCCGTGTCCTCGGATCTGCACATAACACGTGACCTCTTTATGTATTGTACTGACCATTCAATATGGAGTACGCAAGATTTTTTTTTACTACAATGTGTAGTGAGCAAATAAAATTATTTCATAAATTATCTCTGGCTTGTTGTGCTTGGCAAGGGACTTGTTTAAAGAAACAATGAAAGCTTTGTTCAACAAGACATAAGTTCTCCTGTCTGTTTCTCTTCAATTTCTTGATAGATTTTCTGTACACATAATGAGCCCCATTATTAGGAAGCAGAAATGAAGAGTCAACAGAATGGTTATTACTAGAAGATGTGCTAACAACTGCAGTAGATACAACATCATTCATGGGTGACAGATATATCAGCAAGCATGCTTGGCTATGGTATAAAATACCAAAAATAACATGTAGTAATTTGCAATTTTACACAACGCAACTCCAAAAAAATGCAAACCAACATACAGCAGAGAGAGTGAAAGCTCTGAGCATTGGTCAGATAACATATTTAAAGGTCTATGGACAACTGAGACTAATAATGACATCCCATTACTGGGTAAGATGTGGACCTAGGGATGGAGGATTTATCCCACACAATGCTCTTCGGGCTCCAGGACCCAGAACATCACTTGCCATCCGGGCCAATTTTGACATTCCTCACATACATGTTAACCACTTAAGGACCGAACCTCTTTTTGAGATGTGTTGTTTACAAGTTAAAACAGTTTTTTTTGCCTGAAAATTACTTAGTACCGGTCTTACCACAGCGGTCTTACAAGCGCACTTTTTTTGGAAAAAATACACTTTTTTTAATTAAAAAATAAGACAACAGTAAAGTTAGCCCAATTTTTTTTTTTATATTGTGAAAGAATGTTACGACGAGTAAATTGATACCCAACATGTCACGCTTCAAAATTGCACCCGCTTGTGGAATGGCAACAAACTTTTACCCCTAAAAATCTCCATAGGCGGGGCGTGGCCTAGAGAGCAATGGAGTAGGTCGCATATAGAGCGAGCTCCGCTGACATATACTCCTCTTTAACACCCTGGCTATATCCTGTGCATCCTGCATCGCACGGTACACCCGAGGATCCAATGGTCGTATGTAGACTTCAAACTTTAAAGTCATATATGTAACTTACACTTTCCAGTGTAGGGATTTCCTCTCTGCCATTAGGTATTTCATTGCACTCAATAAGTGTTAGAAGAACACACTGGGGCTGATTTACTAAGAACAAAGCGCTGCGCCAGTATATACCTTAATCGGTGCGCTGGAAAATCGACGCACTTTAATGCACTAAACGATAATAAACATGTAAACTGCAATTGTTGCTAGGGTAACTGCGGTTTTCTCATTGATAATAGCGCACGCCCAATACAACTGGTTAATTTCATCTCATTGGATGTGTCTTGTTAGGCAATTAGTAGGTGTTCTCAGTTAATTAACCCCTTTGAGGCTAATCTCATTCCTATTACTTCTGTCTGAAATGTGTTTTTTTTCCTGTTTTTAGATATTAGATTTTTTTTTCAATACATTACAAAGAACAAAGAAGTGTTTCTAAACCCAATAAATGAATATTTTAAGATCTTGATCTTTAAAAGGTGACCACACACTGCAATCAGTTAGATCTTAAAAAAAAATTAGATTTAGTGAAAGAGCCTGTTTGATTTCCTATAATTTGAATTAATTGTTCAAGTGAGTTTTCCTATTACCTATTTTGCCTAAATATCGAGTTGTACAGAGATTGGCCAATCAGTCTGCATAGTGCATGAGCATCTTAAGTGCCAAATTTGGAATGTAGATGTGCCATGACCCACTTGTGTTTTCCTAACGATATTTCTTGGGCTTTATACAAGGCACATGAGAAACCACCTTTTTTCAACACATGCTAGACTGATCAGGAATCTTCAAAATACGGCTCTCCAGCTGTTGCGGAACTACACATCCCATGAGGCATTGTAAAACGCTGACATTCACAGACACGACTAGGCATGATGGGAATTGTAGTTCCTGAACAACTGGAGGGCCGTAGTTTGAAGACCCCTGTGCTAGACCATTATTATGCCTCCAGACTTCTCTCTGCTGGTGGACACAAGAACCTACAACTATAGATATACAGTGGGGACGGAAAGTATTCAGACCCCCTTAAATTTTTCACTCTTTGTAATATTGCAACCATTTTCTAAAATCATTTAAGTTCATTTTTTTCCCTCATTAATGTACACACAGCACCCCATATTGACAGAAAACACAGAATTGTTGACATTTTTGCAGATTTATTAAAAAAGAAAACTGAAATATCACATGGTCCTAATTATTCAGACCCTTTGCTGTGGCACTCATATATTTAACTCAGGTGCTGTCCATTTCTTCTGATCATCCTTGAGATGGTTCTACACTGGACTCATTTGAGTCCAGCTGTGTTTGATTATACTGACTGGACTTGATTAGGAAAGCCACACACCTGTCTATATAAGACCTTACAGCTGACATTGCATGTCAGAGCAAATGAGAATCATGAGGTCAAAGGAACTGCCTGAAGAGCTCAGAGACAGAATTGTGGCAAGGCACAGATCTGGCCAAGGTTACTGTGACGGGAGGGCCCGTGGAACTCAGAATCCCTTGGAAAGTAGGGGATGTCCTTGTTTCAGCTCCCCATATACATCTTATGTCTAAGTCACCCTGTGCTATCCTGGCACAGGGTGAGTGAGAAAATATATCTTGGACTACTTAAAATGGGACAGTAATATTTGTCCACAATATCTCCCAGGATGTATGTAGAGACTATTATTGGTTTGGTTGATTCTGAACTCAACCTCCAGGACTGGCTAGGAGACGAACTGTTGATGACTAGGCTGAGGGGGGGGGGGATTGTTGTTTGTATTGTTAATTGTAATTAGCTCCAGCTATTGTGTTTATACTACTGTGTGAACCTCGGTGCCCACAAGTCTGTCATCTGGTCTGGGTAAATTTTTTAGTAAATTAGCTCATGTTAATTAGGTTAGCTTTGAGTCAGCCTGCTGTATAAATGTGTGTGAGATCTCAAATAAAGAGTTAGTCCTGATGTATTCCAAGACTGGTGTTGTCTAGTTCTTGGGGGTTCCTATAGCCAGATCCATTGGACTCGTGTTCCAGAACTTGGGAAGCGGTATACTGACGGAAGCACTCAAGCGGAGTGTGGGACGTTCCGTGACTGCTACAAAAAATTTCTGCTGCACTTAAGGTTCCTAAGAGCACAGTGGCCTCCATAATCCTTAAATGGAAGATATTTGGGACGACCAGAACCATTCCTAGAGCTGGCCGTCTGGCCAAACTGAGCAATGGGGGGGAAGAGCCTTGGTGAGAGAGGTAAAGAAGAACCCAAAGATCACTGTGGCTGAGCTCCAGAGATGCAGTCGGGAGATGGGAGAAAGTTATAGAAAGTCAACCATCACTGCAGCCCTCCACCAGTCGGGGCTTTATGGCAGAGTGGCCCGACGGAAGCCTCTCCTCAGTGCAAGACACATGAAAGCCCGCATGGAGTTTGCTAAAAAAAAACACCTGAAGGACTCCAAGATGGTGAGATCTGATGAGGCCAAGATAGAACTTTTTGACCTTAATTCTAATCGGTATGTGTGGAGAAAACCAGGCACTGCTCATCACGTGTTCAATACAGTCCCAACAGTGAAGCATGGTGGTGGCAGCATCATGCTGCGGTGGTGTTTTTCAGCTGCAGGGGCAGGACGACTGGTTGCAATCGAGGGAAAGATGAATGTGGCCAAGTACAGGGATATCCTGGACGAAAACCTTCTCCAGAGTGCTCAGGACCTCAGACTGGGCCGAAGGTTTACCTTCCAACAAGACAATGACCCTAAGCACACAGCTAAAATAATTGAGTGGCTTCACAACAACTCCGTGACTGTTCTTGAATGGCCCAGCCAGAGCCCTGACTTAAACACTTAAACCCAATTGAGCATCTCTGGAGAGACCTAAAAATGGCTGTCCACCAACGTTTACCATCCAACCTGACAGAACTGGAGAGGATCTGCAAAAAGGAATGCCAGAGGATCCCCAAATCCAGGTGTGAAAAACTTGTTGCATCTTTCCCAAAAAGACTCATGGCTGTATTAGATCAAAAGGGTGCTTCTATTAAATACTGAGCAAAGGGTCTGAATACTTAGGACCATGTGATATTTCAGTTTTTCTTTTTTAATAAATCTGCAAAAATTTCAACAATTCTGTGTTTTTCTGTCAATATGGGGTGCTGTGTGTACATTAATGAGGAAACAATGAACTGTATATTTGGGCAGCACAGTGGTGTAGCTGTCAGCACTTTCACCTAGCAGCAAAAAAGGTCGCTGGTTCGAATCCCGCCCGCCCTGTGCCTGGGTTTCCTCTCACACTCTAAAAACATGCTGGTAGGTAAATTGAATCCTGTCTAAATTGGCCCTAATATGTATGAATGTGTGTCAGGGACCCAAACAAACACCACCCCATGTTAAAAAAAATATATACAGTATATTTTTTTTAATTTGCAAATAAGGATCATCTCTTCCTCAGAGAACAGTGAGCAGGGCATGGTGGTGGGAAGGAATTAGCAGCAGTACAAGCAATTTCCTGTAGGGGCATGATGTCATTCCTGTGTGCTGGCCACCACTTCTGGGAACCAGATATGCGCCACGGGCACACAGCAGTTGCCTATCTCACATACACAATTTTTAGGGAAATTAATAGTAAAGTGGATTTCCAGGACTGGACTAACAAATGTTTATAGTGAAAGGCAACGGGTGTTTTCTATTAAAAAAGGTCTAAATGGGCCATTGACATGCATCACAGTTGAACTTAGGAATGTGTCTTTGCAAAGTTAAACTTAATTAAATCCTTTCTTATTTTTGCTTGGGGATAAAGGGCAGAGGGATTAGAAGTCTTGTCAGTTTTTGAGGATGTCTGCACCTGTGATAGGGTGAAGACACCTCCCAAATTTTGCCACTTTCTCCTTCAAATGTATTCACTTCCTGTCACATAACCAAACAACAAGTGAGGGTAAAAGCCTAGCAATGTCTTTCCTTGGGAACACACAGGTCAATCTAAATAGCTTTCCCATGAGGTAAATTGCACTCTAGCATTTGCCCTGTACACTCCAAATTATTAGGTATCTTGGACTTTGAGGTTTATTTACTAAAGGTAAATCCACTTTGCACTACAAGTGCACTTGGAAGTGCAGTTGTTGGAGATCTGAGAGGGACATGCAAGGAAAATAAAAAAATCAGCATCTTTGCTTCTACATGATTGGATGATCAAATCACCAGTGCTTTCCCTCGGATTTACAGTGAGTACACTTGTATTGCAGAGTGGATTAGCCTTTAATAAACCCCAAAATACCTAATAATGTGGGGTGTACACAACAAAGTGCTAGAGTGCAATTTGCCTAATGGGGACACTAGTTAGATTGACCTGTGTGTCCCCAAGGAAAGACATTGGTAGGGTTTTACCCTCACTTCCTGTTTGGCTACGTGACAGGAAATGAAGCCAATTTTAAGAAAAGGGACACAAAGCCCAACCTAAAAAAGACAAGCAGGGGTTCTAACACTCACTTGGTTTCCCTCAAATGCCCAAGATTAGAATAGGATTGTCTTCAGCTCGATTTTAGCTCAGTGCTCTAAATCAGTGCTTCTCAACCCTGTTCTCAAGTACCCCCAACAGGCCACGTTTGCAGGTTTTCCTTCATCTCAGGTGCTTTAAATAACATTCAATGGCTTGGTATTTTGGACAGCTATATTAGCCAAGATAAATTCCCAAAACATGTCCTGTTGGGGGTATTGAGGACTGAGGCTGAGAACCACTGCGCTAAAATGGATAATTAAATACTTACCGCTCTGTAATTACCCTTTCCTGGTGACTATCCATGGCAGCATACGCACAATCCATGCATATGCTACCATGAAGGCACCATGAAAGTAACTTTTAGGCCTCATTCACATGAGGCGGATCCGCTACCATGGAGTCCGCCTCTGTCCGCCAGCTCAGTGGGAGATCTCTCCGTTGATCTCCGCTGAGGATGACAGGTCCCTCTCTGCTCATTGATTGTCAAGCGCCGCTGGTTACTATGGAGAGATCGGACGAAAACAGACAGCATGTCCGTTTTCATCAGATCTCACCCAATCCGATCCGCCAGGGACGTTGTGAACGTATCACCATCCGTCTGATTTTAGCAGATCGGACCGGGTCAGATGTCAGCGGACATGTCAACGCTGACATCCATCACTCCATAGACTAGCATGGAGCGCCCGTTCAGGTTCGCTGACAAAACCAACAGGCGGAAAGGGGCCTAAGACAAATCACACTTTTTTTGTTTTGCCATGCCAATCAGCCTAGTTAAACTGCAGCTGGGAAATCTGTTGCATGAAAATTAACAAAAAACATAGAACATAAAAATTTGCTATAAATTTTATTGGTCAACAAAACAGGACTTGGAAAAGAGCAAGGAAAGCAAAAAACACACGTATGTTAATTTGAAATACTAACAGAATATGGTTTTGAGGTGGAAATTAAGTATTTAAACATTAGTCACAACACCTTGAGGAAGATTTTGCAAAATAATGCAGCACAGACAATTAAATCAAAGTGAAACAACCTACAAAGGACACACATTGACAACAAAAATATTAAGGGGAAAATCCCCCCCCCAAGAAATACAATAAACCAAAGTAAAAAAAATTGCTCTAAAACGCATCTGTTTTGCAAAGAAATAAGAAACAAAATACAAAGAGAAAATATATGTGTTACAAACTCTATAAGGACACCCAAATGTACGCTCTTGCCGGCCCCACACACACAATCTTGGCGCTTTTCAGGGCAAGGTAAAGAAAGCTATTTGCAAGATTTATACAACATAGGTCTGCGTGCTAATGAGGCAATTGAAACCACATGCACAGTCCATGAAACACACAAAAATGCAAGTTCACACAATGTAGAGACAGAATTTCAAAGTGGGTACACCTGTTAAGGATGTCGTTAAATTACTAACCCAAAACCACACTCTCTGAGCATGCCCAGAAACATCCAAGTGCTGTTCACACACAAAAAGAAGAAAAAAAAAGCAAAGTCCCTGAGCATACCCAGACCAACCCAAATGCATGTCACACACCAAAAGGCACAGGAAAAAAATCAAAGTCCCTGAGCATGCCCGGACCAACCCAAATGCAGCTAGCACAAAATAAGCCCCCCCTGTCCAAAATTAAGCACATCATCCAGTATGCCACAAAATTACAGACGGGACAAACTCCCCCCGGTCCAGGGGGGGGGGGGGGGGCAAACAAAGAGCCTAACATGGGCAAAAGTTATACAACAAATACCATTGCAGTCTATGGGAACTGACTTGTTAATTTTGCTAGTCCCCATTTGGCTGGCTTATCTTCTAGTTATTGGTCTTAAAATGGGTAGCCCAGGGCCCACCCTAAGGGACATATATCAATGTCACCATTTTGGACAACCCCAAAAACGAAACAAGAAGAATAAGTGCCTTTAAAAATACAAAATTGCTGAAAAGCTAGTAACTTGGGGGGGGGGGGGGGGGGGGGCTTATGCTGCCTGTAAAGTGGTGCATCGGTAGCATGAATCCAAAATGCTGCTTCAAAGATGTACGGCTTTAGAGAAAGGTTACAAATCTACATTGCAGCTGCAAGATTTTAACACCAAAAGAAAAATAGCCTGCGCCCCTAGCAAAACACACAGCAAGCTAGCCCATTGAAATCAAAGGGGTTAGAGTAGGAGACAAGAGCATTGTTGAATGGAGTGTGGAGTTCCCCTTTAAAAGCAAAAGTTAGCCCATAGAAATCCAAGGGGTTAGAGGGGGCAGACAAGAGCATTGGAGAATGGTGTTCCCCTTTAAAAGCAATAGCTAGTCCAAAGAAATCATATGCATTAGAAGGAGGAGACAAGAGCATTGGAGAATGGAGTGTGGAGTTCCCCTTTAAAAGCAAAAGCTATCCCAAGGAAATCATATGCATTAGAAGGGGGAAGGTTAAATGCCCTTTTAGGAGGAGCTAGAGGAACGAGTGTCTTTTTACATAATTTTAACAAGGTGCATGTCACGTGTTGGCAACGTAACATGCTAACATGACCTGTGTGCAAATCTCCTTAAAAAAAATACATAAAGGTGAACAAGCGTTGCTTGATAATTACTAAGATTTTGGCCGCGCAGTGAACAAACGCATTTGAACAAGTGCAAGAGCCGCTTGCTCATGGGAAGTGCTTACATTGATCTCACGCAGTTCTAAATGTACTTGCAGGCACAGCAGGCTTACTCTGAAAAAGTTACTTTCTCATTCTATTTTGGGCATATTTGTTACTTGGGCAGTTGTTACTAAACTTCCTCACATCACCCCATAATAATGGCACCTCCATCTTCTGTTAATATTGAATTGAAGATGCCGTGTGCCATGTCCATAGTGGTGAATAGATTGCATTCTCCGAGATTGCTATACTAAATGGGGGATGTTTCGTAAATAGGAAAATGCGCATTGCGCCTTTTGTAAATTAGCCTCAATGACTACTGCTAGCGGTTAGAGCAGCAGGCAGTAATCATATGTAAAAAATTCATCAGCCTACCCATAGATTAATCAAATCTTAGTTGGTCCCTGCTGAACCGGCCGGATTTGGAAACATGTATGGCTGGCTTTAAGTTATAGTCTTACAGTCTCTGGCAAAGTGCTCTGTGGATGCACAGATTTCACAGTTCTTTAGAAACTTGCATTTCTAAAGGGCTTTTACTTTGATGTTTCTAAGCAGATCTCAGAATCTATAATGCAGCATGAACTCAGGCTCAGAGTGTAGTCATGACCATGTGCTTACTGAGGCACATGTAAAACTTTAGCTAAATAAAGTGCTGCACTCCCCTCATATATGAATACTGTGCACATATAAAAAAATATATAACTGATCTCATAAACCGTTATAATAAATAACTATGTATGGTTTACACTAAATTTGTAGTGTAAACCATAAACTAAAAAAAACAAAAGTCCATCCAATGAGTCCTTTACAAAATTTTGTAACCAAAATAAGTTTCTTTAGCCGCTTGCCGACCAGCCGCCATTTTACTGCGGCAGGGCGGCACGATCCCGCCAGCCGTCGTAGCTATACGTTGGCTCACGGGATCGGGATAGCAGGCGGGCGCTCGCTGCACAGTGGGGGTGCCGATGCTTGTGGTCGACGGTCGCGATCGTGGGCACGAGAGGCAGAACAGGGACGAGTGTGTGTAAACACACAAATCCTTGTTCTGTTCTGTGAGGCATGACAGATCGTGAGTTCCTATTAGCTAGGAACCATGATCCGAGACTTCCTCTAGGTCAGTCCCCTCCCCCTACAGTTAGAAATACATCTAGGGAACACAGTTAACCGCTTGATCGCCCCCTAGTGTTAACCCCTTACCTGTCAGTGACATTTTTACAGTAATCAGTGCATTTTTATAGCACTGATTTTTGTATGAATGCCAATGGTCCCAAAAATTTGTCAAAAGTGTCCGATGTGTCTGTCATAATGTCGCAATCCCGGTAAAAATCGCCGGCATTACTAGTAAAAAAAAAAATAATAAAAATGCTATAAATCTATCCCCTATTTTGTAGACACTATAACTTTTGCGCAAACCAATCAATATACGCTTATTGCAAATTTTTTTTACCAAAAATATGTAGAAGAATACATATCGGCCTAAACTGAGAAAAAAAATAGCTTTTTAAAAAAAAAAAAATGGGGATATTTATTATAGCAAAAAGTGCTAAATATTGTGTTTTTTTCAAAATTGACGCTCTTTTTTTGTTTATAGCGCAAAAAATAAAAAATGCAGAGGCGATCAAATACCACCAAAAGAAAGCTCTATTTGTGGGAAAAAAAGGAAGTCAATTTTGTTTGGGTGCAGCATCGCACGACTGCGCAATTGTCAGTTAAAGCGACACAGTGCAGAATAGCAAAAAATAGCCCGGTCATACAGCAGGCAAATCTTCTGGGGCTGAAGTGGTTAATAGTCCAGTGTTTTTTTTTTTTTTTTTTCCAAAAAAATAAAATGCACCTCCTCCCAAAATACACCTGACTCTAATCCTACAAAATCCCTGATGCAAGTGTATAAAGTTTGCAAGTGTAAGAATTAATGCTGGTTTGAAGCCAAAGGGTAGTCACACCAAATATTGATTTGGTTTATATTTGTTTTCTGTTCACTCGCTATACATTTTGTAAACTGATAAACAAACTATTAAAATATATTTTTGAAAGCATTCTTACTTTACAGCATTTCTTCACACCTGCCTATAATGTTTGCATAGTACTGTAGTACATGTACAAAGCAAATAGCAGCAGCACAAGTGAACAGGAAATAAAATCCTACATTTACCTCTATGCCAGGCAAGGACAACTTATAGAGTATTTAACTTTTTATTTTACCCTAATTTACCCTGACAGATGTCTCCTGTATGTTTCTTAGAAATATGTCAACTCAAAACCTGAGAAACTCTAGATGATTTAAATGAATGTGTCTACATCTCACCAAATGAATCACCTCATTAGATTTGTCAGATGTTTTATTCAAGCATCATGCTAGCTCCACCTTACAGCTTTAGCACATATCTATAATTGTGTTAGGGTGATATGTATGTTGATTTCCACCCTTCAGATTCTGCTTACAGTACTTGTTCTTTAAGAAGAAAAAACGCAAACACAAAATCGAATTGTTCCCATTTCAAAGACTTGATAAATTGAGCTTAGCCTGTTTAATAAAGCAAATGGGTCGAAGGCAAATACTTCAATGGTTTTAGTCTTCCAAGATCAAAGTATTTTGGGAAGGCACTTTTCAACTTTTTTCACCTAAACTAATCCAGGTGTCCTAAATAAAGGATAACTAAATTAATAAAATAAAGTTCTTTTGGCAAAAATTGGTACCGCAACTCTATATAAAGTCTCTTATTCAAAAACCAAAAAACTGAAAAAAATTGAACTTTTGAGGCACAACATTTGTTCTATTTTAACAGACACATATTTTATTCATTCCTCTAAAATATCATGGTACATAAAAAAAAATCCCCAATATAGTACAAAACCATAAAAGTCAATAATGACAACATGATGCATCTTCTCAACATGTAATGGTTCTTTAGGGCTACCTGCAAGATTTTACACATGCATCCAATAAAACTAAAAAATTGAGCCTTTTAATTGTGTACATGTGCAAGAAATAATAATTATATGTTTTCTCAGAGGTGATAAAGGTGAAGTTGTCCTATTAAAAAATCCCCCCCCCCCAAACACCCTGAATCCAACCCAACTTACCTTTCTCCCTGATCCAGCAATCTTTGCTTCGAAAAGGTCCCCTCTGGCTCTACTACTGTGCATGAGTGCCAAGGCTCCATCTTTTCCTATATGTAAGCTGTACTTTAAGAGACTGCTGGAGGAAACTAAGAGAATAGCTCACCCCTAGAAACTCATGGGGCCAGGTGTGCATGTGCAGCATAAAGAAGGACTGACTGAGACATTACTGGAAGAAAGATAAATGGATCGGGAAGAAATATCTCAGGTGGGTTGCATTCACAGAGGTGCTGGGAATTGTTGATGGTTTCACTGAAGATGATATAGTTTTTAATCCTTCTGTGCTCAGGGGTCATTGATGCCTAGATGCCTTAGTCAAATGTAGCAGTGTCAACATGTGTCTATTAACTTACCAGTAATACTATTACTAGTTTTCATACCTAAATCATTTTCATATTTTTTAGGGACATATAAGACTATTATTTGGTACACTTTACATAAAAAAACAGATTGAAAACCTTCAGTGGCAATAAGTGATGACTAGTGGCTGTAGGGATAAATACAAATGCATAATTCAAAGTGAAAGTGCAATTATACTTTAAGGCCTCATGCACACGAGACGCCAGTGCAAACTCTGCTGAACACATGTTTTTAAAAGCTGAAACCGGCGTTTAGAAACGCCCGTTTTGCCGTGTTTGCGTCTAGAAGCGTCTGCAGAGCAGAAAATGACATTTTGTGACCCATTTTTGGGGCCCCATATCTCGGGGCCACTTGGTGCTAGAAAATTTGGGGTGCTAACACAGTGGAAGTAGCACTACAACATATCCAAATATGGGGTTCCTAGCTCTAAGTGGCCCCAAGATATGGGGCCCCAAAGTCGGGTCACAAAATGTCAAGCACTTCTGCAGCAGAGAATGACATTTTGTGACCCGAATTTGGGGCCTCATATCTCAGGGCCACTTGGTGCTAGGAACTCCAAATTTGGATATGTTATAGTGCTAGTCCAACTGTGTTCGCACACCAAATTTGGGGTTCCAAGTGGCCCCGAGATATGTGGCCCCAAAGTCGAGTTGTAAACAACACGTTATAAACGCAAACGCGTCTAAACGCGGTACCGTGTTTAGCCGCGCTTGGCGTCTGAAACCTGGAAAACGTTTGCGTCTGAACCCATTTCTTTGCTTTTGGAAAAACGAGGTTAAACGCAACTGCCTAAAAACGCCAAAAAACTAGACTGTGTACATGGACACATAGGTTAACATTGAGGGTTCAGGGGCAGTTGAAAAAAGTGTCCAACTGCCTCTGAACACGAGTTTAACAGCGCCTCGTGTGCATGAGGCCCTAAGTGTCTAAAGTTTTTTTTTTTTTAAAGAATGATGAAAATTTCCAATTTCTGTCAAGTTTTTGTTGGTAAAATCTGACCTCAATTACTCCTGGCTTGTTACTAGGAAGTGGGAGAATGTTTATAAAAAGTCGTTTTAGAAGTTACAATTTGCTTGGCATCTGCTTTCCCACCTACATGGCACATTAATCACAATTTGAGAAACTGTCAATGCCAAAACTGACTGTGACTAATCAATGCACACAAACTGGATGACTATATATAATGGTGCATTTCCAGCAACAAACGGATTAGAGACAATAGCAAAGTGAATGCAGTTTCCACATACCTAGAAAGTCATGTTTATTTTTAATACCATCTGGTAGTCTCAGTAGGAGTATTGGCTCTACTTTAAAAAAAGTATTCTTGGCCTACAAAGTGCCCTATGTCAGTGCCAGCAGTGAGCCATATAGTAGTTATTCTGTGGAACTACACACAATGCATTCTGTAGGTAACAGCAGCATTGGATGTGTTTTCTGCTCAAGCTGTTGGCATAGTTCAGACTTTCATCGAGGAAAGAAGTATATCAAGGCTCAACTTCTCAGTCCAATCAGGCGTTGCTTCACTCACACGATTCAACAAGATACACAATTTAGCAACAAAATTGCCTACATTTTATTGCAGTTTTCAGAAATATTCTGTTATTGCACCGTAACACGTAAAGTATACAGTGGGGAAAATAAGTATTTGATCCCATGCAGATTTTGGAAGTTAGCCCACTTACAGAGAAATGAAGGGTCTATAATTCTTTTATCATAGCTATAGTTTAAATGATAGAGACAGAATATCAACCAAAAAACACGATACAAATGTTATAAATTGAGTTTCAGTTCAATACTTATGTTATGCAGTGAATAACATAAGTATTTGATCCCCAAGCAAAACATGACTTAGTACTTGGTGGAGAAACCCTTGTTGGCAAGCACAGAGGTAAGACATTTCTTCTAGTTGGTTACCAATACATAGCCCTGTCCATTGGCCACTCAATGCGGCAGTCAGTCTGTATCTTTAGAAGAGAAACAGCCCCAAAGCTTAATGTTTCCACCTCCGTGCTTGACTGTAGGGATGGTGTTCTTAGGGTCATAGTCAGCATTTTTCTCCCTCCAAACAGCTCAATTTTTGTCTCATCTGACTACAGCACTTTCTCCCAATCCTTCTCTGAAATATTTAGATGTTCATTAGCAAACTTCAGACTGGCCTGTACATGTGCCTTCTTGAGGAGGGGGGCCTTGCCGGTGCGGCAGAATTTCAATCCACGGCGGCGTATTGTGTTACCAATGGTTTGTTTGGTGACTGTGGTCCTAACTGCCTTGAGATTATTCACAAGTTCCTCCCGTGTAGTTCTGGGCTGATCGTTCACTTCTCTCATGATCATTCTTACCCCATGTGGCGAAATTTTGCATGGAGCTCCAGACCAGGGGCGATTGATGGTTATTTTTTATTTCTTCAATTTGCAAATAATTGCTCCAACAGTTGTCTCCTCACCAAGCTTCTTGCTTATGGTCTTTCTTCCATATCCCCCCAGCAGGCAATTGGATATTCCCTTGCACAACTTTAAGCTATAGCATACAATTTATATGCTATGGAGTCCTATGGTACTGGGAACCCAGTACATCTGTTGCACAGGCAATAATGCATTTTATCAAATGTAATGTTCTTTTCTAAAGAAAAACAAGTACAAAGACATTTTTGTTTAGATTTGGAAAGCACGGTGAACGGTAACAAACTCGATTAATTGTCCTTGTTAGGAAAGGTTTCCACCTACTTATAGGTTTAGAGACCACACAAAAAGTTCCGAAAAAAGTTCCCAAGGAGGTGACAGACAACAATAAGAACCAGAAGCTTTACCACTACACTTCTCTATTCAAAAGTAGAAAAATTGTTTAGCTTATACAGTTGTACCTTGGATTAAGAGCATAATTTGTTCCAGAAGTATGCTTGTAATCCAAAGCACTCGTATATCAAAGCGAGTTTCCCCATAGGAATTAATGGAAATGCCGACAATTTGTTCCAGTGTCACTGCTAGTGTATGCAGTACCGCATGTGGCCATAGATGGGGGGGCGCCGGAGACACTCAAACACTCGGAGATACCTGAAGACGCTTGGAGACACTCAGGAACCGAGTGTTTCTGGTGCCCGCCCCACCTCTGGCCACATGCGGAACTTCACACACCAGAGGCTTGAATCCTGCTGATCTTGCGAGAAGACGCTTGCAAAACGAGTCAGAATTTAAAAAAAAAACAGCTCGTATTGCGAAACGCTTGTAAACCGCGTTACTCTCAATCCGAGGTTTTATTGTAGTTGGGCTCTAAAAAACATAACATAAAGATAAGACAAGAATGCATACTTGGCAGACATCAGTACGGAGTTGTAAAGCATTTCGATAAGTGTACAGCCTGAATGATTAGTATGGATGCTAGTATAGATAGTTGGCATACCTTCTACTGCTCTTTTGAAAAATACTTTACAGCTGCCGCAGGTCAATACTCCATAGTGACACCCAGAGGCTTCATCAGAACACACCAAACAGAGCTTAGGAGGTGGTCCGGTGCTTGTAGAAGAACTGGACGGAGAAGGACTCACATCAGGTCTCATTCCGGGGCTAGTGTAAGAAGAAAATAGATTTGTTTATTCACCTGGAAATACCATTTCTTGAGCATGGTCACATATCACAACTCGGGCTCAGTTTTAAGTACTTGGGAATATATCAAACAATTGTTTATTTTACAAGTAATGTACCACTTTCTCACAATAAAAGGTAAAAACACATACTGTATATTTATAAACATTCTGTCATATACAATCAATTCAACAAGAAGGCCAATATTACAATCTTTAAGACCGCAGATTCAAAGTGATCAATGACCAACTTCCCATAGTAAAAGCACCTCAGCCACAGTGAGAAAGCATAGGCTAGGCACAGAGTTAACTCTTTGATTGCCCCTGATGTTAACCCCTTCCCAGCCAGTGTCATTAGTACAGTGATAGTGCATATTTGTTAGCACTGATCACTGTATTAGTGTCACTGGTCCCCAAAAAGTGTCAAAAGTGCCAGTTAGGTGTCTGATTTGTTCGTGCAATAACGCAGTTCATCTATAAGTTGTTGATCGCCGCCATTACTAGTAAAAATTAAAATATCCCATAATTTGTAGACACGATAACTTTTGCGCAAACCAATCAATATACTCTTATTGGATTTTTTTTCCAAAATAATACATATTGGAAAAAATGATGAAGAAATTAGTTTTTTTTTCAATTTTTTTTGTGGATATGTTTTATAGCAGAAAGTAAAAAATATTGTTGTTTTTTTCCAAAATTGTTGGTCTTTTTTTGTTTATAGCGCAAAAAATAAAAACCGCAAAGGTGATCAAATACCACCAAAAGAAAGCTCTATTTGTGGGGGGGGGGCACAAATTTTATTTGGGTACAGTGTTGCACGACTGTGCAATTGTCAGTTAAATTAACGCAGTGTCATATCAGAAAAAATGGCCTGGTTAGGAAAGGGGGTAAACCTTCTAGAGGTCAAGTGGTTAAAAGAAGCATGCCAAAAGCTTTTTTTGGCCATAGTTCTCTCCTGGATCGCGGGACTGCACTTACTTGTGCTCTCCTGTGACCCAGAATCAGTTCACAGCCCGCTGTTGGTTGATGTCACAGAGTCGGTCCAGGCTCTGGAAGGACCCTGACATTAATAACTAACAGTCACCGCTCTGTGCTTAGAGTGGACAGAGAACTGAGTAAGATGTCAGTTCTTGGGCTTACAGCTGGTGGGGGCCAGATGCAACATCACAGCATAGCTGCAGCATTGAGGTGAACATGTATGTTTAATTTTCAATTTTTTTTATTCCCACAGTTCTCTTTTAATTTTGCATAGTTTTTACAGCATTAGTTAAAGCTCTTCAAAAAAGAGCACAGTATTTTTCATGTGTACAGTTAAACCCTGGATTGCGAGCATAATTCGTTCCGGAAGCATGCTTGTAAACTTGTATATCAAGCGAATTTCCCCATAAGAAATAATGAAACTCAAATGATTAGTTCCACAAACATTTATTCATAAGTCCTTCAGTTTATAGTCCATATAAAAAGATTATAGCAATGTGATAGGTTGTGTAACCATAAAATGTCCATCCACAGATGGAAGCCTCCACAAGGGGATTAGAAGCAAAATCCAGCAGGAGCTACACAGTATAAAAGAGAAGAGAGGCGCCTCTAAGTGTAGCAATATGGTTACATTTAATGAAGGTACGACATTTAGCAACTCACATGGTTGATGATTAAAAAAGGCACATCTAAGTATGCAGGCATCTGGGGGAAAGCTGTCCACATAGACCATCCCCTGCACCGCCAGCTCTCACCACTGTCAGTCTGCAATCGTGAACAGGAAGACTACCCTGCAGGAAAGAGATCTGAAGGCGAGGCTTGTACTGCTCGTGGAGCACAGCGTGTAAGAGACGACGTCAATGGCAGTGAGGAGGATGGTCTATGTGGACATCTTTACCCCGGATGCCTGCATACTTAGATGTGCCTCTTTTAATCATCAACCATGTAAGTTGCTAAATGTTGTACCTTCATTAAACGTAACCATATCGCTACACTTAGAGGCGCTTCTCTTCTCTTTTATACTCAGTTGTGACATGACACTACTTGTATATCAAAACATCGCGTGTATATTAAGTCAAAATTTATTACAAAATTTTGTTTGTCTTGCAAAACGCTCTCAAACCAAGTTACTCTCAAACCAAGGTTTTACTGTATTATCTTCAAAGAAAATAGCTGCCTGCTGTTGAATGGTTAAATAATGTTAGCAAGGAATAAACTATTACTGTTAAATTGCATCTTTTTTGTAAACACAGTAACATGTTAAAATGAACTTTGCACACAATACTTATTTTGTGTAATAAACACAATATGGTCATTAGAGGTATGCCAGAACCTGATGTTTTCTAAAAAGCCATTTTAATAATGAAAACCTCAAGAAAGAACAGAGGCCTGACTGAGAACTCCAAATGACTTTATAATACAGTATATACATATAACCACTAACAGTACAGGGACCCAAAAGTACACACAGAACTAGGTAACACTGTCTGTCTACTTAGCAGAATGTGTGGATTGTGACATGCCCGAGCAAATCAGCTTCTCCTGAGGCTTTGTTAACAAACACAAGCTTTATGTTGTGACTTGAAAAATCCAGCAAACTTGTTAGAGTGCTTACTAGTGTCATAATTATTCTCCGGTAGACTGACAGTGAATTTTCAACATGAAAACATAACTTTGGAACCTTTTCAGCATTCCATCTATTAATTTTGTTATTTCTAAGTACTTTCTTTATGCTTGCTTAAGGGCCTTTCGCACTACATCGCAGCTAGTTTCCCAAAGCAGCACTTCTAAAACGCACTATGCAGTTTTATAAAAACACATAGTCTGTTTTAAATCCGTTTCATTACAGCGCATATGCATTATACATGAATAGCTAGTTGTTAAGAACACTGTCGGGTGCCCACTCCTTAACGACCAGCTATTCATTGGTTGTTAAGGAGCTGGAACCTGCCAGCATCCTTAACAACCAGTGATATTGCCTCTCCTAGTACCTCTTGGTGGTAAGTATGCTCTAGCTCCTCTTGTGCAGGAGTGATGCTACCACTGGAAGGGGAAGGAGCTGGAGAGAGCGCAGGCGGGTCAGCCTGGAGCATAGGCTCTGAGAACGTGAGGGGAGCAGAGGAGAGGGAGAGTGGACTGAAGAAGCTGAATGGCTGCAGAACTCCCACGCTACTCCGGCAGCAGATAGGTGGGGCATTGTTTACATATCCGCTGAGTGTTAAGGCTCCATGCACACATGCATTTTTTTAAGCTCCTAGAAGCTGTTATTAGCATTTTTTTCCCTGCTCCAAGAAGCTAAATAGTGTTATCCTAGGTGTCCATGCACACTACTTTAGGCTATTAGCGTTTTATTGAGCTTCAGTGTCTAGGAGCAGAAAAAAAAATTGTTTTAGTACAGTTTTTGGAAGTGTTTTCCCAGCAGGAAAAAAAAACGCTAAACGCTCCTAGACACTACCAAACACTCCTTTTTTCCCGAGCAGTTTTTTTTTTTCTTCATGTACTGTAAAAACGCTAATAAAAGGCTAATGCTTCTAAAAGCTACTAAAATGCTACTAGAAGCCAGCACAAAACATTATCAACAGTTTTTTTTTGAGCTTATAAAAAACGCTAGTTTGCCTGGTGCTTTAAAGTAGTTGTAAACCCTTACATATACCCAGTGAAGTGACTACATAAGTTGTACCTATCTGAAGTCTTCTCTCCACTACATCTGTAGAAAATCCAGAATTTACAAAGCTTGTCTGAGTTGTCAGAAAAAAGGGGGTGGAGAGCTGAAATCACACTCCTCCCACACCCGCCTTCGTATAGTGCACCAAAGATGCTTCACGCAGGACTTTTTAAAATGCAGCGCAAACACACCACAGCAGTTTTAAAGGGATTTAAAGTACTTTTGAGGCTCTTTTGTCACGCTGGAAATGTGCCTTCTAGTGCATAGATGTGAAAGGACCCTAAGAATATCTTTTTTTTTTTTTTTTTACCTTGATTCAAAATATTTTCAAACTTTCTGGCATTTTTACCTTGTGTTTACCAATCTTATCCCCCTGTTCTATTGGCTTACATTAGTTTGGTTTACCTACAATTTTTTGTCTTTTATTTTTACACACACTATAGGGTATATTTATAAAGCAAAGCTTGGTTTAAATCGCATTCACTGCTTTAGGCCTCACTCACATGGGTGCTGAGGCCCATACACTGTGAATTGGCCATTAGTTTATGCGTCTGGAGTTGCCAGGTGCTGCATGAATACAGTCCATGTAAGTCAATAAGGACATAGCCGCTCATTCTACTTTGACAGGTATGTGTGTGGGCAGGAAATAGTGGTGACGTCAATACCCTTGTGAGAGTGCTAGGATGTTTTTTGTTTCCAATGCCTGTGATTACAGTCTTGTTGTAAGTAATAATTTATTGATTGCGCATTTTTAATCTGGACACTGCGCAATGAGTTTACTTTTTTTCTTATGCTCACTGATTCAATCGGCTTCCGAGGATATCCTGTGGCTACATCTTTGGCTCGTTTTCACCAATGATCCCCTGTTGGGAGGCTGGATAAGTCAAGCTGATCTGCACCTAATGTGAAGGGTAATAAAGCTCAGAGATGCGAGTATAGACCTTCATAGGTCTTTGGATCTGGTAAGGAGACAATTTTGCCTGATCTATTCAAGCACTGGATGTTGCACTTATTTTAAGGACTATTGCACTTTATCACTATGGACTTTATTGTTTATATTATTATTCATTATATGTAAAGGTTGATTCACATACTTAGACAGCGCAACACAATTTTCTATATGCAGCTGCATTCAGGTCTGCAAACATGTATGCCTGTGGAATTAGGACAAGCGGCTGTGTCTGTACAGCTGCTAGGTTTCTACAGACTTGCATGGGATTCCTGCATGCAGCACCTGGTGGCTCAAGCCACATAAACGGCTAAATAACACACTTCCTGTCCTAACGGGACAATGCTTACTTACTGTGTCTGTGAGTGTCGGTTCACACAGGGGCGACTTGTCAGGTGACCTAGCCGCTTGACAAGTCGCCTCCCGTTCTGTACTACGGAACCGTTCTAATAGGAGCGACGCAAGTCGCTCCGACTTAGAAAAAGGTTCCTGTAGCATTTCTGGGGCGACTTCAGGCGACTTGCATTGACTTCTATACAGAAGTCGTTTTGCAAGTCGCCGTGGAAGTCGTGTGCAGGTCGCCTCGGTGAGGCGACCTGCAAGTCGTGCCGCCCCTGTGTGAACCGGGGCTTAGGGTTGCCTTTAAACCCGAACACATATGAATTACACAGATTCTGAGTCTAATTGAACCACTTAAGGACTGCCCCACATACATTTACTGCAGCAAGGCAGGTCTGGGGTGCGCGTGCACCTCCAGAGAACCACTACTGCTGTGATTGGACACATCTGGAGCCAATCAGTGGGTCTGGAGGACGCGATGTCTGCTGGGAACCCGGCGATCATTCATAGAGAGGCAGAACGACGGTCTGCCTATGTAAACAAGGCAGATTGCTGTTCTGCTAGTAAGAAAGACAGAAACCTTGTGCTTCTGCTAAGCAGGAACACAGATCTCTGTTTTTCTTTAGTTAAGCCAACCCCCACACAGTTAGAAAACACTCTCTCCGGGAACACAGTTAACCCTTAAAAATAAAAACCGCAGAGGTGAGCAAATACCACCAAAAGAAAGCTTTATTTGTGGGCAAAAAAGGACGTCAATTGTATTTGGGTACAGTGTTGCACGACTGCGCAATTGTCAGTTAAATTGACGTAGTGCAGTATTGCAAAAAATGGCCTGGTCAGGAAGGGGGTAAAACCTTCCGGAGGGCAGAAGTGGTTAATGCAGCTAGAGCACCAAGTAAGTTTAATTACCACCTTAACCAGCCACAGAACCTGTGTAATTAATATGTGTTCAGTTTTAAAGGGATGAGGTGGCAACCCTAGTATCTGTACAGGTGTAATGTGTTAGGTCTCCTCATCTCTTTAACATACAAGTGAGGTGTTCTTTAGTCCACGGAGATATCTGGCAACATTCATTACTGACAAAGCTCACATGATTTCTGTCAGCATCAACAGTTATTTTTTCCACTTATTGAACAGACATAATAGAATGCTTTTAATAATATATCTAATAGACTAAAAGGAAGCAATGTCCATTGTTTGTTACACGCACTTCAAATCATGGATGTTTAGCTCTCCATCTGAGTCAGAATGCCCTTTTTATGCCTTAAAATATGAGCTGATTTTTTGTTACTTATGCCTATTTCCCTGAACGCCGCAGCATTTCAGATTTTAAACAACAGAGCAAGCAGTGGAATTACTACTTTAACTACAAGCCTTGTGGGCGCTATGGGTTTCAGTGCATGACTCCTCCAATTCACTCTACTGCCAAAATTGTTCTCCCTAACCACTCAAACAAGCAGCGACTGCAGCTCTGTGCTGACTGAAGGAGTGCTCTGTCATCAGTGTGTGCATAACTCAAGCCTGTGCAGGCCCAGCTGTTGTTTTGTGAGGGGCGATGGTTTCTAGAGCTATGGGATTCACACTGGAATTGTTTAGTCCTAAAAACCGTAGCAAGCAGTCAGATGTCAAACAATCCTAGTAACTTTGATTTCATGCTAATGAATGATTTAACTTGTTGTTGACACAGTACTCAAAGTGCCAACACACTGAAATCAATGTGATGCAAATTAAGTGGATAACATGAGATTAACCACTTCAATAACGGGCACTTTCCCCCCTTCCTGCCCTAGCTAATTTTCAGTACTGTCACTTCTTAAATGACAATTGCGCGGTCATGCTACACTATACCCAAATAAAATTTTTATAATTTTGTTCCCACAAATAGAGCTTTCTTTTGGTGGTATTTGATCACCTCTGCGGTTTTTATTTTTTGCTAAACAAATAAAAAAATAACGAACATTTGGAAAAAAAACAAAAACAACTTTTCTTTGTTTCTGCTATAAAATTTTGTAAATAAGTAAGTTTTTTCCTTCACTGATGAGGCTGCACTGACAGGCACTGATAAGGCGGCACTGATGGGAACCGATAGGTGGCCCTAATATGCAGCACTGATGGACATTGATAGGCGGCACTGATAGACGACACTGATAGGCATCACTGATGGCACTGGCAGACATTGCTGACGGGCACCGATTGGCATATCCCTGGTGGTCCAGAGTGGAATATCTGGTGGGCGTCCTTTGTGGGCATCCCTGGTGGTGCTGGGCAGGCATCCGCTGGGGGGGCTGCGCTGATAAACAATCAGCACACATCTGATAAGGTGGCACCGATGAGGTGGCACCAATGAGCGGGCACTGACGGGCACTGAAATGCCGCACTGAAAGGCGCCTCTGATGGGTGGAACTGATATGCAGCACTGATGGGCATTGATAGGCGGCACTGATGGGCACTCATGGGTGGCACTGATAGGCAAAACTGATGGGCACTGAAAGGCTGCAAAGATGGGTTCTTATGGGTGGCACTGATGGTCACTGATAGGCGGCACTGTTTCATGGCACTGATATGCGGCACTGATAGGCATCCCCGGTGGCACTGGCAGGCATTGGAGTGGGCACTGATTGGCAGCTGCCTGGGCATTGGATTGGCAGCTGCCTGGGCACAGATTGGTATTTCCCTGGGGGTTTAGGGGGCATACCTGGTGGTCCAGTGTGAATGGCCATCCTGGTGGTCCTGGGCGGCTTCACTGGTGGTCCTGGGTGGGATCCGAGGGGGGGGCTGTGCTGATAAACAATCAGCACAGACCCCCCCTGTCAGGAGAGCAGCCTATCGGCTCTCCTCTACTGGCATCTGTCAGACGTGAGTGAGAAAAAGCCGATCACTGGCTCTTCCTATTTACATCGTGATCAGCTGTGATTGGACACGGCTGATCACGTGCTAAGGGTCTCCGTCAGATTCTTTACCTGGATCGGAGTTGCAGTGTGTCAGACTGACACACCGCAACAACAATTGCCATGATGCGCGCCCCTGGGGGCGTGCAGCGGCTTAATATCCTGATCACGACATATGACGTCCGGTCAGGATATTAAAACCACTTTGCCGCTGTCATTTTGCTATATGGCGGGCGGCAAGTGGTTAAATTGCCTCCAGCACTGCTCCTGTTTCTTTTAGCTGGAGACCACCATTTTGTTGAAGCCCAGAGCAGTTACTTCCTTATTGGAAACTCACCCCCACCTCTTGGTCTCAATAATTATATTATACTTTCCGTAATCAAAATGTGTGCATTTCCAGCCTTGATTAGATCTCTTGGCTCAGTTAAGCCGGCCATACATGGATCGAAATTTGGCTGGTTCAGCAGGGCTCAATTTGATCCATGTATGGGCAGACTGGTTGTATCCCAAAAGGAACTCCGTTGAAAGTCCGTAACTCCGTCGAAAGTTCGTCGGAAAGACCGTCGGACGTTTTATGCTGAAAAGTCCGCCCGTGTGTACACGTTTTTAAAGTCCATCTAACACCACCCTCTCCACTGACTGGCAATGTTTCTGTCCAAGGGAGACTAAGCTGCTCCTCCGTAGATATAGTGGAGGAGTGAATGTAGCCAACCTAGGACAGAAGGTGTAATATTAGCTGATCACCATTTCAAAATAAAAGGTATAAAAGCTTGAAAAAGTAAATGCAACCAACGCATCCAATAATTGGTAAACTACAATATATTACATTTTTGTTTGGGTTTAGATATGCGTCAAATCTTGAAGTGCTTTATGTGATTCTTCCAGATCTGTGCAGAAACTCTGCCTCTGTCCAGGAGCTTCTTGCAATTTGGACCCATCACTACTGCTTCGTTTCCTTTCCCCTCCTGTAGTTTTTTGGCAGGCAGCCTGTAATGGGTGGGCTTGCTGAGTTCTCCCTGCAGCCCCCCGCTCTGCACAGGCTAGCGCAGTGATGATGTCACTGCTACTTTTTAATACCTGGGATTGAAAGGCATTTTGTGCACACAAAATTGATTTACTGTATATCCTTTGTGGCTATTAGGAATATCGTTAAATGAAAGCTTTGTGCCTCAAGTTCAGCTTTAAATATCAAGCTCACAAGCCATTAAAATGTCCTTTGTAGCAGAGGTCGCAGCCTATTTCAGAGGCACTTGAAGTAAAATTTCCTAGATTACAACCAAAAAAGAACACGAAGATCTGACCCCATTGTGCCACCTTATACTTCCAATATTGTCCTAAGTATAGCGATACAATCTGTATTTGCTGTAGAGAAAAAAAACACTGTCTAACATTTTCATCTGGAACATATTAATACGATATGGCAGCATCTGCAGAACCAACAGCTGATATACAATGGGGTTGTGAAAGACAGAAACCAGATGTGTAGCTTAAACATACACAGTGGTGAATTCTTATAATGCTAACTAGCTCAAAGGACAATGTGAATTCATCCCAAATATCCACAAATTTATGATAGATCCCTGAAAGCAAAGGGGCACAACACATTATTTAGGGCTTGAATCCCATTTTGAATCTTTGAACCCAAATTTGTTTATCACTTGCACACAGTGGTTTACAACTCTTACAATCCAACATCTTATAACTCCTTAGGGAGTATTATATTGCTGCTGCAGGCAAAGCTTCTGACATTACACCTAATACGAACTGCCTATCTGTGTTTAGTTATGCAAGTAACAGGTGGTGACATGGTCTTTTTAAAATACATTGACGACGTGTGAGAAAACGCTGCAGGGAAACAATGAAGGGTGCATAGGCAATAAGATTATTCTCACAAATAACCACCAAAATGTTTTATAGGGACAACACAGCTCTTTCGGGCACTGTAATAAATTAGCCTTCCTCCCTGTTGGGATAAAAAGGGTTTTCCTTGGGTATACTTTTAAGGCTTCATGTACACGGGATCTTTTGAAACCTCTCCTGAACGAGAACCTAACTTGACAGATAGTAACCGACATTTAAAAACATCCCTTGTGCCACATTTACATGCCGTGCTTAGCCGCGTTTGCGAATAGAAGTGGTTTTTACATTGTAAATGGTCAGAAATGTATCTCCTAAAAACGCATATAAATGAAATGTGGCTAAAAGCGAGTTACCGCGTTTACAAGTTGTTACAGGCACTTGGCATTTCAAATGCCTCTGACCATCTGACCTGATTGCATTTTTTTTCCTTTCCAAAGAAATGCTTCTAACCTCAACTGCCTGAAAACTACTATAAACGACCCTGTGTACATGTACTGATATGATACCATAGAGGAGAGTTCAGAGGCAGCTGAAAAAAACGCCCAACTGCTCCTAAACATCCATTTACCAGCAGCAGTGTACATGAGGCCTTAATCACAGCCAAATATTTGTTAGTATTCATTTATATAGTGTAGCAATATGATATTTCCCAGTGATTGACAGAAAACACTGTACAATCCTTGATCAGGTGAAAGGACTATAAGGTTGAGACAACAATCACACACACTGGTCATATAGCACCCTATGTAAAGGTGAATGGACTATAAGGTTGCGACAACAATCACACACACACTGGTCATATAGCACCCTATGTAAAATTTACCTTGCTTCTACCTCAAAAAAAAAAAAAAAAAGTTAAATTCCCCTAATTTTCCCCACTTTTGCTGTCAATAAAGAGGTTCTGGGCATGGACCTCAGCTCTGACAGATTTTCTTAGATTTTACACAAGTTCCCATCATGATGCTGTGAAATTGTGCTAGACTGGAAATCTCTTTACTCTCTCTTAAGCCACCTCCCCACCTGTTAAGCAGTGACTGAGTGCCAGTTTTTATTTTATTTATTACAGGCACTTATATAGTGCTGTCAATCATATATTGTACATTCATATCAGTCACTGCTCTCAAGGAGCTTACAATCTAAGGTCCCTAACTCACATTCACACACTAGGGCAAATTTAGAAAGGAGTAAATTAACCTACCAGCATGTCTTTGGAGAGTTGGAGGAAACCCAGGCAGGCACAGGAAGAACATGCAAACTCCAGGCAGGTAGTGCCATGGTTGGGATTTGAACCAACGACTCTAGTTCTGCTAGGGAAAAGTGCTAACTTCCTTTGCTGCAGGGTAAAACTGTACTCAAAAAGGGAAGAGTACAGCACACTACAAGTTTTTGATTGCCCTCATCAACTTTAAAGCTAGCAAGGCTACATTAACAAAGCAGAGAAGATGAGTGCAGGAGAGCAGAGAGAGAGAGGGCTAGAAGAGCAAGTGACTTTGGAATAAGAAGAGGCTTACACAAGATGTGTCAACTCTATATGAGAATGTTATATTAAATCTAAAGTATATATGACTTATGTGGGTGCAGAGGGTCACCATAAAAAAAAAAACTGTTTGCATCAAGGGGTGCACATCCATTCCTGTATGTAAACGCTCAGATGTACAGCCTATCATTTATTTGTACTGGAGGCTGTAAGCTACACATGTGACTGCAGGGTGCAGAAATACAATTGTTTTGTTACAGCGTACCACGCTCTGTGCCCCCCCATAATGTGTAATTTATATCTAAAGTCCAAACTTTTTTTTTAATAATACATTTTTCTACTAGCGATCAGGCACTATTCCTCTCACTGATTTCAAAGATGGGTACAATGACAGGACAATTTTCCTCCTCCCACATGTGCTAGGACATTTTAAACTCCACCTGACCACCGAACCTGCGACACTGCTTGAGCACTGTTACCAGGGTATTTTCCACTCCCATGAGTCGGTGTCTGAACAGTCAACTGACCCTTAGTTTAGAAAGCCTGAGGACCCCTGATCTAGAGTCTAAAAAACGGTATGATCCAGCACCATTCTGGACCAAAGTTTATCTATAGTTTGGGCAAACTAAATGGTTGCTTTAAACCCTTTTAATTAATAAAAAAAAATGATGTCAGTTGTATATATTTGCACATATAGTATACAGTGAGGGAAAAAATTATTTGATCCCCTGCTGATTTTGAATGTTTGCTCACTGACAAAGAAACGATTAGTCTATAATTTTAATGATAGGTAGAGACAGAATAATCAACAAAAATATCCAGAAAAATGCATTTCAAAAAAGTAATAAATTAATTTGCATTTTAATGAGTGAAATAAGTATTGGCCCCTTCGCAAAACATGACTTAGCACTTGGTGGCAAAACCCTTATTGGCAATCACAGAGGTCAGACGTTTCTTGTAGTTGGCCACCAGGTTTGCACACATCTCAGGAGGAATTTTGTCCCACTCCTCTTTGCAGATCCTCTCCAAGTCATTAAGGTTTAGAAGCTGAAGGTTTGTAACTCGAACCTTCGGCTCCCTCCACGTATTTTCAATGGGATTAAGGTCTGGAGACTGGATAGGCCACTCCAGGATCTTAATGTGCTTCTTCTTGAGCCACTCCTTTGTTGCTTGGCTGTGTGTTTTGGGTCATTGTCATACTGGAAGACCCATCCAACAACACATCTTCAGTGTTCTGACTGAGGGAAGAAAGTTCTCACCTAAGATTTTGCAATACATGGCCCCATCCATTGGCCCCTCAATGCCACAAAGTCGGTGTTTAGCAGAAAAACACCCCCAAAGCATAATGTTTCCACCTCCATGTTTGACAGTGGGGATGGTGTTCTTGGGGTCATAGGCAGCATTCCTCCTCCTCCAAACACAGCGAGTTGAATTGATGCCAAAGAGCTTGATTTTGGTCTCATCTGACCACAACATTTTAGACAGGCCTATACCTGTGCTTTCTTGAGCAGGGGGACCTTGCGGGTGCGGCAGGATTTCAGTCCTTCAAGGCGTAGTGTGTTACCAATTGTTTTCTAGGTAACTATGGTCCCAGCTGCCTTGAGATCACTAACAAGATTCTCCCATGTAGTTCTGGGCTGATTCCTCACCATTCTCATGATCATTGAAACTCCACGAGGTGAGATCTTGCATGGAGCTCCAGACTGAGGGAGATTGACAGTTATTTTGTGTTTCTTCCATTTGTAAATAATCTCACCAACTGTTGTCACCCTCTCACTAAGCTGCTTGCCTATGGTCTTATAGCCGATTCCAGCCTTGTGTAGGTCTACAATCTTGTCCCTGACATCCTTTGGTCTTTGCCATGGTGAAGAGATTGGAATCTGATTGATTGATTGATTGCTTCTGTGGACAGGTGTCTTTTATACAGATAACAAGCTGAGATTAGGAGCACTTCCTTTAAGAGAGTCCTCCTAATCTCAGCTCATTACCTGTATAAAAGACACCTGGGAGCCAGAAATCTTGCCAATTGATGGGGATAAAATACCTATTTTACGCCTTAAAATGCAAATCAGTTTATAACTTTATTGAAATGCATTTTCTGGATATTCTGTTGTTCTTCTGTCTCTCACTGTTAAAATAAACCTACCATTAAAATTATAGAGTGATTTTTTCTTTGTCAGCGGGCAAATGTACTAAATCAGCAGGGGATCAAATACTTTTTTCCCTCACTGTATGTGTAAAGTGTCAGAAAAATAAACCCATTAATAGCACTGTGGTGATTTAACGTGTTGACTTCCCATGTACCATTTGCAAAAGTATGTAACTTTGAAAAATCTGTTTTTATTATACAGCAAATTGGAAGCTGGCTTAGCCTCCCTTGCTGTTTAGTGTGGTCTAACTGCTGTTGAGTTAGATTTCAGCAGTTTAAAATAATTCAAAATATAAGTCTCTGCCTAGTTGCTATGAGTTACCTCACACATAATTCTGTTTTACCCAACAGGCTTTATATGAAAGTATTAAAGAGGCTAAAAATAAATAAATACCTCAGTATCCCAGGGAGCCGAATCTAATTTAGGTTTCGGCATCATCAGCAAGCACTCCATCTAGCAGACATCAGATAAATGACAATATTTACTGGGCAATGAGGGAAGGTGCCAGATTCAATACTGTCTGCGGACTTCGTGCCAAAGGTAAAAATAAAATCAACACGAGTAATTATTGCAGTGTGCAACCAAAGTACACAATCAAGGCTCCAACAGGGATTCTGTGGCTTACTGGGGGGCAGAAAACAGAATTCAGCACAACACATTTCCCTCTTCAGAGAATTACAAATACCGATGTTCTTCAGTTACAGTAGCAATTCTGTAGTTGTGCAGATACTTCTAAATATATTCTTACCAGTTGAATTTGTGGAACACAGACATGAGAGAAAAGCTAGGTTCTCAGAACTGCAACTGTACTTACCACTTTACCGTCACATCTGAGTATTTTGTTCCTTTGAAACTCCAAAATCCCATGGTTTTCAATTGTACCTGTTTACACCTAGGTATGGTGTTGCTTGAAGCTCAAAAAAGTACATGAGCTTCTTTTGAGCTACAAGCTATGAAATGATTGTAAAGCTTTGATTTCTTTAACTAACATAATAAGCATATTTTACTTACCTGCTCTGTGCAATTATCGGCCCCAAACCTCCTCTTCTCAGGTCCCCCGCCGGCTCTCTCAGCTCCTCTTCTTCTCGGTGTGCCACCATAGGAATCTGCTTCTTATGGGGACACTCCTGAAGGCTTCCTTCTGAGCTGGGCTATGTGTGGCAATAGAGCTTGGCCTCGCCCCTTCAGACAGGATTTGATTGACAGCAGTGGCAGCCAATGTTTCCCACTGCTCTCACCTAGTCTTGTTTGGAGAGGAAGCGAGAGCAGTACTGCTGCACTCGAGCGTAGCCCTGGAGGTGGGGGGTGATATAACCAATGGGACAGTTTTTACCTTAATGCAGGGTAAAAAAATGTGCATCCATTATTTTCTTTTTCTTAGGAGCCTGTAAAGCTTTGCACCCGCCATCAGCAGATCACAAGTGCAATGCCAGGCTCCAGCAGACTTCAGTAGAGTCAGTATGAACTACTATAGCGCTCACCTGTGCCCTCGTTGTTCATTGAGAACTACAAGTTGTCAGTTGCAATAGCGGTAGTTGTAGTTAATGTTGAAGTCATGTTGGAACAGGAAGGGGCCATCCCCCAAAGAAAAGTTGGGAGCATAAAATTGTCCAAAATGTCTTGGTATGCTAACAACTTAAAGTGGTTGTAAAGCCACTTCTTTCAAATCCTCCCATCCCCTCTATACTAACATAACAAGTGTCCCTGTCCCTGTGTATTGTAAAAAAATCTGCCGGATTGTACCTATATAAGCTTGGCTCCCTGGCACTCAGCTGATTTGTCAGCTCTCTTCTCTCTCGGCTCACAATTCCAGTGGGTGGGGGCCGAGCCCTCCCACTGACGTCAGCCGGGGAGGAGGGGGAGAGAGGAAGCCGACAGTCAGCTGAGCGCCTAGAGCCACGGCCCTATAGGTACAGATTGGCAGATTTTTTACAATACACAGGCACAGGGACACTTATTACTATAGTACAGAGAGGATAGGAGGATTTAGCTGCAGATATGAGAGCAGACGGGGGGGAACGATGAGGACAGAGGAGACACAGGAGAGCAGGGCAGCATATGACGGAGGCACATACGCTGACAACGGTGTCAGGGCTCAGCAGCCTTGATATATCGGCATCAGAGTACAAGGTACAGCCAGGCAGGATCGGCCAGGTATTTCAGGTATTACAGAGGGCCAAATTACACAGCACAAGCACTGTGCTATATAACATGCTTTAAGGAAACAGGATCTGTTTGTTTGTTTGGGTTAACAAACGCTTTAAGGGTTCCCTTCAGTGGAACTAAGGGGCCAAGCCCAATCCCTGAAAAACAACCCCACACCATAATCCCTCCTCCACCAAATGATTTGGACCAGTGCACAAAACAAGGTCCATAAAGATGTAGATGAGTGAGTTTGGGGTCAAGGAACTTGACTGACCTGCACAGAGTCCTGACCTTAACCCGATAGAACACCTTTGGGATGAATTAGAGTGGAGACTGCGAGCCAGGCCTTCCCGTCCACATCAGTGCCTGACCTCACAAATGCGCTTCTGGAAGAATGGTCAAATATTCCCATAGACACACTCCTAAACCTTGTGGACAGCCTTCCCAGAAGAGTGGACCAACTCAATATTGAACCCCATAGACTAAGACTGGGATACCATTAAAGTTCTTGTGCATGTAAAGGCAGGCATCCCAATACTTTTGACAATATATTGTGTATAATGTGTATATATATATATATATATATATATATATATATAGAGAGAGAGAGAGAGAGAGAGAGAGAGAGAGAGAGAGAGAGAGAGAGAGAGAGAGCGCGAGAGAGAGAGAGAGCGCGCGTGAGAGAGAGCACGAGAGAGCGAGACAGAGCGCGAGAGAGAGAGCGCGCGAGAGAGAGAGAGAGCGCGCGCGAGAGAGAGAGAGCGCGCGAGAGACTCCCCTCACCTCATAAAACAAGGTCTGTGAGGTGTGGACTTTGTCCCTTAAGAAAGATTTCATGTACCCTGTCAAGTTAGGTTTGATAATGTCAAGTTTGTAAATTGTTAATATTGCCACTGCTTTCTGCCATTGTTACTGGTATTTGCTCTGCTGGGTACGTTGCTCACATAAACATATTTTCTTTCAGTCTTGGTGTGTCAGAGAATGTGGTATTGTTGACCCCGGGAACAGGGGACACGAACAGCAGCGACTCCTTTGTCTGCAAGCTCCACTAGTGACCATATTTATATATTAAAAAAATCTAGAGCACAGAGCCCAAATTATTTAGTAGTCAGCACAGAATACTGTATTACCCCTACAATACTGATACTATACATCTGACTGAGAACTGTCTACCTTTATGTGATAAAGATGAGCTATTAAGATAAAAAGAGGTGAAGTGGAAAGTGAGAAAGATCTCTGGATTTCACATGCCAACAGATATTTATCATCTATGACATTACAGAAATTAGATATTTGTCTGGCTGGTTGGAAAACAAGAGGTGTTATTATGAGTGTAACTAAATCCAAAGGAGCCTTTTGCAACCTAATCCTTTGCTTGAACACAAATTAATAGTTGGAAGTTCAGCGTGCAAGCAGGAACAAATATAGGGGTAGATTTAGTGAAACTGGTGCACTCAGAATCTGGTGCAACTGTGCATGGTAGCCAATCAGCTTCTAACCTCAACTTGTTCAATTAAGTTTTGGCAATAAAACCAGGAAGCTGATTGGTTTCTATGCAGAAGTGAGCCTGATTTTGCACTCCAGCTTTAGTAAATAAGCCCCACTGTCTACACCATCAGTGGAGGCAAAGTAGTAAATACAAAATATTCTTAGAATGTGTACATTTATCAGCATTGTGTGATAGAGCTTAAATGAGTGAAAATTGAATGGGGAACACATTACATATATATATATACACACATACATATACACACACACAGGAAGTCCCCGAGTTACGAACACAATAGGGATTGTAGGTTTGTTTGTTCATAAGTCGAAGTTGTTCGTAAGTCGCAACACTGCATTTGTAAGTGTAACTTCCGGTCGGAACACTGCATTCATAAGTGTAACGTCTGCCTGTGCATGGATGTGGGATGTTCCGGGCGCTTGTTATGTTATCTGGGGCTCTTCTGGCCATGCAGTACATGTAGTACTGCAGTATGGGATGTGTTTGGAGGTATCCAGGACCAGCGTGGAGCACAAGTGGCCAGCATTTGAGGCCGTTTGTAAGTAGGAGTCCTTCGTAACTCAGGGACTGCCTGTATTAGTATTTGGTTGTCATGGTCATTATTAAACAAATAAACCGTTTACAAATTTAGTAGCTCAAGCTGAAATTAAAGTACCACTCCCTGAAATCAGAGTGATGGTTCCATTAAGGGTTTCATTCAAACCAGGCAAGTCCAAAAGAAGGCAACTATCACAGTTCTAGCTCCTTAGCTAACTCACAGTGCTCTGGACATCATTCTCCTTGTTCAAAAATGTTTATTTGTTAAAGCTATACATATAGTAAAAATCAGATATAAAACATAGGTATAAATACTATGGTCTATTTATCAATGTTTTTTTTTTATGGAAAATGTGTGAACCTTGAGTGAAAAGTAGAACCCAACAAGTCGAACTAATACTAGGAGGTCAAGCATTTGGGCAGAAGAGACTTTGCATGTATCTTTTGCCAAAAAAAAAATACAAAATTATTTCCCTGTCTCCTATTTTTTTTTATAATGTGCATTGCCTGCAACCCATGTGTAGCATAGCGTAGACACCTATTTCCTGCATTTGTACAACCCCTGGCAAAAATTATGGAATCACCAGTCCCTGAGGATGTTCCTTCAGTTGTTTATTGTTGTAGAAAAAAAAGCAGATCACAGACATGGCCAAAAACTAAAGGCGTTTCAAATGGCAACTTTCTGGCTTTAAGAAACACTAAAAGAAATCAAGAAACATAATTGTGGTGGCCAGTAACAGTTAGATTTATAGAACAAGCACAGGGAATAAATTATGGAATCACTCAATTCTGATGAAAAAATTATGGAATCACCCTGTAAATTTTCATTACAAACACTAACACCTGCATCAGATTAAATCTGCTGGTTAGTATGTAGGTAAAAAGGAGTGATCACACCTTGGAGAGCTGTTGCAACAAGTGGACTGACATGAAGCATGGCTCCAACACCAGAGATGTCAATTGAAAAAAAGGAGAGGATTATCAAACTCCTTAAAGAGGGTAAATCATCTCGCAGTGTTGCACATGATGTTGGTTGTTCACAGTCGGCTGTGTCTAAAACATGGACCAAATACAAACAACATGGGAAGGTGGTTAAAGGCAAGCATACTGGTAGACCAAGGAAGACTTCAAAGCGTCAAGACAGAAATCCAATCATCCACAGTCCACGATTGCCTTTGCTTAGCCCATTGTAACCTTGTTTTTTTGTGTTTAGGTATTAGAGATGGCTTTCTTTTAGCTTTTCTGTATGTAAATCCCATTTCCTTTAGGCGGTTTCTTACAGTTCGGTCACAGATGTTGACTCCAGTTTCCTCCCATTTGTTCCTCATTTGTTTTGTTGAACATTTTCTGTTTTCAAGGCATATTGCTTTAAGTTTTCTGTCTTGACGCTTTGATGTCTTCCTTGGTCTACCAGTATGCTTTGCCTTTAACCACCTTCCCATGTTGTTTGTATTTGGTCCATGTTTTAGACACAGCCGACTGTGAACAACCAACATCTTGTGCAACACTGTGAGATGATTTACCCTCTTTAAGGAGTTTGATAATCCTCTCCTTTTTTTCAATTGACATCTCTGGTGTTGGAGCCATGCTTCATGTCAGTCCACTTGTTGCAACAGCTCTCCAAGGTGTGATCACTCCTTTTTACCTACATACTAACAAGCAGATTTAATCTGATGCAGGTGTTAGTGTTTGTAATGAAAATTTACAGGGTGATTCCATAATTTTTTTCCTCAGAATTGAGTGATTCCATAATTTATTCCCTGTGCTTGTTCTATAAATCTAACTGTTACTGGCCACCACAATTATTTTTCTTGATTTCTTTTAGTGTTTCTTAAAGCCAGAAAGTTGCCATTTGAAATGCCTTTTAGTTTCTGGCTGTGATCTGCTTTTTTTCTACAACAATAAACAACTGAAGGAACATCCTCAGGGACTGGTGATTCCATAATTTTTGCCAGGGGTTGTAAGATGCGGAGAATGGAGTCAAGTTCTAGGATGATGTAACTCCAGCAAGCATGCATAGGCTTTACATCATTAGTGGCTGCTCGAAGATTGAAGATAAAAATTGTCACATGCAAGAAAACTTCCAGAGAAGATGACAGTAGTGGTAAAGGATTTGGCAGCGCTGGAAGAGGGTAAACCTGAAAACAGTGATTAACGGAAACAAAGACATTTTCCATACACACAGGACACTTTACAGTATAGAGCAGCACTATGCCCCCCCGCATGCTGGTAACATCTACTGTGATATTCAGAAGGAGACCGTTTGTTATTTGCACTGAATTTGAATTTTCTAGCTTATGTAACGTTGCATCTAGTCCTAAAACAATTATGTGCAAAGAGATTGTTTTAGCCATTCTAAATATGTCTGAACATCTGTTTTTCTATTACACACTCCTCTTTGTTTTAAAAGACTGCTTTGACAAGGATAATCATCTGCCTCTGCTGCACTAATGATCAGCATTTCTGGAAGACGACCTTAGTTCTTTTAGGATGATTTTATACTTAAAGGCGCACTAAACAAAAACACTGTGGGGTTGATTTACTAAAGGCAAATCCACTTTACATTATAAATGCACTATAAGTGTTCTGAAAGTGCACTTGGAAGTGCAGTCACTGTAGATCTGAGGGGAAGCTCTGCTGATTTTATCATCCAATCATATGCAAGCTAAAATGCTGTTTTTTTATTTTTCTTGCATGTCCCCCTCAGATCTACAGCGACTGAACTTCCAAGTGCACTTTCAGAGCACTTATAAGTGGACTTGTAGTGCAAAGTGGATTTGCCTTTAGTAAATAACCCCGAGTGTATGCAGCAAGCCCACTAAAGTAGCAAGTCATATTTTAATGGTGTATGCATATGGCCACCATGCGTTTGTTCTTTTATTTATTGAAACAGAAGAAAAATAAATGTGATTTTGCAAATTATTCCAAACCAAATAATTTTATGGAGAATAAAAAAAGTCAGGTCAGCCATATAGCTTAAAAAAACCCCCCAAAAACATAGTGGGGGAACTTAATAAAATGCTGCGTCAATTTTCTGGCATTAATAAAATAGCTACAGTAAGAATCAGTTCACACCAGAACGTGGTGTGGGAAAGGCACGTTCCATGCATACTTCTTGTACTACATTCAAATGCACTCCCAATGCGATCTGCATGTTGGTGCCAATGTATTGTTAATGGCACCATCAAACGCAGTGCATTTGCGGGTACCAAATTGCACAGTACAGCAGTACCATGAGGTTTGGTGTAGCCTATTCATATGAATGGGCTGAGAAAAGGCACTGTATGGGAACGTGTGGGTTTGAACCTACGCATTCCTGTGTGATCCTGGTGTGAACCAGACCCAAGATCAACTTTTTTTGGCATACAGAGACAGATTTTGTAAAAGTGTCTCTTATGCATTCCAAAAGTGGCGCAGCATGCACCAAATTCAAGTACAAGTTCTAGACAGGTACATGGCTTGGGTGCACACTACACCACTTTTAGAATGCATGCGAGACACTTTAACATAATCTATCTGCTCCAGTCTTAAAGTGGTTCTAGAGGCTCAGGGTTTTTTAACCTTCTTGCATTCTATCCATGAAGTTAAAAACCTTCCCTGTGCAGCAACCTCCCCCCCCCCCCAATACTTACCTGAGCCCCATCATGATCCAGAGATGTGCACAAGAGCCTCAGCTCTCTGAGGACTCTCTCTCCTCATTGGCTGAGACAGCAGCGGATGCAATTAAGGAGAAAGAGGGGGCGGGGCCGAGCCATGGCTCTGTGTGTGAATGGACACTCAGAGCAGTGGCTGGGGAGTGAGCCTGCTTGGATGCATGCAGGGGGGAGGAGCCGAGGGCGGCGGTGGGGGACCTGAGAAGAAGAGGATCAGGGTTGCGCAGAGCAAAACCACTGCACAGAACAGGCAAGTATAACATGTTTGTTATTAAATAAAAAAAAAAAAAAACTGCCTTTAATATCACTCAATGAATACCAAGAAATGTGTCCTGGATGCACAGTTTTCAACACAACAGTGAGTGTCTTAGGTTCACTTCTAATATTTGTATGTGGGCCAGATGTTATAAACTTAATGTGCGAATAAATAAATGTAATACCTATTTCCTAAAAACCTGCAGTCTTTACCCTATTGCCATAAAGCACCCTTCACCTTTATGGAAGCAGCACCAGTTCAGATGTGACATATTTTTCATGCTTGTATTTGAACTCAGATGCAAATATTTACACTAATGAACGCCAAGGTTTTCTCAGCAGCCAGTCTGCATTAATGGTTTGTGCGCAGTACTTATTGAAACCATTTCCCTTTACATTAATACACAATGGCATCCCCAATGCCATACCTAGGTGCCAAATGTTATTTCAGGCTACTTTTCCACTTAAGTGTTCTAAGCACTTGACAGAAATTTAACCTGGGACCTTGCACACAGATACTTTTTAGTAACAGTGATTTAGGCAGCTGCTGTCATCGCACATTAACAATCAAATTCAGCATCAAGCTTCAATTACAGGGAAATCACCATGTGCAAAGGGCGGGGGGGGGAGAAGTATTAAGTGCAGTAACCAATAGCAACCAGATTCTAACTTATTTGTGAATGATTTATGCAAGCTAAAAGCTAAATTCAGAGATAACACGAATACACATGAACAGTTTTACCTGCATTTGTAATTGTGTTAAGTCTTTTTATCCAGGCACTCTTGCCAGATATCACAGGTAGCTTCAGGTTTATATACTACAGTTAAAGACTAAAGCCATAGATTTATCCCTTTCATGACTAAGCCTATTTTTGAAATTTGGTGTTTACAAGTTAAAATCTTTTTTTTTTTTGCTAGAAAATTACTAATTAGAAATTAGAGCCCCCAAACATTATATATATATTTTTAGCAGAGAATCTAGAGAATAAAATGGCGACTGTTGCAATATTTTATGTCATGCGGTATTTATGCAGTGGTGTTTTAATCGCAACTTTTTGGGAAAAGGGACACTTTCATGAATTTTAAAAAAACCAAACAGGAAAGTTAGCCCAATTTTTTGTATAATGTGAAAGATGATGTTACGCCGAGTAAACAGATACCAAACATGTCATGCTTTATAATTGCACGCACTCGTGGAATGGCGACAAACTACGGTACCTAAAAATCTCCATAGGCGACGCTTTCATTTTTTTTTACGGTTACCAGGTTAGAGTTACAGAGGAGGTCTAGTGCTAGAATTATTGCTCTCGCTCTGAAGATCGCGGCAATACCCCACATGTGTGATTTGAACATTGTTTACATATGCGGGTGCGACTTCCGTATGTGTTTTCTTTGCTGCGCAAGCTTGCGGGGATGGGGGCGCTTTAAAAATTTTTTTTTCCTTATTTTTATATTTATAAATTGTGTTTTAAAAAAAATTTTTTTTGATCACTTTTATCGCTGTCACAAGGAATGTAAACATCCCTTGTGACAGTAATAGGTGGTGACAGGTACTCTTTATGGAGGGATCGGTGGTCTAAAAGACCTCCAATCCCTCCTTTACACTTCAAAGTATTCATATCGCCGAAAACGGCGATTCTGAATACTGTATATTTTTTTAAAACCGGTGCCATTGGCAGCCGAGTAAATGGGAAGTGACGTCATGACGTCGCTTCTGCGTTTACGATTAGGAGGCTGGAACGAAGCCGCTCACGGCTTAGTTCCGGGGCGGCCGATTGGTCATTCCATCGGGAGGCCTGGTAAGAGCGGCGGGAGGGGGGAAGTCCCTGCAGCTGCGAGCATCATCCCGGTATAACCCCTGAAAGCCGAGTACGCACATCTGCGCACGCTCGGCAGGAAGGGGTTAACCGTTTCAAAACGGTTATAAAGCAAAAAAAAAAAAAAAAAAAATAGAAAAAAAAGTGTCCATAGAAAGAGTCCTCCTTAAAGACTCTCTATTCAAAAAAGTACAACCCTTTTTCGTCATTCTGGCTATACATGTTGGGCATGGCCTGTGTATGACATCATCATGTGTTAGCATGGATCTGTGCCGCTTGCTGGTCCGATTCAGTGTCTCTCTGAGCTCCCCAAGCTATCAGCATGCTATATGTTTTTTACAGTAATACCTTGGATTACGAGCATAATTCATTCCAGAAGCATGCTTGTAAACCAAAGCACTCGTATATCAAAGAGAGTTTCCCCATAGGAAATAATGGAAACTCAGATAATCCCTTCCACAGCCACTGCTGGTCTATGCAGCATTGTATGTGGCCAGAGGTGCGGGGGCACTGGTGTATGCAGTACTGCATATGGCCAGAGGTGCGGGAGCACTGGTGTATACAGTACTGCATATGGCCAGAGGTGCGGGAGCACTGGTGTATACAGTACTGCATATGGCCAGAGGTGCGGGGGCGCCGGTGACAGTCGGAGACACTCGAAAATGGAGTGTTTCCGAGTGTCTCCGAGTTCTCCACGAAGTGCTGGGAGCCACCAGTGCCTCCGGAAATGCACACGCCAGCGGCTTGAATCCTGCTCATATTGCGAGACAACGCTCGCAAATCGGGTCAGGATTTAAAACAAGAAATTGCTCATATTGCAAAACGCTCGTAAACCATGTTACTCGCAATGCGGGGTTCCACTGTATATACAGTATGGAATGAATGGTCCCCTCTTTTTATTGCCATTTGGAGTTGTGGATTGAATAAGGGTGCTAAAGTTTTTACATATTACTTCATAATAGGAGTTTGTCATTTTTTTTATCGAATGGTGACCTCAATGCTGGGAGCTGCTTGCATGGCATGGTGGATTTGCATCTAAAGCTGTCATATCGAGCACTTTATTACCATTTACAACATAATAGTCCAACAGATCTGGTAAGAGGCGCCTTTGGTCTTATCTCACGGTGATGGATTTTTCTTCACAGTGGATGAAAAGTACACTTTATGCACAGTTCAAGAGTCAGACTTTTTGAATGGAGATTCTTTAAGGAGGACTCTTTCTATAGACATATTTGATTTATATGTTTTAAGAGTTTTTTTGTATGCATCCTCACAGAATTAGGGTTTAACGCTTATCACATGTTGAGTATTATGTTGGAATTAGCTCTGCTTTTTATGTGTTTATTTAGTTGACTGGTATCACGGTTTCAAAGTGGCTGCTTTTTCTTTATTAATTTTGTGACCTAGCACGGATATTATTGTTTGGTGTATCCCCAACCCTTCCCGTTCTTGAACAGGCACACTTTTGCTATTTGACATCATGAAAATTCCAACTTATTTTTCTATTGGGTTGCCTTTTTGCTATTTTTTAAGCTCTAAACTTTCTTATCTACCGTGCTGTTTAAAAAGACAGCTTTTTCCATCCCTTGTCGAAACACAAAATCACATCATCATCTGAACGCTTGGGCTTTACAATCCTCACTGCGAGAGTCACATAAATCTAGTTCTCTACATTTGTCTTGACTTGACGGTAATTTTCTTATGCTCCCTGATTTGATAAGTGTTCATGGAAAAGCTGGTAGCTCTGTAAACAAGCTGACCCCGAAATGCTTTACAGTAAAAGTCCTTCAAAAAGCAATACCATTTCTCATCTTTTTAAAAGAAGTATTGCTTATACCCCTTTCCTGAAAAGGATTGTGCTTCCTAAGAGCCCAGGTACTTTAGTACTTTTGTACTTGCCCACATACCTCCCAACATTTTGAGATGAGAATGAGGGACACCTACTAGCAAAGGTATGTAGGCATAGGACATGCCCTCTGCCACACCTCCTTAAAGGAGAATTAACCAACAAAAAAAGGTTAATTAAATCCACAAGTGTTTTTTTTTTACCACTACTATTCCTTTATATTGGCTCTTAAAATATACAAATGCAGCAATTTAAAATTTGGATGAAAGTTTTAGCACTGGGAAACACTTTTTGAAAGATAAAAAGTGCATTTTATGTACAATTATATAGATCAGACCAAAATGAGGGACAAATGAGGAGGAAAGAGGGACATTGCTCCAAATCAGGGACAGTCCCCTAAAATCAGGGACAATTGGGAGCTATGCATGCAGACTGGACATGCAACTTAAAGGGGAACTGAACTCTAAAAGTACAGATTTACTATGTTATAGAGCAGTGGCCATCAACCTTTCGGACCGGATGGACCACTAAACTCACAAGTTTGAATCTCGTGGACCACTTACAATAATTTCACAGGCCTTATACACACAATGCTCCAGCCCTCTGCCCCCCTCCCCCTGGATCATACTGCTGCCTTATACACACAATGCTACAGCTCTCTGCTGCCCTATACACACAATGCTCTGGCTCTCTGTCCCCCCCCCCCCGAATCACACTGCTGCCTTATACACACAATGCTCCAGCTCTCTGCCCCCCACCCCCTGGATCACACTGCTGCATTATACACACAATTCTCCAGCTCTCTGCCCCCCCCCCGATCTCACTGCTGCTTTATACACACAATGCTCCAGCTCTCTGCTGCCCTATACACACAATGCTCTGGCTCTCTGTCCCCCCCCCCCCCGAATCACACTGCTGCCTTATACACACAATGCTCCAGCTCTCTGCCCCCCACCCCCTGGATCACACTGCTGCATTATACACACAATGCTCCAGCTCTCTGCCCCCCCCCCGATCTCACTGCTGCTTTATACACACAATGCTCCAGCTCTCTGCCCCCCCCCGATCTCACTGCTGCTTTATACACACAATGCTCCAGCTCTCTGCTGCCCTATACACACAATGCTCTGGCTCTCTGTCCCCCCCCCCCCCGAATCACACTGCTGCCTTATACACACAATGCTCCAGCTCTCTGCCCCCCACCCCCTGGATCACACTGCTGCATTATACACACAATGCTCCAGCTCTCTGCCCCCCCCCCCGATCTCACTGCTGCTTTATACACACAATGCTCCAGCTCTCTGTCCCCTCCCCCCTGGATCACACTGCTGCCTTATACACACAATGCTCCAGCTCTCTGCCCTCTGCATCACACTGCTGCATTATACACACAATGCTCCAGCTCTCTGCCCCCACCCCCTGGATCACACTGCTGTCTAATACACATAATGCTCCAGCTCTCTGCTGCCCTAGACACACAATGCTCTGGCTCTCTGTCCCCCCCCCCGAATCACACTGCTGCCTTATACACACACAATGCTCCAGCTCTCTACCCTCTGCATCACACTGCTGCATTATACACACAATGCTCCAGCTCTCTGCCTCCCACCCCCTGGATCACACTGCTGCCTTATACACACAATGCTCTGGCTCTCTACCCCCCCGATCACACTGCTGATTTATACACACAATGCTCCAGCTCTCTGTCCCCTCCCTCTGGATCACACTGCTGCCTTATACACACAATGCTCCAGCTCTCTGCCCTCTGCCCCTGGATCACACTGCTGCATTATACACACAATGCTCCAGCTCTCTGCCCCCTCCCCCTAGATCACACTGCTGCATTATACACACGATGCTCCAGCTCTCTGCCCCCCACCCCCTGGATCACACTGTTGCATTATACACACAATGCTCCAGCTCTCTGCCCCCACCCCCTGGATCACACTGCTGTCTTATACACACAATGCTCCAGCTCTCTGCTGCCCTATACACACAATGCTCTGGCTCTCTGTCCACCCCCCCCCCGAATCACACTGCTGCCTTATACACACAATGCTCCAGCTCTCTGCCCCCCACCCCCTGGATCACACTGCTGCATTATACACACAATGCTCCAGCTCTCTGCCCCCTCCCCCCCGATCTCACTGCTGCTTTATACACACAATGCTCCAGCTCTCTGCCCTCTGCATCACACTGCTGCATTATACACACAATGCTCCAGCTCTCTGCCTCCCACCCCCTGGATCACACTGCTGCCTTATACACACAATGCTCTGGCTCTCTGCCCCCCCGATCACACTGCTGATTTATACAATAAATGCTCCAGCTCTCTGTCCCCTCCCTCTGGATCACACTGCTGCCTTATACACACAATGCTCCAGCTCTCTGCCCTCTGCCCCTGGATCACACTGCTGCATTATACACACAATGCTCCAGCTCTCTGCCCCCTCCCCCTAGATTACACTGCTGCCTTATACACACAATGCTCCAGCTCTCTGGCCCCTCCCCCCGATCACCCTGCTGCCTTATACAAACAATGCTCTGGCTCTCTGCCCACCTCCCCCCCCGCCCTTGGATCACACTGCTGCCTTACACACACAATGCTCTGGCTCTCTGACCTCCTCCTTCTGGATCCCACTGCTGCCTTAAATACACAATGCCTTGCCCCCCCACACACACTCTACATCACACTGCTGCCTTACACAGACTTGTTATTGGATCTCTTATCCAACCATGTGCTCAAGCTCTGTGCTCCCTCCAACAGTCTGTTATCAGCGCTGCCATTGGAATTCCCTCCTTATTCACCTCCCACTCTCTGCATTACTCCTGGCACCTCCCTCGGAGTTCACAGGAGCATGAACTACAGAGGAGGCATCAGGTATTAATGCACGCTGACAGTATTGACTGTCAGCACGCATTGAGAACAACACTGGAAATAACATGAGCGGCATATATCTGCCCATTAATATGGGGCCATAGTCCCAGACTGGAGACACTCAGACCCAAACAGGATTTTGCAACAGTGAAGTGGGTTTCAGTTTAGAAGAGTTTAAAAGAAGAGAAGGTTAATGGATGTAATTCTGAGTAAAATGGCAGCTGGGTGGGTGTTTGTAGTTTAGTTTAAGTCAGAAGGCTAGGTTGGTACATTTTTTTTTGTAAAAGTGGACTTGTCTACCCAGTGTGCTGTAGAAAAATGCAAACGCTGCATTTTTTCACACCGCACTGTACATCACACCAGAAACGGGAGAGAAAAATGACATAGAAAACAATTGTTTTTATGTGCCCTAATGGAGACCTAATGGTATCCAAATACAAATTCTTAAAAAGAAAATTAGCTTTAAAAGAATCTCATTTGCCTTTATAACTACAGGAACTGTAGAAATATTAATCCTTAAAGTTCACAATCCTGGACGGTCTGAAGCCAGTGTTCTACATTTGTACCTGTGTTCAGGGCCGCTGATAAGACAGTACCATGGGCTAACCTGTACGGGGCCCAGACCCTATTAGTTCAACTGGGGTTCCCGGACACCTAACGAGCAGTAGGGCCAGCTGTACTGCCCTATTGCTGAAACCAATCCCCCTGCACCTCCTCTCCCTCCTGCCAGCTTTCAGCTGCTGCAGGGGAAGCCACAGGATGATGGTTTCCAGTACCTGCACCCCTCACTTTCCCTTGGCTCCTGTGTTTATTTATAACTAAAGCATAGTGAACTGTGTCTACTATGTTTTATTTAGTGAATGAACAGGGAGCCTCAGTACAGATGTCCTTCAAACAAATGCATCAGATGGGACAAACGAAGCAGATGGAGTGAAAAGGCAGGGTCACCAGTGCACACTCAAGAAGATATGGGGTTAAGTCACAACGTAATTGTGATCCCTTCACCACATATAGATGGCCCCTCACCTGAAGCATTCGACCTGAGACAGGTCATAAAGCATAAGTACCATCAAATAGGTAAGCCGATCCAAATGGTGACAGCACAGTGTTCAGTGTTCCGCACTCATCAGATAAAGGGCAGTAGTATATGCAAGAAAATAATAACACATATAGTGCTCTCTGCTTGTATGTTTATTAAAAAAAACCAAGATAAAATATTGCACTTACAATAACCGGCACTCAGATCCGAGTGCCGGCTCAGCAGCGTACAATCGTGTCAATTAGGCTGATGGCCGCGGGTGACGTCATGCGCTCCTGGCCCCCATACGCGTTACGTCCGTGGGCGGGACTTCTTCAGCGTGGGGCAGGATACGCATAGACGGCCCGCTTCGTTTATATATAGTGTCATGGTAACACTAAGCCACCAATCACAGGACAAACTCAGCAATCCCGGGACAGAATGAAAATAGCATGTCACACAGGATGCAGGGCATATTCGGCTCACATACAAGATGTAGAGCCGATAAGTACATTGTACTTAATTGCGAATATAGGTATCCGGGGTAATTTATATAGTCTAAAGGGATATACACCCAAAAACAATCCCGGATCATGCAAGTCCTCATATATAATAAAATGAAAAGTGGCTAATAAATTACTCAATATAGCCTGCAGTGGCAGGCCAAAATCGCATGCAAAATCGCATATGCAAAAAATATTAGAAAAATATTAGAAAAATAATGACATCAGACCGCAGCCATCACCTTTGTCAAGGTGATGGCTGCGGTCTGATGTCATTATTTTTTAATATTTTTCTAATATTTTTTGCATATGCGATTTTGCATGCGATTTTGGCCTGCCACTGCAGGCTGTATTGAGTACTTGCATGTTCCGGGATTGTTTTTAGGTGTATATCCCTTTAGCCTATATAAAATGCCCCGGATACCTATATTCGCAATTAAGTACAATGTACTTATCGGCTCTACATCTTGTATGTGAGCCGAATATGCCCTGCATCCTGTGTGACATGCTATTTTCATTCTGTCCCGGGATTTCTGAGTTTGTCCTGTGATTGGTGGCTTAGTGTTACCATGACACTATATATAAACGAAGCGGGCCGTCTATGCGTATCCCGCCCCACGCTGAAGAAGTCCCGCCCACGGACGTAACGCGTACGGGGGCCAGGAGCGCATGACGTCACCCGCGGCCATCAGCCTAATTGACACGATTGTACGCTGCTGAGCCGGCACTCGGATCTGAGTGCCGGTTATTGTAAGTGCAATATTTTATCTTGGTTTTTTTTAATAAACATACAAGCAGAGAGCACTATATGTGTTAATATTTTCTTGCATATACTACTGCCCTTTATCTGATGAGTGCGGAACACTGAACACTGTGCTGTCACCATTTGGATCGGCTTACCTATTTGATGGTACTTATGCTTTATGACCTGTCTCAGGTCGAATGCTTCAGGTGAGGGGCCATCTATATGTGGTGAAGGGATCACAATTATGTTGTGACTTAACCCCATATCTTCTTGAGTGTGCACTGGTGACCCTGCCTTTTCACTCCATCTGCATCGTTTGTCCCATCTGATGCATTTGTTTGAAGGACATTTTTATTTGCGCAGCACTGTTTGTTTTTTATTTTTGGAATTTAGGTGTTGTTGAATTTACCTTTGTGTCTGCTAGCATTTAATTTTGTATTGTCCATTTGTTTAGTCAGCGCTGAATATTTTTACCTGCTTCTTTTAACTCACCAGCAGCCACTAGGTATTCTCATGGGGAATTACAGGTTTAATTTGACTGACAGCATTACGAGGTCAGTTAAAAGTCAGAATCTTTGTTGTATCAGATTAAATAAATGCCAGATCAGCTTTAATCAGAAACAAGGCCTTGATACATATCTAAAGATCCAAAGCCACCAAGTCAAACCACAAGAATTTCAAGCTATGATTCTGCATTTCCAAATGTCTTGTTACCAGAAAGTATACGAGTGGGCTGAAGGCCTATGTAGCACATAACAGGTTACTATGATTGTGACACCTTCTACAGAACCTTTTCATGAAATGATCCCCATGTGTACAAAACTTTCACTACAGAGTACACTGAAATAAAAAAGGACTTTAGTATGGCTTTGAAGTGCAGGCAAGAAGGCATGCCCACAAATGGGTGTAATGCGGTAAGGAAAACAATATATTAATACGATTACTTCTTATGACTTTCAAGATGTGAGCATGATTAGAGTTAGCAACCATTTTAGGAGGAGATTTCCCTGTTAATACACAGGCAGAGAAGACCCAATAATGCTACTCCAGAATGTGCCTAAATGGTATGTGGCATACAAGCCCCATGCTGCGAATATCAGTTCATTCCATCAGACCAGTGGGGGGCTTCCCCCAGCCTGACAATGTCTGATTATGGTTTCCACTGTCAAACCGCACTTAAAAACATACACAGTTTCCTGTGAACATGCAGAAACACTGCAACAGAACTTAAAGAGGTAGTGAAGTTTAGAAAAACAAAAACATTTTTTTCCTACTGCAAGGTAATGTCATAAAGTGCTGGTATGCATAGCATATTAGCACATTATGAAAGGCTTACCTTGAAACAAAGCCCTCCAGTGGCGTGCTGTCACCACTGACAGGGCTTCCATCTTCACCCAGTCTTTCTTCCAGGTTCTCAGACTCCGATCGCTTGAATGGCTGAGCCGTGATGACGTCACTCTCTCGCATGCACAAGGGAGTCATGGCCGCAACACAGGGCACTCAAGGGACGCAAATAGTAAGATGTTCCTTCAAAGTGCATGCGCTGGTGACGCCACTGGCTGCCAAACCAGTGAATATCTCCTAAATGGTGCAAGTTTAGATGTTAATATAAGGTTTAACTCCACTTTGGGGAAACAAAATAGCCAATAAAGAAAAAAATAATTTAGCAATATAATATAATAGTATACAATTGCTACACAAGTCATATTCTAATTGAATGTTATTAAAAATGACCTTTCCTTTTCAATCTGCAACTCTGTAATTTTCTGAAAATGCAATGCAATATGGAGGTGTTTTGTACACAGAATGTGTACAGAACGCCCCCAGATATGTCATTTCCTGCTTGTGTGATTGCCTCACTGATTTTCCCAGAAGTCTACACTAAGCTACAAGTCAGATTTTAGGCATCCCCTGCAACAAAAATGTCATTTTTGGTGAGATACTTCCAATAGGAAATCACATCTAAAAGGGATGCAGGCCCAGCAGCTTTCCTCATTAAAGCCCTACAGCTGCACAGCTGATTGATAATTATGAAACCACTCCCATTAGACTAATTCTCCCACATGGACACAGACAAACACACAGGGATTTATTCAGAATAAAAAAAAGGTAGGAATCTGCAACATTCGTTAAAATCCTTGTAATGTAAATGGATCACCCAGAAGGATATGTTTTAACCTACTGGTGAGCTTTATTATAAGCTTACCTGTAGGAAAAAAAAATCATAAGGCGGAGTTTACTACCACTTTAAACCGGTATTAAACTCAAAAGCAAACATTATATCACAGCTTACCAATTCTGAGATGAGGTGGCTGTATTAGTTTTCTTTCTTAGGCTTTATTTCTGCTATTTTCATCTGATGATCAACCCAGTAAGTCTGTTGTTTTCAACAGAAAAGCTCTCTTGCAGTGGACAAAACAGGGACACTCAAAGGAGTGCAGACAAATGGGCTGCGCACCCCAAAAGATGCAAAAGAAAATACAAGGAAACCCCCTAACGGGGCTTTAATGCAGCCAATGGATTCAAAAAATGAGTATGTAGTCAAAATTAGTTTATTAGTACAAAAAATTGTATAAAACAAGCAAGTTCTGACCTACAGCCAGGACATGAACTGGAGTACAATGTAGAATAAAAAGCAACAACACGGACAGTGCCCGTAATCAAAAACAGTGTACAATGCAATGTATTTTAGACAACAAGATCATGACTATTAAAAACCTGACGCGTTTCAACCCTAACTGGGTCTTCTTCAGAGGATGGTTGTCAGCTGTAGGGTTTTATTCCCATGGACCCTCACATACCCTAGTAGGAATAAAACTGTCCGAAGTTAGGACAAATTATTCTTCTGTATGATTTGAGGAACGAATTATTCCTTACCTCTAATCTGATTCTAGCGTCACCGGTGCTCCGCTTTGGGTGCAGTGTGTTCTCCTCACCCCCAGGTTCCCCCTCAGGGGGGTAGTTTATGCGTGATCCCTTGCAAGGCATGTTCGGCCTATCACCCGCTCTTTGGGGAGCTGGCCTGTCATTGGGGAGGTAAAGGACACAGGAGGGACCATACCTTTCTCACCACGAACATCCTGAACTATCAAGAACTCTATGACTGGTAATTATGCATTTATGAAGATATGTTGTGAGACACACACACACAAGTATATTGTTGGTGGTGTTTTTGTGCTATGTTTGATACATATTTACATCCCTACAGCTAACAACCATCCTCTGAAGAAGACCCAGTTAGGGTCGAAATGCGTCAGAATTTTAATAGTCATGATCTTGTTGTCTAAAATACATTGCATTGCACACTGTTTTTGATTACGGGCACTGTCCATGTTGTTGCTTTTTATTCTACATTGTACTCCAGTTCATGTCCTGGCCGTAGGTCAGAACTTACTTGTTTTATACAATTTTTTTGTACTAATAAACTAATTTTGACTACATACTCCTTTTTTTAATTCATTGGCTGCATTAAAGCCCCGTTAGGGGGTTTCCTTGTATTTTCTTTAGCTCTCTTGCAGTTACAGGGATAAGTCAGCCCATTTAACACTGGCAGGGGTGCTTACAATTATATATATTTTTTAAAAATGTATTTAAAACCTTTACCCCAAAAGGAAAAGAAATGTTTTTTCTGTAACGGATTATAAAGATGGAGTTCAGCTTCAATTCGTTAGTGTACTTAAATCTGCTAGTGCATCTAACATTACCCTCCCCCCAGACTGACAATGCTGCTGTGCAAAGGTGCCCCTTATGCTTATTCATCCAGAGTGGTATCTGTATAATACAGGAAGTGTGTTACTGGCCAGATCACCAGGGCAAACAGAGGGAAACAAAACAAAAAGATAACCAATACAGCAACCTCTAATAATAGGTAAGCTGCAATATATTACAAAAATTTCAACTATTTTTATTTTTTTACCTTATAGAATTTTAAAATGGTGTGCATGTGTATTTTTTTTATATATAAATCTTTATTAGACAAATGTAACCCAGCATGCATGCATGACAGTGTTGTCACAAGCACTAAAGAGAGAGCGAGGCAGAAGCTCTTTGCTGTGTCTATGTCATGCTCCACTGCTAAGTGCTCAGTATGGGAAATATGTCCAGCTACTTCAGAGTGTTTGTGATGTTCCAGATATAAAGTAAGAACATCATTTATAATCTGTGTATGACAGGTTTGATGCTAAAAGGCACATCTGCTGTCAGGCCTAAAATCAGAGAAAGATTTAGTTACATACACTGACAAATGCTATTTGTGTCGGCAGCTGGCAATTAAAGTAGATTCCTCGAAAACCTTACACTTGTTTTTCACTTCCATATCTAAAAGGAACCAATATTTTCAAAACCCTACAGAACAGCAGCATTTTTGGATTGATAACAGAACAACAGTGCACTACCGAAGCTATACAGTATATACACACCCATCTATCCAACCATTCAATGGAACATGTGTTTCTATTTTGTGATCAAATCCAGCAATAATAAATTGGTCTGACTAATCTCGATTGCTTTGTGCAACTTTTAAGGTATTTGTAAATTCTGTATATACTTGTATTCTATTTTGTATGTTTGCCTATGTATTGCACACTGCACTCATTGTGCACACGGCACTAATAATGTTTCGATTACGTTTGCATTCTTTCAAGTCCTGATTAGAAATTAGCCTGCCTATGTTACGCCCCTTGTTACCATAAAAGTAAAATTGTAATATTAATGTGATGTCTATGTAACAATGTGTATAAAAAAACATTAATTGCATCAAATAAACAGAACAGTTATTTTAACCACATGCCGACCAGCGCACGTCGATATACATCGGCACAATGACACGGCTGGGCAAAAGGGCGTATAGGTACGTCCCCTTTAAGAAGCAGCATTGTGGGTGCACACCCACAGCATGATCCGTGACCGCAGGTCCCACGGACTCGATGTCCGCGATCGTGTCACGGAGTGGAGGAACGGGCAGATTCCTTTTTTAAACAAGGCATTTTCCTGTTCTGCCTTGTGACATGACATCGACCAGTGATCGCTGTCATGTGAGTAGTAGCCCATCCCCCCCACAGTTAGAATCACTTCATAGGACACATTTGACCCCTTGATCGACCCTAGTGTTTAACCCCTTCCCTGCCAGTGTCATTCACACAGTAATCAGTGCATTTTTATAGCACTGATCGCTGTATAAATGACAATGGTCCCAAAAATGTGTCAAAAGTGTCCGATGTGTCCGCCATAATGTCGCAGTCACAATAAAAATTGCAAATTGCCCGCCATTACTAATAAAAAAAAATAATAATAAAAATGCCATAAAACTATGCCTTATTTTGTAGACGTTATAACTTTTGCGCAAACCAATCAATATACGCTTATTGCAATTTTTTTTACCAAAAATATGTAGAAGAATACATATCAGCCAAACTGAGGAAAACATTTGGTTTTTTATATATTTTTGGGGGATATTTATTATAGCAAAAAGTAAAAAAAATGCGTTTTTTTTAAATTGTCGCTCTTTTTTTGTTCATAGCGCAAAAAATAAAAACCGCAGAGGTGATCAAATATCACCAAAAGAAAGCACTATTTGTGCGGAAAAAAAAGGATGTCAATTTTGTTTGGGTGCAACGTTGCACGACCGCACAATTGTCAGTTAAAGCGACACAGTGCTAAATCGGTCTGGTCAGGAAGGGGGCAAATCCTTCCGGGGCTGAAGTGCTTAAAAGATGCGGAGTGTATCTTTTGTGTTGGTTCTCTAATGCAGTAATTATTATTAATTTGGAACCACTAAGCAATATGAGAATAGGAGTTGCCTTTCTATAAAATTTCCAGAACAGCGACCAATTAGCATTTAAAAGCAAGACAACTGTTTGTTGTGTAAAGAAATGTGCCTGTTTTAAATAACTTTTGATTCTTGTTTTCCAATAATCTTCTGAAAAAGATGTGACTGTGGCAGCTAAGTTAAGGAGACACAGAAAGCAATGGATGCCATAGGCTCCTCCTTCTACCAATTGACTTCTGTGGGGAAGGTGCGGGAGGCATGACCAAGCTGCGTTGTGTGTGTCTATGGACGCACAGAGCCAAGCTCGGGAAGATTCATGCATAAGTTCCTCCTTAGCACACACGCTTGCACCCATAGGAAAGGAGAGCACCGGCAACGGACTGCCAAAGAGGAAGTAAGCCTCCACTCTGTGCAATATTGTTAGTATATCCTCATTTTTTATTTTAATACAAAAAAAAAATTGCTTTTATTATCACTCTAAAGGAGTTGTAAAAGCAGAAGTTTTTTTTTACCTTAATGCATTCTATGCATTAAGATAAAAAACCTTCTGTGTGCAGCAGCCGCCCTAATACTTACCTGAGCCTCATCTCTATCCAGTGATGTGCACGAGTGCCTCGGCTGTCCGGGACTCTCCCTCCTCATTGCCTCAGACACAGCAGAGGTGCCAGTGGCGCCTGCTACTGTCAAAGTCAGTTAGCCAATCATGGGAGCGAGAGGGGGCAGGGCCGAACTGTGACTCCATGTCTGAATGAACACACAAAGCTGCGACTCGGTTTGGGTGCCCCTCTAACAAGCTGCTAGCTGTGGCGGCACTCAACAAAAGGAAGGAGCCAGGAGCACTGAAGATGGACCAGAGAAGAGGAGGATCCAGGCTGCTCTGTGCAAAATCATTTCACAGGGCAGGTAAGTATAACATTTTTTTTTTCTTTAAAAATAACAAACAAGACTTTAGTATCACTTTTAAGGCTCCATTCACACTTGTACGACTCCAAAGTCAAGTGGCATGCAACTTTGGATGTGACTTGTTGTTCCTCAGCAAAGTCAGACCCACTATTGCACCACTATTGCATGTAAAACATTCAGGTATGACTTTTTTGCAACTTTTGAGGGTTAACATCGAAGTCTATGGCCCTCCAATTGCATAAAAGTTTGACCAAAATAGTGCATGAATGACTTTAAAGCGGAGTTCCACCCTAAAGTGGAACTTCCGCTCATCGGATTTCTCCCCCCCCCTCCGGTGCCACAATTGGGGGGAGGGGGGTGCAGATACCTGTATAATACAGGCATCTGCACCCACTTCCGGGAATAGCTAGCCGCAGATGCGCCCCCTTCCCCCCCCGTTGTGCTCTGGGAAACACACAGTTCCCACAACGGGGACCAGTGAAGATGCGCAGTAAGGAACCGGGCAGTGAAGCCGCAACGCTTCACTTCTCGATTCCCTGACCGAGGATGGCGGTGGGGGCAGCCGAGAACCGAGCAATTGCTCGTCATCTGCTGCCGACATTGCGGGCACCCTGGACAGGTAAGTGTCCATTTATTAAAAGTCAGCAGCTGCAGTATTTGTAGCTGCTGGCTTTTAATATTTTTCTTAAGGTGCAGCTCCTCTTTAAGTCGCACATATATGAATGGTTATCATTAAAAAAACATGGGTTACGACTTGTCATGTGACTTTGATGTCCAAAGTCCCAAGACAAGTCATGCAAGTGTTAATGGGGTGTAAGGGCTCATTCACAAGGTCAACACTGGGGCACATAGAAAACTGTTTTTTTTTTTTTCCTATGGACCCTGCTCACATCACGACACAACACTGCAGTGAGCGGCTTAAAAACAGAGACATGCTGGAATTTTTTGTAGCGTAGCTGACCTCACCACGTGTCCCCACACCAGAGTACATCACTTTTGTAACACTTCAATAAAATAAAAAATATATAAACAATGTGATGTGTTGTAACACATATTGATCCTCCCCTCTCCATCCCTGCACAATGGACACCAGCACACAGGACTGGTGTGAATGAGTCCCTACTGTTATGGTTGTACCGAATGTTTTCTTTAAATACGTTAATGATTAAAACGGTCAGATAAAATTGTCAATGAATATTAGATGCATGCATGGGACCACAAGACAGGACTGACTGAAGCAGACAGTCGCCGTAATTCACACCATGCCAACTAGTACACCCGCCAAAATGTTCTGTTTACCTGAACAGACAATTAAACAGCGCCAAGTTACAACACTCCTATTTAACAGAGGTTCAAAGTACAAAGCACGGGATTTTTCATTGCTACAATAAGAGAGCAAAATAAAAAGCCAGAAAGTGTACTCAAGTCTTCTCATTGTTTTAATAATACTCTAGTTGTCTTTATATGAGAAACTCTTCTATTTCTTTCACTGAACAATACACACTAGATTCCCCTTGACTGTTCAAAACACATAAATCAATATTCACAGTCTCTTACTCAAATAACTATGAGCGCTTCAGGCTAAAGCATACATATTTCTTGTGGACTTCTAAAGGTCTGTCTGTGCCGAGACTTCAAAGAAGAACTTTTAAACAAGACCAGTCCTGAAGGGCAGAAAATGAAGCCCCACGTCGGAGAAGCTGGCTTTATGTTTGACAGTTAAGTTCTGCCATAATTCAAGAGCCAGAGGTATTATTTTCTAGCAACATCACTGCTATTCTTCTCCATATACTAAAAAAGACATGTACAGCTGAAGAACACAACTAATATAACAGACATTCAGCACTGTTAACACTCACTAGTGGGTTCGGAGGGGTTAGGAACTGTAGTTGTCTAAAGCAGTTTAACTACACAACTTTTTGCTTAACCACTTGCTTACTGGGCACTTAAACCCCCCTCCTATCCAGAACAATTTTCAGCGCTGACGCACTTTGAATGAAAATTGCGCGGTCATACAACACTGTACCCATATGAAATTTTTATCATTTTTTTTACCACAAATAGAGCTTTCTTTTGGTGGTATTTGATCACCTCTGCAGTTTTTACTTTTTGTTAAAAAAATGTAAAAACTGAATTTTTAAAAAAAAAATTTTTTTAAATTTTTTTATATTTTGTTATAAAAAATTTAAAACAGGTAATGTTTCTCCTTCATTGATGTACGCTGATGAGTCGGCAGTGATGGGCACCGATAGGCGGCAGTGATGGGCACTGATCAGTTACACTGATAGGCAGCACTGCTAGGTGGCACTGATTGGCACTACTGGTGGGCATTGATAGCTGGCACTTGTGGGCACTGTTAGGTGGCACTGTGGGCACTGTTAGGTGGCACTGTTAGGTGGCACTGTGGGCAGTATTAGGTGGCACTGATGAGGCAGATGTGCCTCTTCTACTTCGGGACCGTTGTCCCTCACATCTGAGCCGGTGAGCGGCTTTTTTTTCTACTCGCGCTGTCAGCGTGAGTAGAAAAAAAAATCCGATTACTGATCTTTTGTTTATATCATGTGATCAGCTGTCATTGGCTGACAGCTGATCACATGGTAAGGGGCCGGGACCGGCCCCTTCCTTAGATCGGTGATCACCCGAGTCTCAGTGACTCTGATCAGGGCGCGCGCCGAGCGCGTGCACAGGGGAGGCCGTCGTATGACTCCTTGGGGACCCCAGGTCACAGGAACTAGTGTCCCCATTGGAAGATTTCCCCTCTATTACTATTCTGGGGACAAAATGTGCGATCGTTTTACTTTCACTTTCAATGATAATGGTAAACAGGACAAATAGAGAGGGTGAATCTCCCTAATGGGGCACAGACCATAATAAAAACTGACAGGGGATCTAATCTATCTGTACTCTATCCAAAACTAAAAAAAAAAAGTTTTGCCTATAGTTATATTTTAATTTCCCTTTTCTATTATACAGTAAGCACAGCTATGCATTTAGCTTGCACCCTGACCAGCATCATCTCCAAACCAGTCAATAACATGTGCAATACGATAACTGCAAAAGCCTGTGACAAACTTGGAGTGTTGGAAAAAAATAATTGATTCATTCTTGAGTGGTAAATTATTTGGGATGAAACTATTATTAGAAAGGGGACCCCTTATTATCTTCTGTAATGTAAATGCTAAAAAACAAAAAACAACAAAACGCATAAAAAGCAACCTCCGTGGTTTAAATATGAATTCATAATACAAAAGAGAATATCGAACGACTGATTGTCCGTTTTTTTTTTTTTTTTTGCATGCTAGTCTCATGTTGAAAATTAAGAGGTTACTAAAGTTACGAAATTTCTCGTAATACAGAAAACAAATTCAGAAGTGATGTAACTTGTTTTATTGTAATATATTTTTTAGATTTCGAGCATGTGAGGTCTTAGTCACATGATTTTTTTCGTACCAATACTATACTATTGACACCAAAATTGTTGTGTTACTGTATGAGCAAAGCTAATATCCTGCCCTGGGGACTGTCCATATTTTCATGCTTGCTATCTTCTTGGACATTGAGCCTCTGGAGCTTATGAGTAGACTCTGCCACTAGAGTGCACACAAGTACAGAATCACAGTATATATGAAATAATATGCTGTGATTCGAGGGAAGCTTCAGAATGGCAAAGATGTTTTTATTGCAAATTATGTGAGTAGACTGCAGTTTCTCTTTAAGATATATGCCGCACAACCAAAACTTTTCTTTATTGATGTCAAATGCAACTCTAACTTTTAGGGCCCATTCACACCAGATGCGTTGGGATTGGATGTACTCAAACGGCACAGACAGTCCAAAATCCAGGTTATCCTATGAGTATAGTTCACACTATTGCATTGCAAACAAAAAAGTACCACAAGGTGCATTTTTCCACGCTGCAAATATATACAAAAATGCACCCCAACACAGTGCACATAAAAGCCTAACGAAGAAAGAAGATTGAAGTGACCTCAAAAGAAATGCAAGCTTAGGAAAAATGCACCACAAATGCATGCAAATGTGCATAAAACCCACATTAAATCTACACCACTGTGCATGCAGTTTCTGGTGTGAATGGGCCCTTAGGATTTTATTAAGATTTAATTACTGATTGACTTTTAGCAATTATTTAGGCCTGATGAATTCGTTATCAAAATTTTTTTTTTTTTGGGAAGTACAAATAGGCCACCCAGTGGGAACACATACACACATACTGTATATATTCAAAAACGTCCTATAAATAATCATTTGTCCTATAGCTGGATCTCAGACACAAGACAGAAGCTACCATAATAATCTAAAACACATGAAAACCATCTATTTTTTTTTTTTTCATAATATCAGCAAAGAAATTAAAGGTCATAAATAAGTTGTGGAAATTTCACAATATTTCTCCAGACAACATTAGAAGCAAACAAAAAGCATGCTTGTATTTACAATTTAGCACAGCCCTTGATCTAACACAATAGGAAATACCAAATCTTGCCAGAAAATGATTCAGCCAGCAACTATTCCTTAGCAGTTCAAGGATACATAAGTCATAAATACCTCAACAAACATGGATTCCTTAGGGATATGAGAGCAACATAAGAGAAAAGTTTGCTCTTGGGAAACCTTGGCACTTATTGACTATTGTTACCAAACATCCCTAGACTTTAATTGGACTGGAAGATTATTATAACACATTTATAAGTCCAAAACACAAGAGAACTGTGGACTTCTAAGGAAATATATGCAATGTTCACAGGTGTTGGACGCAGAAAAGCATCCAGCACTTAGATTATGCTGGCTCTGGTTATCCTGGGCTGTGGACACTTTATTAGTAGGCCAGGGGAAACAAATAAAAAGATTGGAATAGCGTGGCTCAAACACTGAATGCAACATTAGTCTCCATTCACACTAGCGCGTTTTTTGATGCATTTTGCAGAAATGCATGGGAATTTTTTAACATGGGTTCCTATGGAACATGTTCACATCAATGCCTTTTTGTACCTCTGCATTTTTGGAAAGGGTCAGGGACTTTTTTTCATGCAAAATGCAGCGTTTTGCATGTAATAGAATTCAATGGACCAGCATCAAAAACGCAAGTGCACCGTTTTTGCAGCGTTTATACAGCGTTTTTGATGCGTTTTTTTTTAAAAAACTGCAAAACGTGGCAAAAACGCTACGAAAAGGCTACTCAAAAATGTGGCAAGCATGACAAAAAAAACTCCAAAAACGCTCAAAAGCAACATGCATAGGTGTGAATTGAGCCTTAGGGTCAACTCGCCATGACAAATGGAGAAATGTGCACAATCAGCCCTTTTGCCCCTTTCACACCTGGAAGAGAGGGAAGTGCTTGGCAGGTGCTGAGGTGTGCACGTGCAGCTGGCTATGTTTTAGATGGTAAGCTCTAACGAGCAACTCCCTCTGATTCCTCCTATAATGAATTGTATTGTAACTGTACTGTCTGCAATCGTCTTGTAAAGTGCTGTGTAAACTGTTGGCGATATATAAATCCTGTATAATCATTTTTGAGTGCAGTGCAGGAACATGACAAATAAAGATGTTTTGCACTGCACTTGGTCACACGCATATAAACTAAAGCCGCGTACACACGAGCGGAATGTCCGACAGAAAGTCTGATGGAAGCTTTTCATTGTATATTCCGATCGTGTGTAGGCCTCATCGGACTTTTTTTTTTTTTAAATATCTGACGGACCTAGAAATAGAACATGTACTAAATATTTCCAACGGAACCAATTCCTATCAGGAAAATCGCACGTCTGTATGCTGTTCCGACGGAGCCAAAAAGACGCATGCTCTGAAGCAAGTACGAGACGGAAGCTATTGGCTATTTAACTCGTCCCAGCGTACGTGCTGTACGTCACCACGTTCTGGACAGTCTGACTTTGGTCGGACTTTAGTTTGACCGTGTGTAGGAGACACTTGACCGCTTGAATGGAATTCCGTCAGAGAAACCTTCGGAGTTTATTCCGACGGCAAAACCAGTCATGTGTACGCAGCATAACAGTAAAATAAATGAAATGCCCAACAAGAATGTGGGCCTCTGTCATCATGGCAACCGATGTTGGGTAGATTAGGAAAACAGGAACACACTGCACCACACAATTAGGCAGAGGGAGGTTCAACCTACTTGTTTTAACCCCCAGAAAAATGTCAGTGTTGGTATGGTGTATATTTTAACGATGTGTACATTATGAATTAAAAGCAGAACTTGAGCCAAGTAAAAACTTTGCTTGATACATACATTATACCACTTTTATACTTACCTGTGTTTTTGTATCATTCCCCCTAGTGCAGATGGTGTTCTGGCAGGTAACAATACTGAACTACCCCTCTGGGTGTTACTGCTAAAACAAATGATTCTGGTGGCTCAATGATCTGGCTGGGACTGTAAAGCTGCATCCTAACCCATTTTAATTGAAGACACAGCCTTTGTGGAGTGGCCCGGTTTCCACGTGTAATGATTTGATTTGATTGGGTACAAATGTACTCCTGTTCATACTGTGTTGATGGGCAATAAAAACAGACACTCCAGAGAAAAAAAAAAAAACAATAGGAAAAATCTTCAGAAATTAAGAGCAATTCTTTACACAATGCAGCTGCAAAACCACAGAATGTAAAATGCCTGCAATTCAGCAAGAGACAGTTTGGAAATATCACAAGGAGCTTCTGTTTCTCACATCTTTGCATGTGTGCAGAGGTGAGGAAGAATCAGCAGGAGATCCCGATTATCCCATTGAATCATGTCTGGAAAGTGCAGAGACAAGAAAGCGTCAAGAAGCTACAGGCTATGAGTAGTATGGCCTGCAGCGACAAGTGAAGTTGTGTTCAAGAAGGGAAAAGGGAATTGATGTCCATTTTAGATCTGATAGTTCCTCATCACTATGAATAATAAATTACAGGAGGAGGATTAGGCAAAAGCTCATATCACTTGTACATTTATTTGCAATGAGATTGTTTCATCTTCTGCACCGGGAATAGTAAGATGCCAATCTGATTTTTTTTTTTTATATCAGTATACCTGGATATCCTAACAATAACAAAACAAAAACAATAAACATACACAATTAAGTTCAACAGAAAGGTATAAAAACACACATTTTTCCATATCATTACACATTCTTTATGTGAATCTGCATAGAAGTTTAAAACTATACAACTTTTTGCCTTACAGAATATATTAGACCCTATGACAAACTTTAAGGGGTTCTAAAGTAAACAGTTTTTTTTATCTTGCATTAAAGTAAAAAACGCCCCACTAACTGTCCCCTCCCCCAACATTTACCTGCCTCCTCTCTCCTCCCCAGCACTGTCCTGGCTGCAGCAACTCTCCTCTCACTTCCTGGTTTCACAGGAGACACGGAGGGCAGCGGGAGCCACAGGCTCCTCCTGCTGTCAGTTAAGTCAAACTCCTGTGAAGATGGAGCAGGGGTGTGGCTTAGCGGCGCTGCATGCGTCTATGGATGCACACAGCTCAGCTCAGGAGCATGCCTGCACAGGTGCCCCTATAGCACTCAGCTTGCAAAGGAGAGGGAAGCATATTACCTCCCCAATGTGACAGTGCTTGGGTCTAGTGGTCCAGTTTCAGACACTGTCACATGTTTAAGGGAGTAACATCGCCACTCTTTCTTGGCTCTGACACAAGGTATTTTGGTGCCAGCTATGACAGGGGAAGGAGTGGGGAGTGATTACTGGTAAGACCAATATCAGTGTGTTTGAAAGGAGGCCCTTTGACTTGAATAGATAAAGTCACAGTACCCCTTTTAAAGCAAAGTTTGCATAAAAATGCAAGTTTGTGCTATTTCTCAGTCCCCCACCCCCATGCATGAACGCTAATTTAAATGATAAAACAATTGTAGAAAACACCGTAGACCACATATGTCAAACACAAGGCCTGTGCCAGGCTTGTCATGCGGCCCACACAACCAGAACCTGGCGAAACTCCATTTTGACACCTCCAGCTCTCACCCTTTCCCACTATCACTTTAAAACACAGAAGCCTTCTGTGTTTACATGGGACAACTTTGCTCTTAGCGGCTCCCAAATCTAACAGATCTCTGCATGTGCTCACTGTGAGGCATGACAAGGACAGATCTACAGATTCTGAGAGAGAACAATCTCCCTGCATGCCAAACAGGAAGGTATTATAGTAAGACCGGGTAGCTTGGGGGGGGTATGATGTTGCACACCCTGTAATCAGCACACACGTCTGCACTTTGTACATAGCACACATCTAAACCCTGCACTCTGTAGATAGCGCACCCCCTGAACTCTGCACTTATATATATATATATATATATACACATAGCACACCCCTATATCTTGCATTTTGTACCTATCACACCCCTGAACCCTGTATTCTGTATATAACACCCTCCTGAACTCTGCACTCTGTATTTAACGTAATCCTGAACTCAAAGTCAGCCTACATATTTGCCATTTCTGTTTTTCATTTCTATCTATTACTTCTTGAGTGAGCACTAACTTCAAATTAGCGGCTTCCACATTCTGTATGAGTATCTTATACCAGTGGTGGTCAAACAGCTTGATTTTGGCAAGTCATGGATTATAGCTGTTTGCAGATCTATCTCCTTTTTTTTCCACAAAGTTGGACAGTTTTTATAAAGTGAAGAAATACCTATTTTTGGCAAATGTGTTACCCCCCTCACAGAAATCAAATCAATCAAGATCCAATGGTGCTGAATAGAGATGATCACATGGGGAAAGTTAAGATGACAGCAGCCAAGAATGGCTTCAAGGTTGCAGCCAACACTTTGAATGGTCCTCCGGTGTAAGATTCTTTTTTTTTTTATCTCACTGCAGATTTACATAACAGTTTAAAAGCAATGCGGTTAAAGGTATCATCCCTCAAATAAAAACATTTACTTTATCTGTGTCATTTAGGACCTCCTGACTTATTTTTAAAGCTGCACAAAGCACTGGGTTTCCTATCTCATTCCATTTTAACTCACATAAATCTATAGCACATATGTCTCCAGTATTCACCTGGGAAATTAAACCATCATTTTCTAACTTCCTTAGAAAACCAGTTAAGCAACAAACCCATTTGTTGATGGTCTCTTATCCTCCATCTGCAATTTTCTTAGGGCAGTAAAGGGCAATGAATATGGCAAATCACCCATCAGCACACATGCAGTAAATCCACCTGTATTACCCTCTTAGTATATGCAACAAAATGGAAAAGTTTAACAGAATCTGTAAAGATGTTATCAGTTTTAGTGATCCCTTAAGGAATAAAAAAAATACATTTTATAATGGACAAACTTTATGTAGAAAAAAGTACATTAGTTGAACTGACTACATTGATATCAATAACACAATTACTGCTCTTTTCAATATGAAAAGGTCAGTTCTTCCTTTATGGAATTTGTCTTTGTGTTAAATGCAGTAAAACACACTGACTGAAGTTGACCTCTCCCAACTTGCTGCCAATCATAAAGCCTGATGAATAGCTGTTGTATATACAGTATGTGTGTGCTTATAAGGCATGGTTTGGATATATTTCCCTTTTGTTTGAGAGCATAAAAATTATATGATACTACCCCCATTATCACAAATTTGTCTTCACCCTCATCCACCCAAGCTCCTCCCCAATTTACCATATTGGGTAGGTCACACCCAATTACAAAAAAAAAAAAAAAAAAAAAACTATCCTAAATGGTGAGAGTAAGGTTCAGGAGGGAAGCATTTTCAATATGAAGCCAAAATCAAGAACACAGGGCCACAACCTCAAACTAGCAGGTGGAAAGTCAAAACTAATCTTAGTAAGTATTGATTAAATGAAAGAGTAGTTGACGCTCAAAATGGATTTCCAGCAAAGGTAGAGCCACACAACAGTAAGAATCAAATATGCCTGTAACAAACAGACCTATAATGAAACAAAAAAAAAAAAAAGTAAAAAAAAAAGAAAGTAGTATGTGTATATATACAGTATCTCACAAAAGTGAGTACACCCCTCACATTTCTGTAACTATTTTATTATTTTTTTATGTGACAACATTGAAGAAATTACACTTTGCTACAATGAAAAGTAGTGAGTGTACAGTTTGCCTGGACCAACAGCTGCCTCAGCCTCTCAGCAAGCTGCTGAGAGCCTGAGCTAGCCGCTTCAGCCCTCTCCACAGCCCAGCACTCCAGTGAGCATTTGAGGGGAAAAGCAGAGAGCCAGTGGCTGACAGTAACCAGCTCTCTGCAGCCCAAAGTCTGATAACTGTTTGATGAGCAGTGTTTGATCGCTCAGTTCTCAGTTTGTAAATATTATATCTTTTCATGTGACAACACTGAAGAAATTACACTTTGTTACAATGTAAAGTAGTGAGTGTACAGCTTGTATAACAGTGTCCCCTCAAAATAACTCAACACACAGCCATTAACCACTGGCAACAAAAGTGAGTACACCCCTAAGTGAAAATGTCCAAATTGGGCCCAAAGTGTCAATATTTTGTGTGGCCACCATTATTTTATGAACTGCCTTAACCCTTTTGGGCATGGAGTTCACCAGAGCTTCACAGGTTGCCACTGGAGTCCTCTTCCACTCCTCCATGACGACATCACAGAGCTGGTGGATGTTAGAGACCTTGCGCTCCTCCACCTTCCATTTGAGGATGCCCCACAGATGTTCAATAGGGTTTAGGTCTGGAGACATGCTTGGCCAGTCCATCACCTTACCCTCAGCCTCTTTTGCAAGGCAGTGGTCGCCTTGGAGGTGTGTTTGGGGTTGTTATCATGTTGGAATACTGTTAAACCAAAAGGATTTGTTTTACCAGTAGGTGAAATACATTAGTACAGTTGATGTTACCACAACACAGAAGTATTTTTGGAGACAAGTTGTATTGTGTGTTATATCATGGTTGTAAAGTGTCGATCTGTGGAATGGTAATGCCGTTTATATGAAAATAAAGAATTTATAAAAAAAAAATACATTAGTAGAACTCTGCATGTCAAAGTCATGTATGTGATCTGCCTTGTGCCATGTATGTGAATACCTAGACCTACTGCCTTGAAAAAGAAGAGTGATAATACTTACCAGTCCCATGGGAGGCTCTGCAGGGACACAGTAGTGACATAGCAGTTGGTAGACAGAACCATAGCACCCAGTGGGGTACACAGGCATCCCACCCACATAAAAGTGGATAAGATGCTGAAGATTCAATAAGTCAACACCTACCAGTATGGTACGATTAATAATTCTTATTTTGCAGAGTGGCTTATTTTTTTAAATTTCCATTTGGGTTATAGAGCTGTTTTAGCTTTACACTGAGGCCCCTTCCACGCGAGGTGGATCTATTTCAGTGGAGTCCGCCAGCTCAGTGAGAGATCTCTGCATTGATCTCTGCTGAGCCAGCGGATGACAGGTCCGTCTCTGCTCACTGAGCGGGGAGGGGCCTGTCGACCGTCGCTGATCTCTATGGGGAGATCAGACGAAAACGGACAGCATGTCCATTTTCATCAGATCACATCTGATCCACCAGGACGGATGGCGAACGTATCGCCATATGTCTGATTTTAGCGGATCGGATGCCAGCGGACATGTCACTGCTGACATCCGTCGCTCCATAGACCTGCATGGAGCGTCCGTTCAGGTCCGCCTAAAAAACTGACAGGCGGACCGTTCGTGAAAGGGGCCTAATAGGAATAAATTAGCAGTTTGTGGATATTAGGCAACATTTTTTCTTCAAAATAAAAAACACACACAAAGCTAATGCCAAGTTCACAACACAAACACATCGAACAGGTTCTGTATTTAAAACATGACACTATAATACAATGTGTCTTTTGTATACATGTCTTAAAGTTGGGGTAACAATAGTGTATCCAATATTAAGGCCTAAGTTTATGAAAATAAATAAATAAAATTAGCACGAGGGATACTAATTACATTCAACGTGATGCATTCCTTGTGTTGCTGTGTCCTGGTTTTGCAAGAATCGTCCTTCTCTGATGTTAACAGAACTAACAGGCACTCAGTAAGCAGATTCTGTCCACCTCTCCTATTCGTAGAAGCCAATACTACAGGTTCTATGAATGACATATGCTCTATGAATGGAGGGAGGATGGGTGAATGATTGTAAAGTTTGCCCCCCTCCATTCAGAGATTCTCTTTCACTCATATAAGTTGTATTACCGACTCCTATGAATGGGGGAGGTGGGCAGAAAGGATGGGCACAGTTGGGTACTCTTGATGAGTGCCTGTCACAGCTCACTCAGTTCTATTAGCCCCTGCTGCAGTGGAAGATTACAGCGGGGTCATCGGAGGAGGAATATTTCTGCTAAAGAACACAGCAGCACAAAGGACACATCATAATGAGGGTAATATCCATTTTTAAAGTAAACTTAGGGTTTAAAGCTGAATTCCAGGAAGTTATAAAAACCATACCTTAAAGCAATTGTAAACGATTTCTCTTAAACAGCCCATTATGTTCAAAATAGATATGAAAGGCAAAACATTTGTGTATAGATATAAAAAAAAAAAAACAAAAAAAAAAAAACAATACACATACCTTTTTTCCTGTTTTTATAAGTGATCACATTCCCTGTTTTTAGCTGCATAAGAGCTGGGGAGGAGAAACAGCAACACACTGATCTTCCTAGTGAAAGGCAGTGGGTGGGGGAGTGGGATATTAGGACTGATCATTGGAAGACAGCAGGCCGAGTTCCCAGCATAGCTAGACAACTGAATATGTGGTGTTCTCCTGCTTAGTGTGGTCAGTTTTTTAGTAGGAAAGCAGAGGGACTGGCAGGGACACCGAGGGGGAGATTTACTAAAACTGACGAGTGCAAAATTGGATGCATCTCTACATAAAAACCATCAGCTTGCAGTTTTTTTTTTGTCAAATCTTAATTGAACAAGCTGAAATTAGAAGATGATTGGCTACCATGCACAGCTGCACCAGATTTTGCACTCTCCAGTTTTAGTAAATGAACCCCAAGGTGTCTCACACAAAGGAAACAATACAAAGAGAACAGGATACTTTCTCATACAAGTACATGATACTGTAGGCACATATCAGTAATATGAAATGCTGGGTTTACATACTCTTTAATGAAGCTGTGTTGTACTCATTAATTTATCACTATGTGTATTTTTGTTAATGCAAGTAGTACAAGTACCTGAATTTGACTTGGTATTAACTTCTTGCAGGTCTACTGTACAGCAGAGGTAGAGAGGGAAAGGAAGAAGCAGCACAAGGAAACCATCAGGTGTGCTGAGCTGCAGGAGCATGCTGACAGAAGGAGAGAGAGCAAAGTCAATGAGAGACGAGCTAAAGCAAGCCACAGTTCAAATTTCCTGCTGAACCAGCCGAGATTTGAACCATGTATGGGCAGGCTGAATGATTGATCGATCAACTTGGGTACAACCAGCCTGCCAGAATTAGCATGCTGATATAGCCTCAAGCAATAATCATGTTCCCAACGCTTTAATCCACATCCCCCCACAGGAGAACACAATAGCTCTGGCTCCTCTGGGGGTGCCCCTGTTAACACTATCTGTGTTGATGGGAGAATTGAGCAATTTGCTTTCCTACAACCCATTGTAAACGAAAATATAAATACTTTGACATACAAAACATCTCCCATGCATATGCATATGTATTGTATATTTTGTCCAGCTTTAAGTATTTGAAACGCGATGCAGTTATGGCATATACAGTACATTTCAGTTATTTTTTTTATTATTATTATTATTATTATTATGATGTGTTAAGAAATCTACAATTAGATATTTTAAGCTATATCTTTTGATATAGTCACAAACATATAAAAACATATTTTCATGCTTTTCATAGCCTTTATTATATCAAATCAGTATCAGTTGGTAAGTGAAAATGAAGAAGTCAGTAATAAAAAGGGTATTAATACAATGGGCAGAAACATAAGAAATGTACAAATGCTAGCAAACTACTGTACTCGTGTTGTATACTGTATAGCTGTCCGATATTTTGATGATCTTGTGTCTCGGTATCCAGATTCTCAGAATTTTACTGTACTGTGGATACACACTTAAATGGAAAGTCTGTATCCCCTGGTATACTATACAGGACATATTTTTCATGGTGTCAGGCTAATAGTAATCATTACATTTTTTTATTAAATAGATATGGCCACACAGATAAATGTGTAAGAGAAAATATAGCAATTACACATTTATTTCCAACAAACATCAATCTGTATAATATCACCAGTAATGCCCCGTACACACGATCCGGTTATCGGACGAATGATCGTCCGTTTTTTTTTTGCATGCTAATCTCACGTCGAATCTGAAGAGTTTACTAAATTCATGAAAATTCTCGTACGACAGAATAAAAACTCGGAAGTGATGTCATGTATTGTAATGCATTTGTATTGCATTTTCGAAGGACAGCTGTACTGCGTAAACGAAAATCGTACGATCTGGCATCATACGAAACAAATTTCCGTGCATGTCCGATAGAATAATATCGGATGAACTGTCCTGATCGGCTCTTGAAAGCTCTGTAATAACGATCCGATTATCATACGATCGATTAGAATGCGGCATTTTCCATACGATTTTCAGATCGTGTGTACGGGGCTTAAGTGTCCAAGAGGAGTACATGGTTGTGTGGTAATATCCAGAATGTAGGGGTATGCTGCACTCCCCTGGTGGTAATCTGAAAAGCAACTGACGGAAAATCCCAGGTATATGGATTTGAAAAGACAGAAGGAAACTGAAAAGAATGAATTTGTTTACTGCAGTATGGTAAGAACAGGTCTTACCAGTGATCTGAAAGTAACAGTTAAACGGTATAAGATGACAGCATTTCTACCTGCTGTACAAGGGTTTCTTTTCTTTTATTATTATTCTTTATTTTATCAAAATGTATTATACACAAGAAGGTAAAAACGTTTTCCCTACTCAATAGGGATATACATTAAACACATTTTGTTTCCATACCTTTATCTACCCTTACCCTACTCTCTTCGCCCTCCTTCCACCCCATTTCTCAGACCCTCCTTTCTCCTCTTCTCTAGGTAATCATAATCTCACTCACTGTACAAGGGTTTCTAATCTACTTACTTTACAATCGAAAATTATAATTGAAAATAGTTTGGCCTCAAATCTTTGCACGAAATGTGAGGGAGATGGGCTGACTTGCCAAGCCTAGGTTTACACTATGACTCGCATGAGAACCACACCGCATCCGCACCAGTCGTGCATGCATGCAACTTTGTGAATGCACAGCAGCTGGATTGTAAGGTCATATTGTACCATGCAATGTGGTGCAGGCAAACAAACTGCGTTTGGGGTGTTGTTAAGACTGCACTGACACCTGCTGCAGATCTCAAGGGCAGTGCGATTTGAATGCGGCACTGGAAGCATGCAGGGACCGCAGGTTTCCCGCACCGCATTCTAGTGAGAACCAAGGCCATAGGAGAATCTACACACAACAAATTGTATGAATATTCACTCCGGTTATCTAATCATGTACAATTAAAATATATAAAACAAGAATTAGTTTTTCACATGTGTAGCTTTTACATGTGTTGATAATGGAAGCAAACACACTTGTGTGGCATTAGCGAATTAATATTCGCAAATGTCTTCCTGCTTCTCCTCCCGGCCAATCAGGAAGCGGGTCCTGAGACCAGATTGTCCGGGAGTCCTAAAACCGGGAGGAGAAACGACTGCTTGGGACTCAGGAGGAGATGCAGGGGGGAAGCCGCCAAAGCTGCAACTTGGATAGGGTAAGTATGGGGCTGGCGGGCAGACAAGCTAATGAGCGAACGAGCGACAAGGGGTGGGGGGAGTGAGCGGGGCCAGGTTTGTTTGCTGCCCCGTCCCCCAACAAATTGAGCACAAGCTGCCAATGCTGCATCTGTCCCCCACCGCCTCTATGGCTGATCGCTCAGTTCTCCCTACCGCTCTGAGCAGACAGCTGGTGACTGTCAGTCATCACTGTTTGCTCTTCCCCTCCAGCGTTCACTAGGGAGGAAAGGAAGCGGCTTGCTCAGTCTCCCACCAGAGCAGCCGAGAGGCTGATGCAGGTGCCGGACCACGCTCTTGGGTGGATCCTGATCATATGGTTGCGATCTTTTTCCAGCCTGGACCAGCTCTGTGATGTCAGCCAACAGAGGGCTTTAGACCAATGTTGGCTGAAAAGAGGTCACAGGAGTGCAGAATGAACTGCACTCCTGTTATCCAAAGAAGTACAGCCAAATGAGCTGCCACGTCATAGTCAAAGGTAACAAGCTGAAGGCAACCACTGTCTACACAGAGCTGGCTGATGAAGTCATCAATACAAACTATCACCTTCATATAAAACATATATCTTTAGATTTATTTTTATTATCTACAGTATAACCAGTTTGGTGCTGGACAACATGCCACCATCCTGCACCAGATGCAATTTTAAGCAGAATTCCACCCTGTATTTAAAGTTTGGCCCCCAACGTTGCAGGTCACAGTGCCATAAATGTTCAGAATTTTTTTTGTTTAAAGCATTTTACCTTTTGGGGGTCACTTCCCCTGTACCGCGCTGCAGCAAGGTACGTCATATCCATTGGCTTCTGGGGTATGTGTCATCAATCCCAGGAGTCAATGGGCAACCTATAGTACACCAAGTGCGCCGTGCTTTGTACACACTGCGCAGGCGCGAGATTGGGGGGTGCACACTGGGGAGCCAGCTGCACCATTTCCCAGAAGAAACTCTGAGTGGGCTTCAGATGCCCATACTAAGGATGGAAGTTCACTGGATCCGGAGGGTACAGTGAGTACAAATGAACAAATTAAAAAAGGAAACGTATTCATATGCAGCATATGCTGGAATGATCACGGGGGTGATAAAAAAAAAATTAAAAAAAAAGGCCTGGAGCTCTGCTTTAAAGGTGGTAATATATACAAATGGGTCATTTCTGGTTCAATACAGGCATACCCCACTTTTAAGTACACAATGGGGTTTATTTACTAAAGCTGAAAAGTGCAAAATCAGGCTCACTGTTGCATAGAAACCAATGAGCTTCTAACCCCAGCTTGTTCAATTAAGCTTTGGTAATAAAAACTGGACGCTCATTGGTTTCTGAGCAGAAGTGAGCCTGATTTTGCACTTTCCAGCTTTAGTAAATAAACCCCATTGTGTACTTAAAAGTGGGGTATGCCTGTATATACTTAGAAAGTATGATAACATGATTCAGACATGTGTCAGACCTGAACAAGGGCTGAGGTATACTTGAAACTGATGAATAACCACATGCATTTGAAATAAAAAAGTGAGGGCTGCAACCCTTTGTCTATGTGTGTGGGGAAGCCATAGGCTCCTGCTGCTGTCAGTCAAATCACTCAAGTGTTTAGGGGTATAGTGGGGCTAGGGCAGTTAGTGGGGCGTTTTTTTACCCTAATGCATGGAATGTATTAAAACAAAAGATAGTTTTATGTTTAAAAACCACTTTAACTCCACTAAATTTCTTTGGAGCTGCAGCTTTAAAATGTAGTTCAAATGTCAAAAAAAAAAAAAAAACAGCAGGTCCTGACCTTTCTGTATATCCGGCTGTAATGGCTTAAATCTATTTATTCTATATTTATTCTTTCACCTCTGACTTTATTTCTAGGGAGCCGAGGCCGTAGTCCGTGCCAAGTATATGAAATGCAATCTGGAGAATGTCATTCCTGATTACAAGGTTTCTTGGATATTTTAAAACACACTGCAAGAAGCTGTGCACTTTAGAAAAGCGAATGTGGTCCTCACCAAGTACTAAATGCAAAAATGCTGATTTTATTTTTAGTGTGTAGGTGATAATGCCATTTCTTCAGGTTCCCTTTCCCATACATCCTGCTCATCAATGTGGAGGGAGAAAAAAAAAAAAAAAAAAGAAGGAATCCTACAGGAACCAAGTTTTTTTTATTGTAACAATGTGATTGGTTGTAGGGGCATTATCCCAGATTTTTGCTTCCTCCGGGATATACAACCACCCAGCTGATTTTCGACTCTTGTATGGCTGGATAAACTGAGCCAAGACATACAGTCAAGGCTGGAAATGTACACATTTTAATTGAACAAAGTGACTTTTTGAGGCCAAGGAGAGGAGAAAGGGAGAGTTTCCAATAAGCAAGTGACTGCTCTGGGCTTCAACAAAATGGCGGCTTCCAGCAAGAAGAACCAGAAACACTGCTGGAGGTAATTTCATTTTGCTGGCATAAATATTCACGTGGAATGTACTAGATGTTCCTTTGTTAAAGAACATTAACTGGTATCAAACTGTTATAGGTAAAATTCCACTGCAAGCACATGACTTGGACAGATGCTTTATTGTCCTCCACTTACAAAACGTTTTCTCAATTACCAAGGACTTCATGTCTGTCATTTACATAAGCTGAGATCATACTTTACTAATTCTCAACCTCTTAAAAAGCAAGGGAAAACTATTTAATACATATTACAGAAGCCTGTCCAGACATAAATATGGCAGATTCCACTGCCCTTGTTTCTTAGGACAAACACCAGAGTCATGCTCATCACTTTGTCAACAGGTAGTTTGTGAATTTCCAGGATACCTAATATACCCATAATTATTCTAGGTCTCTCTTCCACCAAATTCGAACATGGTTGCTGGGGACTGGTAGGTCCATGAACTAGTGGTTGAAAACCATTATTCCCTCCAAAAGAAATCAAAATTAGCCTTGATTAGTGGTTTAGTATCTGTCTTGTAGCTTCATATTCATTCATACACTTGAAATTGCACTGAAAGTGCACTTGGAAGTAAAGTCACTGTAGATCCGAGGGGGACATGCAAGGAAAATAAAAAACAACATTTTAGCTTGCACATGATTGGATGATAAAATCAGCAGAGCTTCCCCTCATTTCAGATCTACCCCTCAGATTTACCTCGACTGCACTTTCAAGTGCACTTTGCACTTGTAGTTTGCACTTGTACTGCAAAGTGGATTTGCCTTTGTAAATAATCCCCAGAGTCTCTTTAACCTTTCTGCACTCTTTTCACAATTACAACACTAACAGTGTGAGCTTTACATAGGTTTTACATTTTCTGTGAACAATGACAAAGAAAATAGTTAAGATCATGAACATGGCTTTGCCCACTGCACAGTCACATTATGATGCGTTCTTACAAAACATCAAAGTTCTCCTACGGTAGCTTTTTCAGTTGCTATTGCCACTTTGTTTATAGAGTGTTGTTTGTAAAACACTACTTCACAACACTGCCTGCTCTGTCCTCTCCAAGACTATGAAGTTATTATGACATCAAGTATGAAATCAGCCATATAAAGTGTGTCCAATTAAATATAGTAACTGTGATTGCAGTTATTCAGTCCAATAGAAAGGACAGCACCTTTTGACAGGTGTTCCCACTGTCCTGATTTCTGTGAAAATGACATAGCACAAAGGGCCAATGAATTCTGACCTGAACATTACAATTATTATCTATGTGGGCCAGTTTGTTTGAACTCTACCAGAAAGACCTGTCCTCTAGATTTAAAAATAAAATAAAAAAGCACACAAATAAAAAAAAACAAAAAACAAAAACATGGCCAATATTGTGGAACAGAGGCACTTAGAGCCTACAGCCATCTGAACCACATTGACACCTAGGGTATTACCAAAATCCCTAAAAAAAAAAATCACATGGGAAGAAGTAATACCTCTATGACTTTAAAGTGAAATGACAGTTTTTCAGAAAGAGAAAAAAAAAAACACTTTATGCAGCTTATATGCATTGCAAATACATGTTTCTAAAGCCAAATTGACATTCGTATCTGCTTTTGTTCTGCAGATACAAAAACAAGTCATGCCAGCACACATTCTAACAGTAATGTTAGTGAGTCTGCTTATTAAAATCAATTGATCAACCACTGTGCTGTAATAAAAGACTGCAAAGCCAGAACTTGAAGCTCAACTCCAGGAAAACAGTTCAACACACATATGAAATGCTTGTATGAGAACTGTTTTACCTGCCAAAGGATTTCTATTTTTGTCCATCCAGTCCTGCCACAAAGCCCAACCATGTCTGATAGAGCTGGAGAGACCTAATTGTGCTCTACTCTAAGGGCCCTTTCACATGGGCTTGTCCATGTATGGACTCAGCTTTGCTCAGCAGGGATTGATCCGCTGATCCCTGCTGAGCAGGCGCATGACAGGTTCGTCTCCGCTCACTGTGCAGAGATGGACCTGTCAAAGCCCCACCGACCTCTATGGAGATCGGATAAAAACGGACCGCCTGTCCATTTTCAACCGATCTGATTCTCTAGATTGGTGGTCATCAACCCTGTCCTCAGGGCCCACTAACAGGCTAGGTTTGCAAGATAACTGAAATACATCACAGATATCATTTGCTTCTCAGTGATTGCAGTATTCTAGTCTGTATCTCCCCAAGGAGTGGCCATCTCAGTCTCCTGACCTCAATATCATTGAGCCACTCTGGGGAGATCTCAAACGTGCAGTTCTTGCAAGACGGAAAAAAAAAAAGAATTAAAGTCAGCAGCTACAAATACTGCAGCTGTTGACTTTTAAGATAAAAACGCGTACCTGTCCAGGGCGCCTGCAATGTCCTCATCCGAGGCTGACCTGTCCCTCAGCTCCGGGTGGAGGCGCCGCCATCTTCAGTAAGGGAATCAGGAAGTGAAGCCTTACGGCTTCACAGCCTGGTTCCCTACTGCGCATCCTGACTGGTCCCTGCTGTATTCTCAGTCCTGTGTCTCTCCCAGAAGACAGCGGAGGGGCCGGACATGGCGTAGATCACTGCGGATTCTGCGGCAACCTATAGCTGGAAGTGGGAGCAAATACCTGTATTAGACAGGTATCTGCTTCCCCCTGAAAGGTGCCACATGTGACACCGGAGGGGGGGAGGAATCCGGAAAAGAGGAAGTTCCATTTTTGGGTGGAACTCCGCTTTAAGAGCCACAATGTTACTATTTTCCAGACAACTGATGGCATTTAAAAAGCAAAACACATAAATTGGTCATCTTCACCGTGTAAGGATAAGAGGTACAACTTTAATAGGTCATGGAGTAAAGAATGCTCAGAAATGCAACAGTTCACTAACTGGATACAGTAATCTAATTTTGCCAAGTCTAACATTAGAGCTCTTGACTAAAATGCACTGCTAAAGTATTTGTGGGTAGAGACGTATTTAAAAATTATCATCAGTTCAGGCAAACAGCAATACTGAGAGCCCCTGAGAAAGACTGAAAGCACAAATTTTCCACGGCTGGATTTCTCTGCAATGAATGTATACAGAAGAAGAAGCAGCACATTTTTGTAGTGCATTACAGTTCAGCACCTGAGCTTTTGGTGATAAAATCAAGTAAAAAATTCAAAACTTCCCTACCTTTCACCAAGCAAACGTGTACTTAACCACTTGACCTCCGGAAGGTTTTACCCCCCTTCATGACCTGACCATTTTGTGCTATTCAGCACTGTGCTACTTTAACTGGCAATTGCTCATCCATGCAACACTGTATGACCCCCCAGACGATGTCCAAGGAAACGAAACGCATCGGGTAGGACCCCACTGCTGCCATTTTACTTATACAGCGCTGTTTTATCCATTTCCATGTGAGTGTATTTCTTTCTTTTTAATAAATTTTGCATACATTTTTATACAGAATTACACTATGTGGCTTTCTTTTGTTCCTTCCTATCCATTGTAACCACTATGCATTCTGGGCATCACCCCTGAAGGACATACCAGTTCACCGATCATCCCAGGATCTTCTCTCAACTTCTTCAGAATCCTACCAGCTGTTTATCATACAAGCTTGTTTGACCCAATTGAACGTATGTTTCTTTGGGTTCAAACGTTCCGGTAAGCTCCCTTATTGTCGGTGGTGGTGTTCTTTTCATTCCAGAAGTCACGTGCACATTGATAAGTCACATACTAGAGGACTTTAATTCCTTCACTTTGTATGAAGTCACATACTTACAGAGGACTATAATCAGTTTACCTTTGATGTTTCTATCTTTTTTTTTGTTTTTCATTATTGTTCGCCAACCTGATGATGTAATGGTCTTCATTGTACCTATTATGTGGTTATTTCACTTTTCATATTAGCGCTACACTTATTTCGTTTTCTGATTTATGCACATATCCAAACTGTTTGCTGGCTTTCTTGTGCATCATCTTTAGAAGAGGTTTCCTTCTGGGATGACAGCCACTCAGACCAATTTGATGCAGTGTGCACCATATGATCTGAGCACTGACAGGCTGACCCCCCACCCCTTCAACCTTGGCAGCAATGCTGGCAGCACCCATACGTCTAGTTCCCAAAGACAACATTTGGATATGATGCTGAGCACATGCACTCAACTACTTTGGTCAACCATGGCGAGGCCTGTTCTGAGTGGAACCTGTCCTGTTAAACTGCTGTATAGTCTTGGCCACCATGCTGCAGCTCAGTTTCAGGGTCTTGGCAATCTTCTTATAGCCTAGGCCATCTTTATGTAGAGCAACAGTTCTTTTTTTCAGATCCTCAGAGAGTTCTTTGCCATGAGGTGCCTTGTTGAACTTCCATTGACCAGTATGAGAGAGTGAGAGCAACATCAAATTTAACACACCCGCTCCCCATTCACACCGGAGACCTTGTAACACTAATGAGTCACATGACCCCGGGGAGGGAAAATGGCTAATTGGGCCCCAATTTGGACACTTTCACTGTACTCACTTTTGTTGCCAGTGGTTTAGACATTAATGGCTGTGTGTTGAGTTATTTTGAGGGGACAGCAAATTGACACTGTTATACAAGCTGTAAACTCACTACTTTACATTGTAGCAAGAGAGATATATCTCTATATCTATATTATATATAGATATATATCTATATATAGATATATATCTATATATAGATATACCGTATTTATCGGCGTATAACACGCACTTTTTTCCCCTTAAAATCAGGGGAAAGTCGCAGGTGCGTGTTTATACGCCGATCCCCTGCGATCCCGAGCTGTCACAATTTTAAAATCGCCGACCGCGATTTGAAAATGGCGCCGCCGGCGCCGAAATACACCGAGCCGGTCCTCGGCTCTTTCCGGCGGCTCTCGTTTACTTTCGGCTCCACTCGTAGTCCCGAGCGGAGCTATCCGAACCTACTCGGCTAGGTTCGGATAGCTCCGCTCGGGACTACGAGTGGAGCCGAAAGTGAACGAGAGCCGCCGGAAAGAGCTCGAGGACCGGCTCGGTGTATTTCGGCGCCGGCGGCGCCATTTTCAAATCGCGGTCGGCGATTTTAAAGCTCAGGACAGGGGATCGAAGGCTGCACTGGGAAAGGCTGCACTGGGAAAGGCTGCACTGGGGAAGGCTGCACTGGGGAAGGCTGCACTGGGGAAGTCTGCACTGACATGGCTGTACTCACAAGGCTGCACTAACAAGGCTGCACTGAGAAGGCTGCACTGAGAAGGCTGCACTGACATGGCTGCACTAACAAGGCTGCACTGAGAAGGCTGCACTGACATGGCTGCACTAACAAGGCTGCACTGGGGAAGGCTGCACTGACATGGCTGCACTGAGAAGGCTGCAATGATGGGCATTTAAATGTAAGTTTTTTTTCCTTCAACTTCCCTCCTAAAAGTTTTTCTTTCCTTAAAATTCCCTCCTAAATTGGGGTGCGTGTTATACGCCGATAAATACGGTATATCTATCTATCTATCTATCTATATATATATATATATATATATATATATATATATATATATATATATATATATATATATATCTATCTATATATATATATATCTATAGATATATATATATCTATAGATATATATATCTATAGATATATATATCTATATATATATATATATATATATAGATATATATATCTATATATATAGATATATATATATATATATAAATATAGATATAGATATATATAGATATATATCAAGCAACAAGGCCTCACACTAGTATGCTGTGTAAGAATTCTGGCAATACGGATCCATTGAGATACGAAGTTTTGGCAGTACATGCACTAGAACACCATCAATAATTCTCAAGTAATACATGAATAATTAGTAGATTAATGAAAGTATAAGCAGTGCTAAACTCCAGCAGATTAATCATAAAGTGAGAGACCCAGGGTTGACATGTAACCAGATCTGCTGTTTCACCTCCTTTCAGAGCCAAGACTGTATTTCTAAACACTCAGTGTTTGGGCTTTTGGCCTACTTAAACAAAAATATCAATACCATCAAAGTACAGTCAACCACTAATTCTGAAAATAGTTCTTCCTCATGTCTGACACGCAACAATCTAATTATCTTTAACACATGAAATGTACATACCCCTTAGAGACAATCTACACAAGTGATTTTTTTTTTTTTTTTTTTTACAAACGTTATTTATTAGGTACAAAAAACTTGTACAAAACAAGATATTATATATTAGTAAAATGCAATAAACTTGCATAGTAAGGACAATTACAACTATGTATAACAAAAATAATAGAGGTACACTAATATACAATCCATGGTGACCTTGAAATAGGTAAACAACTGTTGTACATTAGTCTCTTGCTGCCGAGAGATTTAACCACTTACTGGCAATCATCTCATTAGGCAAGAGTTACAGGTATAATTTCATTAACTCAAAGTGGCTACAAAATTTGCTAGCAATTAACATGGCTCCCTATGGAACAAGCTATATGTAGCATACCGTAGCATTTTGTAGCAATTGATTGCACATGGTCAGCATATTGTGCAATCATGCAAGTATGATCACAAGATGCCACTGCATTTGTTCCAGCTGTTTCAATCTCGATATGTTTTTATTGGAATTTTTGCAAATTTATACAGTATTTCATGGCCAGGATGCACATACATGACTGTTCAGCAATGTAGGATGTAAAGCCAGCATGTGTCATATTTACCAAGCAAGTGAGAGCCATCTTTGAATGTGAGCTGAATATGTATGGGGTGCAGAGAAAAGTGCGTGTAGCCCACCCAGAATACCACATCAAAACTCTAGTGGATGTCTATCAAATGTAGGTGGAAGTAAATGCCTAACCCAAGGGGTCCAGACTTTATTGGCCGCTTGGTCCAGCAGCTTTGCCATCGTTTTCTTGTAAAATGTATTTTTGTTACGGCTTTTGACTTTGTGGAAATTTAGAGCCTGGGGTTTATAGGATTTTGCAATGACTTGTGTAATTGTGGTGAAAATAAAAAGGTTGTTGTGATACTAAAGGATATAATTCTTTAGTTTTTTTAGGTTAAAATAAAAAAGGTTATATTTAGCCACTTTGTGCAACGATAATGCACAGAAAGGTCCCACACCTCCTCCTCTGGCAGTCTTTTGCTTGCGCTGTCTGCTCCTCCCACTGTCGGGTTGCCTCCTTAGCAAGCGGGGTACTAAGCAGGTACTAATGCATTTGCATTCCCAAGCCAGGCTGCGTGTGTTCATAGACACAAATAGCGCTGGTAAGCCACGTCTCCGCTCCCTCTTCAAATAAGTCTAATGCCGCGTACACACGAGCGGACTTTTCAGCATCAAATGTCCGGCGGTCTTTCGAACGACCGGACTTGCACACACACGAACGGACTTTAGTCCGTTGGTTTGAACGTGATGACATACGACGGGACTAGAATAAGGAAGTTCATAGCCAGTAGCCAATAGCTGCTCTTGCATCCTCTTTTGTCCGTCGGACTAGCATACAGATGAACAGGTTTTTCGACCGGACTCGAGTCCATTGGAAAGATTTGAAACATGTTCTAAATCTAAAGTCCATCAGATTTTCGACAGAAAAAGTCAGCTGAAGGTCCAATGAAGCCCACACAGGGTCGGATTGTCCGACGGATTTGTTTTGTCCGACAAGTCCGGTCGAAAAGTCTGGTCGTGTGTACACAGCTTAACTGACAGCAGCAGGAGCTTATGGCTTCACTGCCCTCAGCTTTTCCTGTGAAAGCAGAAGTGAAAGGAGTGTTGGTGGAACAGGAGACAGCGCTGGAACGGTGATAGGAGCCAGATAAGTATTTAGGGACAGTACAAGGGCAGAACAAGTAGTGGAGCCTTTGAGTGAAACATAATTAGGCTTTAGAACTACTTTAATTTAAGGTTTTAACTGGTTTATGGTAATGGCATCTGGCTGTGTGCCATGTAGTACCACACAGGGGTTTAGTGGTTATTCTGTGGCCCAGAATTATGGCTATGTGTTTATTGTGCCATCTGTTTAGTGATAATTTGCTACTCCTACTGATTAAGTGAGAGATATCAGTAGTATGATAAGCATAACAAAAATACCCTGTGCAGCTCTAGCTTAAACAATTTCTAGCAAGTGCTTATACTTCTCAATAGCAAAAGGTTTAAATGATGTGTAGCCTTGATATGAAATCATTTGCAGCCTATATCTTCATACTCTGGTTCCCAGTGCTGACATCAATGTGAAATACAATGATAATAATACTCCTCTCATCCAATTTCCTCATTATCTTTACAGTATGCAGCATGCCACACTGGAGCAAATATTACAGATTCAGGGGGTGAAGCCACTCCATGCCCAGCAATACTGTATGTGGTCTAGCCTGACACTTCTCCCATTTTGTTTATCAGGAATCTTTGCACAATTCTCTACACTTGTATTCTATTCCTATTTCCCAGAGGTCTGCACAGTTTGAGATGAAATCGCAGGCAATCCTGCCACTGACAATGAGAACATTTCAAAAGTCCAGGAAACCAAGTTAACCTTTTGTTTTTAGCATAGATGTCAAGTTCCCTGACTAACCACATTTTTTCTGGTTGAATGTACTTATTGCCTGGAGCTGCTTTGTGATATTATCATTTATAATCAACATTGTCCAGAATGCCACATGCTACAATGCAAACATCCATTTTCAAAAACATTCATTTGTAATTTTCCATAAGTCCCATGCCTCTAAAGGTTGGTTTCTTGGTTATATAAGTGGCTGATAGTTGCTAGTTTAGCTTTTGCCCTGGTTCACACTGCTGTGACTTGCGACACAAAGTTGCATGACAAGTAAAAACACATTTATTTCATTGGCAGCCATTCTAATCAAAGGCTCAAATCACTGCAACTTTTAAAAAGGGTCCTGCTTTGATGTGACTTAAGAGTCCCATAAAGTCCAATGTTGCATAAAAGTCGCACGCAAGTCACACTGCATAGTCGCACAACGATAGGGTTGCAGCAGTGTGAACCATCTACAGCCAGAACATTTTTTTTTGTTTTAGACAGCTGTCACCAGAACAGGTTTCCCCAATAAAAGTGTTCCCACTTCCTGTTCTGGTGACAACTCTAACATTGGATTTGCGTTCATTTGATGTCTTGGCGACAATGGTCACCAGGATAAAAAAAAAAAAGAAGGTATATCTACCCAATGGGTAGACGCCATGATCAGTAAAAAACTAACAAATATTCTAATCCTTCCCAACGCTATCCCATAAAAAATGGCTGTGCATACACTTTAACCACTTCCCAACCGCCATATAGCAGAATGACGGCTGGAAAGTGGTTGCATTATCCTGACTGGGCATCATATGATGTCCAGCAAGATAAGACACTCGCGCACGCCTGTGGGGGCGCGCAGCATGGGGATCGGTGATCTGGTGTGTCAGTCTGACACACCACATCTCTGATCCCTGTAAAGAGCCTATGATGTAGGCTCTTTACCATGTGATGAGCTGTGTCCAATCACAGCTCATCACATGGTAACCAGGAAGTGCTGTTTATCGGCTTTTCCTCTACTGGAGTAGACTACTACAAGGCACGAGCAGAGGAGAGCCAATCGGCTGCTCTTCTGACAGGGGGGGGGTCTGCTCTGATAATTAGTGCATTCATTATCAGTGCAGACCCATCGAGGGTGCCCACTAGAGCCCACCAGGAATGCCCACTAGAGCCCACCAGGGATGCCAATCAGTGGCCATTAAAAATGGCCATCAGTGATTGCTTGTCAGTGTCTCCTAATCAGTGCTGCCTATCAATGTCATCTATCAGAGCCGCGCGTCAGTTCCCATCAGAGCTGCCTGTCGGTGCCCACCAGTGCCACCTATCAGTGCCCACCAGTGCCGCCTATCAGTGCTCATCAGTGCGGCATATCAGTGCCGCCTATCAGTGCCCATCAGTGCTGCATATCAGTGCCGCCTATCAGTGCCCATCAGTGCTGCATATCAGTGCCGCCTATCAGTGCCCATCAGTGCTGTATATAAGTGCCTCATCAGTGCTCATCAGTGAAGAAGAAAACTTACTTATTTACAAAGTTTTATAACAGAAACAAAGAAAAACGTATTTTTTTCAAAATTTTCTGTATTTTTTTTATTTGTAGCGCAAAAAATAAAAAACCCAGTGGTGATCAAATACCACCAAAAGAAAGCTCTATTTGTGGGAAAAATTATAAAAATTTTGTTTGAGTACATTGTCGCATTACCGCCCAATTGTCATTCAAAATGCGACAGTGCTGAAAGCTGAAAATTGGCCTGGGCAGGAAGGGGGTGAATATGCCTAGTATTGAAGTTAAGTTGGTTAAGTTCACAACAAGGTCTCTTTGCAAAACCAGCTTTAATTTAAATGTTACAGGTTATCCCAAATATGCAGCAGGCTGGACTATCTTTCCAACAAACTTCACTGGCATGTTAAAGTAGAAGACCACTCTAACACTAAAATCTCTGCATCTACAGACATACACGATCTAACACTAACCTAGCCATGTAAAGAAGAAATCCGTATACATACCTTTTTTGGAAGCCGATCTGACTCGATCCCACACTGAGCTGTCAGCTGCGGCTTCGCTGTGGAGGCGGGTGCAGAGGACACAGCCACAGGAAGCCCCATATTAAGTCTATGGGTGACGTTACTACCCATTCATTTCACAGCAGTTGTCGGCTGTGTCCTCTGCAGAGCTTCCACCATTGGAGATCGGATCGGCTTCAAAAAAGGTATGTATATTGATTTCTTGTTTACAGGGTTAGATACGTTAGTGTTAGATCGTGGATGTCTGTACATGCAGCGATTTTAGTGTTAGGGTGGACTTGCACTTTAATTTTGACATCAAATTTCAATTTGGTTTTAGTAATAGTCTTTTGACTAAAAAGCCATTTTAATTTTAGTCGTACTTTAGTCATCTACCTTGTTTTCGTTTTAGTCATATTTTAGTCAACTATAATCTAATTTCTCTAGCATTGTCTAAAAACTATTATGTACTCCTGGAGTAAAAATCGTATACCATGTAGTGGGAATGGGGAAGTAAATGTTAGTAATGGAGTGCACAGGGCAGAGAACTTTCACACAGTGCTAAGCACTGCTACCTTTCTGGGATGGGAAAACACTCACCACGTGGTTTGCAGAGCATTGTTCCAGAACTCCCAGGCAGTGGACAGCAGACAGGGGGAGCCTGCGTCTCCCAGCCAAAACAGCTTGTCAGGGGGGCTGGGGCTTTGACAGAGCTCCAAGGAAAGCAGAAATTTAGGTGGGTAAACGTCCTTCCTTTACATTTTTGTTCCATTCCCGTGAGTTGGTGAAAATTTGAATTGGTTTTTGTCAAAGTTTTCGTCAAATTGCCAAAAATTTAAATTGATCTTTGTTTAGCTTTCATAACTGTAAAAATGCTGCTGATGAAAACTAGGCAGAAAATGTTTTCGGAAACGAATATTAACACTGTTTTATTATAGCAGATAGTTGAAAACAATGATCAACGAAATGTAACAAAGGCCTGGTTAGCTAGACCAACCACTGTGAACAAGCCTTTAAACATATCCTTTTTCCCGTGTTTTATTTCCTGAATGTTAACATATAATAAACAGTACAGCACTGCCTGGTCAACAGGCAAACACAAAGCCGTCACTGTTACAATATGTATAGCAAGCCTCTTGGTTGTTGCCAAAGATGAGTTAACTTACTAAATAATGGTTGACTAGACAGCTGGCCTTGATACCAAGCATGTATGTAGTTTGTGCAATCAACAACTTATGAAATGTATCTAAAGTTCAGAGTTTGAATACTTAAAACTACAGCAGTTCCCGGAGTATACAGCCTACCTGATCAATGAACAATATACAATAAGCTTTAGTGCTTTACAAGCACGGCTCTAAGCTCAGTAATACACAATTCTTTAGACAAGACATATGCACATTTTTTTCCAGATTCTACTTCGAAGTTAACCTGCCATATAAAAATCGTGAAAATACAAGTGTGTGTCTTTAAATAGCATCTGTCTACATATCCCTCCTCTGGTATCTGGGGCCCCCAGATCTGGATTTCTCACTCTCTGATCTACAGAAAGCTGGACACACTAAAAAGGATTTATAAAAACCTATGCAGTGGCACATTACACTGTGGGAGGCAGAGGCTTTGTTTGCCAAATGCTCTCTAATATGCTGGAATTTGTACCATGGTTTGGGGGTCTCCCAGGGTGCAATGCACAGGCATTTCAAACTACCACACGTCGGAGCACACAGTTTAAAGGCCAAGTTCACCTTTTCAGGCAGAATTTCACTTTTCATAATAAATACAAGTCCTTTCTAATGTCTTTTTTGCAAAGCTATCCCAATGTGCTTATTATTATAATTATTATACAGGATTTATACAGTGCCAACAGTTTGTGCATCGCTTTACAAATGAAGTCAGACATTACAGTTACAATACAATTTGGTACAAGAGGAATCAGAGAGCCCTGTTCGTTAGAGCTTACAATCTAAGAGGGGGGGGTCAAGTGATACAAAAAGGTAATAACTGTGAGCAATGGGCTGATGGATAAAGTAAAAACACAGTGTATTAGATAGAAGCAGAATAGGCTTCTATAAAGAGAAGGGTTTTCAGGGATCGCCTAAGGCTGGATTCACACCTATGCATTTTTAGTGCTTTTTGCATTTTGCAGATTTGCACTACAGAACATGTTCCACAGGAAACCATGTTAAATGGACTGTAGTGCAAATCTGCAAAATGCAAAAAGCACTAAAAATGCATAGGTGTGAATCCCAGCCTAAAGATTGATAGATTAGGGGACAGAGAGATTGGGGTACGGAGTTCCAAAGGATGGGAGAAGCTTGGTAGAAGTCCTGGAGACGAGCATGGGAAAAGGTGACAAGGGAGCTAGAGAACAGGAGGTCTTGGGAGGACCGAAGAGAGCGGTTCGGTTTAAATTTTGAGACCGGGTTAATGATGTAGTTGGGGCAGAGTTGTGCATGGCTTTAGAAGTTGTTGTTAGTACTTTGAAATTTTGAATGTGCTTTTCTCTCAGTTATGTAGTCCATGGCAGCCTTCACCCTCTCGCTTCAAAATTCTAAAAAATGCATTCTGAGCCCTGACTTCCTGTAGTATCATGTAACCATCCAGGAAACAGCATTTGCCATCATGCAGTGCCTTACTGCAGCATATAATAGGGCAAGTTTTACTTCTCTGGACCACACCTCTCTCATTACTATACCACCTCTTTTTTATTTCCACCCACTTTCCTACTTCTTCCTTTAAAGTGGTACTAAACCCAGGACCCTGCATACACTATATCTGGTCTCCCACAGTACACAGAACATGAAATTGCAATTATCTTTAGTAAATATAAACTGCTAAATACCTTTTTTCATCAGCAGTATATCATATAGCAGTCTTGTGACTTCTATCAGTGTCTGGTTAAAGCTTGTAGGAGGCGTTTTCATTCTCCTCCAATTGTCCCATGAAGCTGCATGACCCCTGACCCTCTGTCTGGACCAGAGGTCTCAAACTGGCAGCCTTCCAGCTGTTGCAAAACTACAAGTCCCATGAGGCATTGCAAGCCTGACGGTTACAAGCATGACTCCCACAGGCAGAGGCATGATGGGACTTGTAGTTTCGCAACAGCTGGAGGGCAGCCAGTTTGAGACTCCTTGTCTGGACAGTGCTGATCACATGCAACCCCCCCTCCCCAATAAAAAAAGCAATACACACCAAAATTAGCATGTGCAGAGTCCCACCAAGGCTCTGTTCTATCAGCAGATAGAACAGTAAAAGAAGACAGTAAAAGGGACAGTAAAATAGGGGGAGGATCAGGGGAGACGGGATCAAGCTGCCCTTTTGCACAATGCAGAGGATTAATCCCTTAGGTTCCACAGAGAGCTTTACTGCATATACAGACTGATTTTACTGTTGTGGGTTTAGTAACACTTTAAGGTGGCCATACATTGTACAATCTCCTTAAGATCTACCATCAGTTACGTAGTGTAAGCCCCGGTTCACACAGGGGCGGCACGACTTGCAGGTGACCTGCAAACGACTTCCGCGGCGACTTGCAAAACGACTTCTGTATAGAAGTCAATGCAAGTCGCCCCAAGTCGCCCCTGAAGTAGTACAAGAACCTTTTTCTAAGTCGGAGGGACTTCCGTCGCTCCTATTAGAACGGTTCCATTGTACAGAACGGGAGGCGACTTGTCAGGCGGCTAGGTCGCCTGACAAGTCGCCCCTGTGTGAACCGGCTCTTAGGACCTGTCTGATCTTATACAAACTGAATGTTTTGTTCAGGTGGGTCCTCCTATTGGAAAATCTGAAGAAAATTGTCAAGAGATTGCACAATCAGACTGCATAGTGTTTGGCCAGCTTTTATACAAATACATGGGATGGAGTGGGTGGAGACACTCAGCTGTCATTGTAAATACACCAAATTCACTTTCAGGCCCCATTCACATGTAGTGTAATGGGAGCACACATCTTTTAGTGCGTTTTTCCCACGACATGCAATAGGAAAGCCGTCGAATTACAACGGTCTGCTCATATGCACAACAAACGCAAATAAGGCAATGAAATGCTCAGGGCTTCTTGACAGGCCAGAGCACTGAAAGGTGGAAATGCTGGGAGCATGTCAGTACAAATACTGACATTCATAAAAGCTTTGCATAGGAAATTTTGTTTTATTGATTGTCTGATAACTATGAAAGTATAAATTATGTACCTACTAAGGTCCGTTTGTTCCAGACCAGAACATGGGATTTTCACTGCTCTGAATTCTCTGGAACCTTATGGGGTTTAATGTTTAGCAGTAATTTTATTCTTCATGGATTATACTATAAAGCTCAAACATATGGTATAGATGAATCCCTAAAGGCTTGGTTCATATAAACAGGTGGGGTCATTTACAATAGGATATGAGAGCGCTCTGGGACACCACTAACCACAGAGTAGCATTTAAAGGGCACACTGGTCCCAAATATTTGCCATGACTTGGTCAGGGGGAAAAAAGGGAAAAAATACTGTCAGAAAATCTACAATCTGGCTGAAGTTTCCATGAACTCGAAAACACTTCAGGTATGTGTAGAGACAACATTCCATTGATTGCTATATGAAACCTGATCAACTTAACACAATGTTCTCCTGGGCACATCTACATTCATCTGTGAGACTTTCCTTAAAGTGTTAACGAAAGCTCAATACCTAAAAAAACAGCGAGCAACTGAACTGAAATTAAAGGAATTTGCTGCAGTGTCTCCAAATTTCAATCTGTGTTTAATACAGAGCAATTGTTTGATCATATGCCATTGAAAATTCACTGACCTTTATTTCTTTTTTCACAAATGTTATCTTTCCATATTCCTCTGCACACCAGAAAATAAGCCGACAATGGAAATGCAAGCAATGTAAGCCAGACACTTCACAGCATGTTACATGTTTTGGGCAGCTTTACTTTTCCCCAAATCAAATCACTTCTATGTGAAAGCTGGCAGCAAAAATATAAACAAGCTCCAAACTGCTCTAGCATCGCGGAGTTCGTTTACATGTTGGTACTGTCCATAGGCGTGCGCAGGGGGTGTGTAAGGTGTGCCTGGGAACACCCTAATCACAGCATGTGGGGGCACAGTGTGCCCCCGCAGTGGTGCTGGCTTCCCTCCTTCCCTCGGCTGCTGCGGGGGCTGTTGCAGAATGGATAGTGTTAACTCACTGTGTTCATTCATATCTGAAGCATAGTAAACTGTGTTTACTATGCTTCAATTTGTGAATGAACAGGAAGTCGTTCAACACAGAGCACTTTACATTCATTCACTATCCAGTGCAGTTGAAGCTGCAGAGAAAGGCAGTGTTTGAGCTTCGTGGTGCACACCAGTGGCGCCTGCCACCACCCCCCTGATGGGGGCAATCAGAGGCACCTCGCTCTAGCTGCTCCAGGAGAAGAGCCGGGCCTTCTCCTCCCAGCCAAACAGGCAGGTGGCAATCCTGGAGCGTTTCCAGACGGATGGCAAGTGGGCATAAGGGATGACAGACCGGAGGCCATCCAAGTCATCACTCGTCGTGCATCCTCATCCTCTCTCAGGCATTGATGCTCAGCCTCAGGGATCTCTGCTCCTTGGGCTTCTTGCTGCCGAGCTTGCCTCTGTCATTCTTGCTCTGCTCCTAGCCATCCTCATCTCCCGGTCTCCCGGGCTGCTCTAATACTCCTGGCCAATCAGGTCACAAGACCTGCTACCTGATTGGCCAGGAGAAGAAACAGGAAGACAATAGTGAATATTAATTCACTATTGTCACACAACTGGGTGGGCTCAGGGCGCAGTGCTCTGCGCCCCAAGCCCACTCTTTTTTTAAGCCAATTAGAGCCTTGGGCTCTAATCATGTGTTTCAAAAGAAAAAAAAATTGAAATCCATGCGACCGGCGCCCTGAATGTAGATTAGGGGTCGGGCGCATGGATTGGAGGGGCAGCGCCCCTGCGCCTCTTATGAACAGGCCGCCACTGCGTGTGAGCTGCGCACACCTATGGTACTGTCCCTGATGTAACTACTTTGGCGATACCAATAAAAGGGTTAAAGCTAAAGTTTGGATCCCTGACAAGGATTCACAAGCATGGTTTAATGTGGAAAAGAAATCAGTAAAAAAAAGTACCAGTAGCATATTACTCCTTATTAGAAGGTGCCTTCCTTTCTTCTACTCTTGCAGGTGCCTGTCCCTGACATCATCAAAAGCATAACCTGCCAACTCTAAATTATCCTGTAAGAACACAAAGAACTGGCACTACTACATTTCTTAGAACCCCCCTAAACATTAAATATTTTTTAAAGCAGAGGCCCTAGAAAATAAATTGGTGGATTTTGCATGTTTTTGTCCCACGGTATTTCGGTATTTGCACAGAGGTTTTTCCAACACAACACAAAACCCACTTTTTTGGTAAAATCTAAAAGATGATGTTATGCTGAGTAAATTGATACCAAACATGTGCTGCTTTAAAATTGTGCACACCTGTGCAGTGGCTTCAAACAACGTAAATTTTACTATACACAGGTGCCTCTTTAAAAGCCTTTACAGGTTACCACTTTAGATGTACACAGGCATTCTGGTGCTAGAATTACTGCCCACGATCTGACGTTCGCGGTGATACCTCACATGTGTGACACAGTCACTGTTTTGCGATGCCTGTGTTCATCTTTGGGTGCGAACATGGAGGACGGGGGCACTTTAAACTTATTTATTTATTTTTATCACTTTTACAAGAAATGTACATATCCTTTGTGACAGCAATAGGCATGTGACATGTACTCTTTATGGAGTGATCTGGGGTCTAAAAGACGAATTAGACCAAATCTCTCCTTTGCCCTTAAAAGCATTTGGTCACACCAAGATCTGTGTGTTCGAATGCTTTTGATTTTTGAAAATGACTCTGTTTACATCTTAATAAACCAAAAGTGATGTCAGGTTATGGCTTCTGGGTTACCATAGCCCAGAGCCAAATAAAGCCTCTTCGGGTCTCTCTAATCAGCCAGTGGGAGGGGAGAGCCCGCTAAAGCCGTGGAAAGTGGTGGGAGGGGATGTTCCCTCCTGCTGCCTATAAATGGAATCCAGCAGCTAGTTAGCTACTAGGATTGTTTTTACAAGACAGCTGACCGTCAGCTGTAAAAAAAAGTTACTGCAGCTCCAGGCATCATCCTGGTATAATCCCTTGAAGACCAGTGACGTACCAGGTACGTGACTGATCATTAAGTGGATAGCTTGCATCTCCACCGAAATGGTGTCAGCCTCGCAGTCACACAGTCCTCGGAAGGTTGGCAAAATGAGCTTGGGCAAAAGAGAAGCTGTAGGGTGCCTTATATATGTCCAAAGTTCTACTGAACTGTATATCTCAGGGCTCCCTGGGATTAGGTCCACCTTAAAGAAACCTAAATTCACATTTTCTAGAAAATAGGCTACGCAGTCAACAGTCCCCAGTACAAATGAAAAAAAAAAACAAAAAAAACTGTGCAGCAGGGTCCCCCTAGAAGTCAAGCAGAAAAGGTCTCAGTTAGCAATACCCATGTCCTTGTTCCTAGGATGTAAACCAAATTGGATGCTCACTCCCATCATTACAGGAGTAAGAAGCAATGGTTTTTATGTCCTACCAAAAAGGCAAGACGAGGGGAATTGCTAACTGGAAGTTTTTTGGCCAAGCTTCCAGGGGTGGCCTACAAGTATGGCAATATAATGAATCATCTTTTTAAAAAGCTTTGCAGTCCTTGAAAACCTATTGGGTCCTATCGACTACATAGACTATTTTCTGAAAAAGGGTAGCTAAAGCATAGAGACAAAGCCGACCTCTACTTTAGAAAATGCTAGTTCTGGGTTGTGATTCTGACCCAACACTAAGCTCCATCTTTACTCTGATTACTCTTGCTGCATACTTGTGATAGAATGAGTATTGAATGCACAGACTGGTAGAAGGTCAGCAGTAGCAGCCCACGTATAGCTCTCTTAATATGGTAAACATACTGTATACACATTTCCCTACACTACAGACATCAGCATCAATGTTAGGCATATTAGTCATGTAGAGAAAGCAGCTGGTTCAGTAACATAGTTGAAAGGATAATGATAAAAAGCATAAGTACAGCAACCAATCACATTACACCTTTATCAGTCCAGAATGTTCGAAGCAATGGAGAAATAACTCGGTTGTTATGGGTTACTGCAATCTCCAAGCTATATATTGCCTAGTCAAGCAGGAAGTCCACATGGGCACAGAGAAGTGAGCAGACAAGTATTGAATAAAGAGACCAGAACAGCTAAAAGCAAAGCATAAAACTCAGCCAATTTAATTCTCTGGGAAATAAGACCAATTTAAACTGTCATTAAGCTTAACACAATTTGAGACAACTGCAATTGTCCTAGTGAATAGAGTTAGGTAGCTTAACTGGCACAAAGGTCTCAGTGGTCGTTGCGAAGTGCTGATCTGTGCAATATTTAAATATAAGCAGGACACACAACAAAAGAAAAAAAAATAACAGCTCATTAAATTTGACATAATTCAAGCAACTGCAAAAGAATATTATCTGCCAATGTCTACATTTTTGGCAGTATATGTGAACGTTTACCTAAAACTATCTAAAACAACCCATTTAGTTTAAAACAGAAACAAAAGGCAAACATTTGTGTATAGATATAAACAAACATTATATATACCGTATATACTCGAGTATAAGTCGTTCCGAGTATAAGTCGAGGCCCTAATTTACCACAAAAAAATGGGAAAAACTTAGTGACCCGAGTATAAGACGAGGGTGAGAAATGTACAGCTACTGTAAGTGGAAAAGAGGGTCAACAATGCCCATTTGCAGCCTCACTGTGCCCATTTGCAGCCATAGGTCCCCTGAACTTCAAACTTGGTAGTTAAGGGTTCCTAGATGCCCCCTAGCTGCAGCCAAAATTTGGGGTCTCTGAACCCAAATGGTCCCGAAATGACATTGCTGCAGATGGACACAGTTGACCGAATTTGGGGCCCTGTATCTCGGGGCCACTTAGTGCTAGGAACCCCAAATTTGGTGTGCAAACTCAGTGGAACTAGCACCAAAAAAATATCCAAAGCTGGGGTTTCTAGCACCAAGTGTCCCCGAGATACAGGGCCCCAAAAATCAATGTCAAGCACTTTTCTGCAGCAGAGAATGACATTTTCCGAACCGGATTTGGGGCACCGTATCTTGGGGTCACTTGGTCCTAGGAACCCCAGCTTTGGATATGTTATGGTACCACTGGGTTTGCACACCAAATTTGGGGTTCCTAGCACCTAGTGGCCCTGAGATACGTGGCCCCAAATTCGGTTCAGAAAATGTCAAGCACTTTTCTGCAGCAGAGAATGACATTTTCCAAACCGATTTTGGGGCCCCGTATCTCGGGGCCACTTAATGCTAGGAACCCCAGCTTTGGAAACTTTGTGGTACCAGTTCCACTGGGTTTGCACACCAAATTTAGGGTTCCTAGCACAAAGTGGCCCTGAGATACGGGGCCCCAAATTCGGTTCGGAAAATGAAGTTTTTTGCTGCAGAAAAGTGCTTGACTCGAGTATAAGTCGAGGGGGGCAATTTCAGCACAAAAAAATGTGCTGAAAAACTCGACTTATACTCGAGTATATACGGTACGTTGTTTCCTTCTTTTTTTTTTTTTTTTTTTTTTTTTAGAAGGCTGGGTTCACATGGAGTGGATCCATTGGACGGACTCCGCTAACTCAGTAGGGGATCGATCTGTTAAACCCCACTGAGCAGGTGGATGACAGGTCCGTCTCCACTCACTGTGCAGGGACAGATCTGTCAGAGCACCACTCTCCTCTATGGGGAGATCAGATGAAAATGAACAGCCTGTCCGTTTTCATCCGATCCCATCCAATCCGATCTGCTGGACAGATGGTGAACGTATAGCCATCCGTCTGTTTTGAGCAGATCTTGTCGGATCAGATGGCAGGCGGGTGTCAGCGGGCACATCTCCGCTGACATCCGCCTGCCCATAGAAGTCAATGGGTGGCCCGCTCAGATCGGCCTGAAAAAAGGACAGGCGGATCTGAGTGGGATGATCATGTGAAAGGGTCCTAAGTGATCACATACAGTAATCTGTGTTATCCATTGCATAAGAAGTTCAGAGACAAGAAGGAAGAGAAATCGCAGTGCACTGATCTTCGCAGTGAATGTCTGTGCAGGGAGGGCGTGTCAGCACAGTCAGTTCATTGGAGGACAGGCAGGCTGTTCTCCCAGCACAGCCAGAAAACTGACCATGCTGAGAAGGATGTGCTTCTATGCCCAGTGTTGTTAGTTTGAAATAGCAAAGCAAGGGGACTGGCAGGATCACCAAGGATTTCATGCAAAGGAAACATGATACTTTTTAACATAACTACATGGTACAACAGGGCATTTTTAAACTGTTTTATAATAATCCTGTAATGGAAAGCAAGTGAGTAAATGCTCAATACATGAAAAACTGTACAATGACATGTCAGCAAGAAGTGGTTATACTATAGCTCTCAACTGTCCCTCTTTTGGAACCTAATCACTTGGCTTAGGGCCCATTCACACGTGCTCTCTACCCCATGCAGAGCTGTTTGTTTACTATTTTACTACCACTGAGATCAGTGCACACCTGTAAGATGAATCTGAACAACTGAGGCATACCCCTTCACTTTATATTGGCAAAAAAGCTTTTGCTGCAATATTCAGCTTCAATTTTGAGATTTCCCCTGCAGTCCTTTATCTGCTGCAAGTTTTCCCCAGCATCATTGGCTAGCATCATTTAGCCCACTTGCTCTGAGCCCAAGTTGTCTTGAACCCAACCTAGTCTGTGACTGGACAGTAAAATGAGAAGCAGAACAGTAATAATCTCATTCTCTGTCACTCTGTTTTATCTTGCTATCAGCATACCATAAAAGTGACTGAAAGATGTTACCAGGTCAAATTCAGGTACTTATTCTGCTTGTATTTAAAAGTACATTATATGATGATTTAATGATTACACAGTCGCATTCATTTTTTTCTTCCATATCTGCTTAGAATGGGAAAAGAAGGGGTATGCCTGTCTTAAGGCCCCCTTTCTTAATGGGATCATGGTGGTTGGGAAGTTTTAAAGTCCCGCATTGAGTTTAAAATCAATGGGGGGCTTATGACAGGTCAGGAAAGGTCACATGGGAAGAACCTTCTGGAAGCTGGGGAAGGGTCAGCTGTGATAGGTGGAGAAAGCAGACATACAATCGGCTTTTTGGTTGTTACCGATTCATTCATCTAGCTTTAATTAGTTGAGTATTTATTTTGATAATAAAATTTTTTTTGATAAATGCCTCCCGGTGGGTTGCTCATTATCTTGTGTATATTTTGAGGCTCCCTCTACATTCCTAGAATGGGTTGTATCATATACAACGGGATCCAGTAATTGAATACATTATTTGGATGACTTTTTATTTATGGGTCCAGCACGGTCAACTGAATGCTATGATTTATTGTCTGCTTTTCAAGATATCTGCAAGGTGTTTGGAGTACCATTAGCTATAGAAAAAACATATCCACACACTAGTATAGAATTTTTGGGAATAACCATAGACTCTTTACTTATGGAATTTCGATTACCGGAAGCAAATGTTTATAAAATGCAACAGCTCATGTTGACTTTTTTGAGAAAAAACAAGGCTACGTTGAAAGAAATTAAATCGTTATTAGGGTCCTTGGCCTTTGCAACTAGAATCTTGCCCATAGGTAGAGTTTTTTTGCAGCAATTTTGGGTTTAAAAAAATCCCAATTCTCATGTCAGGGTATCGGCTGACATGAAGGAAGATTTAATAGTCTGGTTAAAATTTTTTAAATATTTCAATGGAAAAACGATATGGCAACAAGAATTTATATTGGACATTGATTTTTGTCTGTTTACAGATTTGGCTGGTTCTGTGGCCTTTGGCACAATCTGGAAAACACACTGGTGCTCTGAATTGTGGCCTAACCGATGGTTAAAAAACATTTTTTGCAAAATTATAGTTTTATTGGAGCTATTCCCAATTATTGTTTCGTTGGAGATATGGGGTCAGCAATTTGCTAATAGAAGGATATTGATTAGTACAGACAATAGAGGTGTTCTAATTGCAATCAATTGTCTGTCTTCCAAGTCACAACCAGTAATTTGTTTGTTGAGATACTTAGTTTTTCAGTGTCTTCGATATAACATTTGGATTAAAGCGACATGTATTCCTGGCAAATGAAATATAATAGATGCTCTTTCTCGTCGACAGATGCAGCGTTTTTTCCAGTTGTTACCCAGCGCGGATCAGTAAAGTCAGCTGTTCCCACGGAATTTATGGGCTTTGATTTGACGTGTGCTTTCGGTGGCTTCTTCAACTTGGAATAATTATTCCTACGCCTGGCAGTTATGGGGGTCTTACGTATCCGTGATAAATTTGAATGCCATGGACATTTCAGAACGAGCAGTGTTAGGATTTCTGAATTTACTGATGGGCAAACAATATTCGTGGTCGCACATCAATAAATTAGCTGGCGTGATTTTCTTTTTGAAATTGAACAATTTGCCTGGCTGTTTGAGGTTTTTCTCAGTGGGCCAGGCTTTAAAAGGTTACCGTAAAGTAAATTTTACAGCTGACAGTAGGAAACCACTTACTTTGTTGATGTTGAGAAGATTGTGCCTGATAACAGCAGAGATCTGTTTTTCAGAATATGAAGCATTATTGTTAAAGCCAGTTTTTACACTGACATTTTTTGCAGCCCTGAGAATATTTCCGGACAGTTTGGGTCTGTTTATTCCAAATAGCAAAACTGATATCTTTGGCAAAGGTCATTGGTTAGGTTTAAATTTTTGTTCAGATGTTTCAATATGCCCTGTTTGCATGGTTCAGGGTTATATAACAAATAGACCTAATTTGCATACGAATTTATTCATCCATATAGATGGAACACCAATAACGAAATATCAGTTTACTATGGTTTTTAAGAAATGTCTTATGACTCTGAACATGCATCATATGCAATTTTCTTCACATTCTTTTAGAATTGGAGCAGCAACAGAAGCTGCTCAAATAGGCTTCAATGAAGTAAAAATCAAGAACATAGGTAGGTGGAAGTCCGCTGCTTACAAAAGTTACATTCGTCCTAACACTTCTATTTAATCTATTTCAGGTAAATGAGTGATATGGATCCTGGGCCATTCATTAATTTTTTGGGCACAGAAAAGAGCTGCGGCAAGGAGCTATGGTGCAAATTTAGGTTTAGCTAAAGATACGTTTCTGGTATTTTGGAGAGGTTGTCGTGGGATGGTGTGGGAGGAATTGATATTTGAAATAAATATAATGTATATGTTGTATCCTCCCCCGGATGTGATATTGTTACACTTAGGGGGAAATGACATTGGTCAGATCAGAACGTTAGACTTGATCGCCAACATACAAAACACAATTCGAGTTATCAGCACATCATCACCTCAGTCGGTCATTGTTTTTTCAGAAATCATCCTCAGATTGCGTTGGCTGGAATCTGCCAATTTTAAGCCTTTTGAAAAAATTAGGAAGAGGGTGAATAGGTCTATTCAAAATTTTTTGACACCTTCTATGGGCATTTCGTTCAGGCACATTGATCTGGAAGGTGGTTTTCCGGGCCTATATAGGGATGATGGTATTCATTTATCTGAGATCAGTTTGGATATTTTTAATTCAAATCTCCAGACATTGAACTGGCTGCGAGTTTGGGGTAGGTGACATGCTGAATGCTTTGCATCAGGCATGTCGGTTGGGGACAGTTATTGAGCTGGATTTAACAAATTTTACAGCTGGAGCCTTAAAGTGGTTGTAAACCCTCCCACATAACTTTTAGCACATATTAATCAGCAGTGAATACACTGCAAATTGCTGTGTGTAAATGTCACTATACCTCCTCCGTTTGCTTCTAAACTGTCCCTTTCTATTTATTGATGTCACTCGCTCTTGCGCAAATTCTCAGTGATTAACGGCATGCTCTTTGTGCCGTTACTCCATTAATAAAGTATGCCATCTCCTTCATTTCCCCTCTCTGCGGCACTGCGCCGAGATACCGCAAGATTTTAGTCCCATTCAGAAGTGTCTGAAACCAATGTGACCATAATCGTCAGAACAGGCCTGCTGTGATAGGCAGGACGAGGTTGCCATAGCAATCCTGGAGCTAGAACGAGGCTTGGCTAAGGAAGCATTGTGCATGCGCAAGATTACAGCTATGAATAGAAAAGAGGAGAGAGGGCGGAAGTATATTACAATGCAGACTCGGAAAACCATACTTAAAATGGAGCTGGCTTATACCAGGAAGCATGGATTTTAAAACTGCTGGAAAAAAGTAAGAAACACACAAATGGGGGTTAATTTTATACTGTAGAATATGTTGTAATACTTTATTATACTGCTTAATTTTAAAAACAGCATCTGAGGGGCAGAGTTTACATCCTCTTTAATGGCTGGGTTTTTGTTGGTTTTAAAGAGTTGATAATATGATAAGATTTGAATGTGATAAAATATGATGAATTATATATTAAAAGATATATGTTGTGAAAACCAAGAAATAAGGCCACAGCCATTTTCATCCAAATGGTGTCAATTTGGTTTTTATTGCAGGTCTGGAGTTCAATACCGCCTGTGATCCCATTCAGGCAGTTTTGGTAAATTTGAGCCTAGGTTCACACTGCCACGATGCTGTGCAATGTGCGGTGCGATTTGAGCCATACACTTTGTATGGCTCAAATTGCACCACATCTGCACCAAAATCATGCAGGACCCTTTTTTTTTGCAGCACTGGAATCAGATTGCATGGGTATTCACAACCATGTGATCCAATTCAGGCAATCGCACTGCAATTTGCAAGCTGATTTGCAGTGCAGTTAATTTAACATTGACACTCGCAGCAGATTGCATGAACGCTGTACAATTTCAATGCGGGAAACACACAGGATTCACTGCGTTTATTGCATCACATATGTGTGAACTGAGGCTAAATGTGATTGTACATGGATTGGCCACCCTAAGGCCCTGTTCACACCTGGGCATTCGTGATAGCAGGCAGAATCATCGCGATTCTGCCCACGATCCCAAAACGCTCTGCAAAACTGACAAATCACACCACGCTTGTTCAGGTGCTCCTGTCTGAGCAACAAGCTTTGTGTGATGCAATTTACAGCATTATTTATGATGGCAGAACCGCACCCATGTTTAGGTGCCATTGAAAACAAATGACACCTGAACAAGTGTGGTGCGATGTGTCAGTTTTGCAGAGCATTTTGGGATGGTGGGCAGAATCATGGCATAGCTGCCCGTGATCGTAAACTCCCACGTGTGAACAGGGTCTTAGGCTGGGTTCACACCATGCGGATTTCCTGCATCCAATTTGCAATAGCAGGAGATTTTGACTGTCTCTCTACGGAGCCAGTTCACATATCTCTGCTGCGAATTTGCACAGGAGCCCTGTGTGTCTTTTTGTCCATTTCAGGTCCGAATTCAGCCAAAAATTCGGGCTGAAATCAGACCTAAAAACGGTGAACCAGGACGCACCGGACCCCTGCTGGGAGCCGCATGTGGCAAAAGTGTGAACCCAGCCTTAGAGTTTACATCACAACAAGCCTAAGCTTTAGGCTGGGTTCAAACTGTCACGATCTGGATGTGGGTTTCCCCGCATCCAATTAGCATAGCAGGAGATTGTGACCAGCTCTCTTTGGAGCCAGTTCACATATCTCTGCAGCAGCTCTGCGAACTGCACAGGAGTCCTGTGCATTTTTTGGTCTGTTTAGCCTTGGTTCACATTGGAGCGATTTGTCATGCGATTTGAGAGATCAAATCGTATGACAAGTCGCAGCCTATTGGAGGCAATGACACTGTTCCAATCGGTGCGACACCGATTTGCAAAAGTCCTTCCTGTACTACTGTTGCCGATTTCAGGTGTGACTTCAAAAGACATCTGTTCATGAAGCCACAAAGACGTCTATCAAGTAGCATCTGAAATCACGCTGACCTTGCTACTTTAAATTGGGCTACTTCAAGTGAAGTGGGCGCGATTTCAAAGTAGCATCGATGTGGACCAGGGCTTAAGGTCTGAATCCAGCCAAAAATGTGGGCTGAAATTAGACTTGAAACGGTGTTTCACTTACAAGGCACTGTAAGTGAAACATTTAAACTGCATGCAGTGTTACAATGTTAGGAAGCAGAAATATTGCGCATGCGATTGTGTTGCAAAGGAGTTTTCCGCACATATCAATGATGCACTGTGGGAGCAGCAAATTCTGCACAGAAAGGAACCAGCATGCACAGTTGTCTAGCAGTATTCTTCCACAGAGATCTCAGAGAAAGACAAGTGAGTGAGATGGTTTGTATTATGACAGCTGCCTGCTAAAGTCCCTAATCTACAAATGCTTAAGGAACTGTCAGCAACTCACTTTGCTTCTTCATACAATTCACTCTGAAGAGTATTGCAGATATTCCCAAGTGATACAGGTGAATCTTACACTACAATATCAGTCTGCTGCCTAATCCTACAGACCACAAAAAAAAAAAAAAAAAAAAAAAGAGAAGAGAGCTGAGTTTAAAACAGGATTACGGCAGATGTGACAGGAAGCCAGCACAGCCGGCACAATTATAGCTTGTGTCACAAGTACACACCCCTCAAACAGCCAATCCGGAGGCTCCAGGAGGGAAGAAGCTGCATTGAGCACACATGCTGCTGGCAGCTTAGGAGAAAACCTCAGTGGAAAGAGAACACAATTTATCTACACTTCCCTTGTAGAAAGAGATTACAGCTAACTTCTGCCACTTTACATCAGAATGGTATAAAAGATGATGATACATTTAATTATTCTGTCCTATTCATCCTGGACTAGTAAGAACCCATCCTGAGGAATTCATAAAGGGTATCATAGACCTGCTTTACAATCCCAGCAGAGAGCAGCCCGAAAAATGTTGGTGCTCAAGAGACAGGTACATGAATCTGAGTCTGCACAGGACACTCCATCCGCACTCCCCCAGACACTGCACTCATCACACTGACAGGTGAGTGGTCAGGAAATGTAATACTAGTGCTGGGCAGAGCCTGATGGGCAACTAAAAACACTAGTTCATCATCCGCTTTACTTTTCATTGACAGCCCATGGCAGTGGCCAGATCCAGTAGTGGCTTTAGCGCCATCAATCACAGGCAAGGCGGACCTGATGAAGAACTAGTCTCAGAGTTCCTCATCATTCTCCACCCACCCCTCAGCAGCTGCCTTTGAATTTGAGTTGTCGGGTAGGTGGAACCTGATGGGCAAATCTGAGTTCCCAATCAGGTCTGCCTTGCCTGTGATTGACAGCAGATGACAGGGTGGATTCCAAAGCTACCATTTCTCCTAGCAACCAACTATAACGTGGACATTGGCATAAATGAGCCCTAAGAGGGTCATTTCCCTTGGTTTGTAGATTTCCTGAAACTTCCTGTTGTGTCTCTGGGGCAGGAAGAGGAAATTCAACCCAATTGAACATATGGAAGATAAATTATGGAGTTTTAGCCCTTACTAACTCTATACAATATAAAAAAATTGGCTATGCTTTTATTTAAATTATGCTGTTATGTGTATTCATGTTTAGAATAATCTTAAAGTGGTTCTAAAGTCTTAAAGTGGTTGTAAAGGCAGAAGGTTTTTTATCCTAATGCAGTCTATGCATTAAGATAAAAAGCCTTCTGTGTGTAGCAGCCTCCCTCAGCCCTCCTAATACTTACCTGAGTCCCATCTTGGTCCAGCAATGTGCACGAGTGTCTCGGCCGTCCGGGACTCTTCCTCCTGATTGGTGCCATTGGTTCCCGCTGCTGTCAAAGTTAGTTAGCCAATGAGGAGGGAGAGGGGGTGGGGCTTAACTGTGGCTCCGTGTCTGAATGGACACACGGAGCTGTGGCTCAGCTCGGGTGCCCCCATAGCAAGCAGCTTGCTGTGTGGGCACTCAACAGAAGGGAAGGCCAGGAGATCGGGGAGGGATCCGAGAAGAGCAGGATCTGGGCCGCTCTGTGCAAAATCCCTGCACAGAGCAAGTAAGTATGACATGTTTATTATTTTCAAAGAATAAAAAACAAGACTTTACAATCTTTTTAAGGGCTCTTTCACATGGAGGATCCGTATATCTGTTTTTCATCCTTCCGTTTTCGGATGAAAAACGGACATACATGTATCCCTATGGAGCGTCGGATGTCAGCGGTGACATGTCCGCTGACATCCGACCCGCTCCGATCCGAAAAGTGTAACAGAGGAAAACCCTACTTTTCCATCCGTTTTCGGATCGGATGACGACGGACTCTACGGTCCGTCACCATCCGATCCCCCATAGGGGAGAGCGGCGCTCTGACATGTCCGTCGCTGCACAGTGTGCAGCGACGGACCTGTCATCTTCTTGCTCAGCGGGGATCGGCGGAGCGATCCCCGCTGAGCAAGCGGGTGTTCACGGGGCGGATCATCACTGATCTGCCCCATGTGAAAGAGCCCTAAGTCTTTAAGCATCAAAGCAGTAGTAAGCTAAGTTAAAAAAAAAAAAAAAATCCCCAGATATTGGCATAATGTGCTAGTGTGCATCACATTCTAACACATTATGAAATACTTACCTGGGAAAGAAGCCCTCTAGCAGCACGCTGTCACCGCTGACAAGGCTTCCATCTTTCCCCGGTCTTCCTTCCGGGTTCGTAAGCTCTGGCTATGCAAGTGGCCGAGACCGCGATGACGTCACTCCCGCACAGGTGCATAAGAGCCCTCACCTCAGGCACAAAGCTCTAAAGATCCAGCATAGTATGCCGGTCCTTCAGAGTACATGCGCCGGTAACGTCACCGGCTGCATCCAGTGTGAATATCTCTTAAACACCGCAAGTTTAGGAGATATTAACTGTCCCTACAAATGTAGGTACAATTTAGAAAAAAAAAAATTACTACCGCTTTAAGCAGCCTATGTGGATAGTGCTGTAGTACCTGAAACAGATGAAGTGTGTCCCTGGAAGTCTGTAAAGCTCACCATACACTATACAATCCCATTGTACAACATACTTTAGATCCACCATCAACTATATAGTGCAAGGGCCTGCCTGATTGGATACAGAGTGATTGGATAGATAGGTGTGTCCTCCTGTTATATAGTTTTGGTAAAGCCGACCATAGACTGTTTTAATCTTGGCTGGTCCAGCAGGGACCGGCTGAGATTCAAACCATGTATGGGCAGGCGGATTGCTGATCAACTTAGGTACAACCAGCCTGTTGGATTTTACATGCGATTATTGCTAGCGGGAGAACCCCCATCGGGAGAACACAATGGCTTCGTGGGAGGGATTCCCCCATCAACACAGTCAGTGCTTGCAGGGAATAAAATCACTCCATCTATGGCTGGCTTTAATCTAAAGAAGATTGCACAAAAATTGTACATTGTATGGCCACCTTTATACTCCTAAAATGTACTAGTTCTGCTTTCGGTAAATACAGCTGGATAAAAACAACAACTGTGTCTGTCTTCATTTCAGCCTGCAAAGCAACAAAATGTGATTATTTTAAAAGGGGGCGATTCTTTTCTATACCCACTGTACATGAATCATTTGCCCTTACTCAAAACGGCCACGGCCAGAAATGCTAGGGGGCATTCAGAAATGAATGGGGGAGTTTGCTTTGAATAATAAAAATAAATGAAATAGCATTTTTGGTTTGTGGTGCTCAGATGCAGTAAAGATCCACTTTAACAAATACACTTTGAAGATATAAGTCAACATCATCCTATATAATATACACCTTCAAAATCCCATATAGCCATAGAAAACCAGGCAAATGTCAAGTCTACAAATGAAAAAATAAAAACAGCATTTAGTAAATACTCTATCGACCTGCATCAGGCTATTTACATAGAATTTCAATCTAGGATATAGTGTTCTCCAACACAAAAACACAAAGTGTTTGCATACTATAAAGCCATATGTGTACAGAGCATATATGAGTCTGTAACATTTCAGTTTGTATACAATTATTCATCTCCTAGATTGTAAGCTCTAATGAGCAGGGCCCCCTGATTCCTCCTGTATTGAATTGTATTGTAACTGTACTGTCTGCCCTCATGTTGTAAAGTGCTGCACGAGCTGTTAGCACTATATAAATGCTGTATAATAATAATAATCTGTATAGTAATAGTAAGAAGAGAGCAGAAGGGATTAGAAGAATTCACTGCCTTCGGATCTAATAAAACACACACATTCCCCAGCATAGACACAGTTAAAGGGAAGAAAAGGACAGTGTCTTTTTTGTGTTCACTTAAATAGAGGAAATGAAGTAAAGTCATTTTTCTAACCCGGAGTGCAAGTCACAAGGCTCACTCTCGGCTGATGCCAATTGGCGCCGCTCCCATTTACAGTAACTTGTTTACGCCTCACCAGCGCTATCTGCAAAGGAAAATATGCCAGTCTTCTAAGTCAAATTCTCATTCCATTTTGTAAGGGAGGAAAATTCAAGCCACAGGCATCTTCTTCAGAGATGAAACAAGAAGGCACTGTCTACCATTCCCTTTTATTTACCATGGATGAATAAAATGAATTAAGCGTACAATTTTTCCATAATACCCTCATTTAAAAGACATATGCTGCAGCATTAAAGCATACATTGACCATGAAAAAAAAAAAAGGGAGTTTTGATTCCCTTCTGAAGCCATTGCAGTTTATAAAAAGTTTACGTTATTCTTCTGTAGCTTAATAGTAACAAGCGTATAGAAGCTCTGTTATCCAGAAGGAGATGGAAAATTCAGATGTCTCGGTGGAGGAATAAGGGAATATTTACACTGCTTCACAACTCACTAATAATTAAAACTCTTTGTTTAACTGATTCAGCCCCGGAAGATTTTACCCCCTTCCCGACCAGAGCACTTTTTGCGATTTGGCACTGTGTCGCTTAAACTGACAATTGTGCGGTCCTGCGACATTGCACCCAAACAAAATTGACATCAGTTTTTTCCCACAAATAGAGCTTTCTTTTGGTGGTATTTGATCACTTCTGCGGTTTTTATTTTTTGCGCTATAAACAAAAAAGAGTGACAATTTTGAAAAAAAAAAAAACACATTATTTTTTACTTTTTGCTATAATAAATATCCCCCAAAAATATATAAAAAAATATATTTTTTTCCTCAGGCTGATATGTATTCTTCTACATATTTTTGGTTAAAAAAAAAGGCAATACGCGCATATTGATTGGTTTGCGCAAAAGTTATAGCGTCTACAAAATAGGGGACAGTTTATGGCATTTTTATTTTTCATTTTTATTAGTAATGGCGGCGATCTGCGATTTTTATTGGGAATGCAACATTATGGCGGGCACATCGGACAATTTTGACACTATTTTGGGACCATTGTCATTTACAAAGCGATCAGTGGTATAAAAATGCATTGATTACTGTGTAAATGACACTGGCAGTGAAGGGGTTAACCACTAGGGAGCGATGAAGGGGTTAAGTGTGTCCTAGGGAGTGATTCTAACTGTGGGGGGGGTGAGCTTCAAGTCACATGACAGCGATATCCGCTCCCGATGACAGTGAGCGGTGATCTCTGTCATGACAAAAGCCAGAACGGGGAAATGCCTTGTGCCTTTACATAGGCACTTCCCCGTTCTGAGGCTCCGTGACACGATCGCCGGGAGACCGGCTTACATCGAGTCCGCTGGTCCCGCGAGCACGGTCACGCTGTACGTGGCAGGCGGGCGCTGTCCCCGGCTTTTAAAGGTTACATACAGGTACGCCCATTTGCCCACCGCTGCCATTGTGCTGACGTATATCGGCGTGCAGCGGTCGGCAAGTGGTTAATATGTGTGGGGAAAAAGGATACATTTAAAGTGGTTGTAAACCCACTTTGAAAAAAACCCAAAAAACTAACATCTGTAAGACAAAGGCATAATGAGCTAGTATGCATAGCATAACACTCCTGCGCATGCGCGTGGTAATGGCACACTCACTGAAGCAATGACACATACATGCCATTGATTCAGTTTGTGTAAGCACACATGTGCAGATGACGTCGGCACATGCAAATACAGGGGATATCTCCTAAATCGTGCAGGTTTATGAGAGATCATGGGTAGCTACAGGTAAGCCTTATTATAGGCTTACCTGTAGTGAAAAGTGGCCAGTAAGGGTTTACAACCACTTTAAGGCTTCATGTACACGGGACGCTTTTACAAACTCTCCTGAATGATTTAACTTGGCAGATAGTAACCCACATTTAGGACGTCTATATTGCTGCGTTTAGCAACGTTTTGCTGCGTTTGCATTTAGAAGCGTTTAAAAATAAATTAAAAACATTTTTTTTCCCCCCAAAATAGCCAAAAACGAAAAGCGCCCGTAAACGGAACGTGGCTAAGTGCGAGTTTTAGCCGCGTTTAGAAGCGGTTGGCGCTTGTATACCTCTAAACTCAGCTTCTGAACCCATTTTTTTGCGTTCCTCTAAACTCAACTGCCTAGAAACGACTGTAAACGACCCTGTGTACATGTACTGATAAGATAACATAGAGGAGAGTTCAGGAGCAGTTGAAAAAAATGCCCAACTGCTCCTAAGACCCCTTTCACAATGGGGCGGTTTTTTGCAGGTGCTATTGTGCTAAAAATAGCGCCTGCAAACCGACACGAAACAGCCACTGCTGTGTCTCCAGTGTGAAAGCCCCGAGAGCATTCACACTGGATCGGTGCGCTAGCAGGACAGGAAAAAAAGTCCTGCTAGCAGCATCTTTGGAGCGGTGAAGGAGCGGTGTATATACCGCTCCTTCACATTGAAATCAATGGGGCAGCGCGGCCATACCGCCAACCGCTAGCGGAGGGTAAAACCGCCCCGCAAGTGGCCGCATACCGCCGCTAAAACGGTAAAGCACCGCTTTACAGCCGACGCACCTTCCGCCCCAGTATGAAAGGGGCCTAAACGTCCGTTTAGCAGCAGCAGTGTACATGAGGCCTAAGAGAATTATTTTCCACGCATCTCAGGCACGTTGGATTTTTTTTCTTTGAGTAGAAGACAAAATTAAATTAAATTACTTTGCCACTACAATTTCATAGCAGCCAAAAGAAAAATAAAGTATTTGGAAGAGAATTTTTTTTTTTTACAAAATGAAAGAGACTCCAGCACATTTTCATGTTATTCATTAAAGTGTTAAAATGTATACTTGAGGGATTCACCGTTGATTTCCTTCTTTGCCCAGAAGCTCTAAAGTGTATCTAAATCCAAACGTATTTATTTTTTGATGCAGTAAGTTAACATTCCTCAGTCCCATCGGTTTATTTTTTTGCCCTGAGAGAAGTGAGGGGAATGTCATTTTTATCTTATATTTAAAAACTTCATTTTATCAATATATATGTGTGTGGTTTTCCTAAGATGTTGGGCACCGAAAAGTTTCAATTTTCTAGCTACTAATTTATCCAAATGCCTTTTTAATTGTCAACATAACATGGGCCCCCATTGCAATTCACTTTATGTTCTAGTGACAACTGTCAAAAACATATTTTTAATCTTTTTTTCTCTTTGTGATAGACAGGACATAAAAAAATAACATTTTTATACTAACATACTTTTGTACTCAGGGACACGGGTTAAATTATTCTTAGTCAATTGGAATATAGAGCCACCTACAGGAGGACATGAAAACTGGCCAAAAAATAAAGAAAAAAGCTACTGCCCAGCAAGATATAACCCCTCCAACTCCCGGCATGCTTCAGTTTTGCAGAAAAGCAGTACTAGGAGTAGCTAAAAAACACAGGAGGAGTGGGACCCATATCCTTATTAAAATCCTTAATTAACTCCAGAAAATTGATTTTACGTTAAGTCCAAAAATCCTATTTTCTTTTTCATTCATTAAAGGATGCATGATTCAGTTATTAAGACAAAAGGTACATCCAAAAGAAGTCCAACTGCAGTACAGGGGTCTTCTAGTCATTGTGTGGAGACACTAGCAGGTTGGACAACATGAAAATAGGCAGGGGCACAGGGGAAGAATTCTAGCTTGACCAGGTGCCCAAAAAAGACCAACATATCCTCCCCCCGCCAGTTTGGAAAATGAGGGAATTCCTTAAACAGAAGATGATTTAATTGCAGGTTTGTGTCTTTTGCGGCCCAAGGTTTTGGATTGAACTGGCTTGAGCCTGCCCTTGAAGGGTAAAGCCTGGGTAATGTAATGAAAAAGCAAATGAGTGCATTTACCTCCAGTGGCATCTTATGAGGGTATCCAAATACATGTTCGCCATCAAGAAATATGTGGAGCAAGCATTTTTTAGATTACTGTTCCGCAAAACATTTCAGCTGAAATAAGCTGGCATAAGCTCTAAGTGCTCTACAAATAAAGGATCAGTTGAGATTTTATCTGGATCCTGTAACTTGAAGGGGTTGTAAACCCTCTTGTTTTTTCACCTTAATGCATCCTATGCATTGGGTGAAAAAACACTTGGCAGTCACCAGCCCCCCCCCCCCCCCCCCCATTTTACTAACCTGAGCCTCTTCATCTCTTCGGCTGGGGCGCGCTATCCCTCTCTCCACGGGGTCCCGGCTCTTGATTGGATAGATTGATAGCAGTGCAGCCATCCGCTCCCGCTGCTGTCAATCAAAATCTAATGACGCGGGCACTGGGGGCAAGGCCGAGCCTGGCATTCGTGTCTGTGGACGCAAATGCTGTTCTCGGGAGCGTGCCTGCAAGGTAATCCCCTTGGGAGAGCACTTCTCCTAGGGGGTTATCTGATGCGGGGAGGAGCCACAAGAGCCACCGGGAGACCACAGAATGTTCTGGGCCACTCTGTGCAAAACGAGCTGCACAGTGGAGGTAAGTATGAAATGTTTGTTATTTTATAAAAAATAACAAAAAAAAAAAACAAACAAAAAAACGATCCTTTACAATCACTTTAAGTTTAGTCGATTCCCCTAAGGTATCATGCAGAATGATATCACAGCTATGGCAGGTAGCAAAAAAAAAACATGGGGACACATCGGATACCTTCTTCTGCCATTGTGTTCTTGCTGGGTGTCATTTGTGTCCCTGTGCCTTTAATGTGGAATGGGCTCCCTCCAGGCAAACCTGCCCTCAATTTATCCACTGCTATGTATGCTCCCAACTGGAGACTCTAAAAACTATAGAGTTAGGACCACAGTATGCAGAAGAGCCTTAGCGAGGCACTGTGACTTTCACATATATTTTCAAATGTGTGCAACTAAAACCTTTGTTAGACAGAGCCAATTTGGTTTGGTTGCAGACTAGCTGGTAAGTGTGCTAGAAATTTTTCTGTTGTTTGTAATGTAGCTTGCTAGTAAAAATAACTATTTGGAAAGGGTTTTCCAAGCATTTGTCAGTAGGGTCCTTAAACACTGATGCATCCTCAACAGGCATAATCAGTGCTTTATTAGCGTGGGATAATGCTGGATCCACAGTGGAAATCACCCATTTCTTGGTAAAGGCTTCCTCAAAGGGGTGTTGGTCTATAAATGTTTGGGAGGAATAAACCTTTATCAGGTGTTTTTACAGTTTTCTTACAAAACACCTTCAAGTAAGAAGTTTTGATAGCCTTGGAGCCGCTTGGGGATCCCAGACTAGGTACAGGCTGTTCCATTTTTAAGGTGGCATGCACCACATTCATTAGAACCTATATGGTTTCTTTAAGTCTGAGAGCTATGGCAGAGCTGAAAAGTTGTCCATACAGTGTTGATTATCTACAGACCTTGGTTTCCAGGTGTATGGGTGGACACATATTTTATCACCTTATTCTCTCTTGGAATAACATTCTGGAAGGATGGTTTTTTTGTGTTGTTGCCCAAGTGCTCTTTAATTTAGTATAGAAATACTGTCTATTTATAACACACAGACCTGCTACTGATATGGGACATTACGAGAAATTTAAATTGAGCAGGATGATATTTCATAACGTTGGAAAGCCTGTAATGCACAGGCAAAGCCTGTTTTTTTCTATAAAGTCAATGACTTGTTGCAGTCACAACCGAGAGAATACAAGTATATCGACTAAAAGCATGGAATACTGCAAGTACTGTAATGTTCATATGTGAGAAAAGTATAGTTATGTGCACAGAAACATCTATACTTCTAGACCTTTAAAAATGTGTTTTATTTTCAGGATAACAGTGAAAAACTCTTGCATTTACCATGTGATGCAGACCAGTATCAGGGTGGTAAGGGTGTCTTTGTGCTCAGATTCCCTGCCTATCAGCTGTGTGCAATTCTGAGAAAAAGCAATGGCCTTCCAAACAAAGGTTTGCTGTGCCAAAAAAAAAAAACAGCAGGCAACTCTACTCTGGTAGCAACAGAAATTCATTTTTATTTATTTTGTAATCGTTATTGTGATTAAATCTTAAGCCACATTACTCAGCACACTTACCAAATTCTTAGTAACCGTGCTGAATAAACTTCAAATTTGATAATACACAAATCCTGTTTACTTGTGTGCTATACTTACAAGCAAAACAGTGGTTCAATACAAAAACACTCTTTAATCCAGGTCATTAAAAAAAAAATTAAACACAATTTCAAAAAGTGCTGATATTTCTGTCTATCCACACTTTTGTATTTCCAGTCTTTCTTCTCTTAGTGACAGTCATCACAAATACAAAACTGCTAAACTACCTAAGGCTGGCAATACATTATACCATTCTCTTGTAAAATTTTCCTTTATGTTTACCAAAACCATATAATATGGGTTCAAACCTAAACACTTTCAATTTGAATGTAATCAGGCAGGCCCTTTCTTTACATAGTGGAAAGTAAATCTAAAGGAAATTGAACACGAAAATTGTTTAATGTATAGCTTAAAGTGATTGTAAAGCTTGTTTTTTTTTTTTTCTTGTTTAAAAACAAACCTGTCATACATCCACTGTGCAGTTTGTTTTGCACAGAGTGGCCCGATCCTCGACTTCTGGGGTCCCCTGGCGGCGTTGGTAGCTCCTCCCCGCATCATATAACCCCCTAGGAGAAGCGCTCTCCCGGGGGGTTACCTTGCAGGCGCGCTCCCGAGTCCAGCATTTGCATCCATAGACACAGAATTCCGGACTTTGCCCCGCCCCTCCGGTGCCCGTGTCATTGGATTTGATTGACAGTCGCAAGAGACAGTGGCTGCGCTGCTCTCAATCCATCCAATCAAGAGCTGGGACAACGGGCAGATGGGAAGAAAGCATCTCCGGCGTAGGAATTACGGGGCTCGGGTGAGTAAAATGGGAGGTGGGGGGGGATGCATTAAGGTGAAAAAACACGAGGGTTTACAACCCCTTTAAGAACAACACAAGTTTTAATACTTGCCTAGTCTATTCAAAACAAAAGCGTATACAATGCCCGATCATTGGAATTGGTGAAAAGAATAGCACCCCAGTAATGGTGTCAGTGGGAAGAATAGTGCCCCATTTCTGGGTTCAGTGGTAGTATTAGTGCCTATTTGTTGATATCAGTGACAGGAATTATGCCTCATTATTGGTGTCAGGCAGAGGAATAGTCCCCCAAGGGCCAGATAAATACAAGCAAAGGATGCAGTTTGGAGACCACTGTCTTAAAATATGGCATCATTTAGTGAAACATGCAAATAGGATATTCTGTTGGTGACAAAAATAAAATAATGTATAAAAAAAAAAAGTGTGTTTTCCCCAAAATATCTGTATATTTACCATGCTAATTACAGTACATTTAGGAGAACAACTATTAAAACTACACCTCAAGCAGTTCTAAAGTCAAAACGCTTTTTACTTTAATTAATTCTATGCATTAAGGTAAAAAAACACTCCACTACCTGTTCTGACCCCCTGCCCCTAAACACTTACCTGTCTCCTCTCACCGATCCAGCACATCCACTTCCAGGTCTCAAAGGAGACACACAGTAGCAGCAGAAACCATAGCCGCCTAATGCTATCAGTCAAACTCCAGTGAGGAGGGAGCAAAGGCTTGGCTCACCTGTGCTGTGTGTGTGTCTATGGATGAACACAGCCCGGCTCGGGAGAGAGCCCCATGGCTTTCTGAAGGGGCATCTGAAAGGAGGAGCGAAGAGCGCTGGTGGGGAACTCTACAAGAGGGGGTGAGGGACCTCTTTGTGTGCATTAATTATACACAGAGCAGGTAAGTATAACATCCTTTTTATTTTAAAGCAAAAACAAAAGTAGCACATAGCATCACTTTAAGAGGACACTGAGGGATTCATAAAGGTAGTCATTTCTGAACTAAATCAAGGCTAAAATGGTACCACTTTGAGCTTTAAAGGATATGATGATTTAGTTCTGTCCTGATGTTCATTCACAGATGCCACAGAAAGGAATATTATCTGCCTACAATGGTGCCCTGCCATTTCCAAAGCTACAGGATTTGGGGATAACCTGGACACTGAAATCTATGTATCGGGGCTGATCTGAGGTCTGAAGTAAGTGCATGCATTGGGACTAATCTAAAATCCAAGGTGCATGCACTGAGGCTGATCTGAAGTCTGAAGCACATGCATTTGCTGTGATCTGAGGCCTGAAGGCACATAAAATAGGATTGGTCCAAGGTGCATTGTGGCTAATCTGAGGTCTGAAGGTGCAGGAACTTGGGCGGATCTAGGGTCTGAAGTTGCAAGAATTAGGGATGATCGTAGCCTCCCTGGCGGTTTTCCCAAGTGTGGCTCGGGGTTAAAATTCAGGACCATTAACGGTAACCCCGAGCCACACTCGGGATTACATCGCAGGATCCTGGTGTGGCTTTACTTACCTTGTCCTCGGGATCCTGCGATGTCCCCCGTGGTGTCTGTGGGCTCCGTCCTCCTCCGAAGCCTCTCCGTGCCAGGCTCCGTTCCCTGTGATCGGCGTGACGCACGGGGGCGGAGCCTGGCGGCAAATTCAAAAAATTGTAAAATCATAACACATACAGTACTGTAATCTTACAGATTACAGTACTGTATGAAATTATTTCACATCCCTTTTGTCCCCAGTGCTTTGTCCTATGCCCTGCATGCAGTTTTATATTATATATACTGTTCTTTCTGCCTGGAAACTGGAGATTGTCAATAGCAACCAAAAAGTGTCCCTTTACTTCAAAAGTGGCTTTAGACCAGCTAGAAAACAGCGATAGTAAATTAGAACACTTGCAGAATTGAGCGATAGTGAATCGTGGGGAAATTTATTTTATTATTAATTTTTTTTTTTTTTTAATTATTTATTTTTATTTATTATATTATAATTTATGTTTTTGTGTTTCAAACTTTATCATACCCGGGATATCTACTAGACTCTTGTTTGGACAGATTTAAGTGTGTTATTGTTAAGAATTACAGACCTACAATATAAAACGCCAAATTTCCATGCAAAATAATTGTACCGATTTCAGCACCTAAAATCCGAAATAATCATACCGCCAGGGAGGTTAAGTCTGAAGGCACATTATTAGGGGCTAATCTGAGGTATGAAGGTCCATGAATTGGGGATGATCTGAGATTTAAAGGTGCACAAACTGGCACTGATCTAAAGTCATAAGATGTGAGAATTGGGCTGATATAAGGTCTAAAGGTCTAGGAATTGGGGCTGAATGGAGGTCTGAAGGAACATGAATTGGAGCCAATTAAATTTAGTTTGTCATTAGCAGCACAACTATGAGTGCAGAAATGGAAAAACGTTACAACTATGGCACGCTATTTAACACTGGAATACCAGTTGTTTAATACTTGTAAACACTTAAAGCGGAAGTAAACTTTCTCAATCAACTATTTTACTACTTATGCTGCAGTCATTATTATATAGATAGGAAAGTATACTATATTTTCTTGCTTGAATTTTTTTTTTATTTACATTTTTATAGTTGCTTCCTGGTTTTTAGCCTAGGCGAAAATGTGTCATACATCCCAGGAGTCTTCATGGGAATTTTTTTTTCTTTCATCTGGAGGGGGGCTTTCTCAGCTAAGCACACCCTCCTGCCTGCATGCCTGAGCTAATGGCAGATGGATTCTAGGAAGTAAATGCTACACAAATCATCTACTTACTTCTCATCAAAATAAAACATGGAGACATGGATGAATGAGTGAGTTTGCTTTGAATAGTAAAAATAAACATAGTTTTCAGCTTGCAATGCTCAGATACAGTTTAGTTCCGCTTTATAGTGAAACATTCTAACAAATTATTATTTCTTTCATGTATATCCCCCTGTGGATTATATTTAATACATGTGGAAAAGTTTACACAAATATATATGCGAGATAAGGAAATGAGAATGAGAGAGATAAAAGGTCAGGAGGTTTTATTCTGGTCCCATGCACAAAAGCACTTGTAGACTAGCCCGGACCTGCAAACATACAGCATTCCAGTTATGAACTTGAGCCTATTTCACTTTATACAAAGGCAATTATTTGTAGCTATGTGGTGGGCTATTCTACTAAGTCTTAAGTATTTTAATATGCCTTAGAGGAGGGGAATGTAATTTGTATTCATCTGAATGTCTGAACACCTTAGTGCAAAAATAATGCAGTAATGTACACTGTAACCATTGCACTTTGTTTTCTGAAAGGTAGGTCCATTATAACCACTAGTAGTACTAATTAGTGAAATTTCTTGCACATTATAAATGTTACTTCCCACTCACAACAGCTGTGCATGCTTGTTTGAAAATTCTGAAAAACTGTAGGGGGCATTTCAGAAGCTTCTATTACATAATGGGGACCTTTTTCTAAGTTCCCGCCTGGTCAGCTATAAAATGCCTAGGAGGTGGTCCACATTTCATTCAGAATTTCCACTTGTTCCACAATCAACCTTGTTCCTTGACCTCATAATTGGTAATTTTCCATATAATGTTTGTTTTTATGTAATTGGCACTAAAGTTGTATTAAATGGTGAATTTAAAAGGGTACATTAGTCTTTGTATTGTTTTTAGATACACAAAACTTGGAGATCAACTTAAGGAATATAATCAAACCAATGCTTACAAAAAAAGTGCTTTTGTGTATAGTTAATAATTATATATGCATATAGTGGTGGCCTTATTTCCCCCTTATCTCAAACAGAGTATAACTATTTTTCAGAAACTGGCTCTACAGTCTCCAGTGATGTGCAAGCCTCTGCCTAGGCTTTAGGTCACATGGAGGGAGCTCAGAAGCGATATATTTATTTTGGAAGGGAAGGAGATGTTTTACTCAAATACTGCAAATTAAAGCTGAACTCCAGGTAAACACAGTTGGAAAGTGTATCTTTGAACCATCACCTGACAAAACCTTGCTTTTCTTCACCGCAGTTCAGAAATACCGAATGTTCACCACCCCGCTGATAGACTTTGAAGAAACATCAACACGCTGGTAAGGTCTCACACTGGTATCTCCCTCAATCAGAAAGACCTTTTACTGCAGATGACTTCAGGACCCAAAAGACACATTTAGGTATTTTGACAGCTATTATGTATATATATACATGAATACAATCAATGAGGTTGATTTACTAAAACTGGTGCAGCTCTGTATGGTAGCCAATCATCTAACTTCAGCTTGTTCAATTGAGCTTTGATAAATAAAAAAAATACATGGAAGCCGATTGGTTTCTATGCAGAGCTGCACAAGATTTTGCACTCTCCAGATTTACCAAGTCAACCCTAATGTTTAGCCGAGTTTTTCTAGAACTGGGATTTGTAAAATGTGATATTTGGGTATGCTGAGAAATCCCTTATTTGGCTCTATATTTATTTTCTTCTGATAACAGGGATGCATAGGAAATTCATATACGTATGCTTCCTCTTTAGAGGTCAGAAGTGCACGTGTCAAGGTTATTAAAGTTTGAGGAAGTACTCATGCCCTCTTCACGCTCTGTTTCTTAATGCTAACTTATTTTCACTCTTGTTTTTTATTAATGCCTCTAATTTCTACAGCCAAGTCTGGACAGCTGGACAGCACAAACTGTTAAGTGTTATTAAAATGTAATACCTCTACTTAGGGGCGGTTCACACTGGGGCGACTTGGGATCCGACTTGTACGCCCTCAAGTCGCCCCAAGTCGCCCCAAGTCGCTTTGCATTTAGGTTAACATGGTAGGCAATGGGAGCGTCTTAATTGACACTACTGAAGTCGCTCCGACTTCAGAAAAGACTCCTGTACTACTTCTATCCGACTTGTAGGCGACTTGTACCCATTCAACTCAATGTAAGTCGCCTGCAAGTCGGATCTCTCTGTAAAGTCAAGCGACTTTGCAGAGAAAACCCCTCCCTCCCCCCCCTCCCTCCCAGAGAGGTGATTGGCCACAGGCGAAGTCGCCTGTCATGGAGGCGACTTCAAGTCGCCTCGTAATTTACCCAAGTCGCGCTGAAGTCGCGCTAAAGTCGCGCTGAAGCCGTGTTGAAGTCGCGGTACAAAGTCGCGCTAAAGTCGTGTTGCCCATGTGTGAACCGACCCTTAGAAACACAACAAAATAATCAAAAGAGAAAAAAGGATAGTAAAAATAAACTTGCTTTTAACTGTTTGGACTAGCTTTTTACATGCATTTTCTATTTCTTTCCAGCTTTACCAAACAGCCCACATACCGTATATTTCACATAAGCCCTCTAGTAAAGGGGTATTTCTATTTATTCAGCAATACAAGGTGCCCATCCCCCTTTTCAGGTTCATTTTCTCTGGGAACACTGTACTCACAGATCTGTTGCAAGTCATCATATATAAGATTCCTTTTACATGAGGCGTTTTTCAGGCGCTAAAGGGCTAAAAATAGCGCATGTAAAGCACCTGAAAAACGCCTCCCCTGCACTGGCAGGACGTTAAAAAAAGCCCTGCAAGCAACATCTTTGGGGCGGTGGAGGAGTGGTGTATACCAGGCTCAGTGTGAAAGGGCTCGACCTGTGTTTTTATGGGCTCATTCAAATGGGCACTGAGACTTGTCCTCTTTGGTGAGCTGCTTTTTGCTGTGTGTGCACCTACCTTGTAGCTGCGTGCAGGCAGCCTATAGAAGTGGATGCAGACTCAGCAGTTGCACGGACACAGTTGCATGTCAAAATTTGACATGCAGGCAGGAGGTGCATGGTTCCCTACTTCAGAAAAAATGTGTTCAAATCTGTGCACCGGCTCCTGCCCACATGTAAAATTTTGACATGCAACTGTGTCCGTGCAACTTCTGAATCTGCATCCAATTCTATGTGTTGCCTGCATGCACCTCTAAGGTGGAAGCACTGGCAGCAAAAAGCAGCTCAGCATAGAGGACAAGTCTGGGTTGGGCCCAGCTGATTCATCAGGAACCTGCCGAGATTCTAACGATGTATGAGGAAGCAGAATGTATCAAGTTGATCAATCAACTTGGGCACAACCAGCCTGCCGGATTTTACATGTGATTATCACTAGTGGCTGGTAAATCCTGCTAGCAATAATCACTGTCTTCTCCCAGCAAAACGTCCTCCCCCAACCCCTGCTGGGAGAACACAATGGCTCATGAGAGGGATTCCCCTGTCAAAACTGCGTTGATGGAGGAATCGGGCAAATTTTCTTCCTGTAACCCGTGGTTGCTGGAAAGAAATTTGCTCCGTGTATGGCCTGCATAAGCCTTATTCCATAAGAAACAGTTGTCCTTATTCAAAAAGGGAGCTCAAACAGCAATGATCATTATGTTGGTACAAACTGAACCAATTTTCAGTTTGATATCTGATCCATATGTTCAGAACAGATCTAGGATTCCTTTTTGAGCAGTGAAACATGGCTTCTAAATTTTTTTTGTATAATCAAACATTGCATCAGTCATCTACTTCTGAAAAGGCTGAAAGAGGCAACCGCATGTACAAAAATGTTGGCATGCCCTTTGTATGGTTTATTTCTAATCTTGAGTACTTCCTTTAATTTTAACAGCAAGAAAATGTCAGACTGACATGTACTCACAGACCCCTGCAAACTAATAAATCTCTGTGGCCTTCCTGGCTTTTTTAACTAACTAATATCTTTCATTATTAAAGAGACTTTTCTTTCATTAGGGTACAATGTGATGAAGAAGAGCAGACTATCCACCAATAAGAATCTTAATTACTAGGCCAGTATCAAAATGTCATTTGGTATATATGGCAGCAGGCTTTATCCATGTAAAGCCTTTAAGCAAAAAACAAAACAATACATCAGATTTCCTTTTAATTTGCAGTTGTCCCACTGGCTCTTTTACCATGATGCAATTGTTTGGCAGGGTTGCCTAAAACATTTGTCAGTGGTACCACTAGTCTGTGTTATGTCACACTGTTTATTGCCCTATATGTACTACCCATGACCTCCATTACTAAGAGACTTATCTAATTGTTGTTCGAATAGTCTGGATTTGCATATCCCCAACCCAATGTTTTTTTCTAGGGACCTAAATTACATGGACACCTATCAACCTCTGAGTTAGGTAACCCTGGTTAGCAGAAGAGCATTAATAGATTAATAGCTTTTTATTTAGATTGGTTTATAGTCATACTGGAGATGGTAAGAAAGGAGTTTTTCTTCATTGGCAGAGGTTTATGTATCAAAAAGCAGTCTTAATGTTCAATGCCAATGTAGTGGCTGGTGGGTAGAACCACAACACGTAGTAGTGGACGTGAGATCCAACACACACCCACAAAAGTTAGATGCCAGTGGCAGACTTAGCTCTGGAAGCAGAATTGCGCAAAGATTGGAACTGCCAACCTTCAGAATGGTAAGTGTCAGTTGTTTTACAGGCTGCTCATAGGACAATTTTGTTTTTTTTTTCTTATTTAACCACTTGCCTACTGGGCACTTTTACCCCCTTCTTACCCAGGACAATTTTCATCTTTCAGAGCTGTCACATTTTGAATGACAATTACGCGGCCATGCAACACTGTACCAATATGAATTTTCCCCACAAATAGAGCTTTCTTTTGGTGGTATTTAATCACCACTGGATTTTTAATTTTTTGCTAAACAACCGAAAAAAAGACCAAACATTTTGAAAAAAAAGAAACATTTTTCTTAGCTTGTTATAAAATTTTGCAAGCAGGTATTTTTTCTTCTTCACTGATGTGCGCTGATGAGGCTGCACTGATGGGCACTGAGAGGTGGCACTGATAGGTAGTACTGAATGGGCACTGGTAGACGGCACTGATATGGGACCCTGATGAGGAGGCACTGGTGGACACTGCTGGGACTGCACTGATAATCAGGACACTTCTAATCAGTGTAGATGTCCCTTTAACACAAGCCGGTTATCAGCTCTCTTCTCCCTCCTCACACTGTCAGAGTGAAGAAAGGAATGACATCAACAACTTGTGTTTACATCGTGATTAGCTGTCATTGGACACTGCTGATCACATGATAAAGGGCCACTGTGATTGGCCCTTTACCCTGATCTGTGATCAGCTGAGTCCGAAGGGGGCATGTGGGCAGCATGATCACGGGAGGACGTCATAAAATGCCCTCCCGGCAAAGTAAACCTGCTGCAGCAGCCGCAGTCTTTCGACTATAGCATGGGTGGGAAGTGGTTAAAGATGGGGTCACTTTGGGTGGTATAATATTGAAATAATGCATCAAGAATGTATCCATCCTATATAATTTTTTTCTCAATTACTTCTGACTGCACAAATAGTCGTGTATGCTAAAGTGATTGGTCACAGTATTACTTTTACTTTAGACTCAATTTCTAATTTTATATAATAAAAGACACCCAATATAAACCTTGAAAACATATACTGTATATTTACTAAACACTCCCTCAAGCTATTTTACACTGACTCTGAAAACCTACTGCAGTATGGTCTCATCTCTCTATTACTCAGAAGAGTGTATTGTACTCTTGATTTACTAAAGTAAATAAGCTGTTCACTTTGCAGAGGAATTTAGCCCAGAGCTTTGAAAATGTGGTGAAGCTCTGCTGACTACCATCATCCAATCATGTACAAGTATTCTGAAATGGTCATTCTGAAAGGCTATATATATTATTTTGAAAATTTGCTTCAGAGAGATTGAATATTGGTAATTCACATGTCATACATTTAGGCCCTGTAGAGAAGCCCTGCAACCCTGTGTTTTCCTGCATAGACTCAGTTGCATCACCGAAGCTTAGGACAAAGCATTTCAATCTCTTGTGGAAGTATAAAGAAGCTTTTGTACTTATCCAGCCCATGCTTATAATACCATGTATAGCAGATGAGAAAACAGTTACAACAAATAGTGACAACTAAAAGTAAAGAGTGCACCTAGAGCACCTAATACAAATGGAACCTACAATTTTAAAATAAAAACTGCTGAGCCATTTTTGTCAAGATCATAGTAATAAATAATAGTTTGAACTTAGGTTCAAGTAGATTTTTTTTTTTTCTTTTTTTAGTTTCGGTTAGAGCGGGGGAAATGGATAGAGACTCTTTTAGGTGTTTTAATACTAAATTTTTGCCCTGTACACAGTTTTTCTCTCAGTTCTATTCCTAAAGCCACCAGGCAAGACAAGACATCAGAGGCAGTGGGGTTTATTTACTAAAGGAAAATCCACTTTGCACTGAAAGTGCACTTGGAAGTGCAGTCGCTGTAGATCTGAGGGGGACATGCAAGGAAAATAAAAAAACAGCATTTTTGTTTGCACATGATTGGATGATAAAATCAGCAGAGCTTGCCCTCATTTCAGATCTTCCCCTCAGATCTACAGCGACTGTACATCCAAGTGCACTTGTAGTGCAAAGTGCATGTGCCTTTAGTAAATCAACCCCATTGTCTCCAATGGGGAAACAAACAGCAAGGAATATTGAGGTTCCCCTACCTCAACAAAAAAAACAGACACTCCTAGGTTAAAGTGGTGTTCCGGCCGAAATTATACTTTTTAAATAAAAATACCCCTATAATACACAAGCTTAATGTATTCTAGTAAAGTTAGTCTGTAAACTAAGGTCTGTTTTGTTAGTTTATAGCAGTAGTTTGTTATTTTATAAACTTACAGCAGGCCGTGGCCATCTTAAGTGTGGGCATCTGAAGCCAGACTGGATTTCTTCCTGGATCTCATCCTTGCAGATCTCGCACATGCTCAGTGCAGCACAAGCAGTATAATAGGTTTCAGGTCAGGTTTCCATAGCAACGGCAGTATCAGAGGAAGTTGCTTCCCCTTCCCAGAAGGCACTGCAAACAGGAAATGATGCGTTGGGCCGCGGCCAGGGAGGAGGAAGTGAAAAATGAATACAGCAGATATACAGTAAGTGCTGAGAAAAAAAAAAAAAATATATCCAATTTGTTTACAGTGCACCGTTTAGTGAGGGATGCTGAAGAGTTGTAAAAGTGGGTGGAACTCCACTTTAAATAGTAGGTCCAGACTTTGCATTTGGAGCTATGCAGTTCTGAGAAGCAAAAACATGACTTACACTTGAGGCTTCTTACATAAATTGATTTTAATAACCTAACAGATAATTAGCAATATTTTCACAATTATTTCTGCTAGCAGGACACATCTATCCAAAATAGAGTTTTGGTGCAACCTATTCCAATCGAAGTACAAAGCCCTTTTATTAAAAAGTAAAATCTGTGTAAAACACCCCTATTTGACTCACTTTATGTTGTATTTTTTTTTAATATAGAAGAGTGAATATTAAAAATTGCCTTTTTTTGGCCCTTCAAAGAGCATGCTTAACTCAAACCAAAGAGCCAGTTTAATCATGTGCCAGTTTTTAATACTATCTAGCACACATGGGCATTGCATAACGCCATGCAATGACCATTGTTTGAGGGGGCATAAGCTTGGGAAAAAAGGCGTGCATACGGAATGTGCCAGGGAACCCCCTAATCACACCATGTGGTACAGGTTCCACTGATTACTCACTATATTCACTCATAGCTAAAGAACGGTAAACTGTGTTTACTATGCTTCAGTTTATTATTGAACAGGAAGCCACTCAGCAAAGAGCACTTCCCATTCATTCACTGTCCACTGGAGATGAGGCTGCAGAGAAAGGGACTGAGTAATCTCTGTTCTCAGTCCATTTCTCTGTCTCAACAGCGAGACATCAGGGATCCAATTATATTCCTGATATTTCACCAAAGCCCCCAATGGGGCTCCGAAAAAAATTGTGAACATTTTTTTATGTAAAACATATTAAAAATTGTACAAAAAAAATAAAAAATAGCAATACCTTTCACTGCCCTACTAACACCAATCTCTGCCCTACTGGCACCGTCCACTGCTCTACTGGCACCGTCCACTGCTCTACTGGCACCGTCCACTGCTCTACTGGCACCGTCCACTGCTCTACTGACACCGTCCACTGCTCTACTGACACCGTCCACTGCTCTACTGACAGCGTCCACTGCTCTACTGACAGCGTCCACTGTCCTACTGACACCGCCCACTGCTCTACTGATACCAACCTCTACGGACACCGTCCACTGTCCTACTGACACCAACCTTTACTGACACCAACCTCTACTGACACTGTCCACTGCTCTACTGGCACCGTCCACTGCTCTACTGGCACCGTTCACTGTCCTACTGACACTGCCCACTGCTCTACTGATACCAACCTCTACGGACACCGTGCACAGTCCTACTGACACCAAACACCAACCTCTACTGACACCAACCTCTACTGGCACCGTCCACTGCTCTACTGGCACCTTCCACTGCTCTACTGGCACCTTCCACTGCTCTACTGGCACCTTCCACTGCTCTACTGGCACCGTCCATGTTTCAATACATTAATATTTTTTATAAGCATGTGTGTATGTGTGTATATATATATATATATATATATATATATATATATATATATATACACATACATACACACACACACACACACACACACACACACACACACACACACACACACACCCATGTGTGTTTGAGCTTTGGAGCGCACACCCTAATGCAATAGGGTGCGCACACCAATGCTCGGGAATAAAGAGTATTGAAGTCAACTTCCAAACAATCTTATCAAGAAGGAAAATGTCTGAATAATTTAGAATCCACCCTAAACAGAAGTCTTCATTTAAAGATAGACTTGCTTTTCTTAGTTCCTCTTTGGGAATGTATTTGTGCCTTCCATCCCTGTCATTATCTATTCAATGGCTTAATCATAAATATCCTCCAAAATCTGAATTGTACACACCAGTTTTACATTATTATGCACTCTATTACTGGAAACATAGTGATTGCTAAAAATATGACTATTCTGCCATCCCTCCAGACCACATGGAACTCATCTGATAGCGGGATTAGACATTTAAATTATATTTTTATTAATAATCAGCACAAAGCTGTTTTTTTTTTTGTTTTTGTTTTTTTATATACAGGGAAACACATTTTTTTCCAACGGTAGATGTACAGCATACCTAAAATAGCTGTCTAGATCAGCAAAATAAATGTCTGAGGTCAAGCAGAAAATATGATCCAGCAAAGCCGATATCAAATGAAAAGCAACATATGAAGTATGTGAATCTGCACTGTGGGAGGTCATTCTGTAAGTCTACAAAAAGGTTATTTTGCTTTTCATCTCCAGCTCAGGTAAAAAAAAAGTGTTGAAAGTGCATCTATTTTATAACTATGCTAAAACACTTGATGAGCCCTAATACGGCAATACAGGTGGACATTTCATAAGCCAGATATCGAAACTTGTAAAAATATATAAACATATTTAGCAGCTTAACGTCAACATCAACTCCTGTTGTAAAAAAATGTACAACTTTTATAAATTCTACAAGTTTACAGATTAATTGCAAACAGGCAGCACAGTGTATAAGTGGGATGGCACAGTGGTGTAGTGGGTAACACTCTCACCTAGCAGTAAGACCACAACACTACCTGCCTGGACTTTGCATGTTCTCCCTGTGACTGCGTGGGTTTCCTCCTGGTACTCCAGTTTCCTGCCACACTCCAAAGACATGCTGGTAGGTTAATTGGATCCTGTCTAAATTGTCCCTAGTATGTATGAATGTGAGTTAGGGACCTTAGATTGTAAGCTCCTTGAGGGTAGGGACTAAAGTGAATGTACAATGTATATGTAAAATGCTGCGTATATTGACGGCACTATATAAGTACCTGAAATAAAATTTAAAAAAAATAAGTGGTTAGCTCTCCCGCAGAGCACAACACTAGGGTTGCCTGTTCGAATCCCAACCATGTTACTACCTGCATGGAGTTTGCATGTTCTCCTTCTATGGGTATACAGGTGCATGGGTTTCCTCCAGGTGCTCCGGTTTCCTCCTACACTCCAGAGACATGCTGGTAAGTTAATTGGCTCCTGCCTAAATTGGCCTTACTATGTGAATGTGAGTAAAGCTAACCATACATGTTACAATTTTCTTATCCAATTTCCATTAGATTTACCTTCAGCTATCTAGTACAAGGTCCTACATACAAATTGAAAGTGTTTAGGTTTGACCTCATATTATGGTTTTGGTAAATCTAAAAGAAAATTGTACAAGGAAATTGTATAATGCATGGCCAGCCTTAGGGACATTAGACTGTAAGCTCCTTGAGGCCAGGGACTGACGTGAATGTACAATTTACAATATGTAATGCGCTGCGTAAATTGACGGAGCTATACAAGTACCTGTAGTAATAATAATAATAATAACAATGATCCACTTTAAGGGGAACTCCACTTTAGATGAAAAAATATAGCAAATAAAAAATAATATGCAACAGCTACAAAAGCCATAAAATAATTTAATGTTATTAAAAAATTACCTTTCCTTTTTCATCTGCAGCCACTGTAATTTTCTGTAAAATGAATTGGAATATGGTAACCTGGAGGCATGTTGTACACTGTTAATATAAAGAATGCCCCAGGAAATGTAATTTCCTGCTTGTGTGATTGCCCTAAGATACAAGCCAAATTTTTGGCATCCTCTGCAATAGAAAGTTTAGTTTTGGTAAGATACTCCCAAACTAGGGTTAACTACTTCTAAAGAGAGGCATACACTGCAACTTGTCTCATCAAAACACAAATAGTGCACAAGCTATAACTAGACCCTCCCATTCAAACCAGACCGTCCCATTCAGAATCAGTATCCGAAGGAGCAAGCAATTTCTCTCTCTAAAACCGTTGTCCCACTGGCCAGCCAAACAGCATGCACAACACACTGGGATGCCTGGCTTTAAGGTGCATCACACCTTTTATAATTAGGCGATCTGAAGGCTGCAGTGCTGGTAAGACCAAGCCTACCTCACTGTTCCTCTATAGAAATGAACCTTTTTTTCTAGCTGAGCATGGAGGATGTGCTGTTAGGTACATGGTTGGGCAGTTCCTATAGTTCCTATTCACCACTTTACTATTTATTCAGTAAGTGACCAGGAGAAATCATCCATGGCCAGAGACTTTTCAAACTTTCCAAGATGAATGCTTGTTTCAGGCAAGGCCCTCACTAGACAGCAAGGACAAGTTTCAGTATGTCGATCCTATAGCTTACATCTTTAGAAAGAAATGCAGCAGAACTTTCTAAAACAGGTTTCTATATGTCCTACTTCCAAGTGGCTCTAGCCATGCGAATCATTACTTTATACGAGTGGTTCTCAACCTCTCTAGAGCCGCGACCCCTTGATAAAATTTCCCAAGTTGTGGAGACCCCCAACTGAAAAATTATTTTCATAGCGTGGGTTGTCAGCACCCAAGGCAAGACAAGTAATTTGTGCCCCTAAGCCATGGACATTTAGTGCTCCCTGAGTCCCTTCAACTCATACAGTATTAAAACCCCTTATACATTTTAAGATGTACCACTCTTTCTTTTTGTTCTCCTTTCTTTCCCTTTTATCTCTCTCTATCCTAATTTCTTGTTTTTTTTTCCCCCCATCCTTCTTTCCAGCCATCTTTCTTGTTCTTTCTCTCCCTTTTTCTTTGTTCCTCCCCCTCTTTTCCTCTCCCTTCCATGTATTCTCTATTTTTATTCCTTCTCTTACTCCTTGGTGGGGGGGATGGGATGAGTGGCAATGTTGGCAGGGAGTTCCAACTTAGGTGCTCTTGATCAAGGTCATCTGCTGATCTGAGAACTGTAGTGGGGACTTGTAATGGCAACTATAATCACAGGTAGTGGTACTCACTGTGTCTCCGACTTTGTGGTGTCTCGTAGCAGTGACAACTATGTCGAAATCAGGAGACAGGGTCTCCTCCAGCCCCTCCCACTTCACATTCCTCACCAGTCAGCTGACCTCTAGTCTCTGCCCCCCAGTCATGCCGTGAACTGAATGGGCAGCTGCGAAGAGGCTGAGTGGGCGGCTGAGGGCTCCAGGGACAGCCAAGGATTTGGTGACCCCTGGCAAATCATCATTTGACCCCCAGGTTGAGAACCACTGCTTTATACCCACACAGGCCAACTCTGTAGCCAGAACTGCTGGTTTATAATGTCTCCAGAACTATTGGTTTATAGTAAAGATACAGAAATTTCCTGCTAGTCGCTCTCATATTTTTAACAGGTTCATTTTAAAGAAACAGAACAAGAAGAAATTTCTTCTAAGTCAATACTAAGGCTGCCTCTGTGATCATTTTCCTGGTCTTTAGAACAGTCAAGTAAACGTAATCTGTCAGAAGAAATTAAATCTGTGAAATACCATTATTATGTAAAAATGCCAGAAGAAAAAGCAAAAATGCAGGGTGGTTTACAGTAAAGACAACCAAGTAAGGTTCTACATTTACAAGATTTCTAATTTCAACCCATGCCTATGGCAAATTCCTCAAACAGTACCTGCCAAGTTCTAAACCCAATTTTCTAATGATATTTAACTGCCGCGAGAAATGCTTCAAGCACCAGAGTGTCTAAATATCAGCTAGATAGACATCAAGGGTATGTGTCACCCAGATAATTATGTAGTAAGGTAAAAGGACTAATCGGCCATATCTTTACATCATGCTTTATAGGGACCTGTTCAACAGACTTCAAAGGGTAGTAGCAACAATGTACCCTGAAAAGTACTGTCTCAAATAACTTGTTTGGTTAATTTATGCAGGGCCCAGTATACCTTGGCTCAACAAATCTTAGCTCCAAGTCCATTTGTCCTGTAATGTGGATTTATTTCACTTCAGTGAAGCACAATCTTTCCTGAGTGGTGCAATGTTTGGATCTAATTCAGAGATCGTACATCGTATAATATGCCTGTACTGGCATTGCCTGCATTTAAATTATTGTACAGTACAGGAAATGCCGTGTAGGCAAGATTAAAGCACCATCCTATGTGCTATGCAGGATCTGTCATTCACTGGGGACTGCCATTCCCTGTCCTTTCTTCACAAGATGGCAAATCACTAACAGGTCTGTGGCTTAACAAATAAATAAGCAATGATGATGTCCCAGGGTTTCAGACTTTACAAACAAACTGAAGCTCCCATTTTTCTATCCTGACAGTTAGGGCCCTTTCATACAAGTTGACTGATCGGGACCCTCCAGTTTCCTCTATTGGGCGGAAGGTGTCAAGAAACGTGTCTGTTGACACCCACAGACATCCAATCTGATCCACTAAAAGCAGAAAAATGGGGATACAGTCCTCATCTGTCTGGCAGATCAGATCAGACGGCAGTTGGGTGTAAACGAACAGGCAGTCCGTTTAAATCCGGACACTCAGAGGCGAGCGGGCTGTGTCTGTGTCCGCTTTGCATAAGCAGAGTGGACATGGACCAGCTATCCGCCTGCTCTGTGGGAATCTGTATAAACTTCTAAAGTAAATAGTGGTGCTGTGAATAAATAAATTAACATCAAATAATGCAAAAATCTCCCAGTAACAAGTGATGAATAAATGAAAATAGAAAACACAATAGACAAGAACAAGAACAAAAGTCCATTGATTAATCATGTCACATATAAGGACTTATTCAACCAATGAAGATTCACAATGTGTTGAAAGCAAATTCAATACGATTCATCCACCACACCACATGTAAACGGTGATTCCACTCCCCTCTGGGTGTCCACTCACCACATGAAGTTGCCTTGCACTCTCATGCTCGGCAAATAAGCCTCAACCCATACAGGGTTAAATGATCCATCAATCTCCCATCCATGTGATTGACCCCATGAAAAGATCAGCACAGCTTGAAGACAGAAGGGAGATATAGTGATGTACGAGATTCATTGAGATTTGATATGCGCGGGAGCTCTCGGTTTCGGCACAAAGCTCTGAAGTGACATCATTACGGCTCTGGCCAATCACATAGCCAGAGCGCACAAAACCCAGTAGAAAGACCGGCGGAAGATGTTAGCCCTCTCAGCGGTGACAGCGTGCCACTGAAAGGCTTTGTTCCAAGATATGTATTTTATGCAATTGCCTTACAGGTGTGTTTTTTTTTTTTTTTTTTTTCTAAACGGCTGTGGCTTACTACTGCTTTAATCTGTATTGCCATGTACAAATGTCACATGAGCTTCATGAATGACAAAGTCACAAAATTATTAAAGAAGAGCAGCACCATGGCTTAGTAGTTAGCACTCCTGCCTTGCAGCATAAGGTCAGTTTGACTCCGAACGAGGACACTACCTGCACTGAGTTTGTATCTTCTTCCTGTACTTGAGTGGGTTCCGTCTAACACTCCAAAGACAAACTAGTAAATGAATTGGCCCCTTTTCAATTTTGCCCTAGTATGTGTGTGCATGTATGTATGCATGTGAAAGAGGGACCCTAGACTCTTGGAAGACAGGCCTGATTGTGAATGTGCTGCACAAAATGTTGGTGCTATATAAATACCTGTAATAAACAAACTAATAACAATTACTTCTAAAAATGCTTCTAAATTTAATGTTTTTTTAGATTTAGGTGTTTAAAGGGAATCTGTCAAAATAGAAATACAGGATTTGACATTGCCAACTTTAAAATCATTAGGAGCCATGTCCTACATGTGCCTGCCCCCACCATTGATCACCAAGGCAGTCCATAGTCTCTGAATGCATTTACAAAGTTGTGCAATGCTTCGAATACAACAACTATGGGCGGCACAGTGGTGTAGTGGTTAGCATTCTTGCCTAGCAGTAAAAAGGGTCGCTGGTTCGAATCTCAACTACGACACTACCTGCCTGGAGTGTGCATGTTCTGATTGTTCTCCCTGTGCCTGCGTGGGTTTCCTCCGGTTTCCTCCCACACTCCAAAGACATGCTGGTAGGTTAATTGGCTTCTGTTCAAAACTGGCACTAGTATATGAATGTGAGTTGGGGACCTTGGATTGTGGGCTCCTTGAGGGTAGGGACCGATGTGGGTCTACCATGTATGTGTGGAGTGCTGCGTGAATTGGCGGCGCTATATGGGTACCTTAAATAAATAGGGATGATTGTAGACACGCTGGGTGCGTGTCTCACTCACTCAGGATGGACTGGTGTCTTTATTCAACCTTACTAACTATGTAACTATGTAAGCATTCTTCTGTAATGTAGTAACTTAGCAATCACTTTGATTGTGGCTGCTGTGCTAGTGGAATTCCTGATTACTTCCTCTGCTTTTCCCGAATGAAATTCCCACCCAAATGTTTGTCCTTAGCACTATTACTTCAATAAGATGCTGTCAGTAATGGTAAGCCTGGCAATAGTAGACGTGCATCAAAATGGTATAGGGAGAAGCCGAGCCAACAAACACAACCTGATTAAAGTCTAGATAACAATGGATAGTATAATAAATCCATTTGTACCGCTAGACATGTTAATCAGTTGGATAATAAAAAATTGATTGGTAGAAAATAACATGTTCCTGGAATTTGGACCACAACTGATGACAGAATGCAGGAAAAAAAATGTAAATGGTGTGTTCATTATATTCAAATTTACCTGAAAAATAAAACTAATCAGCCTCTTTATAGCACTCTTGTCCTATCAACAGGTCAGAAAATAGATGAACTGTTCATGGCATAATGTTGTGTAATAGTAACAAAAATGGTAACCCCCTTGATTGGGACTTTAAGGGACCACCCACTCAGAAGTATGTAAAAAGCAATCTTTAATGATATAGAATAAAAAATTATAAAATCCACATGTGACAAAGATACACAACATATATTACATGGAAAGTCAAACAAATGTACACACAACTGGCATACAATGTAAATGCCCAAATGCCCGGGCCCGGTTGACTTTCCATGTAATATATGTTGTGTATCTTTGTCACATGTGGATTTTATAGGTTTTTATTCTATATCATTAAAGATTGCTTTTTACATACTTCTGAGTGGGTGGTCCGTTAAAGTCCCAATCAAGGGGGTTACTATTTTTGTTCCTATTCATAGGGATGGGACCACCATGCTCTATGTGATATGATGGGAGCCTCTCGTTTTTCTAATGCTGTGTAATGGACAACTGACACAGAGCTTAGATGTTGTATGAGAGCATGCATGATATAAAATTTGTGTATGTAGTAGTAGTAGTAGTAGTAAATCATGAACTGTGCTTACAACTACTATGCAAAATTGCCATATACTGCATTCGTTAATGGTCCTAAAAGCGAATCACACCAAGCTATTCATGCATTAGCGTGAGATGCATTAAGGAGGACTATTCATTTGAATGGGCCTTAATGCACCACAAATCGGACATAAGCCGCATCTGGTAATGCAACACATGCAATGCACAGTGATTCTCCTTTCCAACTAGCAGTTGAAGCTTAACCTTTTCACAAACTTTCTAATCACTTTTTTTGTTATCTTGTATAAAAGCCTAATGTTGACAGCACTCAATAGCTTGGTAGAACAAGGTAAAATGTAGACAGAACTGAATGATTCAGAGCAGGGACTCATCACTCCTTTCTCCCCTTCCCTCCATGTGGCTGCATCCAAGGTTCGAATCCGAGACAGAGTGTCTGAAAGGAGACCACTACGGCAGTGCTCTACCTTCAGAAAACCCAAAGAGTTCTGGGAATCTGAGGATAAGTATTAAATGCTCATTTGTAAAATAAAGATTTCAATCTTTAGTTAAACATCAGCGTAACATTTAAAAAAAAAAAAAAAAAGATACAAAAAAACTAACCCAAAGCCCATATAGTTTTCCTTTGAAAAACAAACCTGAAACCCCAAATACACCTAACTTGTTCAGCTGCACAGAAATGCTTGCAAACATACCTACAGCACCTGACCTAATAAGGTTAGTTGAGGAGAACATTCAGAGACTGTTCTTCGGTGCAAAGCTTAGCCAGAATACAATCTAGTATGATTAAGTAGAGATAAATGATATATAGGATTTTCATTTCAACCTCAAAGTATAAGGCAGTTTAAAGGAGATTATACTTATTGTTTAACATAATAAATGGCACAGGCCAACTCTCTGCCTTATTAGGCATCCCTTAATCTGCATTCTAAACAAACACTGAAATATAAGATTCAGCGGCTCATAGTGTTACGTTCAGGGAGGCTGAGGAACCTGATATGCCCTTTGGTCTCTTTTCATAGTCTGAATCAAAAGCTTTACATAATTAAGACCTGATGCTGTAGGAGAGCTGTGCTTTGGTAAAGTGTTAATTGTGTTTCAAATAAAATCCTCTTCTCAGCTAATTCTTTATTTCTTAACGATATATAAGAAGGGGAAATGGATAAAGTTCCTGAAAAAAGTCTGTACGAGTATAATCTTTTAGAAATGCTAAATATTTTACTTTGCCATGGTATAGTTAATAAAAGATCATTTTGAAAGCTTACCATATATTTCCTTTTCACAGGAACATATACTACATTTGTGCTTACCAGCTATTTCCCAAATCTTTTACCACCGGTGTTAACTTCAGGAAAATCTCTCTTGGGAATGTTGTCTAATCTGAGCTCTAGCTAGAAGTCTGAATCTTGGGGTCACTACAGCCAAACCTGTCATACTTGTGTTAGATTGCTAAGGGTGGCATCTGTTCATGCCATGAAAATGAAAACCGATGAATGGATACAGAAGCATGTCAGCTTTACAATCTCATCTTTGGCTGATGGTGACTTGACCTGATGGGGTCTGTCAGCATGCAGTGCAGTGTAAAGTTTTTCTTTGCTCTTCTAAATATGTTTTTAAAGTGAAGCTGAAATTGTTTTAGTTTTTTTTTTATGATTGTCATTTGTCAAGTGATTTTTTAAATAATTGTATTTATATTTGTTTAACAAACTAAACACTTAACAAAGGGTGCACATAATAAAGAATTCCCAGAACATAGCAGAAGCTATTTCCTTTCAGTCACTCTGTGTCTAACTGAAATTTGTACAGGGCTGTCTGAAGGGAGAAGGTAAGAGGTGGATAATCTTTTAGTTGTGTTTAAATTTCAGCCATTTTTTCCCCTTTTTTATCATAAGAGCTTAAAGCATTCAAAGCATTGAAAAATATAAAAAATAGAGAACTCCACCTACTGGCTTCAAATCAATGTATGAAATGTTAACATTTAATATTTCTTTATGTATTTATGGTCACATGACCTATGTCGCAGCTAACATTAAGTGCCCTCTGCTGACCTATACCATGAATAATTTCAGGTGCCCTCTGCTTAAATCTACCATGGCTAAGGTTAATTGTCCTCTGCTGGCCTATACCATGAAAAAGATCAAGTGCCCTCTGCTGACCTCTACCATGGCTAAGGTCAAGTCCCCTCTGCTGACCTATACCATGAATAAGGTCAAGTGCCCTCTGATGATCTCTACCATGGCTAAGGTCAAGTGCCCTCTGCTGATCCATACCATGAATAAGGTCAAGTCCCCTCTGCTAACCTATACCATGAATAAGGTCAAGTGCCCTCTGCTGAACTCTACCATGGTTAAGGTCAAGTGCCCTCTGCTGACCTTTACCATGAATAAGGTCAAGTACCCTCTGTTGCCCCATATGAATAAGTTCAAGTGCTCTCTGCTTAACTATACCATGATGAAAGGTCAAGTACCCTCCACTGAACTCTACCATTGCTAAGGTTTAGTGCCCTCTGCTGACCTATACCATGAATAAGGTCAAGTGCCCTCTGCTGAACTCTACCATGAATAAGGTCAAGTGCCCTCTGCTGACCTATACCATGAATAAGGTCAAGTGCCCTCTGCTGACCTATACCATGAATAAGGTCAAATGCCCTCTGTTGCCCCATATGAATAAGTTCCAGTGCTCTCTGCTGACCTATACCATGGATAAGGTCACATGCTCTCTATTGACCTATACCATGAATAAGGTCAAGTGCCTGTTACTGACTTATACCATGAATAAGGTCAAATGTCTTCTGTTGATGTATACCACAAATACGGTAAAGTGCCCGTTGCTGATCTATACCCATGAATAAGGTCAAATGCCCTCTGTTTACCTATACCATCAATAAGGTCAAGTGCCTATTGCTAACCTATATCATGAATAAGGTCAAATGCCTTCTGTTGGCCTATACCATAAATAAGGTCAAATGCCCACTGCTAATCTATTACATGAATAGGGTCAAATTCCCTGTTAACCTATACCATGAATAAGGTCAAGTGCCTGTTGCTGACCTATACTATAAATAAGGTCAAATGCTCTCCGCTGACCTATACCATGAACAAGGTCAAGAGTCCTCTGCTGACCCACTTTAAAATAAAGTTCTTTTAACAGATCTGGCTGAGATAAATGTATTCAAGGATATAGGAAAACAAGGTAATACAACGTCCTTTCTAAAAAAAAAAATCATAGAATGCCTTGTATGTGGGGCTTGGTTATACACAGCAAGCTATGTAGCATTCCGTGCCAAACAGTATCTGCAAAAGTAAATAAAATCTTGAGAAATATACAAAGGAATATAAAAACACCTAGCAAGTATAATACAGTCTCTGTATAAGACCTTGTGCACACACAGGAGCTTTAATACATCTGTGTTCTAGCTTGGGCAAAGAATCATGCATGCTGCGGGCATACTCAATTGGTTCCCTGAAATCCATTCCATTGCATGTCTAAATACACCATCTTAGGGGGTACAATTTTGGGCCAACCTCTGTAAGAAAGACATAGATAATTTTAACAGTGTTCAAACGCAGGAAACCATTTTGACATCACAATATCCTTTTAAAAAGCATTATTGGAACAATTTTAAGCAAAAAATTATAGTGAATAAACTATAATCTACAGTAAATAAAGATATATTTTTCTCGAAAAGAAAATAATTTTCTTTTTTGTGTGTGCCTTGTGTTTACCATGCCCACCCACGCCAAAAATTACTTTTACCTCCCTCATATTAGCAATTAATGCAGAGCCAATTCCAGGGATTTCTAATGTATGCTTACCGCGCGTTCCTTTGTTAGCGTCAGTACAGAAAACCTCATTGAAACTGCAGCTTCAAGGAAAAAAAAGATTAACCATGGACTGTCAAAGATGTTGACAGCTGCCTGCAATCTCCACCTCGAGGAGCACGTTAAATCATTTCCTTACCAAGAAGGTGTTTATAGCTTTAACGAATACAGCAACTGCCTTTTTTTCAGAGGATTAAACTGACTAAAATGTAGGCAATTCAACATACCTAACTAGAAGATAAAACTATTAATCTGAAATGAGTTATCAAAATAATCTTTAAAATGTTATATCAACCCAAAAATGATATATCAGTTTTGGGCAGTGCCAGTGAGTTTAGCCTTTGATCTCGGGGGAATGCTGGCAGTGAGAACTCTGTCTAATAACCAAGGTCAACCAGCTTGCCTCATATTCCTGAAAGACTGCAGTGTCCTTCCTGACATGTGACTGACCCTAGGTATCTACAGTGTAAGATTGTCTAAGCCAGACCTAGACAAATCTAACCCAGAGTTCAAAGCCATTGCTAAAAAAAAAACAACCTAGATATGATTTTACAGGTAGTGGAAGGATACATAGTGTAGTTAAAAGAACACTTAAAATGAAAAAAACATCACGATCACAAGTGTTTTTGATAGGTTTCATGCAGGAAAAACGTTTGACATGCATAAATGCAGTGTTTATGCGCACAAAGCATTTTTAAGTGTAGATTTTTCTAGTGTTTTGGGGAATACCGCTTATAAATGCAAACGCACGTAAATGTACCTAAACAGGTGTACAATATGCTCCATAGAAGCGTTTTTTATGTTGCTGTCTTCTGCCAGTAGTTCTGCTATTCTTTCTGCTGCCTAGTGCGCATGGACTCTTAAACTCCCTTCTAATGCCTGGATGTGTAACTTCAGTACAGCTCCACTGTCATAAAGCCCATGCTCGAAAAAAATTGAGGAGAACACTCGCCCCTACTCATCTAGTCTCCAAGCAGACGCTGCATGCATTACCAAAGACAGATTTATTCAAACACACAAGACAATAGATACTCACTGGCAGTTAAAACCAAAAGGCTTAAAATACCAATGCTTCTGTCAGGAAGGGCAAGCCAGTAACCAAAATGTCAGAAGAACATCTGTGCACGGGTTCCCAGTAAGAAGAGCAGCACAGCGCACAAGCATGCGCAGATGCGCGAATAACTGTGCGTGTGCATTGTGACAGTTCTTGGCGCCAGATGCGCTATTTAAAGGAGACTGATGCCCAGGTTCATTGCTGTCTGGTCTACAGCGTTCCCTGTGACCCCTGCTACCCGTTGAACTTGAATACCTGTTCCAGTTGACTTTCAGCTTGTTCCTGGCTACTCCTGCCTTCTGCCTGCCTCTGATGCAGGCTTGTCCTGACTTCGCTCCTGTCTCTCCTTTGGTCTCCTTGCTGCCCCCCTGTTACCGACTCGGCCTGTATCTTGACTCTGCTCCAGCTACCACACTTGTACCTGATCTGTCCGCCAGTGTATGACCTGGCTTGCCTGTACTTGTCTGTGTTCCAATCCACAGAAAACCTCCTCGCTGACTACTGAGTCCTGCTTCCAGTCTGATCCTGTCTCCAGACTGCCTGCTGTTCCAGCCATCCTCCTCATTGAAAGCCTCTTCAAAGACTCATCGGAAGTTTGGATCAGCCCCTGCATCAGCGATCCTGCCAGGCACTTATGCTACTCTGCACTCCCGAGCTTCCTGTCTGCTCTATCAGGGGTTCTCGAGTCAGAGGTGTAAGAGAGGCCTTTCCCTGCATAACGGGCTCTACAATCAAGTACGTGACAGCTTCAGTCAAACGTGATGTGCCCATCTTAGAACCAAAACCAATTTGATTACTGACGCATTACGGGGGAACAGACCACCTTCCTCAGAGCTGCTTTTTGCAGTTTGTTGAAGATTCTGTCTGAGGATGGCTACAAGCAGATTAAATATATATGGTGCGTTTCCAAATACTACATAGACTACACACTACACATATGTAATAACCTGAGTGCATAAAAAAACATGTGAAAGTCATACAGTGATAAACCCAGTCTCTGCCGACTGTAGAAAGTGACAATTGTGCAACAAATATATATATAAAGTTGATAAATACATAAACATATAAAGAATAAAAAATATTAAGAATAAGTGAAAAATATATACCTAAAAAAATACTAATAAAGTGCTACTGTGCATTCAGATGGTTAACAATTATACCACTTTTGATAGTGTCCATAGGGTCATGTATGAAATAAACATTGATCCCACTATTAAGTTAAACATAAATGAAAAGTGCTCCTGTGTATATATGTGACATCCAGCTGTGTCAGTTTAAATGTGCTTTAAAGTCCATGCAATTCTGAAACTGCTATGTGGGTGATCCAAAGCATGTCGTAGTGTCCTCACACGGGTGCTCCCCCCTAGGTATCAAACGCTCACCTTAGAGCGCGTGACCTTGCAGTTAAGCTCAGTCAATGCACGCCTGTGAACCATCTCTGGGCTCTGCAGTGTTACCAGAATCCTGGACTCGTCAGCGCAATGCCTCGGTATGTTAGTAGAAAAAAGAACTTGATAGTGTGATAAAGTTTAAACAGTTTATTAATTAAAGCAAAACCCCCATATGGGGTACTCACATAGACCAGGTGCGTCAGTGCACCACTCTACATCGAGCGAAAACAGATAAAAATACCGGACTGGTATCGGGATGGTATGTGCTTCCTCCTTAGCAGATCACCTTCCTAACGTGCCGTCCTGTCCCCTCCCCAATGCATGTCAATACAGGGATTCCGTATCTTCTTCAGCTCCCTGCCCACAGACACCTACAACCAATGGCCAGGGTTTTCGGGAAGAGGCCCTTGTCCTCATCAACATGGGGACAAAGTGCTTTGGGGTGAGGGGACGCAGGGACCCCCTGCATCAAAGCACCCACCCCCCATGTGGAGGACATGTGGCCTGGTACGGTTCAGGGGGGGGGGTGCTCGCTTGTCCACACCCCCTTTCCTGACCTGCCAGGCTGTGTGCTCAGATAAGGGTCTGGTATGGATTTTGGGGGGACCTCAGTGCAGTTTTTTGGAGTGGGGTTCCCCTTAAAACCCATACCAGAACGAAGGGCCTGGTATGCTCTAGGAGGGGGAACCCATGACTTTTTTTGTTTTTAACATTGTGCGTGGAGTTCCCCCTAAAGATTCATACACAACACAGTGCCTGGTATTGTCAGGGATCAAAGTCGGATCCCTGTTTATTGAAGTCGGACGCATGTCGGACTTCAAGTCGCAGGGCAAAGTCGGGTCCTTAAACAGTTTTTTATTTTCCATATGTGATAATTATACCAGGTAGTGTTCCATGGAAATGTCATTAATGTGAAGAATTGGTAATAGATGCCCTCCATTAAACATTTGAAAAACAAAATAAGATAATAGGGGAAAAATTAATGCACAAGGAATTTATTTACTTAATTACTTATATTAATTGCCATTGTCAGGAAAACTCGTTTGCAGAGCTTCAATCTGTATGCTAGTGAGATAACCAGAAACATGTCTGCAGAGCCACAATCAGAATCAGGCTTGATTACATTGATACAATTTCAGATGTGATTTGCATGTGAATCGCATGACAATGGAAATAACATTAATTCTAATGGTGCCCGTTCACATTAATGCAGGGCAGCTGCGATGCGACTTTGGGAAAGGGTCCTGTGCTACTTTGGTGCAATTTACAGCTTCCCTCCAACCACTTTGCATTATATTTTATATATACTGTACTGTGATTCGGTACTTGTCAAATATGCTGCACTAAATCTCCCTTCACTAAGTCTGGGTGCAACCATTTTAACTGTGGCCAGCAGAAGCTGCTGCCTGTTTACTTCCTGGATTTACACAGACACACCTCCAGCTCTGCAGCTCTCATTGGCCCTCTTATGACTCATCCCCCCTCCCTTCATGGCAAACTCTCACAGGAGTGAGAGAGAGAGCTGTGCATATCATAAGCCTAGGCTTTTTACCAGACAAGAAACAGAAAGTGGGTTGTATAAGGTATTTACTGCCAGAAAAAAAATGTTTTACTATCCAAAGTTAAAAAAACAAGGGCCGAAGATTTAATAGATGGAAAAATGAAAAAATGACTGAAGTTCCGCATTAGGGCTGGTTCACACTGGTGCGATGTCAGAGATCGGATGTGATTTGCACCGCACTGCAGTGAAATGCAATGCGATTTCAGCCATAAAGATCGTATGGCTGAATTTGCATCAAACTCGCACAGGACCCTTTTTTTTGTCTGCAGCAGAATCAGATCGCATGGGTGTTCACACCCATACGATACGATTCCTGTCCGAGTTTGCAGATCGCACTGCGACATGCGAACTGATTTGGGGGTGTCATTAACTTTTACCTGACACTCCCAGCAATTTGCATAGGGCAGTGTGAACTGCCACCAGGAAACATGCGATGTGGGAATCCGCAGTGGATTCGCAGGGCTTCCGCATCGCAGCAGTGTGAACCGGCCCTTAAGAAGTTTGGAGAAGTTTGGAGAAGTTTAATGTTAGGCAGATTTGTTGAATGGCAAGTGCAAAACATACAAAAAAGCTTTCTGGGCAAAGTACCAAATACACACAATATCAACCACACTCACACTAAGGGCCATGTCATGTCAGTAATTCTATCACTGGTAACAATTCACCAGTGGCAGGATTGCAAAGAAATCACATACCTATTTCTATGGCGTTGTTCCCGTGCTAGGTGGGCCAGCAAGATGTTGCTTCCTTGCTGCCTCCATGGAGAGGGCAATTCCATATAGGCAAGTGAAAGTCTCCAAGGGTTGATTCTGCTGCTGAATCGCCCTTGTAACACACACACAGTAACACATTAGCATACACTTTAACACAAAAAACACATGAACGGTGAAAGGCACATTTTAATAAACTCTAGTGTTGGTGTGTGTTACTGTGTGTAAATTTTTGTAAAAGAAAACGTGA